>NC_054749.1:8935839-9631980 GCF_018143015.1 Lytechinus variegatus
CGCTTTCAAGATGGCGGCCTACATCATCTTCACTTTCCATCAACGAAACATCAGGAGGGTATTCATCAGGTGAAGATACTAGTACAAAATATCTACAGATTTTTCTCTCTATATTTGGCATAATTCGGCATAATTCATTTCCGATGAAATCAGATTCATTCATGACATTCCGAGGTCTGGCACAATACGACTGATGAATGTGATATATAGCTACTGACAAGCTAGACTTTGTGACATACTTTGGCAACTTATATTTGAAGTTGAGATTGCCAGGTATACCTTTACACGAGTTCATCTTCATTTGCTTGCCCATTGTTATAAGTTTGTTGAGGGGACAAAGTTCTGATATAGCAATATATATAAGTAGAGATGATAGTTATTATGTCTCACCATTGCAAATTGCCGAATATGAGTCCAGTGCTTCATAAGATGCACACATGGGACTATGGAGATGTCCGATGTTATAAATGAGTATGGTCATACGCATACTTAGAAACACATTTCCTTGCTAAGAAATACTCCTAAAGTCAGTTTCGGCTTTCCGTGATGATAGTTCACTGATGTGCAAGATAGTTTTCAGTTTAGTATGACAAATTTCACAATTTCAACAATTTTCACAGGAATATTCACAGGGTTTTCACAGGATCCGCATTCCGCATTCCGGTGTAGAGCGCTCGCTTCAATTATTAGACTTGATCATGATCATAACAAGCATGGTATCATTTTAAAAAGAATTAAATGATCTTTTGAATGATGTAAAACATGCATTGTGTAAATTGGGAGTTGGGAGAAATTGATGGCCAAACACGGATTTCCAAACTTTTTTGAGGGGTTTAGATATGATAAATATCATCATCTGTTAGAAGGAGGAATAAATTGTGTAAATAATGATTTGTTTGAGTCATTTTTTATTGTTTGTTATAATTATGCAGCTGTTCGTACTCTTTTGATCAGTTTCGATATTTATGCAAGTTTTTTTTTAAGGACATTGATGTAAAACTGTTTTTATGCTGATATTGAGTTTTAGAGAATAAATATATTTCAAAGAAAATAAATGAATTAACGAATAAATAAAATGAGCCAATCACGCATGATGGTTTTTCCATCTTTAAATCAACTGGTGTACAAAAATTTACATAAGGTCTGCGTTATCACAAAAACAGGAATTTTGGTTTCCTAAAAATGTCGACCATATTTCTCCACCCTTCATTTTTATACAGACTGGCAAATGGTTTTATCAAATTGAAAACGTGTACACTGGCCCTCAGTCTGTGACATTTTCCGTCTTCTCCACACCTAATCTCGAAGATGTAGAAGAAGGGAACGTTATCAATGTGAAGTCCTACACCAGCACCTCGATCTTAAACCAATCTGATAACTTAAAACCACTAATCACTTATGCTGAGGTCACTCAAGGGTCCATGCCGGTTATAAATGCAACCGTCAAAGCAAGCGTGGAACGCCCGGGAGGTGATATTATGACATATGAACTTCTAGACAATGGTGCAGGTAAAATTAAAGTTCTAATTTCGTTCCCTGAAGTAGTGCTTATAGTGCTTGGCAAGGACACTTGTCTAGAGTTTAAATTTATCCAGCAATATCTATTTTTTTATTCATATTACCATTGACTCCTTAGCTCAAAGGCTAGATCTGATTTCTCCATATCTTACATCAGTGCATGCTGCCACAAAACTTTACATCAGTAATTTCTTATGGTGTTAGAAGCTAGCTTTCGTTAAAGTCAATTAAGAAATCTTGTTCTTATGTGACTATCAATTTAATTTTCTAACATGCTTTGTGCTTTGATTTTATGATATTGTTGAGTTTGATTATTCTTTTAAAGGTGCCGATATCACTGCAAATGATGGTGTGTACAGCCGATCATTTCTTGATTACACTGGGGAAGGTTACTATGGTATTGGCATCACAGCAGAGAACGATGGCAGTGCTGTTATCTTGACGGGTTCAGTAGGGTCTTCAGCCACGCCCTTTATCAACATCACAGACGATGGAAAGGTGGTCTCTGATGCAACTATAGGTATAGGATATAATTTTATTTATTTTCGACTTATCACAAAAACCCAATGAACCGCCTTATCGGTTGCTGAGGTGAATATAAATTCATATATCACACAATCAATTTTGTTTTTGGCTTGTATCGCAAAGTATACAATTATTAGGGCAGTATCATAGACCTTTCCCTATTGTGATAGCTGCTATACATCATGTTAAAAGAATAGCTATTCTCCCACCAAAATGCTATACGTGCTAACCCGCATTCATGATGTACGAATGTGAAATGATTTGAGGGAATAATGTTTACATAACTTGACATTTTCTTCTATCTTGCTCTTCTTGCGTACACCGAAAAATATCATTTTTCATATTTAATTGAATCTTATACGAGTTCGTATTTATAGAAGACGTGATACAAGAAGGGTTATTCTTTTAAAACGGCGAGGTTTTATTTATTTTCGATGCAGCTTAAGCGCTCTACGAGACGAACAACGTCCTCCCCTTCCAGAAGAACTTTGATAAATACGATTATAATGATATTCAAATTGTTAAGAGTTTTTATATTAAAAGTAATAAGAATGACAATTCTGGTAATCATTGCGAAATTAACAAAAAGAAAAAAAAAGATTTAAGCCAACATTAGTTTCATGATGTTTCTATCCATCTGTAAAGGAATGCATGTACATGCATATTACAAGTATGATAAAGGAGGAAGTGTTCGAGTCAAAATCATTACTATATTTGGTGAATAATGAGTAGAAAATTTTCTCCGCAGACTTAACTACCAGCTAACTGGGATAATTTTTTTGTCAAATCGATAAAATCAGCAGAGAATCACTTCATAATATTTACGTCAATGATTTTTGGATATGTTCATCTAATCTAGGTAACTACACCATGCGACTTCCTGGAGACCAAATATTCGATAACTTGGTGTTGGAGAAAGCGGCGCCCTTTACCAGAAGCTCGTCAGCCGGTTCGACCAATGTCCCAACTCTTCCACAGAATTTTACACCGGGCCAAGATCAGTTCCCACCAAACCGAGTCCATGATCTTCGGGTTAAACTGACATCTGTTAATGATTCGTCCGTGGTTCTTACTTGGACTGCACCGGGGGATGATTTAGATACGGGAACTGGTAAAAAGAATACCTCTTTTACCTTTTTTAATCATTCATTTATCATACTTTGAAGCATTCTAGTCAAGGGGATTTATTATTCTTCGGATGTTCAAAAGGAAGGTCGTAGGTTCGCCATGAGTATTTTTCTTCAGCAAAGAAATAGATCCACATTTTGCTGCTCTCAACCTAGAGGAGGTGAATAGATACCTGGCAGGAATATGGGAAAATGTGAAAATGTCAAACCAAGAATATGTATGCACAAATCATTAGAAAATAACGTGTTTAAGTTTTAAAACATTAAAATGAAATCCTTTAAATTCATGTTAATAACAAAACCCACATTTAACCATGTTAATCGGAAAGGTTCATAAGTATAATGCTACTTCTCTCTACAATTTGTTAATGTTTTTTTTACTCATTTTCCTCATGAAGCTATTTCTTATGACATCAGAGTATCGCATTCTTCAGCGTTGATTTCGACCAATTTTTCCGATGCTACCCGAGTGGAATTCCACCAGATTCTTCGAGGGAACATGTCAAGCCCCAAAACATTTGGATCGGTAGAAGAATACGAGATCAGGGTTGAGGACGTCCCAGGTGTCACATCATTCTCGTATGCATTTGCTCTCCGAGCCTCTGATGACGCGGGTCTGACTAGTTCAGTTTCTAATGTCGTGATGGCAACATTCAGGAGGGTGATTCCTACAGCGCCTGCCCCAACCGTTGGTCCATGTAATGGCATGCTATGTCATAATGGAGGCACTGTAGATCAGAGTAGTTGCTCTTGTGTTTGCTCAGAACTGTCTCAGGGGGAGAACTGTCAATGTAAGTCTCATTCACTCTACTGTGGTTCAGAATGAATCCAAAATGGGACTGGAAATATCAACCTGTACTGAATCAACTTTAAACATGTTAAACAGAATGAATGGTACCATTGTTAACCTGGTTTAAGACCAAACTCTAAAAGATATCTGGTTGACAGCAATGTTCAAAGAGTTCTACTGAAAACAAAATAATGAAAGAAGTGTGGTTGGATACAGGTCCAAAGTCAATTGTAAATTTCAGCCCAGAAAAGTTTAGTCTCATAGTTCGATAGCTATGCATCTATTATTCTTTATGTAGTCCCACTAGAATTCGAGTCTTCTATTTTGTTTAAGTTCATTAAATCTACCCCTGATATCATTTATTCATTTAACTCAATTTTCATTCTATTGTGGCCTGTGACAATCCCCTAATACAGGCGTACACGTATTCTTTGCAGGTGCCTCGAAAACGGAAGCTGGGTTGCTTCAAGCCCCCAGCCCTCAATAACATATTCGTGCAAAAACGTGAAAGGGCCATCTGATTTTGACTTGCATGATCACCCCCACCCCACCCCTTTACTTTCAAAACCATTCCATTTTTTCCCATGTTCTAACTATTGGACTTATTTGTATGATTTACATTTATATCCTACAAACTAAACATGTTAATTTTTTTTATTTATCCAACGCTGTTTGATATTTGTTTAACAGTTTAGAAAATTATTAAAAATCTTAATGAGTTTAGCATGACTGTTTCAACTGTTAAACAAATTACTTTAAAAGTCATATGGTAAACGTAAAAAAAAATTAAAGGGCATTTTTCTGAGTATTTATTTCTTACACATCACGGTGTTATCTTCCTTAGATGTGAAGTCACAACTCAGAAATGGAGTCCAGATCGATCTTCGTGGGAACACTGCTCAGGTACATAATAAGTTTTTATCAAACCTTTTTCAGGAAGGCCCATATTGTACTCTACGCTTCGGGTGTGTGAGTTTATATGTATGTGGCAGTGGGTACGCACGGCTTTGTTAGGATGGATCCATGTAGCTCACAATCAGTGTTGCCATTTGAGGATTTCCATCACCAAATTTGGAAAATTTGGGAATATTTAGAAGCTTTGGGAATTGAAATGAATTAGGGGATTTTTGTCCCTGTTATAGAGATTTTTGAAGGCTTTTTATTCATAATATAACGCTAACAGTAAACGATCTACTGTAGATAGTTAATGCCATTCGAGGGTATATAACTATGTGGGTAATGCATATAATGTCATGTCCTACGTAATTCAGCCGATGAATCCAGTACACTGTCTCAATTGTACGATGCAATGGTAATGTGTCCAATCTACATTGCATCGAAACCTAAAAGGATCAAAATAAAACCTGCCGCGACGTGAGCATATAAGCACACGTTTGCTACATTTGGGCAATAAACATGATAACAGTCCACACATTTTAGAAAATTGTTGTGAACTGAAAAAAAAATGGGGATTTTCAAGTGCCTGTAAGGGAATTTCTTCAGCTTGGACCTTGCAACACTGCCTTTGGAAGAAATGTGCTGTCACAACCTGGAATGAATGGAAATGAAGTAGTAACATGCATTCAAAAGTGATTGCTAGTGTTTGCTATATGACAATATGGTATCGATTTCCAAACGACAGAGTGTTAATAAAGTAGTTGATAAACACTTTACATTAAATGGAAAGAATGTAGATTAAAGCGCTGAGCCAATATTTCAGAACGATGTCCTTTAATTACTGGTTCCTTTCGCTTCATTCATTCTTAGATTTGCAAATAAATAAATAAATATATATATATATATATATATATATATATATATATATACATCACTTGATTCAAAATAAATCACTTGACAAAGCCCTATGAGCGAAAATTCGTGAAACACTTTTCATCACGGAGTTTTTATTACTGTTTGAATTGTTTATTGGACCAACTCCGAGCAGAACATTCACTTTGTTTATAATATATATATATTGACTTTAAAAAAAGATGAAGCATTTAAGTTAAAAAGTTGAAAAAAAGCAATGTAGAAAATTAACATCGATTTATTTACGAGACATCTATAAAAGCAAAGCAAATGGGTTTATATAAACCTGGGTTAACTAAGACCACACTTTTATGGATTGCCAGATGCCAACTCATTCCCCAATTGAAATTATACTTATTCTGCTGCGAAGAGTTGTAAACAAAAATAATTGAGTGAATTCGGGAAGAAGAGGAAAATACAAACCATATCATGAATTAAAAAAGAATCAATTTATACATTAAATTGCCACAGATGTGGAAGAAATTTAAAAGTCCGTTATTCCATGTAAGTGTGGTATAAAATTCTAGTTTAGACTAGGGTTAAGCCTAGCTAGGTTTGATTATCAAAATACCGCTCTATGCTCCAAATTGCCCTGTAAGATTTCCTTTAATGATGACAACATATTCTCAACATGTCCTTTCGCGAATTATCAAAACTTATGTTTAGGTTGTGTTTTTTATGTATCTAGTAATACATACAGAGCTATCAATATGCTTATTAATATATTATAATCTCACAATGTTTCCCAATATATTTGTGTTTGTATTTACTTTAAATTACATGTCGTTGACCATGTTTGCATACTTTATGCTTCCGGGAAAAAAAATCTCTCTAGTGGACGGACATTGTGGCTCCTCTACTCGAATCAGTGACACAACAGCTCAACATCTTCTGCAACAGCAATTTCGCCGTCTGCTGCCAAGGCAGGGCAAATATTTCCAGGTATACGACCATTTTGAATGGAATTATCTTCACAATATATACCTAGTACATGAAATCAAAATATTAATAATTATCTTACTCCATTTGTATCGGTAAACTGCCACTTGTTTACACCCGATTTGTGTACTTTTCATTTGATTTTTTCCTAGATGGTCTCATCACATTTTGCCTACAACAATTTAGGATTATCAAACTTTTATCCTCTTAGCCCACTTGGTCTATCAATTTTGTCTCTAAGATTAACGAATCATGAAATTAAACCATCTGGACATTAGGCAAAATAGCAGCTAGCCCAAGTGGCACTTAGACCAGATTGATCGTAGACCAGATCGTTTTAGCCCATGTGAATTTAGATGATTAATTAACTCATTTATTTAGTAATCAATTAATTCATTTATTCATTCATATTCCACAATAATTACAGTATATTTCATGATTAATCATTTCAATTAGAAAAATACTTCAGAGAATTATACCAACTGATTGACGTTAGACTAAATAGACATGCACAGTTGTATCACATTCAACATATAATAAAAATATAATAAAATTTAACGTGTTAAATGTAAACATTTCATTTGTATCATAATTTTTAATGGGCCGACCCCCCCCTTCCCCTCACCATATTGTTGGCCCGGCGAATAAAAAGAAATACACCGAGCAAAAAGAGGTAGGAGGGGACAAACAGTATTAGAATAACACTTTTATCGTCAGATCACAACTAATTTGTATTTGTTATCTGTAAAGTTTGCTAACTTTGATTAATAATATACGGGATAATTATGATAAGCGCACATATTCTTAAATCATTTTGCAATTGGCAGTGAAACTACGAGGATCGTGTTTGTGACGGGAAATGATGTCAAGCTTGCTGACGGATATCCGGTTATCAAAGGACCGGCAGATGATGGAGAATTATGCTCTTTTGTTGTTTATGCTCTGAAAGCGGCTGGCCAAGATATTTGTTCTGACGCTTCGGGAACACTGTCAAAATGGAAAAGAGAAGTCAGATTAAATATCAAGAGACGATCCGGTCAGTATTCATTTTTTCATGAATGCGAGGAGATAATTATTCTAAGAATCGTGTAGTGTGTAAAACGTCCACAATTATCAGTTTGCATGTATGCTCAAGACTGGATGTACATAACCAATCTATAAATTAAATTTCACCAGCAAGAAATATTTGAACAATATTGTGTGATTTCCTACATGCAATACATCATCTAAACTGATTCAGGTGAAAAAAGTGCATGAAGGCAAAAATCCAGTGTTTCGTATCATGTCCTAACTCATAAATTCAGAAAGACTGGTGAGTTCCATAGCTTTTAACATTTCATTTCAGTCGAGCCTACGTTCGTCTCTCAAGATCTGCTATTTGAAGCCATTTTGAGTGGCCGTCTAGCCATATCTACCCACCTTGCAAACGCCTCATCAGAGGATA
The DNA here is from genome assembly GCF_018143015.1 of Lytechinus variegatus. Classification (NCBI taxonomy): domain Eukaryota; kingdom Metazoa; phylum Echinodermata; class Echinoidea; order Temnopleuroida; family Toxopneustidae; genus Lytechinus; species Lytechinus variegatus. Next base: position 8,943,992 of record NC_054749.1, read on the forward strand.
TCTCTATTGGTAATATTACCCTGCCTGTCGTAGAGGGTGATACTGTTCCAATAGAGAACAAACCACCGAGATCAGGACTTTCCGCAGCAGTTATTGCCACTATCTGCATTTTGATCATCTTGATTACCATTTTTCTTCTGGGAATCGCTTATTACTACAAATGGTAAATGCCGAGTGATTTATAACTTTTTATTGTTATCAATGTTGCTTAGCTTTATAGCACTAAATGCTTGAGGTCCTTTAGTTTTCGTTGATACTTAAAGCTGCCATAAATGAAGTTTAAAAGCTTGGTATTTTTGAGGTTTTTATTAAGATTTTTATCAGAATTCTGTAGTTAATTTGATTCATTCGTATTCATCTTATAATAAATTGATCGATCGCTTGAATGAATTATTTTATTGACTCTAATTTATTTCTAATTAGGCTCAGGTTGAGGAAGGACCCTTCTTACCACGTTGCAAGGAAATCTGATCTCGAAGAAGGTCAAGAATAGGTGCAATATCCCAGTAAAAACTGGGAATCTTGAACAATTCAAGGAGGTCCGACATGTAGCTCATCATCGTTAAAGGTGAGAGTGTTGATGGGGAAGATGGAGGGCCTCTCCAACCAGTATACAAATAGCGAATAGGCATGAGTGCGATGGTGCGAGATTTCGCATGAGGTGAAAGAAAGTTGCTCTATTCAACGAGGCGTTAGCCGAGTTGAATAGAGCGTTTCTTTCTTTCACCGAATGCGAAATCTCGCACCATTGCACGAATAAGAATATTCGCTATTAGTGTTGTACAACGCCTCGGAATCTACCGAAAATATGAAAAAAAACAAGAGTTTTTCCCTCCAGTAATCTATGAAAAGGGAGCAACATATCAATTTGTTTGCGCTCCTTTTTTGCAGTGCGTAGCGTGTTAAATTATTTCCCTATGGAGAATAATAGAAAATACGCCGTTTTTGAGGGATTTGCTAAGATATCTCCCAAACGCGTCAACAAGGTGATCTATCAAAACAGAATAGAATAGAGCAGATTCTCACCTTGAACATGATATGATTTTCATTTAATTTTAGTCAAATTAAGTTCTGTCACTTTTGAGGTTTTTGGAACCTTTCTTGATGATTTTGGAAATCCATTTGTACATGAGCCAATGGGCAAGTGCGGGAAACGAAACGTTTGGTGCGACTTCACATTGTTGTAAAAAAACATATACGTCACAATAGACCCTATCAAAAAAGACATTTTGCAGAAAATGCTGTAGATTGCCAATACCTAAGAATGATTTTGATTGGATAAAAAAAACCTCTGTCACTTTTCACATTTGCAAAAGCTTTTGCAATAATTGGTCACTATAGTTTGGCGGGTTCAGCCGATGGCATTGTGTGTACACAGTAAACACGCATAGCTAGGCAACGCAGCGCGTGAAGAATTTTGCACGTTTTCATTTATTCGTACAGCGACGACTTGAGTGTATGTTGGATAGGACCGTACCATTTTTGACCGGGGGGTGTGCCAATGAATGCAAGTGATCAAGAAAAGTTACAAAACTGAAGGGAGTGAGAAAACAAGGAAAGTGAGAGGGAAATTTATGAAAACAAGTAATGCGAGTAAAAATGACAAGAAAAGGAGAGAAAGGAGAAGAAGTGAAAACACGCAGCTGAGTGCGCTCACGATATGTAAGTTGAACACCCCTGCACCGCAATGTAGCAGCCCGCCATTATACATGTAGACTGCCTGCACGATGCGAAGACAGCGGCGCGTATTAGTGACTGTGCGTTAAACGTCCCATTTCTATGCCTTATAAAAGGAGCGTTTTTTGTACACAACAAATTGATATGAAATATTGAAAGCAAAAAGCAAAATCCCACAAGCCGGGCCCACAAGCGCACATGATCTTGGACAGCTTTGCGCATTTAGCCAGCGGGCTGTACGCGCATTGTCACCTTATTCAATGAAATCGCATTGTGACGTCACCTCCTAAAGCCGTGCAATGGTACATTTTGGATGGTACGTCTTGTGTGTGCAACGGTACGAATGTGTGACGTTCAGCCTCCCATTTGATCGTGTACAACTAGCTAAGTAGGCGTTGTACAATACACAAGATGGCAAGATTCTTTTCCGTTTTACATCCTCTCTGCATCCGTAAGTGCAGTGGGGCCGAGTCTTTACCTACTTTCATGTGTCTATATCGCAAGGTAATAAACGATCATTAAAATTGTTTTCACAGAGACCGTGTGGCCGTTTCTCTGCGTACCTACCCATACATTAAAAACACAGTTTATTATTTTTGTATAGCGCTGTTAACTGTATGAACTTTACGCAAGTTTAAAGTGTTTAGAATTTTTACCAACTGTGCTTAATTTATTGAAGATTGGGTATTAAAAGTAAGAGTTTGTTGTTAAAGATTTTACCAACTGCTGTAGTACTGTAAATCTCTTCTACTAAACAGCGATGTATAAAATTTTAAACCGCGTTTTTACTGTGCATTGGAAAGCAGAGAGGGGTTTTGGTTTTAACACTCTCAAAGAAATATTGTCGTGAGATAGATGTTGCAGAAATAAATGACCTTTAATTCACATCCGAATCTTAAGATTAGCTCCTGTAGCATATAAATATAAAAAAAGATTAGCTACTGTAAATACACGTAAAGGGATATATTTTCAGTTCTATTTTCGTATGCATGTAGCTGTCAAGAATACAATATAAGTCTGGGTAAACATGAAATACACACATCACAATAGCACATAAGATCATAATAAAGACGGAAAACCTATATAGGTCGAGTAGAATTGCGACATGTATTACACAAAAATAATCATTCCAACTATTACAGCTTTGGTTGTGATAGGACGGTACAATATACATGTTCAGTAATACATCCAATCCTGAGTCAATTACAACCTCATTTATCTTTTGTTTGGGAGAATATGATTCACAGTCATATGAATATTTTCAAAAGACATTTATATTTGAATTACATAATCCAAGATATATTTATTTTTTTACTTAAATTAGGTTATGACTGGTATTTCATATAGATACTCCTTTTATTTTTTATCAATATGTTGCTTTAATACTGAACCTTCATTTGTAAGCTATGCGTTCCAGGAGATTCTCATTTCATCATGTTGTGTTATATTTCTCCTTACTTTGTAATATTCTTGAAAATTTGAAATGAAATGATTTTTTAATCAAATCATATTAGAAACTCACACCCCTTTCATAAACCTATCCTCCAATTAGCCGCCTAAGAGTAATGCGGATAATTCAATAAAAATTGCGTTCATAAAGTCCGAAAATAATCCGCACTATTTTTTTACGAGCGCCCGTCCTAAAAAAGGAGGATAATCGTCATGGAAACCGCACGCACCCACTCCGATGCGGATGCATTGGAAAAGGGTGACCTTGTGACCGCTCCATGGCAATTATCCGCATTACTTCCAAAATGCGTTCATTAAGTCAAAATCTGGTCCCGATGCTGCTATTATGCGGATAATTGCAGCATCAAAATAATGCGGATAACTCTGGTCCTCCTTCGATTTTACGACCAAATTATGCTGCTATTAGCCGCATAATTGGGTTCATGAAAGGGGTACGATTCCATGTATATGAAATATACTATCACGGAATAGAAATTTTATTGAGTTTATAAAACGTACACAACAATATTTGTGATTTTGTAAATTTATAGGAGATTATATACATTATCCACAGCTTTTAACATGGATCTTACATGTAGTACCAGTGAAAAAATATGAAGTCTGACATTTTTTAAAATTATTTTTTGTATAGAATTGTAAATATTATTGATTTGCATTGGATGTTCTAAATACAACGTGGTTTTATCAGGGATCTTACGTTGCAATGTTTGTTATTAGAAAACAAAAGGCCATATAAAACAATTCATACATTACAAAAAATACAACCATAATGAAGCAAAATCACTCACAATTTCAGCGTTGATGGACTTCAACTCATTTACCAGCAAACTGCAATTTTTCTTTTAGTTAATTTCTGCCAGTCAATTTAGTTCTAAAGTGTACCGTTAAACATGAATTGTATATTAGGCAATTGCTTCTAAGTTATTATTAGATTAATACATTGTACCCTTTATACATCCGCTGTGCTACCTCGAAACATAATCATGCAGTTGGGCAATTCCATCATAAAATGTGTACGTCCGACCCCCTATATGTGGGGACTTCATGAAATTTTCTGTCTCTGATTTCTTGTTCTTTTGACAGTCAGTACTGTTCCCAAGGGTCCATGACTTGGTCAGTTTATTAAGTGACTTAAGACTTGAGATAAATGGGGGTCGGCCGTACAAAAAGGTTGATTACTTTATGGAATTGCCCAGTTATGTTCATTACTTAAAGACATCTCAGAGAATGCGTAAATACAGATTAAGCTACCACAAAAAAATTCTATCAACAAATATGTCAATAAATTGTGGGATTCATGAGTTCCACGCACGTTTAAACATGTAGACAAGGATGCATTGATCTATGAATTCCCTTCAATCTGTTAATAGTATCTTTATTTTCTTTTCCTCATCAAGATCCAACAGAGGTATTTCGATATTTATTGAAACTGATGACCAAATATGAAAGTCTAAAAATGAATTTCCCCTTCAAATACTCTGCCCAAGGACGGATTATACAAGAAAATATTTTGAATATGTTGCTGCCGTCCTATTTAATTCGCTTTTTTATGATATAAGAAAATGCACGTCCCTCCATGCATTGAAAGAAATCACTGTAAAATCATTCTAATTCTGACTGTTACACTGGATATCTTGATGTAATGATTCCATGATGCTTGTTGATTCCCTTTGTATGTATATTGTGTTCTGTTTCACTTGATTATATGTTACATACATTTAGTTGCTATAATGTTGAGTTATTTGTTAAACTGCAGGGCGCCTTTGGAAAGCAGGTTTGCATAACTGAACAGGCCTACCCTGCAGAATTAAAAAAAAATAAATGAATAATAAATATATAACTAAATATATTGGCCAATTGGTTTTATACATCCATTGATTACAGACATCTTTTCAGCTATAGCCATGGTTATGGTCGTATGCAGTGGAAGGGGTGAGATGGGGGGAGGGGGTTGCCTTCCCCAGAAATTTTGGAAACCTTTTTCATGATAATTTTCACAAAATTCCTTTAATTTCAACATGATAATGTGCAGTAATTGTGCCCCATGGCAAGCTCAGTTGCTTCGATCCCTCACTTTTGAGTTTCCTCGATTTTTTCTAATTTTTTTACACGTCTTGCCCTCACTCTGGAAAAAAAACAAAATTATGCGTGACTATATGTTTATGATGGTTGTGGACTATGTCAGTTACCTCAAGAAAAATGTACTTATATATTCTCTTTGACTTTTGTGTCAATCCAAAGGAATGTCTTGGACTTGTTACAATATAGAATTATCAAATATTTAGAGTGGCAACTAATCACGTGACATATATATTTGGCAAACATAATATTTGAATAAAAAGTCATTACATTTTTATACGTCAGTAATTTAAGTTATTGTAAGCTGGACAGATGACTGCATGCTTACAACCTAGGATTAAACAACATGGAATATAACTGCAAATTACCTATATAAACCTTGCATTTTTTTTTAATTCAGTGCTAAATTGTATTCTAAGTTTGTTAAATCTTTCGAAATACACCGAATACGAACTGAATGTCAATATTGAAATCACGGCCTGTTTCGTGCACATAGTGTTAGAATCAGTGGTTTTATCTGAATGTGTTATTGATAAATCGTAGAGGAAATTTCACATTTCGTATGGTCTATGGTAAATCGACATCGGGTATGATTCCATTCCATATGATTCCAATTGACTACCATCAGGCTTTCGACGTGAATTGACAGGATTGATTCGTAAATGAGGTCTTCCGCTGATCGTGGATATATTCCTTCCCGTAGGGTCTTCACCAACAAATCCTTGTGGGAGTAAAATGAATGCACATTGAAAAATAGAAGGGGGGAGATAGGGAAGACGATATGATTAAACATGAATGTGTGAGGTGAAAAGAAGGCGGAGCAATTAAACACATGGAAAGAGCAGGAAACTCTTTGCATCTCGTTAGTCATATAATCATAAATGATTGGCACGTGATCTGGAGCCCGTTGCACAACAAGTTGTGTTTAATCGCAACTCTTTCTGGAACAGGCCCTACGCAGGGTAATCCAATTGTCATTTGCAAAAACGAATTTGTACTGTAACAAGGACTTGTAAATAGAATTCCATTAACAAAATATTTCATGTATTCGTACAGATAATGTTTTATGTGTAGAATACAATATATATTTCTAAAAGCATTTAAAAACACTTTACTGACTCCTATGAAAAATAATTATTAAATGCCTTATAACCCATCCACATTTGTAGATGACTATAGTAACGTCTCTCTGTTCTGTTATTATTGTGATTATGTTATGGTTCGGGAGCCCAGCCTTTGAAAGGACATTGTCCTATGCTGGCTCCATCATATATTCACATTGTTTTTCTTGTGCTTTTTTTAATGACCTTTATTTGTTTAAGGTGTATTCTGTCTCCATTTTTATTTGTAAAATGTTTTAATGAGAATTTGAAATAAATGTATTGAATTGATACCATACATGTGTATTCCTTTCTTCTAGGCATAAATATGGAGCAGATTTCAGCATTAGATTCATTAGGTGAAAAAGAAAAGGTGATAGATTTTTTTTCTAGATTTATATAGATGATTGCTCAAGAATAGTTTGTGTACGTTCAGTTGTAACTCGAGACTCATTAGGGAGTTTTCGATTTGCACGTCCACTAGTGGACTGCGACGAAAGTACGTCATAATAGTCTGCTTTGTGTTGATGATATATAAAGTCAGTCGAGCACATGATTGGAAGACACTGAGCATGTGAAAGTCATTCCTGACACGTCAACTTCATGATGACGACCTTGGATTTCGTTCAGATCACGCCCTTTCGAAATGTAGCAAACGAGCAACCATATCCTTGTCCATTGATTGAAGCCACGTCGTCATTTACTCCAGCGGTTCTGTATACCTTGACTATTATGACGCACTTTCGTCGCAGTCCACTAGTCGACGTGCAAATCGAAAACTCGCTATTTATTATCAGGGTTGCTTACCCCGCCCATTTGTGATTTATATTCAAGAATAAGAAATAATTAGTGAAAATTTGAAAAAAAAAATCGTTTCAAAAATAGATTTTGGTCGTGCAACGTGTCCTACAAAAAAAGAAAACCCGAAATCCCACGTTTTTTCTTCAACACAAAATGAATTATGATATTTCGTTATCATCATCATGCAATTCAATTATTTCTTTATATTTTGATACCTAATATAAGACGAATTCTTCACGCTTTTATAAGCAAGACGAGTTTGAAATTTTAATGTCAAAACCAGGTTGCGCAGAAAAAGTTTACATGATTGGTTCGTGATACGACGACCGTGCTTATAAATTCAACGAGTGGGTAATTAGCATTTCTTTTATATACTGTCACTCATCCCTGAAATGAGCATGGATTCAGATTCACACGTAAATCATTACATGCCTCAATACTTAATTGTTTGTAATCTGCCATGCGCGAACGATTTGCTAATATGTTGGTCTCATATTAAGGATGAGATTTCACTCTTGCCATATCAAATTAATAATAACAGCATACTCAATAATTATTGTGAAATATATCTCTGAAAACGGGTCTCCTTTCTTGTGGGTAGCAAGGTCTATTAACAAAAATATAACGTCACCAGGTCCCCCTACATTATCAAAATACCATGGCGCCTTCTCCACTTGTACTCACTTGGTCCTTGTTTCGACTTTCTGTCTTGGTTGTAATATCTTTCCTTCAAAAATTCATTTCGGATAGACCTGTTATGATAAGAAAGAACAAAACTTTCACAAGATAAAAATGTTGACGCAAACTTCGTTTCATCTATTTTTCATATAGAGCATACAAATCAACATAGTACAAAACAATAAATATGAATAGGCAAATGGTAACTTGGAATCCTCGATTTTGATTGGCTGTTGATCATCGTTACAATGTCACCATTAGATGGAAAAGTTACCATAAAATAGCTTTTATACAACGGGATCCAGGTCTATATACCCATTGTCACGTCACTTTTTATGTATATTAATTCGATGAGCGGGACGCTGAACATCATTAGGGTTTTCACAAAAACCAGAAGTATTAGAACCTTTATAGACTTAGGGGTCATTGCATTGGGGATTTTTTGTTCGGCCATCCGGTTTCAAATCAGCACAACCTGTAGACCCAACACTGTTAGACAAGAAGAGAACACTTCTAGGATATGGAAATTGGCCTCCTTTAAAGATGACTGACTACAATCATTTCATGAAGTGAGATTTACAATAGCCCTACTTACACTCTCGCGCAACAAACGAAAAGACAGAGGATCAGAAGTATGAAGATGATCGCTGCTGCGACTGCAGCGCCGATCACGAATGCTGGCACCGTACTTCTTCGATCACCTTCTACGTGAGGTAATGTAATACTGTAGATGTCTGTACCGATAGCGATCTCTATAGCTGATTCCCCTGAAGAAAGGGCACCTAGGAGGAGGCTCTGGGCTACGAAAACTGATTGTTCTGAGAATGAAAGCAATAACACGTATCAGTCATTAGTTCATGAAAAATACCACTCGGAATTAATCATTAGCCACTAGAGAGTATTGTAATCTATGACAGGATTTGGTGTTTTTCTTAATCATTATGGGCTAGTATCATGATTATAAATGCACCCCTCTTTCCATCATCTGAACCGTTCCTAAGCAAGAAATATACCTGGCAGTTGTCTCTTCACTCGTATTTCCATCTTGCTTCTTTTTCTTCGTCTGTTCGATCCGCACAATTCTGGTTCGTTCGGTCGAATGGCGAAAAGAACCACATAGCAATCATCCGATTGGTCTGCCGATATCGGATAACCATCTGCTATCATCATACCCCCATCACTTACGTAATTTCCTTGAGGTCTGTAATTTAAAAAAGAAGTTATCTTTATAAAAGAATCCATTTCGATTTTAAAAGGAGACCTGATATAGAATCTAATATATAATTAGACTGTGTATTCACGTCCGTCAATTTTTATTCAAATTATTTCATTTGATGTAAGCTAGGTAATAAATATCCAGTTCTCATTTGCTGCATTGAAGTTGAAAACTACAAGAATTTTGTCTCAATGTTTGATTCGTTCAGGTTTGTGTCTGATTGTCAGAGTGAATGACCAGAATCGAACTAATAAACTCAACCCATTAATGCTCGTCACATGTCGGTGAAAGCTGCTTTAGACTCATCAGAAAACATGATTTAGAATTTACCTGGGCTTTAACCAATCTATGCCGGGGGGGGGGGGGCTCGGAGCCCCCCGCCCCCCTCAACGAACCGCAAAATATTTTCGCCGCGCGAATTTTTTTTACCACGCCGCTAGCTGACTTTTTACTTTCAAGTCTTGCGCAACTTTTCAGACCAATTTTGCGTCACCCGGGTACGTGGTTCTGAAATTACGCAACATTATGTCAGTGCATGTCACAAAAAATTGCTAAGAAACGTGATTTTGTGTACAAAGTCAATGCAAATTGTGTTTTCAACCAAAAATCGTAAATGTAAGATTATATTTGATTTTGCTGGTCTAAATGTATTTATTTTATGCTTTTTTAAGATCTCAGAAGAGTGCCCAACAAATTTCATTGAAAAAACAATGAAAAACCAAAGGTTAAAAAAACATAGAATTACATAAGAAATTGCAGAAAACAATATAATACATAAGAAAATGATTTGATATCGCAATTTTGTTCTAAGAATACCACAAAGATTTTCTATACCAAAATTAGAACATTTTGAGCTTCATTTAGGGAGTTAGAGGAAAAAGTATGATTTCGCATACTAATTACGCATAAATTAGCATAATTACTTAATAGCGATTCGCATGAAAAAAAATACTATACAATTGTGTAGATTATGTCCCAGGCAACCCGCGTGCCAATTTTCGGCGCGGTCGACGGCAGAAATCTCAAGGGGAAGGGGGCCTCCCAGCCCCCCCCCCGTCCATATGAACTCCCAAATAACCATCTATCAATCTTAGAAAAATTATGATTATGGTAGCTATTATGGAAACTATAGGCTTGAGTGGCAATTATGGCAACCATTGTAATGGCAAAGTTCCTTACGAAATTGAATATACCTGTTCGCGATCGCTTCTCCAGGGCAGCAAGATTCGAACTCGTTGAGGCAATAATCATTGAGCTGGTCACTCGATGCAGTAAGGAGGGAATCTAGAAGCTGGCCACACTACACAGAGTAACAAGATAGAATCGCACATTTAAGTTATATTGCAATATCAAAGTCATACAGCGTGTCTCACACCGGGGTCTCACATAAAATGCTAATGGCACTCCAGATGGGTATTATTAAAAAATTACAACATTACACTGAAACTTTGCGCCTGTGAACTGAAAATCATTTTTTGTAACTGAATAATATTTTATGTAATAAATATGTTTCAATAATAACACAGATAAGAGCGATTTCTTCATTAGGCAGCAGGAAACCTCTCAAATGGTGTTTTGTTTTGGGTAATATGTATAGTCCTGTTAAGCTAAAAAGATGTATCATCTATTCAAATGGTGTTCATTATATCTATGACGAAGGGCTACCAAGACAAGAACATCATTATCAAGGAGACTATTCCAGACCATATTGACAGCCTAGAGTTGAGATGTATTATCTTATCGAAACAATTCGTATTCGAAAATATTGGACAGTTTCTACAAGTGTGCGTTTGACGAGTTACTTAAAATTAACACTAATGTGAGTCAAACAAATTGTATTTCATATGCGCACTTCAAATGTTCTACGAATTTCCCTCAACATCTATAGCATTTTAACCTAACCTCAACACGTTTAACATTTTTACCTAAGCTAATGTTATTTCATTTCGAAAATAAAACATTTTTCTCACAAAAACAATAAATGATAATAGATAAATTTAATTAGCCAGTCGCGCCTGAAATTTGAAGAAGCTTTAAAAAACGATGTATTTATGAACATATACCTGGCTAATATTGGCTCGAAGATGAATCTGCACACCGTTCCGCAATTGCGTTTTGTTATCTAGGTAGAAAAAAAAACAGACCGGATGGAAAGATCGATTTCATCAATTAAACAAATTAAACTGCTCACTAAACAATAGTTCCTATTTTTCAATCACATCTAATAGTTTCCATTTAAATCATGCATACACTTTTAACATCTCTGACAATCAGCAGTTCTTTTCGTTATTCTGAATAGCTGTTACAGCTCATATATGTCGTGATTAAACTGACCTATATACTTGGATATCAATAAGTTGAGGGCTGGCGCTTCAATTAGGTGGGGAAAACACACACATGTAAATATAAAGAGATCCAGATCGCTTCATTCAGTTTTAGAAAAGATGACGCCATCTTTAGACAGTCTAGTCAAACCCTCTATATAAATACCCTGACACCGCCCCTGATTTTGAAGAATCTACGTACATTGGCAGAGGTTTCCCTGAAAATCATCTGTGCATGAACAGGTGCAGGTAGACTCTTCAAGTTCTCCACCGTTTATACATGCTGTACCATTACAGGGACCAGGAGGGGTAGAAGGAGGAGACGGTATGACGCGTCTGAAGGTTGCTATTGCCACATTCGATATCGGGCTTGACTTTCCATCATCATCTATTGCGCGTAGAGCGAAGCTGTACGAGAAGGAATTTAACTCTGTCATATCCGGTACAGTGATGATGAAGGTTTCTACTGAACCTGATGGCTTTGGTGAGGATAAGTTCCCCGCGAGAATACTGGATTGGCTTACTTCAGTTGCGTTGGAGAAATTACCTAGGAGCTGACTGGAAGAGTTACCAACTCTGATATCATAATATGTTGCTAGAATGGAAAAATGACAACATATATATATATATACATATTATTCGGAGCTGATATCCCTGATATCATCCATAACGAATCGTCTGGAAAGGACCACTGACCCCCCATCCCCCCCCCCCAAAAAAAAAACCAACAAAACAAACCAATAAAAATAATACCACGATGTGACAATGATTGCAACAACGAAGTGAATACTAACACAAACGTCCTTGTAATTTGTTTTAATCCGGCCTGGTGAATCATTCTAAATAAAACTATCATACCCGCTCCTGTGTCCAGGTCATCGCCAGGAGCTATCCAAGTGAGAACCAAGGAGGAGTTCCCAACAAACGTCACTGTGACCCGTAGGTCCTGAACCCTAGCTGGTGGAAACAGGTCCTGGCCCGGAGTAAATCCATCAGGGAGGTTTGTAATCGTTGTTGAACCGACCGAAGAACTCCTGGTAAATGCTGGTGCAGGTACACCCTGTAGGGTCTGGCTGGATTCAACTCCAGGAAAACGTACTTCGTAAGAGCCTATATCAATCATAACACAAAAGCTAGTTTAGTCCAATAACTTTCTTTGCACTTTTTAGTGTATTTTTTTTTATACAAATATTCGGTTTGTTTACGCTCACTGAGTCGCTATACATTGAATGTTTTTTAAGGGAATCTTCACTTCAAACATATTTTGTGCTGATGCATTTTTAGTTCCCAACTGTGCTGTATTATTAGTAGTATTACTATCAATGTAACATATTTTGTAAATTCATTTTTTGTTATGCATGGTAAAATATAAAACAATCAATCATGCTCCCGCGCCAACGAATGCCCAACAACCATGTTCACTGTAGTGCAGATCAATAGAACGAATCTCAGGTTTAAAATACTAACTTTCGCAGGTGAGATAGACAAACTGCAGTTCACTTAAATACCCTATTTCGGACTATTTTGATATTTTATAATAATTCATGTAAGTTTAACTACTAAAATAAGCACATAAACATGACAAAGACGATACTCTTACTCGACTCCAGAATAAACATCACATTCAATGTTAACTTCTATGTGATATGCAGTTGCTGCGCAGAGCTTATCGTTTCTTTTAAAGTCTTAATTAATCCCTTAGCCTTGGGGGCCTTGGTTTTGAGGGTTGATGCCTTATCCTTAGTCTTCAGATTTTATACCTTGACTACTAGTAGACTTGTTAAGAGGTTGAACGCTGCATTTTTTAGTACAAATGTCCCACTTGGCACAAATGTTCCTTGAGTCAAAAGAAAAAGATTCATCCAAAGAGACACGCTGTATGTATGCAAATAAGCAAGTAATTTGCATAAATTTGCATATTATGTCGATATGTAAAAACAAAGACAAGGCAAATTGCGTTTTTTGGTATAATAAAGCAACTTTTATATCTATATTTTTATATTTACATTCATCATTATTGATATCATTATAATTATTATCAATATTGTTATCATTATTACTATTATTATTATTGTTCTGCCGTTTGTAATAGTGCTCTAGCACAGCAAAAGCTATAACCCAACAGGAGTATGCCTAGGATACCCTTTCCCGTTTTGGTTTTATGTATTAAAAATAGTTTATTGTCTTTATAACTCTTAAAAGATTACTTTTGTTTGTATTGATACCTTGGAATAGATTGAGGAGAAAATACTCTTCAACTGACATGTAGAGGAGCTGTGGTAAATTGAAGAACAGTCACACGGCCCTTTATTGATTCCACTCTATGTTGAATTTAAATATTTTGAGAGCCCAATCGGAAGAAAGATACATTTCTACTACACACAGTAAAGCCTCTTTGCGTTCTCCTCTTGAAAAAAAACAAACAAACATAGAAGGCATTGTTTTATATCTCATAAAATAAGTTCGTGTACATGGTGTACGTGACGGTGGCCTGTCGAAGTTGCCAAACCGTTTATTTTGTTTTGACAATATATATTTAGAATATCGTCTAAATGAAGTCCTCATCTGGAAATGGGCACTTATTAAAGGCAGCATCTACATTATATAGAGGAGACCTTGGTACTGGGAAGAGGGGGCTGAAGCTTGCTTAATTTCTTGGGACCAAAATTTTACAATGAATCTTTTTTTATTTTCAAATTTACATCAATAAATTTTACAGGCAAATAAACAAAAAGGATTGCACTACAAAATGAAGTTTTTGGGGGTAACGTTTCTTTTTTTTTGTCACATCTGCCGGAATTCCAGGGGGTGCTATCTATCGAGAATAATACACGCAGCACCCCCCCCCCCTTCCGGAAAATCTTGCGGGTGCTTCAGCCCCCGCTTCCAAGTGCCAGGGCCTCCTCTATATAATGTAGATGCTGCCTTTAATAAGTGCCCTTTTCCAGATGAGGGCTTCATTTAGACGATATTATAAATATATATTGTCAAAACAAAATAAAGGGTTGGGCAACTTCGACAGGCCACCGTCATGTACACGAACTTATTTTATGCGATATAAAACAAGCCCTTCTAGGTTTTTTTTCAAGAGGAGAAAGTAAAGAGGTTTAACTGTGTGTAGAAGAAATGTATCTTTCTTCCGAATGGACTCTGAAAATATTTAAATTTAACATAGAGTGGAAGCAATAACAGGGTTTGAGTATTATAGAGCTTACGTGTGGCTTCTTTTTTCAATGTACTACAGCTCTTCGACGTGTCAATTGTAGAGTATTTTCTCCTCAATCTATTCCAAGATATCAATACAAACAATAGTAATCTTTTAAGAGTTCTAAAGACAATAAACTATTTTTGAATACATAAAACCAAAAGGGAAAAGGGTATCCTAGGCATGCTCCTGTTGGGTTATAGCCTTTACTGTGCTAGAGCATTATTACAAACTGCAGAACAATAATAACAATGATAATAAAGATCACATTAATAATAATATTAATATAGATAAATATGAAATATAGATATAAAAGTTGCTTTATTATACCAAAAACGCAATTTACCTTGCCGGTGGCTTTTAAACACGATATATTTTTTCATTTAGTGTCGAAATACAGAGAGGGGATGGAGTAAATTCGGAGGGCTCCGGTGGACGTAGGCTTAAATAAACTTCAGGAAACATGTTAACTGATGTCTTATACATATGTCTTTTCCATGTCGATAATACAAGTCAAACTGGTTTTGGAAATGCCGCGGGGAATGCAGAAGTTACCACTTCGGGGTCTCCAAAAGACTGCTAGGATCGAAAGCTTAGGCCCCTTTTCACTCTATTTTACTCCATTGGCTCTTTTTTTTAGATAAGCAGTTTTCAGCAGCTTCTTTTTGCCTTAAATTTAAACAAAGTTAAAATATGGATTGAGGTGGGGTACATTCGTCATGATTCATGTGCCAGAGCTTCATTTAAGCAGTAACCTGCAAAGCAATGTCTCCTGTAAATTTTCCAAGAGAAACAAATTAGAAACAAATAAAACAAAATTAATAGTGTTTTACCGATACCGAAATGCATTTTGCCCGTATGTATCATAGATTACGGTGTGGCAGACACACTAACAAAAGCGATACGAGAAGCCGATGGAAGCTATTGTGTTGAGATTGTGTTATCTCGAATGACATACCATTGATCGCTTTATTGTCCGATTCGTGAGTGTGACTGGACATAGAGGTTGTTTTGGTCTCGTTTTAGCGCAATATCACGTCATACATTTTGACATATTTGCCCTCTTTCTAAGCAAATTAAGACACTAATACTGTCATGAAGCATATCGATGTTTTCGCTATATATTCTCTTTCATGTAGAATGTTGACATTTTGTATTAATTGCTGTTATTAATAAAACAGTTCAGGATTCTTGAAAAAATACTCTGTTTTAAATTAAAATTTGCATAATTTATGTAAATTAGGTAATAATAAACAAGGATATCCCAATTATTTCATGACAATTTTCTTCCCTGTCTTACCCTAAGTCTTTATTTCCTATTTTAGGGCAGTTCTGGTGAAATATATATTTTGAATTACTTGTTTTTACATATCGACATAATATGCAAATTTATGCAAATTACTTGCTTATTTGCATAGATACAGCGTGTCTCTTTGGATGAATCTTTTTCTTTTGACTCAAGGAACATTTGTGCCAAGTGGGACATTTGTACTAAAAAATGCAGCGTTCACCCCTTTTTTTGCAGTTAACAAGTCTACTATACTACACCGTCGACAATTATTTTAAAACATGCAGCAGCATGAGACCAAAAGCATTCTAAGTTTCACGATAATCTGACACTTCAACGTGTTTAGGTGTCAAAGGCAATGGAGGGCGAGAACTTCTAACATTTGAATTCTTCATAAGACTTACATAACTTTAGATTTCATGAACTATGTTTTAAAGAAATTTGTTCCTGGAAGCATCAAAACTAGTTGCCATGCTTATGTATGCGAACTGGATCCTGAACGTTTTGATCCATTCATCAATATTGCTTGGCGTAACTGAGGCCATAGATAATATTACGGTTTCCAACTGAAACTTCCAGTTGGCATAAACCTATCATTGATTATCTTTGCACATTTCAAACAGTTTCTTTGTAAAAACGTTAAATCCGCCAAAGGAACTAATATGAAAATTGTTTGGGTTAATTAAATATATTGATGATAAAAAAAACCAATACAAGCAGCAGGGACAAATAATCACCCAAACCCAGCCAGCGAATGATATCCATTTGTTCCTGAAAGGACAAGTCCACCCCAACAAAAACCTGATTTAAATAAAAAGAGAAAAAATCAACAAGCATAACACTGAAAATTTCATCAAAATCGGATGTAAAATAAGAAAGTTATGGCATTATAATGTTTCGCTTCATTTCACAAAACAGTTATATGCACATCTCGGTCAGTATGCAAATGAGGAACTGATGACATCACTCACTATTTCTTATGTATTTTATGATATGAAATATGAAATAATTTCATTTTCTCGTCTTTGTCATGTGAAATGAAGTTTCATTCATCCCTGAACACATGGAATTCCGTTATTTTAACATTTTGTGCTTCAGGCAAGGAGGTCCTTATCGTCAAATTCGTAAAAATTGAAATATTGTATAATTCAAACAATAAAAAACAAAAGAAATAGTGAGTGAGTGACATCATCGACTCTCTCATTTGGATGTAACTGGCTCGTTCATATAACTATTTTGTTGAAAATAAGCGAAACTTTGAAATGTCATAACTTTCTTATTTTACATCCGATTTTGATGATGAAATTTTCAGCATTGTGCTTGTCTGATTTTTCTCTATTGATTCAAATCAACATTTTTCTGAGGTGGACTTGAACTTTAAAGATGAATAAATAAATATGAAAGTGAGTAAGCCCATATTCTTCATGTTTTAAATCGGTGAAATAATTATAACATCAACTCTATCTGTAAGATATATTTCCTGACCAATAGTTCCTGGAGAAATTATCGTCCCGTCATCAGCCACTCGAAGTGCAGCTTGAACCCTTGATAGCCCTGTTCGAGCACGGGTCAAAATGATCGCTGATCCGTCGTTCTCAGAAATCGCACGAATACCGTAGAACCCTTTTCCCGTGATGTTTGTAATGAAACGGGAGTAGATGCCATCATTAGCTGTTATGTCAGCACCTTTGTAACGGACAATAAATAGAGGATAAATTGTTAATACAGCATTCAATCGACAGATATATCTACAGCATCCAACTAACCAAAGTTAACAATAAGGCAGGTGTGTTTTCCATAAATGCATACATCGACATCGCATACATCAGGGAAAATACTGTATTTAGCATTCATCATGCCAGAAAGGAATTTCAAGTGTATACACTGTTAAAAATTCAAACAACGCTATTTACTATGTGAATCGCACAATAGTTGTTTAAACAGTTCAAACAATTGTTTTAAATCTTAAACTATATCTTAACGCTATGCTTCTTTTTGTTTAAAAAGGACATTGTGCAAATTTCCTGTAGAAAAAAGTATGACACTGATAGATTTCCATAGAGTTACGATTGATTGGATCAATCGTAACTGATTGTAAGATGGGGCCCAGATCACAATGGACATGATGGACAGCTGAGAAGTTTGTGTCGAAAGTTGACGGATCGGGGCAACAGATCATCCTAAAATTCGGACGGAAAAAAAATCGCAAATGAATATCGTTTGTCCATTGTCCGTGACGACATTGCTGGTTTGATTTTCCGATTTAACAAAGGCTGTATTGTGATTGAAGGGCTTTTGACAAAAGATATATAGAAAGGGTCTTCGCAGTGATTGCGGAAACTCCATATTCAGTAACAGAAAAGCATGATATATTAATAAGGTGTGGCTTATTATGAATTTTCTTTTGCATTTAGTGTTTCATCACTCTTGGATTTATGGTTTATCCTGTCATAAATTTTGAAATGCATGCTATCCTAACTTTCAAAATCAGTTCAGAACTCGAGTTTGTGACGACATACCTCCACCATCGTCACGAAGCTCTATGAGATCAGCTACATATCCACCGGGCTTTTCCACGATAGCACGAACAATTGCCTTCACGACAGGTTGAAAACCTTTACTAAGTTTGACGAAGGCGCTCAGTGGTTTGACGCCGACAGATAAATCGAGGACCGAATTACCAACACCTGATTTCATGACGATTGGCTCGTCATCTCCCTCCATGTTGATTCTTGAAAACACGGAGAAGGTCACAGATTGAAGTCCCGAAAACGTATTCTCTATTGAATACGACCATTCGCCACTCTACAAAGTCAAAATAAATTAATATCGAGTTGTGTGAAAATCTTGCTTAAGCAAGTAATGTCTCATTCCATTTCGACACAAATCCATTCATTTCGTACACTGCAAAAACTCCGGTGTTGATTTAACACCAGCCCGGAATCTATATATGTCCACACAAGAGAGGTATTGAAACAACACAGTTTGGAATCAAACATGGTGTTGTGTAAACACCTTTCTGGTGTTGGACCAAAGCGAAACTGGTGTTGTTTAACACTTTTCTGGTGTGGACATATATAGATCCCGGTCTGGTGTTAAATCAACGCAACAACTGTATTATCTCATTTCCATTTGGCAGCTTATTCTGACTGTGGTAGAGAATGTTCTCACTACGTTCCTAAAACTAGTTTACTGGAAACTAGTTTAGTGGAAACTAGTTTAACGCGTAGTGAGAACGGTCAAAGCGGTCTTGGAAGCGATCTTCCAAACCAGTTTGGAAAACCACCTCGCGATGTAGTTTTCAAGATCGCTTTGCCTCGTTAAACTGGTTTTAGCGTAAGTGAGGACACAACCGTTCTTCGGGAAGCGATCTTCGCACATTTTGAGCGCGCTATCCACACAACAGGTGTAGAATGCCTATGCTGCGGTTTCGAATTACGCGCGAAACGTCTCACCCAAAGACCCCACTGAGTGCGTTTCCATAGCAACAAGAGCGCTTTACGTGAAGTGATTTTGAAAACCACTTTCGTGTGATCAAGTGAGAACGCTAGCAAAGCGATATTCCAAAGTGGTTTCCTGAATCGTTTTCCAGTAAACTAGTTTTAGAAAGCGTAATGAGAATGGCCTCAAAGACCCGAAATCCATACACACCAAGAAATAGATTTTCAAATTTGAACCCTAGAAGATGGTACAAAATAGCAGCACCTCGAGGGATGTTTATTAGTGCAATTATGCTTTGTACACCTTTAATGGTGCACTTGGCTATTAAGCACCCTATAGGGTGCAGAGGTGAACCATTAAAGTCAAGGATTTCCTATCTTAAAAGGTGAAAAGTTGCGCCTATATGAGTTAAACAGAGAATTTTTTGGTGGAAATGATAAAGGTGCATTTTTTAACCCTTTTTTCACTTAGGGTGCAAAAGTTTCTCAGTGTGTTGACGTGCTTTCATAAGACATGTCTGAGGAATAATCCAATGCGTTGGCTATCCTTACCATGGCCAGTCCTTCGACTGCTATGGTGATGACATTTCTGTTGGTGTGGACAGTATATTGTTGATTACGTTCTGTGATCGTTGTATTGTCGGGTTGTGTAATTACCACATTTACTCCTATTGAGGGAAAATAAGATAACCATCTTTACATTGGTATTTTGAGACTAAACAATGAATCATCATTTTTATACTAAATCGAGAGTTACAATCGATTTAAACATTCGTCCTTTGATATTACAATATAAACTTGCATAAATATTGTAGTATTAGACAAACTAATTCATTTCATGAGATTTCCACAGGTTTTAGGTTTACGTGTTTGGAGGGACAAGAAAGAAGAGGGGATAATAGCTAAATTGTGATATAGGCAATCTTAATTTCAGGCCACACACACTCAATTCTGAGATTTAAAAAAGACCAGGAAGATGGTCAGATGTGTCCTGGAAATGCTTAAAGTACACAACCGAAGAATCAAAAGTATTTTATAATGACTTTTTGTGGTCATCATTGTAAAGGGGAAGTATTACTAAGCAGATATATAACTTCACTTTCAAAAATAGTGATTAGAGTTTGCAGAAATCAGCTCTCAAAAATGACTTATTTTCATGGCATATTTCTGCCTCCGTCCGTCCTCTGGCGAGCTCCAGCTGAGTGACGTTACACCAAGAGCAGTGAGCAGCTGAGCTGACAGCAGCCCATTGAAGACGATCTTTCCAATCAGCGGTTTTTGCTCTTAGAATTGTTTATTCCTCTCAAGATTGGTCTTATTACATGGATAAAAGTTTGAATTTTCTGAACAGTAAAATGAAATGCACATTTAGCATATTTTGGTAACCGATAATTAGCTTAGAAAAAATTATTTGTTTTCAAGAAATATACGTGAATAAACAAAGCATATTTTCACTTAGAAATCATGCTTGCACCACATTGATATAATTATCAATATAAAGCATAGACATTCGTCTTCACGACTGAATAAAAATTACGAAATTTAATTACGTAGCAAGTTCAGGAACCACAAAAATCACGGCAATATCCATCGCGAAATGATTGGAATTGCAGTTGGATTGCCGAAGCATTGCCAGGCAACAGCAGCGAACGCACTTTGTTTATATATCATTATGAACCCGGCAGAAATAGAGACACCATCTATGGACAAATTTGTACGCACGTAGGTTTTTTGTGAGTGCGGGGATCCTGGTTCGAAACTCTTTGATTTTTTTGGTTCGGGATTTTTTTTTAAATGATATTCCTTCCCCGTTCCTACCAGCTCTTTTTTCTCTTTTTATTTTCATGTGAGATTCTATTCAGTCCTGTATTTATTAAATCTTACTTCTTAATTGCTGCTTTTGATTTTCAAGTTCTTGATTAGATTCTCTACTTATATCATTTGGGTAGCGACTCACTCACTCACTGACTGGAGTGCATGGAGCAACACAATGACGACTTCAGTTGACAAAATCGGTCTTTACAGTCCACAATTCAATAAAACGGGCAAAGGAACACAGTTCTGATTCACGTTTGGTCTGAAGTTGTCGAAAACGAAATTGAATATCACATTACATGAAGAAAACGGTAAATTCGGAAGATATTGAACAGGTCAGTAAGGTGATTCAGTGCATGATGCACCGAGACATGATGAGCTCGTCGATTGTGTGATGTCATTATTCTCGACCGCTTTCGGCTGCGTGATTGTCGGTCTGGGGGGGCTGAGAAGGGTGTCTAATAATTTCATTTCTTGCATTTTCACGACATCTTTAAGACTTTTTAGTGACATATTTGTGTATAAAAAGACAATACCTTTCCATCGATATATAATTTGTACATAATCATCACTTTCGTGAATTTTCTTCGTGTGTATACTTTAAGGGCTTTATACACGAAGAGAATAGCTTCTTAACAAATCAAAATAATGCTAGCGGCTAGCGCACATCGAGAGTTGAAAATGTTGATATGTGAAGACCATAAAACGGACATTTTGCAACATACTTTAAAAAGAATAATTTGTAAATAAAGCAAAATAATGAAAACCTGATGTCCAAAAAATGTGTTGTATATTGACTTCAAAACTTGATATTGCCCCATATCAGCCTATTGAGCAAGATTATGTATCTCACAGAACAGGCAATGCGAACACATATTTGAAAATGATTATCAAACCATCAAAATAACAAATTTATGAAATGAAAGCTCTCCCAACAACAACATTGGCGCCATGTAGTATAATGCACGCGTCTGTGGGCATAGCCGGCGCTATGAATACCTGCATACATATTACATACAGAAATTACGTAAAGAAATTACTGCCAAGAAATGACCAATTCGACTAATGCGCACCCTCAAAGGAATTCAGGTCATTTAAAGTATACACACGAAGAAAATTCACGAAAGTGATGATTATGTACAAATTATATATCGATGGAAAGGTATTGTCTTTTTATACACAAATATGTCACTAAAAAGTCTTATAGATGTCGTGAAAATGCAAGAAATGAAATTATTAGACAACCTTCTCAGCCCCCAGACCGACAATCACGCAGCCGAAAACGGTCGAGAATAATGACATCACACAATCGACGAGCTCATCATCTCTCGGTGCATCATATGCACTGAATCACCTTACTGACCTGTTCAATATCTTCCGAATTTACCGTTTTTTTCATGTAATGTGATATTCAATTTCGTTTTCGACAACTTCAGACCAAACGTGAATCAGAACTGTGTTCCTTTGCCCGTTTTTATTGAATTGTGGACTGTAAAGACCGATTTTGTCAACTGAAGTCGTCATTGTGTTGCTCCATGCACTCCAGTCAGTGAGTGAGTGAGTGAGTCGCTACCCAAATGATATAAGTAGAGAATCTAATCAAGAACTTGAAAATCAAAAGCAGCAATTAAGAAGTAAGATTTAATAAATACAGGACTGAATAGAATCTCACATGAAAATAAAAAGAGAAAAAAGAGCTGGTAGGAACGGGGAAGGAATATCATTTAAAAAAAAATCCCGAACCAAAAAAATCAAAGAGTTTCGAACCAGGATCCCCGCACTCACAAAAAACCTACGTGCGTACAAATTTGTCCATAGATGGTGTCTCTATTTCTGCCGGGTTCATAATGATATATAAACAAAGTGCGTTCGCTGCTGTTGCCTGGCAATGCTTCGGCAATCCAACTGCAATTCCAATCATTTCGCGATGGATATTGCCGTGATTTTTGTGGTTCCTGAACTTGCTACGTAATTAAATTTCGTAATTTTTATTCAGTCGTGAAGTCGAATGTCTATGCTTTATATTGATAATTATATCAATGTGGTGCAAGCATGATTTCTAAGTGAAAATATGCTTTGTTTATTCACGTATATTTCTTGAAAACAAATATTTTTTTCTAAGCTAATTATCGGTTACCAAAATATGCTAAATGTGCATTTCATTTTACTGTTCAGAAAATTCAAACTTTTATCCATGTAATAAGACCAATCTTGAGAGGAATAAATAATTCTAAGAGCAAAAACCGCTGATTGGAAAGATCGTCTTCAATGGGCTGCTGTCAGCTCAGCTGCTCACTGCTCTTGGTGTGACGTCACTCAGCTGGAGCTCGCCAGAGGACGGACGGAGGCAGAAATATGCCATGAAAATAAGTCATTTTTGAGAGCTGATTTCTGCAAACTCTAATCACTATTTTTAAAAGTGAAGTTATATATCTGATTAGTAATACTTCACCTTTACAATAATGACCACAAAAAGTCATTATAAAATACTTTTGATTCTTCGGTTGTGTACTTTAAAATCCCTTTTTTGGTCTGATAGTCAAAACGTATCAGCTCGCGCTGTGAGCTCGCATTTTGATTGGCGAGTAATGTATAACCATATTTATTCGAACAAACTACTTAAAATCCCCCTTTCATGATAGTTTATCAATAATTTCGTCTTGCGATTGCGCTCGCATCATTATTTTTAAATATATTAACCAATGTATATTATTTATAAAAAAAGTATTTAAAGTGTCATTTTGGCCTCAATATCAACAAATACTGCTCTCATATTAGGTTTATTAGATTAATGTGTGATAACAACATTTTCATGGATTCCTAATAATCAAATTGTCCCTTTTTCAATATCGACAAGTTTTATCGTCAGATTAGAAAGAATAGGGGGATAGTCATCATTTTCATATGATAACAAAAATCCTGAGAATGTTCCGGTCCTAGCTCGCACTTCACCCTCGCATCATTTATTAGGTGCGATCCATATCCATTTCAGAATTTTCCTACACAGTGCTTGAAATAATGCCTAAATTCACCCTATTTCAAATGAGAATATGAAACATTTTGATTTTCATAACAAAAAAATTAAGTACCCAGATTTCAGCTCTAAATCTAAATGCGCGCACTCATGTTTATCGAGGTAGCAGCTTTTTTTTTTTTTTTTTTACAGAAATCGTGCTTAAATTATCCAGTTTCAGATAAAAAAAAATAAAAACTTTCTGCTCGCGCTTCGGGCTCATATTATTCATATAGGAAGATACCCATTTAACCCTCCTTTTCCTGATTTACAAAAGATGAAAATCTCAGTTTTGTTTCCGCTCGCGCTTTACACCCGCATCAATTGTATAGTTATATAACTATCCTGTTCACGATTACAAAAAGTGCTAAGAATGTCCAGTTTTTAGGTCGAAATGTAAAACATTTTCAGCTCGCGCTTCGCGCGTGCATTATTTGAGTGTTAAAATATGTAATGGGTCACTGCAAACAGTCCTTATCAGGTCCCATTTCGATCAGGCCAGAACGCATATTAAACATTTATTACATACGCATCTTGTTCTTGTTTTCCTCTTCAATTTACAGTAAGCCCAAACACAGTGTGACTTTGCATGAGTGTTGTTATTATCATCGGAATGCAAAATACAAAGCAATGTTCATGTTATCTTTAAAAAATAGTCTATCAATGTGGTTTTTTATTTGCCTAAAGTTCGTAAATTTGATAATCATTTTATTTTTTGGCAACTAAATACATGTATGTAAAAAGTAATTTAAAAAATGTATTATATAGAAATAGTATACCTGGAGCAGTTGAACTAGATGAAGACGTATACGTAACAATGAACTGCGTCCTGTTGCCGATTGAGTTATCAAAATTGAGTCTGCCTGCTTGAATACTTCCATTTCCTAGTAAAAATCCTTCACCAACCAACTAAGTCAGAAAATTTGATAGACAACGCAAGACACAGAATTTTTTTTAACTTTCCATTTTGTTTATAAATGTTCGATAGGCTAATTATAAGTGTTTTTATCATTGTTTAAAATTATCGGGGTATATGTCATACTGCAGGGTTGGCCTGTCCATTTTTATCATGTTTATCAACTGGTTTAGTGACTTCAGGCACCCTGCTGTTTGTTTATTTTTTTACGTGTAGAAAGAAAATTAGTCCAGTTAAATTCTCTCGTGGTTTGGGTAAAATAAGGTTGCCAATTTCAGGAGGTAAACCCCTCAGAATAATTCCCTTTTCTTTCATAGTGTATTTTTAATATGCTGATGGACTCGGAGTTGCGTAAGACTACCTTGGGGAAAATAAAATCCCAAAAGATGAAAAAAAATGAATGGATAAATTTGAATACACAAATAGATAAATAAATATATGAATACAAAAAATAAATGTTGATAAAGAAATAAATGTAGATAAATGAACTGATATACACCTGAATACCGATGCTATTTGTTGTTGTACACATCTCCACGGTTTGTGTCAGGGCACTAATAATGGAAGAAGTACCGTTATCTGGATAAAATATCGCTGCCCCTCCTGTATTCAGCGATGAGAAATAGAGTTGATGATTCAGATTAAGAATCAGATTAATTTATTTGTCCATATAAAAAAATCATAGAAATTTGTTCTCCACTGACAGTACATTAAAATATGAAATATATATATAAACACTAATAACGTATAAATTTACAAACATTGAAGGAATATGAATGAACACTGTAGCGAAATAATTACTCATACGACAGAATGAAAAACATGTGAAGAGAGATAACCGAAGAGAAAGTAGTATGCAATACAGACTCTGAATGGCTCGTGAGGTGGATCTGCTGGTTTGCCATAGCCTCAGTAGACCTAGTCTGCTATGCAGACTCGTTGAATCAGCTGAGGTACACTCACTGCAGATGTGGGTCTACATTTGTAGACTAAGGAGAAAGGGTGGAAGAGATCAAGTAAAAGCGAAAAGAAAGAAGTCAACTGGATAAAAAAAGAGACATAGAGTGGCAAGGAAAGACAGAAAAGGAAGAAAGGGGAAAAGAGGTGAAACAGAGGGAAAGAGATATATAGAAAAGGGGGGGAAATACAACATGGAGAGAAGATACACAGCTGCACTTACAGTAATTACATTATAAGGAGATAAGCATCAAAAGTCGGCTTTGTGATAGTCTGCAGGCACAGACCCTGATTGAAATTTTTTAGCAGCAAGTGTGTATCCACGCAAAGACTAGCACATAAAAAACTTGATGTTTCAGGCCTTCAGTACACAAGGCATGAGAAGGTTGCACTTTCAGACCCTTAACTCGAGTAAAGGGTTTGCACATCAGACTAGCTTTGATGGGTCATGAATGGAAATGACAGAGGCAAGAATGGGCAGTAGGTCGACAACTGATGTTTTGAAATGGAATTTGGACTGACCTATAAATGATATAATTAGACCATGTAGAATGGCAAGACAATGATTAAATGATACAATCATTATTATAATCGATCAGGGAGCTACTACTGCTAGTCTGCTACTACTTCTACTACTACTACTACTACTACTACTACTACTACTACTACTACTACTACTACTACTACTACTACTACTACTACTACTACTACTTCTACTACTCCTCCTACTACTACCGCTTCTACCACTACTTCTACTGCTGCTGCTGTTGCTACTTCTACTACTACTACTACTACTGCTGCTGCTGCTGCTGCTACTACTTCTTCTACTACTACTGCTGCTGCTATTACTACTACTTATTCTACTACTACTTCTACTACTAATATTACTTCTACTACTACTCCTACTACTACTGCTTATACTTCTACTACTACTACTACTCCTCCTACTTCTACTACTCCTCCTACTACTACCGCTTCTACCACTACTTCTACTGCTGCTGCTGTTGCTACTTCTACTACTACTACTATTACTTCTACTACTACTACTACTACTACTACTACTACTACTACTACTACTACTACTACTACTGCTGCTGCTGCTGCTGCTGCTGCTGCTACTTCTACTACTACTTCTACTACTACTACTATTACTTCTACTACTACTACTACTACTACTACTACTACTACTACTACTTCTACTACTACTCCTACTTCTTCTACTACTCCTACTACTACTGCTGCTATCACTTCTACTACTACTACTACTACTACTACTACTACTACTTCTACTACTACTACTACTACTGCTGCTGCTGCTGCTGCTACTTATTCTACTACTACTGCTGCTGCTGCTGCCACTACTACTTATTCTCCTACTACTTCTACTACTAATATTACTTCTACTACTACTACTACTACTACTACTACTACTTCTACTACTACTACTACTACTACTACTACTACTACTACTACTACTACTGCTGCTGCTGCTGCTGCTGCTGCTACTACCACTACTGCTGCTGATGCTACTACTTCTTCTACTAGTACTACTACTACTAGTACTAATACTATCACTACTGCTACTGCTGCTACTACTTCTACTACTAGTACTACTACTACTAGTACTAATACTATCACTACTGCTACTGCTACTGCTGCTACTACTTCTTCTACTACTACTGCTGCTGCTACTACTACTTATTCTACTACTATACTTCTACTCCTGATATTACTTCTTCTACTACTACGACTACTGCTGCTGCTGCTGCTGCTACAACTACTTCTACTCCTACTCCTACTTCTACTACTACTCCTACTACTACTGCTTATACTACTACTACTACTCCTCCTACTTCTACTACTACTCCTACTACTACTACTACTACTACTACTACTACTACTACCACTACTACTACTACTACTGCTTCTACTACTCCTACTACTACTTCTCCTACTACTACTACTACTACTGTTGCTGCTACCACTTCTACTACTACTACTACTACTACTACTACTACTACTGCTGCTGCTGCTGCTGCTACTACTTCTACTACTACTATTACTACTATTACTACTTCTACTCTTACTTCTACTACTAGTACTACTACTGCTGCTGCTGCTGCTACTTCTTCTTCTACTACTACTACTATTACTTCTACTACTACTGCTGCTGCTGCTGCTGCTACGTCTACTACTACTACTTCTTCTACTACTACTACTCCTACTTCTTCTGCTACTCCTACTCCTACTACTGCTGCTGCTACTCATTCTTCTACTATTACTTCTACTACTGCTGCTTCTGCTACTTCTTCTACTACTACTATTACTTCTACTAATGCTGCTGCTACTTCTACTACTTCTACTACTTCTACTACTTCTACTACTACTACTACTCCTACTACTACTTCTCCTACTACTACTGTTGCTGCTACCACTTCTACTACTACTACTACTACTACTACTACTACTACTGCTGCTGCTGCTGCTGCTGCTGCTGCTGCTACTTCTTCTCCTGCTACTACTACTACTACTCCTACTGCTGCTACTACTTCTACTACTATGCTGCTACTACTACTACTCCCACTTCTAGTTCGATGGGGCATGTCTTGGGTTTAGCTTATGCCATCTCGGGTTCCATCGATGAACATAGAAGCGCTTCCAGACCTCTCTATCCAGCATGGCTGTTCCTAGTTGACTATCAAGGCCTGTGTCTTTCTTCAGAACCCCGATGGCCTTACTTCTCCCTCTCGTATTTAGTAGTAGTAGTAGTAACTTCTCCCTCTCCTTGCTGTGCCCTGTCAGGGAATGAGGGTATGTGGAGAGTGGGAAGATAGTTACCTGTTTCCTGTGCAATCAGATTGAGTTCACCATAGGTATCTTCTCCAATAGCCACTGTATTAACCCTAACGCCATTATTCCTCAAGGTTTGACGGATGGGATGATTGTCTATTCTACTATCTCTCCCATCAGTCATTAACAGAATGAGTCCACCGTCAGCAGTTCCACTTGGATGCCCCATTAAAACCTGATCACATCAAAATGAAAAAGATAAAATCCTTCACTGGTGTATAGAAGGGGGAGCCATGAACCACCAACAATTTTCTCCCCCCCCCCCCACCAAAAAAAAAGAAAATGAAACTGTAAAAAATGAAATATGATACTTTTGTCTGAATATTATGTCAAGTCAAAATATATCACTAAATATACAGTCGGCATAGCTACTGCACAATATATATATATATATATATATATATATATATATATATATATATATATATATATATATATATATATATATATTGTGACGGAACCGCTCGGCGGCGGCGTGGGTTCGGTCCGCCGGCAGCTCGCTCTTGTCAGGATGCCTGCCGCCGGCGGGTGTGTCGCCACGTCGATTTCCAAACTTTTAGTCGTGGATCCGTTTGGCAGAGATATACTGCCGCAGTTGACACTTGCACACGCCTCGATCCTGTCAGTACCACCACCAGGCAACCTCCAGACGGCTACACTCTTTGTTATCAGCTCCAAAAGCTCACCCGACCATATGCATCTGATTCCTGTAGTTAAGCTCCTACGACCATATGCATCTGATTCCTGTAGTTAAGCTCTCTCGACCATAGGTATGGGTTTCTCTGTAGTTAAACTCCTACGACCATACCCATGGACTCTGTTAATTTCCTCCGTCGTCTGCTTACGACCAGCTACTACGTCTGTTCAGTACAGCAACCACGTCTGCTCCGTACTGCAACCACATCTGAATTTCCGTACTGCAACCACGTCTGAATTTCCGTACTGCAACCACGTCTGTTCAGTACACGACCACGTCTGATACCGTACTGCAACCACTGACATCTGTTCAGTACTGCAACCAAGCACGTCTGATTCCGTACTGCAACCACGTCTGTTCAGTACCACGACCACGTCTGAGTCCGTACTGCAACCACTGACATCTGTTCAGTACTGCAACCAAGCACGTCTGAATTTCCGTACTGCAACCACGTCTGTTCAGTACACGACCACGTCTGAGTCCGTACTGCAACCACTGACATCTGTTCAGTACTGCAACCAAGCACGTCTGATTCCGTACTGCAACCACGTCTGTTCAGTACCGCAACCTCGTCTGTTACCGTACTGCAACCAGGGACCTCTGTTCAGTACCGGAACGACGTCTGGTTCTTCGACCATATGTATGGGTCCTTCTGCAGTCAGGCTCCCACGACCATACCCATTGGCTCTGCTCTACTTGTAGTTTTCCCCGTTGTCTGCTCCGGACCTCCGACCGTCTGCTTTCAGACCAGCAACCATCCGCTTCAGACCAACCCGTCTGCTCCGGACCACCAGCCGTCTGCTCCAGACTCCGAACCGTCCGCCTCCAGACCAACCAGACTACCAAAAGAGCAAGCCCTGGTATAGTCTCTTGCTGGCGTGCAAAAGACCCAACATACAAGGAAATCTAACCACAGTCGTCGCCTAGGATTCTAGGTTTCCCCGTGGAAAGACATGCGAACGATCATATAAATCATTTCGATCGCATCCACCAACTTTATTTATTGGATAGCGAATCCAAATCGATCTGCATACTTTACGTGCAATGCACCCCGTGGGCGCCGTATTTCAACAGATCATCGGCAAAGCCTCATGAGTACACCAAGTTACTGTACTTATGCATTAATTATACAATATCTGTTATAGTTAACCTCTATTTAATACAATCTTATAACAGTTATAACTTTGGTCTCCAAAACCGGATATGCATGAATGACATATCAAATTAAAGCTTTCATTTAGATCAAGCTAGTGATAACCATAATAGTCAGTTAAGCATCTCCAGAAAATTGTTATTCCACAAAAACGGTTCAAAACATGCATAACTTTCAATGTCTTATCTACGTCGTTATTACTGTAGAAACATGCATGTAATATCGCCAGCTACGACAAAATCATTATAAATCAACCAAAAATAATTTCCTAACACGAAATAAAACCCATTTCGTGACACAACTCCCTTATTTTTCAAAGCTCGGCCCCCGAGCGTCATTTAACAACATCAGACACTGTAGCACGAAAAGATAACTCTTAAACAATGCGGCATGAAAAATAATGTCCAAGGTACATGGTGGCATGCCTTCCTATAGTGTCCTTGTAATAACAGCATAACTCCAAAGAACACAAGAGATACTGTTCAAGACGACGCCTTTTTGAGTTCCACTATCACTACTTTTAACAGTTCTCCTTCCATAGTGATGTACCGCTCCGAACAAAGCTAGGTGACGTCTGGTGGAATCTGGAATGTGTCGGTTGACTTGTTCAGGGTCACCTTGTCTTCTGATCCGCCGGTTCTCATTGTCTGAATTCTCTGGCAGGGGTTGTCAGTCTGCGTCTCAGCATTCCTACCGGTGCATTCTATCCAGCCACTGGTAGACGGCATCTCCGACACCACTTTCCTAGAAGCGTATCTAAAATCAAGCGGTGAAGGCAGCCTCTCATCATAGTCCAGGTCCTCTGGTTCAGGGGTAGAATTCCGACCATGCCATGGAGATACTTCTGGTCGGTCAGGATCAGAAGACTTTGGACAATCTGGAACGGATGATTTAGGCATGTCCTTTTGTGGTGTCCTGGACCTCCGTCTTGGTGATCGGGAACAGGAGTATCGAGTCAAACTACCACGTTCTGACCGACGTGGTGAGCGAGATTCAGAACGACGTGGTGACCTCTTCAGAGATCGACTCAGTCGTGGTTCCTTATCTTCCCGGTCCGGTGGCACAGGGTCTATTCGGAGAAGATGGCATGTAGAATCTTCCTTCAGTTCTAAGGCATTCCAATATTCCAGTAGATGTCTAGAAGCCATGGAACACGTGCATGCTTCATCTTGATTAGGCCTGTTGCTAAGTTTCTTGGCCGTGTAGACAGGACGTATGTCCTTGTCTTCTTCTTGCCAGTCAGCTTTTTCCTGTGAGCTCCGGTCAGTGATGGTTTCATCCAGTTGTACCTGTTCCTGAATGTCATCAATTCTAGGCAGCAGGTAGGCATCCTTAATGGTCTCAGCATTGAGTTGACGGTAGTCAACACACAATCTTTGGCTGCCATCTTTCTTTTTGACCAGTACGATGTTGGATGCCCATGGGCTGTTCACTGGCTCAATCAGGCCTTGAGCTAGTAGATTCTTTACTTGCTCGTCTATTTCTTTCCTCTGCGTCAGAGGATGTCTCCTCTGGGCTTGACGTATTGGTTTCGCAGTACCAGTATCTATGCCATGTTGGACAAAACTGGTCTGTCCGAGATCCGAAGGTCCTGTAGAGAAAACATCTGCATTCTCAACCAGCAGTTCTTTTATCAAATCATGGCATTGGGCTGGCACTTCGTCAGTACTGCGAACAAAGAGGTCCTTCAAATGTTCTGGTATTTCCTTGTTGGTATTGGTCTCAGTTGGCTCGGCAAGGTTGCACATTTCCATGCTCACTTCTTCCAGCCCTGACAATGAAGCAATTGCAGTGCCTGCCTTTATGATCCTTTGTTCATTGGTTGGGTTGAAAACCCGAACAGGTAGTACATCTTCGTCTGCCTTCACAACAGATCTGGCGACGATGAGTCCTTTCTTGATTAATTCTGTTGGATTTGCAGGTGGTTCTACTAATCCATCACCTAGTGACACTTTTCTGCCGGTAACTCTACCTGCTAATACCATCTCGTGTCCTGGAGGAATTGAATAATCTTCTCCCGCTACTATCCTCCTGCAGAATGATTCTCCGTTACTATCTAGGCATGGAATTATGCCATAGTTGGTCCTCAATTCCATCTTTTGGCAGTCTAACACAGCATTGATTTTGACTAGGAAATCTAGCCCTAAAATGCCCTCATTCTTTAGACTAGCCACAGTAGCCATTGTAGTGACGACTATATCTCCAATCTGCACTTCCAACATTGACTTTCCTCTGATTCTCAATTGAGATCCATCTGCTTGTAGTACAACACTTGTCACTGGTAGTAATTCTGGTCTTCTGATTTTCTCTATCTGGTCAAACACTTTCTCTCCAATGAGAGTGTTGGTAGCTCCAGTGTCGACCAGTAATTTTAATTCTTGTCCATTTACTTTGCCTTGAAGGTAAAGCCCTTTTCTCTTGGTATCTAGAGTCGCTCCGACTCTGGTTTGTTCCTCTTTCTTTTGTCCTCTTTTATTTTGTTCATCTAGAGTCACTCCGACTCTTGTTTGCTCCTCTTTTTCTTGTCCTTTTGTTCCTCTTTTCTCTTTCGGGTACTTGTAAAGCTGCTGTTCTTCCTTTTATTTTCTTTGGATATGGGCAGTTGTTCCTCCAATGCCCCAATCCATTGCAGTTGAAACATCTTTGTTCCTCTTGTTCATCAATCCTTGATTTATTTGGTTCCTCTCTTTTTCTTTGTGGCTCAAAGCCATCTTTTCTTGATTCCTGATATTTGGTCCTGATTTTTGTTTCCTTTTTCTTGTCTCTTTCATCCAAGGCGTCTATGACAGCCTTTACTATCTTGTCGATAGTTGGATTTCTTGGTTGCTTTTCCTCCACTGCTGCAACTTCACACTCCTGCTCTACCAGAACTCGGCTGTACCTTATGGCCCGCTTCACTTCATTCCTCTGACCCTCCATTCTCAGAAAGGCCTCTGTGTTTAAAGCAGCTTCCACAGCATCATCCAATGTGCGAGGTTGAGCACGGAACAATCC
This sequence comes from Lytechinus variegatus, assembly GCF_018143015.1. NCBI lineage: Eukaryota > Metazoa > Echinodermata > Echinoidea > Temnopleuroida > Toxopneustidae > Lytechinus > Lytechinus variegatus. The sequence goes on from NC_054749.1 coordinate 8,977,665, forward strand.
CTCTCTTATTTCTGGTGTTACTATGGCATCTAGGAAATGCCCTCGGGCAAGCCGATCTTGCCCCTTTTCGTCGAATTCGGGATATGCCAATCCACACAGCTCCCGTATTCTTTGTCCTAACTCCTGGAGGCTTTCCTTTGGTTGGCGACGACGTTGCCTCAACTCCGCCAGGTATACCTCAGCTTTGCCTCCTAGGCCAAACCTGTTTCTGAGCCTGTATACCAACTCGTCGTATGTCAACACCACTCCAGGTTGTTGGGTCAACAACTTCACAGCAGGGCCCCTCAGACTTGCAGCAAGAAACTGAACTGCTTCCCTTTTTGTCCATCCGTTTACTCCAGCACAGGCCTCAAAGTGATGCAAATAATCTTCGACAGGTGTACGACCATCAAATCTGTCCGGTACCAGATGTGGTCGTCTGCCAATCATAGCATCAAAATTTGCCATCCCCGCATCCTGAATATGTGGGGAAAACTGTGGGGGTGTAAATTGAACACCGGGTCTTGCAGTAGATGATCGTCTCATCTGCTCTCTGGGCGTTGAGCTGAATCCAGCCTGCTGTGCCCCTTCCATCTGTGAGTCATTCCTTGGTCCTCTATCCGCTTGTCCACTCACAGTTGGGGGAATATTCTGTCCACTTGATTCTGCACCGGGTGCTTGTCTAATGGACAATCTTAACTGCTCCATCATTTGGTCAATCTCTGTCATGCTCCTCTCTAAGTGCGCCATCATCTCTCCTGGCGTCGGTCGATACTGCATATTTCCTTTTTGTGCCATTGTCACTGGATCCCACTTCTGACACCACTTGTGACGGGACCGCTGGGCGGCGGCGTGGGTTCGGTCCGCCGGCAGCTCGCTCTTGTCAGGATGCCTGCCGCCGGCGGGTGTGTCGCCACGTCGATTTCCAAACTTTTAGTCGTGGATCCGTTTGGCAGAGATATACTGCCGCAGTTGACACTTGCACACGCCTCGATCCTGTCAGTACCACCACCAGGCAACCTCCAGACGGCTACACTCTTTGTTATCAGCTCCAAAAGCTCACCCGACCATATGCATCTGATTCCTGTAGTTAAGCTCCTACGACCATATGCATCTGATTCCTGTAGTTAAGCTCTCTCGACCATAGGTATGGGTTTCTCTGTAGTTAAACTCCTACGACCATACCCATGGACTCTGTTAATTTCCTCCGTCGTCTGCTTACGACCAGCTACTACGTCTGTTCAGTACAGCAACCACGTCTGCTCCGTACTGCAACCACATCTGAATTTCCGTACTGCAACCACGTCTGAATTTCCGTACTGCAACCACGTCTGTTCAGTACACGACCACGTCTGATACCGTACTGCAACCACTGACATCTGTTCAGTACTGCAACCAAGCACGTCTGATTCCGTACTGCAACCACGTCTGTTCAGTACCACGACCACGTCTGAGTCCGTACTGCAACCACTGACATCTGTTCAGTACTGCAACCAAGCACGTCTGAATTTCCGTACTGCAACCACGTCTGTTCAGTACACGACCACGTCTGAGTCCGTACTGCAACCACTGACATCTGTTCAGTACTGCAACCAAGCACGTCTGATTCCGTACTGCAACCACGTCTGTTCAGTACCGCAACCTCGTCTGTTACCGTACTGCAACCAGGGACCTCTGTTCAGTACCGGAACGACGTCTGGTTCTTCGACCATATGTATGGGTCCTTCTGCAGTCAGGCTCCCACGACCATACCCATTGGCTCTGCTCTACTTGTAGTTTTCCCCGTTGTCTGCTCCGGACCTCCGACCGTCTGCTTTCAGACCAGCAACCATCCGCTTCAGACCAACCCGTCTGCTCCGGACCACCAGCCGTCTGCTCCAGACTCCGAACCGTCCGCCTCCAGACCAACCAGACTACCAAAAGAGCAAGCCCTGGTATAGTCTCTTGCTGGCGTGCAAAAGACCCAACATACAAGGAAATCTAACCACAGTCGTCGCCTAGGATTCTAGGTTTCCCCGTGGAAAGACATGCGAACGATCATATAAATCATTTCGATCGCATCCACCAACTTTATTTATTGGATAGCGAATCCAAATCGATCTGCATACTTTACGTGCAATGCACCCCGTGGGCGCCGTATTTCAACAGATCATCGGCAAAGCCTCATGAGTACACCAAGTTACTGTACTTATGCATTAATTATACAATATCTGTTATAGTTAACCTCTATTTAATACAATCTTATAACAGTTATAACTTTGGTCTCCAAAACCGGATATGCATGAATGACATATCAAATTAAAGCTTTCATTTAGATCAAGCTAGTGATAACCATAATAGTCAGTTAAGCATCTCCAGAAAATTGTTATTCCACAAAAACGGTTCAAAACATGCATAACTTTCAATGTCTTATCTACGTCGTTATTACTGTAGAAACATGCATGTAATATCGCCAGCTACGACAAAATCATTATAAATCAACCAAAAATAATTTCCTAACACGAAATAAAACCCATTTCGTGACAATATATATGTATATATATATATATATATATATATGTATAAGATAGCCAAGACAGATAACCAAGCGCGATTGGTCAATTACGCGTCACGTGATATGATCGAAATCAGTGTATTTTCCCAGCCGGTCCACCTTCGATGAATATATTGACCAACTGGTCCATGAATATATTTTTCTACGTGTATGGCACCCTCTTGTGGATTAGATGTTACCAACTACCGACGGAAATAAAATATGTGGGACTGAAGTAGCGATCGTTTGTAATCGATCAACACTCGATATCAATGGTATCAATCAATTTTTCCACTTTTTTATTGTAAATTTTATTCAGTTTCATCAATGTTGAGTAATCAATTTTCTACATTGTACAACTATTGTATGATTTTGTGAATTTATATTGGTTATAAGTGGTTATTTTTTGTTACTGAATTTATCCACTGTATGGTTATGTTAATACCGTGACATTTTGTACGATTATTTGTATTATAAATAATTATTTGTCTCTTGTGAACAGTGTTTTATCAATATTGAATTGTAATATTTTATAATGTACCGTACCATCACTTTGATTTTGAACTGAATGATTAATAAATATTATTACAAAACCAAAATTGTTCGAACCGGACTGCAAAATTTAAATGAGTCCGACCACGACAACTAGGTTTAGGAGGCTACTACGAGTACGAGTTAGGCTTACCGTTAGGCCTTCTTCAGTTACTAAAATGGAGCCTATAACTTTAACTATATTGTGTAACATTAAACAGGATTAACTATCATTTCTGAAATTCTGTGGATTTATTTAACGATTTCTGGATTATCTTTGTACCAGTACAGGTAAGTGGAGCCAACGTTTTTTAGCAGAAAACTTTTAAAACTATTAATTTTGGATGAGGTGATGTCTGATGAGGAATAAGATCAGCTTTCGGACGATAAAATTGGGTACTTAGATCTAGATTAAGGCCTAGATCTAGTCTAACGTAGATCTAGGTCTAACGTTAGATCTAATTAGAGACGAGAGTCTAGCTCTATTGTAGACTAGATAACGACTAAAGTAGGGCCTGATTTTCTAGGTCTAACTTTTTAACGTGTTACTAGCGTAAGGCCTAACCCCTGATGTTAGATCTAACGTTTATAGGCTAGAGACTAAAAGCTAGAGAAATCTAACGTTAAATCTTGCTAACAACAACGTGAGTTAGATGATAGATCTATTGCTAACGAGTCATTTAGGGCCTAGTTCGATTTGGTCCTGGACAACCAACATCTGACTTTAGTCCTTCAGCAGCAACCTCAGTCCTCACACATTGTGAGTTAGTCTGACTTAACGTTAGAACTCTAGTCTACTATATATAGATCTAACGTTAGGTCTAGACTTCTAGACCTAACACTAACAGATGTTTTATCTCATCCCCAGTTTGTCCAGGCAAAGGGCAGGTCTAACGTTAAATCGAAATCTGCACCTGATCATGGACTTACATGCATTCTCGGTCTGCCTTGTGTCGTGGACCTGGACTGGACTCTAACTTAGATCTAGGGCTTGGCCTAAACAAAGTTGATTTGATTAGAAAAGGGTCATTCACTGCGTTAGAGTCTATACCACATCCATCAATCACTGTGAATTTCATAAACAGCAGGCTGCACGCATCGTTATGCCTAACTTTATCTTCATCATAATAGGCTATCTAATATAACAGATATTGACTGATGGGATGTGTAAAAAACATTCTTTGGACCGCCTAAAGGATCAATGTTTTCCCTTGTGATTATTTTCCCTCAGCGCTGCGCACTTCGGGAAATAATCCGGCGGTCCAAAGAATGCTTATATTACACCCCCCATCAGTCAATATCTGTATTATATATAGAGTTGAGGCCAGAAATTTACGAACACCCAGAAATCTCAATAAAAAGTTGACACTTGCCAAACATCATAAAATATTAATGTATCTTTTAAAATATTTGTGCTATCATGACGAACTTGATATGAAACAAATGAGTATATCATGCCCCTTTATCACATTGCTTCATCAGGAGCTGAACAATATATATGTGTCATTTTTTCCCAAACATCTTCATATTTAAGACAAATAAAAATAAAACTTTTCAAAACATTTTGTATTTGTGCTCTTACTTTTCAACACAAACATTTCAGATTACACTTGTTTGTTCAGTGGTGACAAATCATGAGAGAAAATGTAATATAAATCTTGAATTTGACATTGTTATATTTATATACGCAAGCGTGATTATTTGAAATTGAAATTCGATGAAAAAATAAAGATTCTTATTGGATTGAATATCAGAAAATACGTAATAAAGTTACGGTAATAATTTGAATAAATACTTAAAAAAAAATACTTTACTGAAGAATTTACAGAACATGTTGATGATTGTGGTCACTCATGGAAGACTTAAAAAGGATGACTAATAAGAAGAGTCATTGTGTTGGATTACGTAATGGCGATGTTGCTGTGACAGACCTTACTGAAATTTCTAAGGAATTTAATCGCTTCACTCGAAGTTAAATAGTTAATCGCATTCGAAACCGTTTACAAATAAATCATTTATGTTTGCCAATTTTACACGTGAATTTGTTCGAAGGGAGTTGTTAAAACTTGACAGTCGTAAATCATGTGGTCTTGACAACCTGCACCCGTATCTTTTAAAGAGTGCAACGCCTTTTATTTTAAAACCATTAACCTTTTCAATTTATCGCTTAACTCTGGAACTATACCCATTAACTGGAAAAAAGCAAAGGTAACCCCAGTTTTCAAAAATTAAAAAAAGGATGATATTGACAATTTATTATAGACCCATTTCAGTCATATGTCATTTGATGAAAATTTTGGAAAAGGCAATACACGAACAAGTGTACAATTATTTTACTTCAAATCAATTATTAAGTCATTGTCAATCAGGTTTTCGCCCACTGCACTCAACGACGACTGCTTTGTTGAATTTGAATGAATATGATTTAAAAAATATAGATAGTGGTTTTGTAACAGGATGTTTATTTTTGGATTTCAAACGGGCGTTTGACTCTGTATCACACACTATTTTACTGCATAGATTATTTAGTTTTAAGGACAGCGAATTAAACTGATTAAAAATTAATTTTCTGATCGACAGCAGTGCGTGTCCTTTTAAGGCATACTGTCAGATTTACAAAATATCAATTTGGGGATTCCTCAGGGATATTGGGATCTCTTCTTTTTTTCTATATTTCTAAATGATATGTGCAGTTTACCATATTTAACAAATACGAAATTGTGTTTATATGCAGATGATGCTGCTGTTTTTATAAAGACCGAAATATTAATACAGTATCTAAATTACTCCAAGAAGAACTTACCAAGATATGTACCTGGGCAGAATCAAATAACTTAGAATTGAATTTAAAGAAATGCAAAAGTATGTTAATTGGGTCAAAACGGAAAGTTAAAAATGCTAATTTGATTCTAAAATATAAAAAAGAACTTATCGAGCAAGTGCATTAATTTGAATATTTAGATGTTATTCTTGATGATTGTTTTTCATGGAACAAACATATTGAAAAACTATTTACGAAGATTTCAAGAATAATTGGTTGTATCAGACAGATAAAGCATAATGTTCCACAAAATATATTAATCATGTTATATAATGCATTAATCTTGCCACATATTGATTACGGTATCGTTATTGACTAAGTCAGAACTAGTAAGTGCAATATTAAGAAAATACAAAAAATCCAAAAGAAGTATGCCTGTTTGATTTTTAATGCTGATTTTTCAATACCACCCAATTAAACTGGCAAACCATTGTACAAAGAAAACAGTATCAGACCTACCTCATCATGTTTAAATTAATTAATGATTTAGTTCCAACATATTTAAAGGAAAATCATTGTTTATCGTGATATTAACTTTCAAACTCGATATGCACATTCTTGCCCATTAAAAATCAAAACACCTCGAACAAAGCATTACATTTATTATGGTTCAAATCTATGGAACAGTTTACCCCAGGGTATGCAAACTACTTTTCCAATATTTAAGAAACAATCTAGAAATTTAACTCTGAACTCCGAATTTTAAAAAGCAGTGTTGACCTTGATTTAATGTTAATATTATAGCTGTGTTATTTTAGATTTAATTTAAACTTATATAAAAACTCTACTTGTATGTTATTTTAGCTTTTTAATTTGTAGTTCAGTATTCAGTTTTAAGTTTTTTTGTGTGTAAATTTGTTATTTATATGTATTTGTTTTTGTTGTGCAGGGCCCCTTGGTAGAGCAGTTTTTTAACTGAAAGGGCTACCCTACTGAAATAAAACGTAAATAAATAGTTAAACATTAAACGATGTTTGAAAATATAATAATTGAATATATTTGGCGCGAAGATTTTTGTTTCTTCAAAGAAAACTCCTCCTAAAATATACTTAAATCCCAACGGCATCCCATTACGGCATGTAAAAGAACTTAATACGCCCTTTCATTTGATACCAAATTCGTCATGGTGGTATATATATTTCCGAAGATTGAGTAAATTATACGATATTTTACAAGTGAATTTTTTTTACTGAATTCCATGGGTGTATGGAAACTCTTGGTCTCATCTGTGTATATATATATATATATATATATATATATATATATATATATATATATATATATATATATATATGTGTGTGTGTGTGTGTGTGTGTGTGTGTAAAGTTATACATGTACAACAGCTTTTGGCAACTCTTTTTTATTTAAATATTGTAAAGAAATGGATGAAGAGAACATTGTTCACTTCCAGGGGCGGATCCAGCTTTTGCCAATAGGGGGGCCGAAAAATATTTTGATCAACATTTTTTTGATTGGCCGCTACAATCTGGCTTTTTTTGTGTTGATTTTTCAGGGGATAGTCCAAACTAAAGACTGAAGTTTTAAGTATATGTTAGTATTTATTGCTATAAACAATGTAAGGTATCTCATGTGGTCTTAATATATAATGCGAGCGCGAAGCGCGAGCCAAAAATCTTTGATATTTTATGTCCTTAGAACTGGAGATTCAGAGCAGTTTTTATAATCATGAACAAAGATAAGTATCTGACTAAACAATGCGAGCGCAAAGCGCGAGCCGAAATTTTATGATATAGTGACGTGAAAAGTGACTCAATTAGGATTGTTTTTAGTGATTAATGAAGAGGATACAAGTATCACCAATTAAATAATGAGAGTGGGAGGCGCGAGTTCAGAATTTCTGATATTCCGACCTAAAAAAATAAACAGTCTAAGCGCGTTTTTATTTAAATAAACAAGCTGTGTGTCTCAAACAATTAAATGCGAGCACGAAGCATTAACAAATTTTTTGATATACTGACATGATAAAGGAGCATTTTGACAAATTTTGGTAAGAATTTCCAAAGAGCATAGATTTCTCACAAATCAAACAATGCGAGCGCGCAGCGCGAGCTGAACATTTTGATACACATTAACAATTTGTGTAAATCAGACAAAATAATGAAAGCTTGATGTGCGAGCTAAAAAATTGTGTGCAAATTGATATCAGAACTGGATATATTGTATATATATTGGTTGTATATTAGTGTCATATAACCCTCTTGAATGGGATTCATTACACAGGCAATGCGAGCGCGAAGCGCGAGCGAAAAATTTTATATAAAGTCTATTTTCCAATTCTTCCCCTCACCTTTTTTGGGGTATCCTTTCGGGGTCGGGCCGGTCGTTACGAGGCTGTAAATTACCCATCATGGGTAAAATACCTCTTTCTTACTTTTCTTTCTGTTTTTCGTAGTTTCAATCAAGGTAAAGAGTAAACTTTTTTCTGCAGGTTGTCAAAAAATAGGGGGGGGGCGGGATCGGCTCGGCCCCCTCCTGGATCCGCGTCTTGACTTCCTTTTCCCCATTCGCCATGTCTTCCCCCAGCTTTTATTTCTTGTCTTAACATACACGCCACTGAGAGATAGATTAATGACTTTCATGTCTACTTTTCCTCATTCTTTCTCATCTACTATATCCCTTTAGGGGATGTCAGGGTGTTCTGTTTTTCCGACGCCGCAATTCCAGGGACTCATGCAATATATGTAGGCCTATAACAAAAGGATTGAAAGTAATGTGAGACAGTACAGTGCATAAACTTACACAATTATTTCTTGCATGTAATGTAGAGAAAGCCGCCAGGACGAAAAGAATTTTTTTTTTCCAATTTCTTTTTCACCCACAGTAGGGTGTTTTATTCAATAAACCATTTTTTTTCTTTTTGGTTCATTTATACATGATCTTAATTAGTTCAACTCAACATGTAAATTTACGACCTCCTGGCATACCTCGGGTTTTGCTTTACAGTCAAGTCACCTCTGCACATGTATTTTCAAGCTCTGTTAAACTTATTGGCTCCATCCATCAAGAGCACATTTATTGTCTTTCTCTAAGTTGTCTTACCTCTAAACCTCTTTCAAGTCCACAGCCAATGCAAGTTCCTCCAGAGGCAGTCAGGTTAAAGATACCACGCAGCGAGTCTCTCTCAGCTGGAGTTCTAATCTGTGTCAGCTCTTTTTCGGTCGTTGGTGAGTTTGTGAAAGTGACAACACCTAACCATAGCCCGTCATCAACAAGGTTCACAAAAGCAGTGGCAGCACTGTTTACTTTGTCAATTCGATTTGCGCTCTGATGCACACAGTGGAACATGAAGAACGGTATATATATATATATATATATATATATATATATATATATATATATATATATATATATATATATAATATATATACATATACATATATATATATAGACATACATACATATGTATAATATATATTTATTTATTTATTAGTATATTTATATACTGTAGATAAGTTATGCCAGATCCAGCATGAGCCAAGATAACTGTGCCGGTTAATTTCACGTGGCCAATACTAGCACCACTTCTTATTCTATACACAACAAAAAAAGTAAGTCCCCCCTAAATCGAATTGCTGTAACTTTTGAACGGAATTATCTTGAGATATGATATTTCGTAGGTAGTTTTCTACACTCATTAAGCAACTACTGGCGAAAAATGAGATTGATCGGTTGGGTCATGCATGACTAATTAAAGATCGAATTAAAAATGACAATGTTTGAAAGTCACAAGAGTCGTTTTTCAGATTGTGCAAATACAAAGTTGGGCAAAAGTTGTTTTTAGGTGAATTTTATGGTGTTAATGCTTTATTACTATCCATCATTTAGCCACTCCACACACAATTTTGATATCGTATGTTCATGGTTGAGTGAGCACAGTATTGCACGGGCCGCAGAAGCGGGGGGGGGGGTCTGGGGACCCCACTTTTTCCCAAAAGCATGTACAAAAATGTAAATTTGACCATACGATTGTGATTTTTTGCATGGTCAGCCCCCCTTCCACTTTTGGCTCAGTCCCTCCCCCACACTTTGAAAAACCGTCCCGCGGCCCCTGTATTGTGACGTATCATCATAGGGGTTTTTGGTAGTATCCTCTACAACTTGTTAGGTCTGATTAAAATTTGAAAATGTTGGTGGCTACCCCGATTATAGGCCCCTCCCCAATTTTTTAATTCTGGATCCATATTTCCAAACAGTGTCCAATTATAACTAAAATATCATCTTATAAGACACAGATAACAGATATTTACTAGGTGAAGCTTTGATTATGTTTTTTTAAACAAGTTTTTTTTTAGCAATTCAGATTCTACTGACTAGAAATTCTTAAAAAAAACTACAAAGATCAAATTTGGAAATCTTTAGCTCATGACATGATTGAGAAATGCTTTAATATATACGCAACAACAAAAAGTAACTCCCCCCTAAATCGAATTGTTGTAACTTTTGAACGGAATTATTTTGAGATAATGTCTTTTCGTAGGTGATTTTCTACATTCATCAAGCAACTCCCGGTGAAAATGAGATTGATCGGTTGAGTCATGCATGAATAATTAAAGATTGAAATAAAAATGACCATTTTTGAAAGTCACAAGAGTCGTTTTTCAGATTGTGCAAAGGCTGAAGCCCCCCACTTTTTTTTCCAAAAGCATGTACAAAAATGTAAAAATGACCATACGATTGTGACTTTTTGCATGGTCAGCCCCCCCCCCCCCACTTTGAAAACCGTTCCGAAGCCCCTGTATTGTGACATATCATCATAGGGGTTTATGGTAGTATCCTCTACATCTTGTTAGATCATGTTAAAATTTGAAAATGTTGGTGTCTCCCCCGATTATAGGCCCCTGCCCAATTTTAAAATTCTGGATCCACCACTGATTCGTCCATAAATTAAACTGATCATGAGAAATTGTTAGGAAAAGAATACATTTATGCAGTATAAAGAGTATTCATTCCTAAGTTTTGGAATGTGCTCGCTCAACCATGAAAATGTTAAAAGTTCGGAAAGTGTGTGGTGATAGAAATGATGGACGATAAAAACAACAGCAATTCAAATCTCATTTGAAACCGAATTTGCCCCCAATATTTACCTTATTACCATTTAAAATGTGTCTGTGATATTGAAAATACCCATTTTCATACTTTGATGCGTGCTCACTCATCCATGAATGAACAAATCGATTTAATTTTTGCACAGAATTCTGCCCATAGGTTGATAAACATTACTGTCAAATGACATTGCTAAGGACAGCCTTGAAAAAAAATTCCACCATACTTAATAAGGGGTTACTTATTCTTAAACATATGCACCCATAATGTACACAAGTCTATGAGAGAGGAAGTCAAAATTTTAACAAATATGAAATAAGGGTTCGTTTCATAGACGGTTTTGTTACTTTTGCCAACAGTTATTTCATGAAACTTCGCGCATGGCTTCAGAGTAACACTATCCAAAAGGCGTGCACACCAAAATAACAATTCGATACGGCACAGAGTGGAGCCAAGGCCTTGAACTTTCTTCCCATTTGCATAATTTTCGAATATTGTGTGCTCACTGATGCATCAAGCACCGGGATTTTCATAAAAATCAAATCAAATGAACCATACAAGGAGGCTTGTGACAGATATCCATAGTTACAAATTGCATTTTTTCCAATAACGTAAAAAAAATCTAATCACATTCCACATGTTCATTCAAGCATGAATGATTCATTAAACGCCTTTGAATCATTGAAACATGTTCATTGCTCATGAACATAACGAAAAAATTGATAAAAGATCAGTTTCAGTTACCAAAATGACACAAAACTTGTTTATGATATTTGAAAATCGTATTTTTTGTTTTCAATAAATGTTCATTGAACCGTGAAACGATAAATATCGTTGAAGATACTCTTCCCCAAAATAAATGTCATCGTATTCGATCATTTTTATTGATAAAAATGTGTAAAAATCCAATTATAGCAAATTTGGACGTGTGTTTATTTAACCGTGAAATTTAGCCAAAAAAGTTGTATCGTCTTTTAGAAAGTACCTTTTACAAGCCTTCTGACTATATGTTCATGATGAGAATGTGGAATCAGTTCCTATGAAATGGAATCAAAGTCATGATATTTGGCTTGTGACTTTTGAAAAGTGACATTTTTGCCTTCTGACGGTGCTCACTGAAGCATGACGTAAAATACGTCCATAACATTTATTCAGAGGGTAGCTTATAAAATTACCTGCACGCTCATGTAAACATATATCAAAAACTCGAATTGGTTCGGAAATTATTGATGTTTGTTCAAGGGGGGACTTTCATTGCAACTTCATGTAGTGCTTATCAATGAAGGATTTTATCCATCACTAGAAGCGCGCCAAAAATTTCGGACATTCCCCTCCCCCACAAAAAAAACACACACACATTGCCCTCCCCATCATCTGACACATATGGATCGACGCCCTAGCTGTCCCCATGGTGTTGAAATCTAGAAGTATTGGACTTTGCCTTAGAGTTTTATCATTGGATTAAATCATTGCTCCAAAATTTTACCACACAAAAGATTTTGAAAAGGTCCTGTACATACCCCCATGCTACCCGATGTGTCTAGAACGAGGACTACCCGACATGCATCTCTGCTACCTGCTTGTACCAAATGAAAACTAGGCTCAAGTTGGGCATCACTCAGGTCAGGAGGGGAAGAATAATTATCTGTCGAAAAAATAAACGAGGAGGAAAAGCATGAATGGGTATATGCAAAATAGATTTCTTGGCATTATAGGTGTTATTATAGAGTATTAATGTGTGAAGGTAAATATACCATAATCGAATGATACAAATCTTTTCCGAATCAGATAATTAAGGAAACATTCAAGTATTAAGAATTAAGTATGAGGTCAGGGCCCCGTTATTAGAGTTACCATTATTTGACATCCAAAGGTAACTACCATGGTAACGATCAAAAGCGAAAGAGAATCAAGGATTTCATGCAAGTTACCTTTGCTCAAATTTAGTAATTCATTTAATAATTTATAATTAGAAAATAGACAAGAGTGGAAGGAAGAAACATGAGTATAAAAAAAAAGAGATTTATGAATTGGGAGACTGTTTTATAAATAAGGAAAAAAATACATCCCCTTTAGATCACAATTCCTCTTTATATCAAAAAGACCTTGGTTATTATTCTGGACACAATAAAATGAAACATCTAAAAAGAATATTGACAATTATTTCTATTCCCGGGCACTTTGGAAAGTCTTATAGTGTGTATGAAATATGTAGATAAAATTTCATAATGTAACTCTGTTCTTTTCGAAGTCATCAGCGTTCACCTATTTCACATGACAAGTGGGTAGGAATGTTGGAGGGGTAGAGACAGTGGCGTTAAAGGGTCACAATTTTGAGGGGGTCAGATATGGCGTATCGGGCAGAATTTGTAAAAAAAAAAGCGACCGAGCGGATCGAAAGAGCAGAAATTTTGATCTTTCAATATCAAGAATTTCATTTTGTGATAGATTACGACATAATATTCAGAAAATAATATATCATCCTCTTCTCCTTTTTTCTCTCTTTTTCGTTAAAATGTTGGGGGTCCGTGGCCCCAAGCCCCCCCCCCCCTGTACACCAGTGCGTAGACGATAAGTTCGAAGAAAATTAAATAAATTAAAATAAAAAAGTGATGACGCACCTGCAGTAAAATCTTCATGACCTCTCATGACTTCCCATGCACTTCTTGCGTTACAGAGTCGATTGTGTTTATTTGGTGCTTCACTGTTATGAAGGTTGCCGGTATCTGAGGGATCGTCATCGCAGAAATTAACGATCTAAATGAAAGGAAAAGAATATAGTAGCAGTGACCAGGGGAAGAATACAAATAAAGAAAATTCAATACAGATATAGAAACGGTTGAAAAAAAAGATGATTAAGACACCGGGAGATTCACTCCTATTTTTTTATAACAGGGTGTGTCGTACCCGGTATGTTTTTTTAACATAAATGTTAATGTAAAAGGGCCGATAGTTCGATACCCATCGAGATAAATAATCAAATGTTGGCTTGTAACCGTAGCATGAGCCCCATTGGCTGGAGGTGCCGTGGCCCAGTGGTCTAAGGCGCCTCGCTATACATGAAAAAAGTCCGGGCTGGATCACCGGCCGCGGGAGCTATGCCAGTGAGCAAGGCATTTTATCTAAAATGCTCTTTTATCCTGCTTTCAAATAAAAATGAAATGCTATATGCATTATTGGTAGCTAGGTGTGAACTTCAATTTTTTTAAAATCCATGTCTAGATATGATTCCCTAAAAGTTTTATATTCTAAAATGGGCGACCCACCCCCCCCCCCTCCACCTGTTTAAAGTAAAGTGATACGGGTTCCGAGATATTATTATAGAGAAATGGTAAACCTCCAAACCTCTTTTATAGGCGCAAACAATTCTTTCTTATTAAAATTAATTTCTTGCGAGATACTATTATACAGATTCTTTTGTATATGTGAGGGTGTGTGGGTGTGTCCAGGATGTGCCGCATACAGGATTTTGTTTGGGAGCTGAGGTACGTGCAAGTATGTCCTTATGTAAAGATAATTAGTCCCAAAACGCTAAAGTTTGTTTTACCTTTCTTGTCAATCATGTCAATATTATTCTCTTTTATACCTCAATATTATCTCGTTTTTTAAATGTTTTTTTTCAAAGAATATCTCATTACTATTGTTACAAGGAATTTAACTGAAACAAGTCCCTTAATTTCAATGGGTAGGCCTACCAAGAAATTTCATTAACAATAGCAGTTACCTGCGGGTATGTTAATGGGCCGTGCATGATAGATCCGGTGGCCTGTCCTGCAGATGTAGTACGCACTATGCATCCGTTTTGATATCCATCTGCCGGATTGCCATCGCACATTCCATACAAAATAGCATTCCCTCTTTGAACGATTCTCGTTGGACTCCATTTGTATTCCTGAGAGCAACTAAGAGTAAGAACATTACAAAGCGTAATTAGCTGGGTTTGCAAAACTGTCAGGGTTAGATCCGGCTTTCGGCAATAGGGGAGGGGGCGGAAAGGGTTTCACCGTTCGCCCCCCCCCCTTGGATCCGCCCTGACTGTACAATTCAATGAAAGTCGTATTAGCCTCGAAAGAAGAAAATTGTGATATCGAAGATTAATTAACAAGGTACAAATCCTACCATCAGAGGCATAGATGGATACCCCCCCCCCCCTTATTGGCGGAGCAAAAAAAAGGAAAAACGGGAAAGAAAGAAAAAAAGAAAAAGGAAGGGGGAAAGAGGAGGAAGACGAGTGACTAAAGAAGGTGAGGGGAAGACTTTGAAAAAAAATATTTCATGTCACTATATAAAATTTTCGCTCACGCTCGATTGCATATTCGATGAAATACATTTCTTTCTCAATAAATAGCTTTCAGGCCTAAATATCAACAGATTTAGCGCTCTCCTTACATCAATAAATAAGATAATATTTTCATGAATTTTTAACAATTAAATTGTCCCATTTTCAGAATATCAAATATTTTCAGTCTAAATCTAAAATACGTGCAAGCATCTTTATCAGTTTATTGAGATTTGAAAATTGTTTTTAAATTACGCAGCTTTAGATCAGAATATCAAACCTTTTCTGCTCGTGCTCGCATTATGAATGTAGGAACATACCCAATTACCCATCCTTTCCATGATTTATATACACATCATGAATAGAGTGTCCACTTAAATGAATTTTCAGTGTTGTGCTTGTTTGATGTGTCTTTTTATTCAAATCGATTTTTTGGGGGGATGAACTTGCCCTGTAACCTATTGAATCTATAATTGGACTTGAACTTCGATTGCTATAGTGGTAATAATGATAGTCAACTGCTTACGTAACTGGCTTCCATCGCAAATCCATCATTGATTGGTAGAAATGTACCACGTGATCTGCATCCCCTACCTCATCTGGATATTCGTTGAATAAACCCCAACGATAATGACCCCATTCATGTACAAGAATTCGACCTGAAAAAAAATGATAAGAATAATATTATCCTATCAGCGCTTTCATATTATTTCGGCTTAAAGATCTTTGTGTGTCTGGGTGGATGTTTGTGTGTGTGTGTGTGATTATAAATAAACTCTTTTGCTTGGAAGTTCTTGATTTGTACCTGTCTTGGGGCCCGTTGCGGAAATAGTTGCGGTTAAACGCAAGTCAAAATATCAATTGCAAGTCCCAAATGCGCGCTGTTAATTGGTTGAAAATCAAGTTACGCATGATTTTTAGAGTTACGATTGATTCTAATTCTTTCTGCAACGGGCACCTGCAAAGCCCGGATTTTTTAAGAGTGTGTCAACTCTCAAAGAAAAATTAACTCACTTAAGTAGCTTGCTCTCCAGCATCATGATCATTGCTGTTAATACGATCAACCTACATTATTATGTAGGGCCTACGCTCTATCCGCTGCCCCCCCCCCTCCTTTATAAAAAAGAGTGAATTTTCACTCCTTTTCACTCCTATTGGAAGTGACGTCAAGGATCATTATACGGAGTGAATATACTAATATTTACACAAATTTCGTATTTAAAACGGTTAAATTCACTTAAAAACAAGAGAGTGAACGTCACTCTTATTCTATTGAAATTTCAACCCTTCCTTGTGAGGATTGAATTTTTCTCTCGATTAGTATTCGGAGAATATTAGTTGCCTACGGTCTTCAAACAGTTTTTTTTTCTTATGCGAAATAAAAACGAGCACATAATACGGAATGACGTTCAACGTTCCATTCATCACTGATCTATTTTAGGAAATTCATTGTTCAAAATGAATGACAAATTTGTGTGTTCTCATCCCGGTTCTCATCTAAATGAATGAAATAAATTTGTAAAGCACACTGCATGGTTGCTGCCCCCATGATAATAAAGGTATTATATTTTCATACGATTTACGGTTCACAAATGGGGCACATGGGATAATATCCTAAATAAATAAAAATAAATGTAAATATAAGGTTCATTGCATGCTCTTTGATCAATGTGTTTGTATCATATTTTTTCAATCATATTGTTTTTTAAAGTTCCGGATATGCATTCTAGAGTTACCATTTTTCATCATTAAAAAGAAAAACTTATTATAACAAGTTTACACGATATCCACTACATTAGTTTGAAAGACAAATAAATCATAAAAGAGCAATTAATTGATTACTCGCGTCAGGGGTCATATATACACGATGGGTTTCTATTAATTTTATGTTTACATCTGTCATGATGCATTAGATTTGATTTGATTTATTTTTTTCATTCTGCATTCTTAACATTCGTATATAATATGTTTATTCGATTATCGAATAAATTCTATTGGGAGAGAATACAAGTTTTAGTATGTAAACAAATATTGACTATGAACCAGTTCACTGCCCTTCAGAAGGAGGTCAAGTTCACGTGTACTTCTGTTGGGGGAAGTCGGTCAAAACGCGCACCCAGAAGGATTGTATCACATTAAAGCGTGCGCGGTAATTTTACACATCCGAAATGCGCCAATGCTCTGAATGCGCGATCAGCGCGGATGAAATCGAGTCATTCACTTTCTAATTTCCGTCCGGGAAAGACATTTTTTATGATCACGGTGGTACTACGGTACCTTTTACTCGGATTTTACGGAAACACGATCCCCATGCACGGAGATATCTAAGATAGAACTACATACGTACGGTACTCTATATCGCGATCTGGATCTATACACGGAGAACTAAATCCAACCCTAGCCGGACTCTAACCTAATAACATCGGAACATATTCCACTGGCACTGATACCGTACATCTGTGATGAAACTGTTAAGATGGTTAAAGTTATAGGCCTAGGCCTATACGGTACTCTTCGCTTCGGCCTAGAACAGATCTACGGAACCAATTTATTATACCTCGGCCTCGGAGACATCTGACAAGTGAATTCACTAAAACTCAATTTTAGTCGCAGGTAGGCCAGCTACACTGCAGATCGATAAGCTAACTTCGTCCACATTAGGATACTGGCTCCTCAATTTCGACGGTCGACTCTAAAGTATAATTATCGCGGCAGACATCAAAACTTGACTGGTTCGATGAAATAATCAATGCCTCAAGATGGGAAAACATATAGGATCAACCAGCAGAGGAGGCAGGGGGAAAGGAGCCAAAGGTTCAAGGAGACGCCCACGTCCACGCAGTCTATGCCGTATGCGGTCAGAGTACCGTACGGGTACCGGTACGACTACGAGCAACGAGAGCCACAACGGAGAGCCCGGCAAGCCAGCAGCCGACCAGACCGGGGGTGATCGAGCCTTCGCTACGCGATGGACCAGAGATAGAGCTCTCAACAAGCAACCACCTCCCACCCACGTTAACCCACGACGAGCCACCAGTCATCCGGTGAGTTAACCAGCCTAGGGCCTGTAATGCAGGCCTCTGGCTTTGGTGAACTTATGTCATTCTCATTAGTAGGCCGATTGTGCCTGAAACTAGTAGAAATAGAATGAGGGTTAACTCGACGGTAACTCAGGGGGTGAACCTGGGAATACAGCTGACAATAACGCTAGGCCTAGATTAACATCTCGCTCATTTTGCAGTGATAATTCAACCAGGGCTTTAGTCCCAGATCCAGGGAAAATGCAAGTGCTAGCGATTAGGGCCTATTTTAATGTCACGCCATAGCACATGTATGTAGATGTGGACCTAGCCTGCAGTTAATTTTAATCACTTGGCTGTGGATCAAGGTCTAGGCCTAGGCTAGGGGTCTAAATTTTGAAATTGCTGCCAATTCAGATAAATTTATACAGAATGGATTGATACACAAGCCTACTAATTGGGTACAAACGTCGTTTAAACTGAAGAAATTAGTGGTATTACCACTGCCGCATAGGTGAAAATATAAATATCGAGCCCGGGCCTAACGTTAGCCTGGCCTGGACCTGGTCTTACTCAGGACTACAACGTAGTGCCCGGCTTGGCCAATATCTCTGATTCATTATAATTCCGAAGCCGGTTGTTTAGATTTTTTGGGTAGTCTAGACTCTACGTCAGAAGTAGGCTAGATTAGATCTGGATAAATTAAAGATCTCAATGCCTAAATTATATTCATTTTCATAGTTTTGCCAGGGTTAGAATATCTATTTAGGACCAGAATTAGGCCTAATTCTAAGACGACGTTTTTGCAATTGGATAAATGCTCGAACTTTTTCAAATCAAATTGAATGGGAAAAGTCAATTCTTTGTCAGATCCAGTCTACTGCCATTTCTGTGCGCAGCCTACAGCTAGGCCTACATCTTTAATATCAACTTCACAATGGAAGTTAGGCTAGGCCTAGTTCTATTTCTGAGTAGATGTAGCCATAGACTAGACTTGTCTGTTTTCGGCCCTGGTTCAGCTGGCAGATAAACCATAAAGGCCGTCTATAGTATGCGCAATAAATCAGCTTGAAAGATAAATGTTGATCTCTTTGATTTAATCTGATCATGGTCTCGGATTTATCCCTGTCCGGCTAGCTTGAAATGTGATGGAATGGAATTCTCTCAGTCTTTCAACAAAAAATGAATAAATAAAGAAAAAAAAATAATAAAAAAAATAGGCCTAAATAAAATAAAGGGATAGGCCTAGATAGAAAACAAACACGGTAAATAAAGGAACCATAGAGTTGGTAGTATTGATAATGAAATATAAAAATAAATATCCCAAGATCTACACCTTGAAGCATCAATAATGGTTCGGTTCATACGCCTTGAAAGGAGGTTGGTATTTGGAATTACGTTTGTATGGAATGTATGTCGATGTTTGGGAGTGCTTTTGAGTTTTAAATCTCGAGAAAACACAGTAACGGTAAATTTACCATGCACTCACCAATGCGAACGAGCATGGAACTCCTACCTCAATCTGGATAGTATTATTACCAATACTTTGCAATATTTTTGCTCTCTTTTGGAAGGGGCAAGTTCAAGGGTTTCGGCAAGCAGCGATTGTTTTTTATATAGCGCTTTGTCAATCTTCAACACAATGAAACATTACAATTCATGGTTGAAGAGTAATAGTACAGGAGCCTAGATTGCCCGTGAGTAGTTGGAACTGAGATGATATCGACTATATATGAATGGCAACAATTGTAATAATAATTTTGCTAGTAATGTTAATAGCGGTAAATATAAATAATGATGAAACAATATTTCCGGAAGGGGTCAAGTGGAAATTAATGGATATAGATTTGGATGTGGCTGAGCCCTGTTAAGCTTCGGTCATAATTTCCATGTGTTGCGTTTTTTAATACAATACATACAAATGAAGTAAGCCATTTAGTTCAAGTGTACATGTAGGTGAACGGGTGAACCTGGAAATGAAGTCGTAAATGTTTTATGTGATAAAATGGGTGGTATTTACCCAACTGTAGTAGTTTGGATAATTGGTTTTCGGGGGAGGATGGCAGTGCATTCTTGTAATTCAGATGATGTTACGCAGATACCCATCCATGGTTTATATCGAAAGAAAGCCACTGATTACTCACTCAGCACGTTTCATAAATGTACATGTGGATGCTTTTTTAATTGATCTGTGAGGGGAATATGGGTGACCAGTGGTCTGCTGCTGATTCTGCAAGAGCTTAAAGGGATTGGTTAACATTGGTTTGACTTTTTAAAAATCTGAGCTAGAAGGTCACACTTGTCACCTGCGTCTGTGATATGTTACAAAAATGAAGCCAAAAAAAAAAAAAAAAAAAAAAAAAATTGCGCTCGAAAATAATTATTTAGTTCTTCAAAAATTGAAATATAAAGTGACCGGAAATACCATCTTAATTTCATCCCATACACTTATGCGTACTATTTAAGCATCTATAAGACGCCTATTTAAAAAATCGGGGTTTGCCTTGTAGTTTTAGCTTTTCATTCTCAATAATGGTTGTTTTCAGGGTTTATTAGTTGTAATACATGCACTTGTACGCATATTTCATCTTGGTTTGAAAATTTTTTTTTTTAAATCGGCAGCCCGCAAAGTTAAACAATACCTTCAATATTGGCGGGATGCAAAGAAAAAGAAAAATAAATGAAAAAAGGGAACATAAAAAAATAAAAGAAAGGCGTCTGCAATTTGGCTTATTTCTGTAGTTTTAGAGGTTTAAACAGTGTATGAATATTGTTGATTATAATCATGATAATACTCTTCTGCTACAACTATTAGTTAAAATAAATTGCTTAACATGCCAAAATAAAAAAAAAACAATAAAGGCTGAAAAAAATATTCATAAATTTGATAACTGGAAAACAGAGATAAAAAGTCGGGAGCTACGTGCATGAGAAGAGCAAGGAAATCTTAATTGGCCTTAAGTTTAAATAGGAATGCTTCTGCCGAAAGTTCTTTATGTCAATGGAATGTGTATAGTTTACATGCAACACCAAATTAAACAATTAGGGTATTTACACGCACAATACAACTCCGGCTTAAAGAGAATTAGGTGTTTTTAACATGATCCATGACAAATCAACCTGAAAAGGAACTATGGGTATTTTACATGTCCCAACGCAAGTCCAAAGTAAAAAGAAGTATGGGTGATTACAGGTGCCAATTTAACTTCAACTTAAAGATAAATCAGAGTAGTTGCCGTCAACATGAGTTTATATCGCCAGAGATCTGGTACATTTAAATGAATCGAATCTTGTGGAAACATGAAACCTAAGCCGGGGATCAATTACCATGGGCAACGCCAATACAGGCAAATAAAGGAAAAGACTAGACAAATCCGTGGAATGTATGCTTACATGTACTTTGATTATTCATCAGAACTACACAATTTCTTGCAGAATCCACTGGCATAAATAATGCTCATATGTATCTGGCATAAATAATGCTCATATGAACAAATGTTGGGGTCATTTTTCAGGTTCAGTAAACTCACTACCACAATTGATAGTTATCTTTGAATATCATTAAGGGTATTTACATGCCGTGTCCCAGTGCAACTCCAGCTTAGATATAATTATATATAATTACATTTACCATATTATGTCCATATATCTGATCTGGATACCAATAAATTATCTCATACTGACATGCATGTACGGCAAAGGCTACCATAATGAATATATACTCGGAAAGATTTCTGGTTTCTCCTTGCAGGGCTCGAAGAATCTGGCGGTTTGGCGACAGCTTACAAGGAGGACTCGGGAGAGGGCCGTCACCACGGGGATCCACAACCTTGGGGTCTGATTAAAGGCTACGAGGTGTACTAGTTGGTGGAGCCGTGGGGGGTACTACGCTTCCCAACTGCCCGAGTGACCTCCAAGGGGGACTGAGATACAGCCCCATACCAACCTTAATAATCATTCACGTGGGATCCAATGGATTCAATGATTGGGCAGCTATTTAGTGCCAAAGAAAGTAGACAAGCTGGAGACAACGCACTGAATTCAACCAGAGCTCTACGGCCTTGGTGCCACATATGTTTCTCAAGCATCTTGCCACGCCTTACTATTATGCACAAGAAAGAACTATCACCTCACAGGCAGCTAGTGACAATGTCAGGAAATCTGTGAACAAGTATATATGCCAAGAGAAGGATTCGGTGCATGCACAATGCGTTATTTATCAACCACATCTTACACTATCATGAACACCGGTACTACAACAGAGGTGGCATCCAACGGTCAGACGAAGGAAGTGACATCCTGATTAGTGATTAGTGATTTCAATAGGGCGGGTCAATTCGCCCTCACCGGACAAGACTTGAATGAATAAGAGAGCTCTAAGAGTCCCAGGATTGGCGAGTGCGACTCCTTTAATTGATCTGGGAATAGCGAAGGAAAGACACTGGACGTGCAGGGAAGTGTTGTTTAATTACACAACCCATGGCACTCATACTATTATAATGGTTTCTCATGCTTATATTGGTTCATTATCCTTTTAACCAAACGGTACCTTCGGCTCATACCGAAGAGAAATACAAGAGAAACATTAAGATTTAATGAACGAATGAGTTACACCGACAAATAAATTCAATAGATCAATAGCACGAAGTGCTCAAAGGTTAGCAACTGGCATTAAGCCAAGCTGATAGTTTTGAATTTGGTTTGGTTATACCTTACAATGCAATCACATCTGTCATATTGGCGTGGGTGGACACTCGCACCTGATTGGACATGGGTAATAGTGAAAATAAACTTGGGAGTTAATTAATGAACAGAGAACCTCTTTCAGCCAAATGGCAAGATATACAGAAACAGTGCCTATCCAATGTTTCTTTTCTTGGTACGAAAGTTGCTCTGGTCAGTGCTTAATGGTAACTAGTTTGGTGCAACTGAACAAATCAAAGAATTGGCAAAAAAAAAAAAAAAAAAAAATATGGGTGTTGTTTTGGGGGTGTTTTTTAGTACTTGGCAATTTCATTATCATTTCTCGAAGCATGCAGGGGATGGAATGACCAAGAGCTCTGTGAGCCAATGGCGGGGAAAGGCCAAGATTATCGGATATTTCGTAGGGGGATCCCCGTCCCAGGCAACTGGGACACTGGGTGGAGCCACCATCCTCCCAGCTGGTCACGTGACTCGTGACCCGGTTCCCCCTATGTGGTTAATTCTTAGCCTTACTCTCTCCTTCCTCTGCAGGCATTGACATTTATTGATATTACTGCGATACACATGTTTGTGAAGTATTGGTGTATTAATTAATGTTTGATATTACTGTGATACACAAGTATGTGAAATATTTGGGTAACAATTCCCGAACGGAAATTAAAAGTTGAGAATATGGCAATATCTGGTATATCGTGTAGTATTTCTTCTCACAATATGTTTATTCGATTATCGAATAAATTTTATTGGGAGAGAATACAAGTTTTAGTATGTAAACAAATATTGACTATGAACCAGTTCACTGCCCTTCAGAAGGAGGTCAAGTTCACGTGTACTTCTGTTGGGGGAAGTCGGTCAAAACGCGCACCCAGAAGGATTGTATCACATTAAAGCGTGCGCGGTAATTTTACACATCCGAAATGCGCCAATGCTCTGAATGCGCGATCAGCGCGGATGAAATCGAGTCATTCACTTTCTAATTTCCGTCCGGGAAAGACATTTTCCCACCTCCCACCCCTCATTCCTCTGTATTGATGTTCCTTAAGGTGCATTTACGGATTCCGTCGATATATTCAATCAGTGGATTTTCTTCTTAGCCCAAGGGTTGAAAAAAGAGAGAGAGGAAAAAAAAAATTATAATAATATATATATATCTTATTAGTATAACATGCGAGACTGGCACAAATGGGTAGCATGAATGAAATAATTTGCATTCACTGTGCTAGGAATGGTAAAATATGATTACTATGACACATAACACATGTAATTGGTAGAAAACCGTGACTATTGGCCAACAGATGGTTGGTACAAAGCTATTACCTCATGGTTATACTCTAGAGGAAGTTTGGACTTTCAGTTGTCAATGGGGTGGCTAGATGAGTTTGTATGTCTTGTTGCTTAGTAAGATTCATTTATGTATCGTCATAGGCTGATTTTATGGTTTTGTAAAGAAATGGATGGCTGGTTGGGGTTGTACCAAGGAGTAACTCCTTGGTTGTATACATATTTTGGTTGGCTGGTTGGGGTTGTTAAATATTTGGCTGGATGGTTGGGGTTGTTATCAACAAGACTTTAGGCCAACAGATGGTTGGTACAAAGCTATTACCTCGTGGTTATACTCTAGAGGAAATTTGGACTTTCAGTTGTCCATGGGGTGGCTAAATTAGTTTGCATGTCTTGTTGCTTAGTAAGATTCATTTATGTATCTTCATAGGCTGATTTTATGATTTGGTAAAGGATTGGATGGCTGGTTGGGGTTGTACACATATTATTTTGGTTGGCTGGTTGGGGTTGTTAAGTATTTGGCTGGATGGCTGGGGTTGTTATTAACAAGACTATTGGCCAACAGATGGTTGGTACAAAGCTATTACCTCAATATACTCGAGAGGAAGTTTGGACTTTCAGTTGTCAATGGGGTGGCTAAATAAGTTTGCATGTTTGTTGATCAGTAAGATTCATTTATGTATCTTCATAGGCTGATTTTATGGTTTTGTAAAGAAATGGATGGCTGGTTGGGGTTGTACCAAGGAGTAACTCCTTGGTTGTATACACATATTTTGGTTGGCTGGTTGGGGTTGTTAAATATTTGGCTGGATGGTTGGGGCTGTTATCAACAAGACTTTAGGCCAACAGATGGTTGGTACAAAGCTATTACCTCGTGGTTATACTCTAGAGGAAGTTTGGACTTTCAGTTGTCCATGGAGTGGCTAAATAAGTTTGCATGTCTTGTTGCTTAGTAAGATTCATTTATGTATCTTCATAGGCTGATATATGGTTTTGTAAAGAAATGGATGGCTGGTTGGGGTTGTTAAATATTTGGCTGGATGGTTGGGGTTGTTATTAACAGGACGTTGTAACCTGTAAACGACATGCATCTTGGTTGTTTTTTAGTACTTGGCAATTTGTACTTGGCAATTTCATTATCATTTCTCGAAGCATGCAGGGGATGGAATGACCAAGAGCTCTGTGAGCCAATGGCGGGGAAAGGCCAAGATTATCGGATATTTCGTAGGGGGATCCCCGTCCCAGGCAACTGGGACACTGGGTGGAGCCACCATCCTCCCAGCTGGTCACGTGACTCGTGACCCGGTTCCCCCTATGTGGTTAATTCTTAGCCTTACTCTCTCCTTCCTCTGCAGGCATTGACATTTATTGATATTACTGCGATACACATGTTTGTGAAGTATTGGTGTATTAATTAATGTTTGATATTACTGTGATACACAAGTATGTGAAATATTTGGGTAACAATTCCCGAACGGAAATTAAAAGTTGAGAATATGGCAATATCTGGTATATCGTGTAGTATTTCTTCTCACAATACATGTTTCATTACATAATAAACATATATTGGTTAATGTTTTTTGGAGCATGAATCATAAAAAGAATGGACTGAATAAAGTCATTCTAAACAAATATGATCTATTACCAAATAGTTTCAACATTCACAGTTTGCAGCAGAATGATTGTCATTATAAGCAGAGTGCTTGAAAAATTACAACCCCGGACTAAAACTCATCAATTTAAATACATTTATACAACGCAAAATGGTAATATTTTACAGATCATTTTTTTCTTAGAAAAATAGAAATACAAATGATATGTTCGTTTTGTCTTCAAGGACAATCCAAAAGCATCCGAGGATTTGTAAGATCGGTTAAAAAATTTCGTTCCCCCTTTATACAATTTTAAAAAGAATGCGCATTTACCTTCATTGTCTCCATTAAGGAGTTTCGAAAAAAAAAGGGCGAAGTACCGGTAATCCTACATCATTGAGTGAATTTCGAAATAATTTAAGGAAATGAATAATAATAATAATAGGCATTTGTATAGCGTCATCTATATAGAAATATTCTATTCCGAGGCGCGTTGTTATTATTATTATTATTACCCCGGCTTTAGCTCGAGCTGCCTTTCAGCGGTCGTGCATTCAAGGAATTTATCCTGCCGGGTACCCATTCACCTCACCTGGGTCGAGTGCAGCACAATGTGGATAGATTTCTTGCTGAAGGAAATTACGCCATGGCTGGGATATAATATATAAAGCATTTTAATGCTGGAATATAATATATAATGCATTTTAAGCCTACAAAAGAGTGCCGTACGGCTTTGATCTGGGTATTTTGACCATCGATCTTCCATTTTGTAGAAAATTACTGATATTCATTTAATGCAAATTGCACTTATGTCTCGCCCACCAGAGGTGAAGGCGAGACGAAAGGATCCAAATGTCGTCCGTCCGTCACAAACTTCGCAACCGTTGGTCACTTTCCAACCAAACTTGGATGGTAGATGTACTTTACATGCAAGACTCTTATGACACATAACTATACAACCGTAAGTCACTTTTCAACCAACTAAACTTGGATGGTAGATGTAGTTAGGGGACCTGCATATTATGCTGCGGTCGGAGGCCACATGGTAAGGTCAAGTTCATTTTCAGGTCAACATTAAAATAAACGTGCAAGACTCTCTTATGACACATAACTCCACAACCGTAAGTCACTTTTCAACCAAACTTGGATGGTAGATTATTTAGATATAGTTAGGGACCTGCATGTTATGGTGCAGTCGGAGGTCACATAGTAAGGTCAAAAGTCATTTTCAGGTCAACCTTAAAGTTTACGTGAAAGACTCTCTTATGACACATAACTCCTCAACCGTAATTCACTTTTCACCCAAACTTGGGTTGTAGATCATTGCACAGTCAGAGGTCACATGGTAGAGTCAAGGGTCATTTTGAGGTCATTGTTATGAATATGATATAACTCCGTAAGTCACTTTTGAACCAAACTTGTAGCTGTACTCGGGAGACCTGCATGTCATTGTGTTCAGAGGTCACATGGTATGAGGTCAAATGTCATTTTGAGGTCAACATTGAAGTTTACGTGCAAGACTCTTATGACAAATGATGAAATTTTCATACAATTCTTTTGCGTGCCTTCGCAAATCACGATATTTCTGACTACTTTCACAAGTGGGCGAGACACAACATCGCTTGTGCCTTGTTATAAAAAGAGTTCCTTTATCATTTTGTGATGATTTTTAGAGACATTCATAGCTATCCAACTAGACATTCATTTGGTGGTGATTTTTTTTTTGGTAAAAGGTGGTGATTCCTTATCTGATTTCTACGAAAGCATGAATGCTAGTAGGCAAGCAACCAGAGGACGGATGGCATAAGGTCCTCTCCGAGGGACCTCGTAATGAGGATATGCCTTACCAAAGGGCACTAGCGCACCGAGTACACCAGTACAATGTCTGACTCATAATAGCTTGGAGCTGGTGGCTCAACTTGCCCCTATGCTTAACTTACCCAGCATTTCCCTATTCTGTCAATTTATTTTTGTAATGCATTATGACAAATTAAAAAAAGCGAACAAACAAAATATCAATACTCTATGCCAGAAAAGAAAGATTAAGAACCGGGATAGAGAGATTATATCAAGAGAAAGCGGATGAATACCTAATTCTCCATAAATGCCTGTCACTTCGTCATCAAGAAGGAAATTCTGTGAAAAATGAATAAAACTTCCTGGTTGTCCACACCCGAGGACTTGCTGGGTGTATGGTTCAGGGGCCCAGATTGGGTTCGGTTCGGCAACAATGACGTCAGCTGTGTCAAAGGTCAGTCGACCTGGAGATCCATATTCTGATCTTTTGGTCCAGTGAGATGGAATGAGGATGGTGACATTTTTGAAGAAGACACGCCTTCGAGTAGCTTGGTAAAGAAACCTAGATCCATCCCTGAACATATCCTGTTTTAGAAAAGATATTTAAAAAATGCAAATCTCAAAAGTCAATTATAATCACTGACGTACAGGTAGGGAATTGGGCTTGCACCCCCCCCCCCAAAAAAAAAAAATGACACCCGACCAAGAGTAAAAAAGAGAAAGGAAAGGAAATAAAAGTGGTAATTATATGAATCATTCTCTGAACCACGTCAAAATCTGTCACAAATTCGATCATCATTCTAAAAAGGTATAGGCCTAATTTTTTACTCGCTCACTTCACTCGGGAGTTTTAAGAAATAATTTTTGCCTCATGCGCCATGCTGTGTGCCTCCCCCCCTCAATTTTTTTTTGTGTGTGTTCATTACGCTACTAATTTTAATGTAACGAAATGTATCCTTATCAAGCTGTCTATTCCACTAAATGGTATTTCCGATCTCCAGTTTTTAAACATTGTTTCTCAAGGTTGAAGTTAACTTTCTTAAAAGGGCCTACATTTTTGTTAGTGTTCTATTGTCGTGTTCGGGATCGAATTAGAAGTAAGTCGGGAAGCTTAATGAAGAAACTCTGGAGAAAGTTATCTGCAATTCAAAATAACAGGGCATGTAAAGTTGATGGCAAAGTTTACATACATCCATGGATATCAGTGAAATTTGTTAGCTTGCCAAACATCATAAAAAATTTACTATATCTTCAGAAATATAAATACTACCATGAGAAATTTGGTATTAATTGAAAGATCGTATAAAGCTCTTTTACATGATTGGGATGCCGTTGGAATAAAATTATTATTTCAGGTGGAATTTTCCTTAAAGATAAAAGTACTACTTGTGCCAAATTTATTCTATTGTATGTCATTATATTTTCAAACATTGTTTCATAGAAATATATAAATGTCAAATCTTTGCTTAATATTACATTTTCTATTATGATATGTCACCACTGAAAAAGGTGTAATCTGAAATGTTAGGGCCGAGAAGTAAATTGCACAATTATGATTAGGAGTGGGCTATACATGGGTCAAAAATACTTTTTTTGTAATTTCAATGTGGGAACATGTTTTTTTTATTCCTTGTTATGTATCTCAACATGAAATGACAATTTTTTTATGTCTCTGGTCCAAGAAAAAAGTGTGCCGGGCCAAAATCCAAAATGGCCGCCAAATATACCACCCAAAATCACAGTTTTGGCCACAACTACTTTATTTTGTGGTATTTTTCTTTGGTTTTGGTGTCTATTCATATGTTTTGTGGGGCAGGCAATTTGTTTTTCCTATAATTAGCACTTTTAAACCACTATTTGTAGAGTTAAAAGGTAATTATACCTAGATTTTCCAATTTTTATAGCCTTTTTCAGCCAAAAAGTAGATTTTATCTTCCTGGAGTTCTTGGATATTAGATAATACGAGATCAACAATAGCAAGCAGCTTCATTGAGCTATATCGCTTTTATTCCTCTTCTATGGGTTTTACGGATATTTGTGGAATATAATCTCATTAAATGAAAAAGATGTTAATTATCCATAGGGGCTATACATTATGCAATAATGCATTGGCCACCATGACAAGGCCTGTTTAAACTATAGTGTTATTCGTGTAGAAATGAGCTCTTAGGTTTAGAATTAGATGCCTCAGAACCTGAGGACATGTTTTGTCAAATATGCTAATTCAGGGGGCGGAGAAAGGTAATGAACCCCACGTCATCGCATTTAAACTGTAGCTATTCTGGGCCCCGTTGCATAAAAAATACCATTATGTTAACTTAACTTAATGGTAACTTAGATGGAATCCTTGTTTTTGATTGGCTGTTGATCAACGTTACCATGATAGTTACCTGACCACATAAACATAGGCCAGTTAGACACCACAACCAGGTAAAAAAGCCTCCAAATGAAGAAGATATGGCTAGACGTATGATATGTATCATGTTATATTTTTATGTGCAATTTACGTTGCTGGTTTCATCATGTACATCAACTGACAAGCAATCAAATTCACAATTCACAATCTAATTTTAAAGCTTACTGAGCTTATTTCTATGACACTATAGTTTATATACAGGTATTGCCATATGTCATGATGGTCAATGCATGGATATACATGTATGCAGTGTAGTATGTACAGTAACAGTATATTGTATACTGTATAGTCCCTATGGACATTTATCATTTTTTAATTTAATAAGATACATTTCACAAATATCCGTAAAACCCATAGAATAGGAATAAAAGCAATATAGAGTGAGTCAGAAAAAATGTCCCACTTTTGTAAAGTTGAATTGTTTAAAATATGAATATTTAATCATTAGTTTCTTGATGTGTCTTTATAGAGGTATCTTCCCAGTACATTCAGGTACCTTTTTCATTTGATCCCCTGCACGCATGACTGAACAGCGGACAATCTTTAGAAGACTGTCAGATCTCACTTGCGCCAAGTTACTGGGTGATGGATAAAACAGTGCTTTAGACAAAGACAGTCCGACAGACTGAAACACACACACCACATGCACACGCACTGGCAGACCCACTCAAACATGCACACACAAGCACACGCACACACACACACACACACACACCCTCACAATTACTGCAAACGCGTCGGTGAATAAAAACACAAACAACTGCTGGGACACCGAACATCTGGGTAACGGCGGCGAAACCCTTGCAAAACAACTGCTACACTCTGAGTCCTTGCATACTCGGTGACCATAAATGACCTATGTTGTGGTGTGAATCGAGGACGGACCATGATTCGTGTACTTTTGCTACTGTAAAAAGAGGCTTAAGTGACTGCTGCCAAATCAAGCAAGCCCTTCTATAGGCAAGTGCAACAAAAGCACAGACATCCATTGTAAATTTTCATTGTTAACCAACAAAAGACATAACCAGTATATTGGATTTATGTGCACTTGATGATGAGGAAGATCCAGATGACAACAATGAGGATGATGATTATGATATGATGGTGGTAGTGAATGTGTTTTAAGGGGAAAGATTGTCGGGAATTGCCACTTAAACATTCAGCGATCTTGATAAAAATCAATGCTTAATCAGAAAAGAGAAAATTATGAACCAGTTATTACCATGTGTGTTGTGTGTGTTGGGGTGCGTGTGTGTGTGTGTGTATGTGAGCATGCCAGTCTGTCTGTCTGTCTGTCTTTGTCTAAAGCACTGTTTTATCCATCACCCAGTAACTTGGCGCAAGTGAGATCTGACAGTCTTCTAAAGATTGTCCGATGTTCAGTCATGCGTGCACGGGATCAAATGAAAATGGTACCTGAATGTACTTGGAGGATACCTCTATCAAGACATATCATGAAACTTATGATAATAATAATAATAATACCAACATTCTTATATAGCGCATATCACTGCCAAATGCGTCCCTATGCGCTTCATTGGATATTATTACCCTGGCTTTAGCCCCGCAGCCTTTTACAGCGCGGTGGCATTTCAAGGTGTTACATATATGAATAATTGTAAAAGAATTTTAAAAGGCAATTACATTTATCTATTAGTTATTTCCCTTTAAGGATAGCCAAGAATTGTAAAGAACATTCCAGGATGTCTTTTTATTATGCAGGCCTTGCCTATTTAAAGGCCAAGGAGTTTTATTGTTGAATAAGGAAAAGCCAAACAATAGAATTGTATTGGTAGTGGAAATGAATAGGCTTAGGTATTTTGTTTACACTGTTGATTTCAATGAGGTCATTCAAGAGTGTTCTGGATTTTGACTGCTCCTGAAAGGAGAAAGTTCTTTTGGAAGACAATTCTAGAAGCTTGTAGATTAGTCGAAATTTGAGAATGATCTAGAACACTTGTAATTAGTATAAAAGCTGCAGATTTTTCAAGATGATGATCACACCATCACATCATATGAGAGCAGGAGATCACATCACATCATATGAGATCACTTCACCAGATCAGATCAGAGCAGTTTATGCATCAATGAACTGTTTGCAGTTATTTTGAGAAATTATCAGTTCTCATCGAGATCATCAACATCATCAACCTGTTCAATGAACACGCTTCAACCCATGGATTGCTGAAATTGACTGTTAATCATCATCAACATCGTCTTCACGGACATTTCAACTCGTTGCAGTGACTCTTATTATTCATCGGACTTCAACATCAGTCTCATCATCGCCATCATTGTGAATTTTCAGCAGTCAACTGGGATTTTTATCATTTGGATTAACTTGGATATAGCATCATCACTTCGGGATTTTACATCGGACACTTCAAGAGATTTATGTAAGATCATTATTTGTTTTATTTTATGTATAATTATTTCCTGTAATTAAAAAAAGGAAAATTCAAACTTTATATTTAAAAATCTTCTTTGTTATTTGTTGCAGTATCGTAACAAAGGAATAAATTCCTGCCAGGTACCCACTTACCTCACCTGGGTCGAGTGCAGCACAACGTGGACGAATTTCTTGCTGAAGGAAATTACGCCATGGCTGGGATTCGAACCCACGACCCTCTGTTTCAAAGTCCGAAGACTAATCCACTGGGCCACAACGCTCCATGATTAAATATTCATATTTTAAACAATTCAAGTTTACAAAAGTGGGACACTTTTTCTGACTCACTCTGTAGCTCTATGAAGCTGCTTGCTATTGTTGACCTCGTACCATCTAATATCCAAGAATTCGAATTTCGAATTCTAAGATTAAGATTCTTAAGTGAAATTATTATTGGTTGGACGTCTAAGTGTTCAAGTCAGTCAGTCTATCTGGTTATGAGTGTGAGTCCAGACTGTCCATCTATCTAATACTCAAGAAGTCTTATTTATTAATATTGGGGTGTAACAATTTAAAGTGGGAGGGATCTAAACTTGCTCTGATTGGTCTACAGGTAACTGTCTATCTAGTAGTAGGGGTGTAGTGATGCTCTTTGCACTGACCCCGGCTGATAGGGTGAGCCATACTTCTTACATCTTTTGTTCATTGAAACTACATGTAGCTGACGTCACTGAGGGTTGGTCTCTCGTGGTCAAGGTTTCGGAGATAAATGGTGTGGGGTTTAGGAATTCTAAGATGGCATTGGGGAAGTTTGTAAATAAATGGAAGTGAATGGCTGAGAGTTGACTTTTTTTCTATCGAAAGAATCCAGTAGATCCATAAAAATGGATCAACATATTCTTTTGTGTAATTAAAGACTTACGGAATCAGAGGTACTGTTTCATCATGGCTTCATGATTACCTATCCAAAAGACGTCAATATATTAATTTTCATTCTAAATCACTCCAAATTGTACCTTTAGGTTTGCTGTACCACATGGCTCCATCCTAGGCCCTTTGTTATTTTTATATTCATATGACTGTTATAATTAATGCATCGCCTTTTCTTTCCTATGTTCTTTTCGCAGATGACACTAATTCATTCTCACAAACAGACATGCTTGAAACAATACTAAAATTACGAATTAGATACAAGTTTATGTGACTAAAATCAAATAAACACTCCTTAAACATTAACAAAACAAACTTTATGTAGATTTTACATAAAACATTTTAATTCTAAACATACATTTCGTAGTTCCTTTCAGATTAATAATTTTAGGGGTATTAATCGATTATAATTCATTTTTACAATTTTTTACATTTTTACATAATGTTATTACACTAGTTGCTAGATGTATTGGTATATTATACAGTGCGTATCAGAAAAAGTTCATACTTTGAAAGAATTCTGTAAAATTATACATTGCTAATATCCTGACGATTTTTCCACATTTTAACATTGGTACAGGTCTATTTATGCGAATTACGGTACAGCTGTCGAAAAATATTTCCGCTTGAGTGAGCACCACTTACTTTTGAAAAGTTAGTGAAAAATGATTTGAGCAGAACTTTCAAATAGTCATGCGAATAAAGATAGACCTTTATCATGAAGAACACGTGGAATTTAGCTA
The DNA here is from genome assembly GCF_018143015.1 of Lytechinus variegatus. Lineage (NCBI taxonomy): Eukaryota > Metazoa > Echinodermata > Echinoidea > Temnopleuroida > Toxopneustidae > Lytechinus > Lytechinus variegatus. The sequence continues at coordinate 9,011,744 of NC_054749.1, forward strand.
GTAAAAATGATTTGAAGATATCTTTTACCCTTTTTAACCTGTTTCCTTGTCCAAAACACTTTGAAGAGTGCATTGCACCCCACCCCACTCCCCACACACACCAATGCTATCGTGACTATATTTGCTTTACATAAAGCTGTGATTTACATGAGATGGCTAAGCTTGATTTTCATATTGTTAATCATTGCTAAGCTTGGGAAAAGTGTGGAGAAACAAGTATTAAATGAAAATGAAATTTAAACCCACTTTAAATGATAAAAAACTTGGTGAAAAAATGCCGGGGATGTCTGATATAAACATTTGTTCAGATTCAGTTATGTCCTCAGATCCAGCTGGCACAAAAAGGGTAAAGGTTGTGCTTACAAAGTGTTGAAACTTCAATTTGGGAGGCAAAATTTTTACAAAATATTTTATTTCAATTGACAAAAAGTGCAAGGGAAGTGTATGAGAAATGTTTCGCAGGGTAAGTTTGATTTCGCCCTTTCCCCTTTACACAGCGTGAAAACGAGCATTTCTGCGCAAACAGATTTCTGCGAGCTTTACAAAAACGGACACTGCTCACTCAAGTCTAACATTCTGACAAAATTTTTACTTTCATTTGGTAAATGAGACCCAAACCCAAGATGATATGTGAAAAAAATACCCATATGTTGTATATATTTTTTTGGAATTCCCAGGGCTTTTTCAAAGTGTAAACTTTTTTTTTGATACGCACTGTATAGAATCCGGGCTGGTGTTAAATCAACATCTGAATTTTTACAATGTACGCCGCCAAGATAGGATGATTAACACTTTTTTCGTACTTTCTAAAAAGTATTTCTGATTAACTCGCCGTATACTTTTATACGATGCAGTTATAAATCAATTTTTCTGAATGATATTATTCTTACCTGAATTGCCGTGATTAAATCCATGTTCTCCGGTATCGAATCATCAATAGCAACGGCGATGTTGGCATAGCCCCTATCGTCTAGAATGACGGATGATCTCAGATTTAAACCATTTCCTTTTTCTATTATTAACATTACAGCAAAGTAAATTAACAAATTCATGGTTTTGAAGGGCACTGTGGCTAAGATGTATCGAAAATGTACAAACGAAATAGATAGGGCTGAAAAGTACACTGATCCTGTCTCCATATACCCAACGAATAGTTGTTTATCATTCGATAGTTTGATATTAAATGTGTAAGCCGGATACAAATACAATTTGACGACAGTCTGTGTACTTGACTCATTGTTGGAAAACGTTCGATACCTTTTGGGGGCATCGAGGCACTGATTTCATTCGCTCCACTAAGCACACGTTTTATCTAAACTTAAAGGGATGGTCCAGGATGGAAATATTTATATCTCAATAAATAGAGTGTAATTCACAAAGCAAATGCTGAAAATTTGATCAAAATCGGAAAGCAAATAATGAAGTTATCGAATTTTAAAGATCGCATAACTCCGGTCAGCTCTATGCATGTCTTTATGAATATTCATTAGGTGGGCTGATTATTTTTTCCCCTCTTCTTCTTTTGTATTTTGTTATATGAAATTAGGTATATTCAAACATTTCAACCAAGAACTTAAACAATTGGATTGACTTACCGCAACCTTTCTCATTATAATGGAGACACATCATTTACACATAAAAAATGAAACATTTATGATTTCATGTAATAACATAAGAAAAAGAAAAGTGTGGATGTGACATCATCAGCCCACCTAATGAATATTCATGACGATGTGCGTATTACTGTTTTCACAAGATATTGATAAACTTTAAAATTCAATAACTTTGTTATTTGTTATCCGATTTTGATGAAATTTCAGCATTTTGCTCTATGAATTTTACTCTAAATATCTATATATAAATATTTTTCAGCCCGGACCATCCCTTTAAAACTGCCAGTGTAGTAATTCCCTCCACTCATGATACAGGTATAGATGAACATTTCTGAGAGGCGTGGCGTGACCTTTAGAAATGAATAGGGAGGATAATACTCGAACTACATTGCGAAGTGAATGCACAGAAGGGTATTTCCCAGAGACAATTAAGTGATTGATGATCGACATTAAGATTGATCATGTTGATATATCATGGGCTCAACAAAAATAGTTTTGGTGGATCTCCGGGAGAGGGATTTATAGGACGCAGCTAAGTTAACGAAAACAACCCAAATTGCCCCCCCCCCTTTTTTTTTAGTCTTATATGACTTTTTTTATTTGCTGGAGACCAAACGCCCTTCATTTGTTTAATGATGAACTTTTTATATTTTTCATTGTATTTTCTGCATGTCAAATATTCCCCCCCCCAAAAAAAAAAAACCTCATCGTAGTAAATACTAGATCCGCTTCTCAGAAAAAGTCAGCTATTGTTCAACTTTATGAGTTCATAAGCTAAGACCATACGAATTTCCTCCAACATGGCATATCGAAGGCGGAAGACTGTGGGAGGACGAGCTTCGCAAGAGGGGTACTCTTGCGAAGCTCGTCCTCCCACAGTAATAATATCTGATAACTGGAAGGAAAGGGGCTATAGTACAGTGATGCAATGCTGCCTGTGGCAAATTATGCTGGGAAATTGCTACAAGACTGGTTGGGAAAGTCCCTATTCACTGATTGAATGTTTGCATACAAAGTTTACACAAATATTTTAAAGGAGCTGGATAATATTTATCCATCACCCAGTAACTTGGCGCAAGTGAGATCTGACAGTCTTCTAAAGATTGTCCGATGTTCAGTCATGCGTGCACGGGATCAAATGAAAATGGTACCTGAATGTACTTGGAGGATACCTCTATCAAGACATATCATGAAACTTATGATAATAATAATAATAATACCAACATTCTTATATAGCGCATATCACTGCCAAATGCGTCCCTATGCGCTTCATTGGATATTATTACCCTGGCTTTAGCCCCGCAGCCTTTTACAGCGCGGTGGCATTTCAAGGAATAAATTCCTGCCAGGTACCCACTTACCTCACCTGGGTCGAGTGCAGCACAACGTGGACGAATTTCTTGCTGAAGGAAATTACGCCATGGCTGGGATTCGAACCCACGACCCTCTGTTTCAAAGTCCGAAGACTAATCCACTGGGCCACAACGCTCCATGATTAAATATTCATATTTTAAACAATTCAAGTTTACAAAAGTGGGACACTTTTTCTGACTCACTCTGTAGCTCTATGAAGCTGCTTGCTATTGTTGACCTCGTACCATCTAATATCCAAGAATTCGAATTTCGAATTCTAAGATTAAGATTCTTAAGTGAAATTATTATTGGTTGGACGTCTAAGTGTTCAAGTCAGTCAGTCTATCTGGTTATGAGTGTGAGTCCAGACTGTCTATCTATCTAATAATCAAGAAGTCTTATTTATTAATATTGGGGTGTAACAATTTAAAGTGGGAGGGATCTAAACTTGCTCTGATTGGTCTACAGGTAACTGTCTATCTGGTAGTAGGGGTGTAGTGATGCTCTTTGCACTGACCCCGCTGATAGGGTGAGCCATACTTCTTACATCTTTTGTTCATTGAAACTACATGTAGCTGACGTCACTGAGGGTTGGTCTCTCGTGGTCAAGATTTCGGAGATAAATGGTGTGGGGTTTAGGAATTCTAAGATGGCATTGGGGAAGTTTGTAAATAAATGGAAGTGAATGGCTGAGAGTTGATTTTTTTTATCTATCGAAAGAATTCAGTAGATCCATAAAAATGGATCAACATATTCTTTTGTGTAATTAAAGATTACGGAATCAGAGGTACTGTTTCATCATGGCTTCATGATTACCTATCCTAAAGACGTCAATATATTAATTTTCATTCTAAATCACTCCAAATTGTACCTTTAGGTTTGCTGTACCACATGGCTCCATCCTAGGCCCTTTGTTATTTTTATATTCATATGACTGTTATAATTAATGCATCGCCTTTTCTTACCTATGTTCTTTTCGCAGATGACACTAATTCATTCTCACAAACACTTAGACATGCTTGAAACAATACTAAAATTACGAATAAGATAAAATTTTATGTGACTAAAATCAAATAAACACTCCTTAAACATTAACAAAACAAACTTTATGTAGATTTTACATAAAACATTTTAATTCTAAACATACATTTCGTAGTTCCTTTCAGATTAATAATTTTAGGGGTATTAATCGATTATAATTCATTTTTACATAATGTTATTACACTAGTTGCTAGATGTATTGGTATATTATACAGTGCGTATCAAAAAAAAGTTTACACTTAGAAAAAATCCTGTAAAATTATATATTTGTAATATTCTGAAGATTTTTCCATCTTTTAACATTGATACAGGTCCATTTAAGCAAATGATGATAAAATTGTTGAAAAGTATTTCCGCATGAGTGAGCACCACTTACTTTTGAAAAGTTAGTTGAAAAATGATTTGCGCAGAACTTTGAAATAGTTATGCGAATAAAAGTAGAGCTTAATCATGAAGATTACATGGAATTTAGCTAGTAAATTAATTTCAAGATATCTTCTACCTTTTTTTAACTTGTTTCCTTGCCCAAAACACTTCGAAGAGTGCATTGCGCCCCACTTCACTCCCCCACATACCTAGGCCATCGTGACGATATTTGCTTTACAGCTGAGATTTACATGAAATGTCTTAGTTTTGATTTTATTTTGTTAATCATTGTCAAGCTTGCATGGGAAAAGTGTGGAGAAACAAGTATTAAATAAAAAAAGGAAATGTAAACACACTTTAAATGATAAAAACTTAGTGAAAAAATGCTGAGATGTCTGATATAAATTTTTGTTCAGATTCAGTTATGTCCTCAGATCCAACTGGCACAAAAAGGGTAAAAGTTGTGCTTACTAAGTGCTTAAATTTCAATTTGGGTGGCAAAATTGTTACAAAATGCTTGAATGTATCCGTTTTATTTCATTTGACTAAAAGTGCAAGAGAAATTTATGAGAAATGTTTCGCAGGGTAAGTTTGATTTTGCCCTTTCCCCTTGACACAGCGTGAACACAAGCATTTCTGCGCAAACAGATTTCTGCGAGCTTTACAAAAATGGACAGTGCTCACTCAAGTGCAACATTCTGTCAAAACTATTACTTTCAGTGGATAAATGAGACCCAAACCAAAGTTTATATGTGAAAAAATTACCCACATGTTGTATATTTTTTAATTCCCAGGGCTTTTTCAAAGTGTAAACTTTTTTTTGATACGCACTGTACAGTGCGTATCAGAAAAAGTTCACACTTTGAAAGAATTCTGTAGAATTATACATTGCTAATATCCTGACGATTTTTCCACATTTTAACATTGGTACAGGTCTATTTATGCGAATTACGGTACAGCTGTCGAAAAATATTTCCGCTTGAGTGAGCACCACTTACTTTTGAAAAGTTAGTGAAAAATGATTTGAGCAGAACTTTCAAATAGTCATGCGAATAAAGATAGACCTTTATCATGAAGAACACATGGAATTTAGCTAGTAAAAATGATTTGAAGATATCTTTTACCCTTTTTAACCTGTTTCCTTGCCCAAAACACTTTGAAGAGTGCATTGCACCCCACCCCACTCCCCACACACACCAAGGCTATCGTGACGATATTTGCTTTACATAAAGCTGTGATTTACATGAGATGGCTAAGCTTGATTTTCATATTGTTAATCATTGCTAAGCTTGGGAAAAGTGTGGAGAAACAAGTATTAAATGAAAATGAAATGTAAACCCACTTTAAATGATAAAGACTTGGTGAAAAATGCCGGGGATGTCTGATATAAACATTTGTTCAGATTCAGTTATGTCCTCAGATCCAGCTGGCACAAATAGGGTAAAGGTTGTGCTTACAAAGTGTTGAAATTTCAATTTGGGAGGCAAAATTGTTACAAAATGTTTTATTTCAATTGACAAAAAGTGCAAGGGAAGTGTATGAGAAATGTTTGGCAGGGAAAGTTTGATTTCTCCCTCTCCCCTTGACACAGCGTGAAAACGAGCATTTCTGCGCAAACAGATTTCTGCGAGCTTTACAAAAAACGGACACTGCTCACTCAAGTGTAACATTCTGACAAAATTTTTACTTATATTTGCTAGATGAGACCCAAACCCGAGATTATATGTGAAAAAATTACCCACATGTTGTATATATTTTTTTGGAATTCCCAGGGCTTTTTCAAAGTGTAAACTTTTTGTTTTGATACGCACTATATAGAATCCGGGCTGGTGTTAAATCAACATCTGAATTTTTACAATGTACGCCGCCAAGATAGGATGATTAACACTTTTTTCGTACTTTCTAAAAAGTATTTCTGATTAACTCGCCGTATACTTTTATACGATGCAGTTATAAATCAATTTTTCTGAATGATATTATTCTTACCTGAATTGCCGTGATTAAATCCATGTTCTCCGGTATCGAATCATCAATAGCAACGGCGATGTTGGCATAGCCCCTATCGTCTAGAATGACGGATGATCTCAGATTTAAACCATTTCCTTTTTCTATTATTAACATTACAGCAAAGTAAATTAACAAATTCATGGTTTTGAAGGGCACTGTGGCTAAGATGTATCGAAAATGTACAAACGAAATAGAAAGGGCTGAAAAGTACACTGATCCTGTCTCCATATACCCAACGAATAGTTGTTTATCATTCGATAGTTTGATATTAAATGTGTAAGCCGGATACAAATACAATTTGACGACAGTCTGTGTACTTGACTCATTGTTGGAAAACGTTCGATACCTTTTGGGGGCATCGAGGGACTGATTTCATTCGCTCCACTAAACACACGTTTTATCTAAACTTAAAGGGATGGTCCAGGATGGAGATATTTATGTCTCAATAAATAGAGTATAATTCACAAAGCAAATGCTGAAAATTTGATCAAAATCGGAAAGCAAATAATGAAGTTATCGAATTTTAAAGATCGCATTACTCCGGTCAGCTCTATGCATGTCTTTATGAATATTCATTAGGTGGGCTGATGATGTTATATCCCCTCTTCTTCTTTTGTATTTTGTTATATGAAATTAGGTATATTCAAACATTTCAACCAAGAACTTAAACAATTGGATTGACTTACCGCAACCTATCTCATTATAATGGAGACACATCATTTACACATGAAAAATGAAACATTTATGATTTCATGTAAAAACATAAGAAAAAGAAAAGTGTGGATGTGACATCATCAGCCCACCTAATGAATATTCATGACGATGTGCGTGTTACTGTTTTCACAAGATATTGATAAACTTTAAAATTCAATATTTTTGTTATTTGTTATCCGATTTTGATGAAATTTTCAGCATTTTGCTCTATGAATTTTACTCTAAATATCTATATATAAATATTTTTCAGCCCGGACCATCCCTTTAAAACTGCCAGTGTAGTAATTCCCTCCACTCATGATACAGGTATAGATGAACATTTCTGAGAGGCGTGGCGTGACCTTTAGAAATGAATAGGGAGGATAATACTCGAACTGCATTGCGAAGTGAATGCACAGAAGGGTATTTCCCAGAGACAATTAAGTGATTGATGATCGACATTAAGATTGATCATGTTGATATATCATGGGCTCCACAAAAATAGTTTTGGTGGATCTCCGGGAGAGGGATTTATAGGACGCAGCTAAGTAAACGAAAACAACCCAAATTGCCCCCCCCCCCCCTTTTTTTAGTCTTATATGACTTTTTTTATTTGCTGGAGACCAAACGCCCTTCATTTGTTTAATGATGAACTTTTTATATTTTTCATTGTATTTTCTGCATGTCAAATATTCCCCCCCCCAAAAAAAAAAAAAACCTCATCGTAGTAAATACTAGATCCGCTTCTCAGAAAAAGTCAGCTATTGTTCAACTTTATGAGTTCATAAGCTAAGACCATACGAATTTCCTCCAACATGGCATATCGAAGGCGGAAGACTGTGGGAGGACGAGCTTCGCAAGAGGGGTACTCTTGCGAAGCTCGTCCTCCCACAGTAATAATATCTGATAACTGGAAGGAAAGGGGCTATAGTACAGTGATGCAATGCTGCCTGTGGCAAATTATGCTGGGAAATTGCTACAAGACTGGTTGGGAAAGTCCCTATTCACTGATTGAATGTTTGCATACAAAGTTTACACAAATATTTTAAAGGAGCTGGATAATAGATCCTTATTATTATATTTATCCATCACCCAGTAACTTGGCGCAAGTGAGATCTGACAGTCTTCTAAAGATTGTCCGATGTTCAGTCATGCGTGCACGGGATCAAATGAAAATGGTACCTGAATGTACTTGGAGGATACCTCTATCAAGACATATCATGAAACTTATGATAATAATAATAATAATACCAACATTCTTATATAGCGCATATCACTGCCAAATGCGTCCCTATGCGCTTCATTGGATATTATTACCCTGGCTTTAGCCCCGCAGCCTTTTACAGCGCGGTGGCATTTCAAGGAATAAATTCCTGCCAGGTACCCACTTACCTCACCTGGGTCGAGTGCAGCACAACGTGGACGAATTTCTTGCTGAAGGAAATTACACCATGGCTGGGATTCGAACCCACGACCCTCTGTTTCAAAGTCCGAAGACTAATCCACTGGGCCACAACGCTCCATGATTAAATATTCATATTTTAAACAATTCAAGTTTACAAAAGTGGGACACTTTTTCTGACTCACTCTGTAGCTCTATGAAGCTGCTTGCTATTGTTGACCTCGTACCATCTAATATCCAAGAATTCGAATTTCGAATTCTAAGATTAAGATTCTTAAGTGAAATTATTATTGGTTGGACGTCTAAGTGTTCAAGTCAGTCAGTCTATCTGGTTATGAGTGTGAGTCCAGACTGTCTATCTATCTAATAATCAAGAAGTCTTATTTATTAATATTGGGGTGTAACAATTTAAAGTGGGAGGGATCTAAACTTGCTCTGATTGGTCTACAGGTAACTGTCTATCTGGTAGTAGGGGTGTAGTGATGCTCTTTGCACTGACCCCGGCTGATAGGGTGAGCCATACTTCTTACATCTTTTGTTCATTGAAACTACATGTAGCTGACGTCACTGAGGGTTGGTCTCTCGTGGTCAAGATTTCGGAGATAAATGGTGTGGGGTTTAGGAATTCTAAGATGGCATTGGGGAAGTTTGTAAATAAATGGAAGTGAATGGCTGAGAGTTGATTTTTTTTATCTATCGAAAGAATTCAGTAGATCCATAAAAATGGATCAACATATTCTTTTGTGTAATTAAAGATTACGGAATCAGAGGTACTGTTTCATCATGGCTTCATGATTACCTATCCTAAAGACGTCAATATATTAATTTTCATTCTAAATCACTCCAAATTGTACCTTTAGGTTTGCTGTACCACATGGCTCCATCCTAGGCCCTTTGTTATTTTTATATTCATATGACTGTTATAATTAATGCATCGCCTTTTCTTACCTATGTTCTTTTCGCAGATGACACTAATTCATTCTCACAAACACTTAGACATGCTTGAAACAATACTAAAATTACGAATTAGATAAAATTTTATGTGACTAAAATCAAATAAACACTCCTTAAACATTAACAAAACAAACTTTATGTAGATTTTACATAAAACATTTTAATTCTAAACATACATTTCGTAGTTCCTTTCAGATTAATAATTTTAGGGGTATTAATCGATTATAATTCATTTTTACATAATGTTATTACACTAGTTGCTAGATGTATTGGTATATTATACAGTGCGTATCAAAAAAAAGTTTACACTTAGAAAAAATCCTGTAAAATTATATATTTGTAATATTCTGAAGATTTTTCCATCTTTTAACATTGATACAGGTCCATTTAAGCAAATGATGATAAAATTGTTGAAAAGTATTTCCGCATGAGTGAGCACCACTTACTTTTGAAAAGTTAGTTGAAAAATGATTTGCGCAGAACTTTGAAATAGTTATGCGAATAAAAGTAGAGCTTAATCATGAAGATTACATGGAATTTAGCTAGTAAATTAATTTCAAGATATCTTCTACCTTTTTTTAACTTGTTTCCTTGCCCAAAACACTTCGAAGAGTGCATTGCGCCCCACTTCACTCCCCCACATACCTAGGCCATCGTGACGATATTTGCTTTACAGCTGAGATTTACATGAAATGTCTTAGTTTTGATTTTATTTTGTTAATCATTGTCAAGCTTGCATGGGAAAAGTGTGGAGAAACAAGTATTAAATAAAAAAAGGAAAGGTAAACACACTTTAAATGATAAAAACTTAGTGAAAAAATGCTGAGATGTCTGATATAAATTTTTGTTCAGATTCAGTTATGTCCTCAGATCCAACTGGCACAAAAAGGGTAAAAGTTGTGCTTACTAAGTGCTTAAATTTCAATTTGGGTGGCAAAATTGTTACAAAATGCTTGAATGTATCCGTTTTATTTCATTTGACTAAAAGTGCAAGAGAAATTTATGAGAAATGTTTCGCAGGGTAAGTTTGATTTTGCCCTTTCCCCTTGACACAGCGTGAACACAAGCATTTCTGCGCAAACAGATTTCTGCGAGCTTTACAAAAATGGACAGTGCTCACTCAAGTGCAACATTCTGTCAAAACTATTACTTTCAGTGGATAAATGAGACCCAAATCAAAGTTTATATGTGAAAAAATTACCCACATGTTGTATATTTTTTAATTCCCAGGGCTTTTTCAAAGTGTAAACTTTTTTTTTGATACGCACTGTACAGTGCGTATCAGAAAAAGTTCACACTTTGAAAGAATTCTGTAGAATTATACATTGCTAATATCCTGACGATTTTTCCACATTTTAACATTGGTACAGGTCTATTTATGCGAATTACGGTACAGCTGTCGAAAAATATTTCCGCTTGAGTGAGCACCACTTACTTTTGAAAAGTTAGTGAAAAATGATTTGAGCAGAACTTTCAAATAGTCATGCGAATAAAGATAGACCTTTATCATGAAGAACACATGGAATAGCTAGTAAAAATGATTTGAAGATATCTTTTACCCTTTTTAACCTGTTTCCTTGCCCAAAACACTTTGAAGAGTGCATTGCACCCCACCCCACTCCCCACACACACCAAGGCTATCGTGACGATATTTGCTTTACTTAAAGCTGTGATTTACATGAGATGGCTAAGCTTGATTTTCATATTGTTAATCATTGCTAAGCTTGGGAAAAGTGTGGAGAAACAAGTAGTAAATGAAAATGAAATGTAAACCCACTTTAAATGATAAAGACTTGGTGAAAAATGCCGGGGATGTCTGATATAAACATTTGTTCAGATTCAGTTATGTCCTCAGATCCAGCTGGCACAAATAGGGTAAAGGTTGTGCTTACAAAGTGTTGAAATTTCAATTTGGGAGGCAAAATTGTTACAAAATGTTTTATTTCAATTGACAAAAAGTGCAAGGGAAGTGTATGAGAAATGTTTGGCAGGGAAAGTTTGATTTCTCCCTCTCCCCTTGACACAGCGTGAAAACGAGCATTTCTGCGCAAACAGATTTCTGCGAGCTTTACAAAAAACGGACACTGCTCACTCAAGTGTAACATTCTGACAAAATTTTTACTTATATTTGCTAGATGAGACCCAAACCCGAGATTATATGTGAAAAAATTACCCACATGTTGTATATATTTTTTTGGAATTCCCAGGGCTTTTTCAAAGTGTAAACTTTTTGTTTTGATACGCACTATATAGAATCCGGGCTGGTGTTAAATCAACATCTGAATTTTTACAATGTACGCCGCCAAGATAGGATGATTAACACTTTTTTCGTACTTTCTAAAAAGTATTTCTGATTAACTCGCCGTATACTTTTATACGATGCAGTTATAAATCAATTTTTCTGAATGATATTATTCTTACCTGAATTGCCGTGATTAAATCCATGTTCTCCGGTATCGAATCATCAATAGCAACGGCGATGTTGGCATAGCCCCTATCGTCTAGAATGACGGATGATCTCAGATTTAAACCATTTCCTTTTTCTATTATTAACATTACAGCAAAGTAAATTAACAAATTCATGGTTTTGAAGGGCACTGTGGCTAAGATGTATCGAAAATGTACAAACGAAATAGATAGGGCTGAAAAGTACACTGATCCTGTCTCCATATACCCAACGAATAGTTGTTTATCATTCGATAGTTTGATATTAAATGTGTAAGCCGGATACAAATACAATTTGACGACAGTCTGTGTACTTGACTCATTGTTGGAAAACGTTCGATACCTTTTGGGGGCATCGAGGGACTGATTTCATTCGCTCCACTAAACACACGTTTTATCTAAACTTAAAGGGATGGTCCAGGATGGAGATATTTATGTCTCAATAAATAGAGTATAATTCACAAAGCAAATGCTGAAAATTTGATCAAAATCGGAAAGCAAATAATGAAGTTATCGAATTTTAAAGATCGCATTACTCCGGTCAGCTCTATGCATGTCTTTATGAATATTCATTAGGTGGGCTGATGATGTTATATCCCCTCTTCTTCTTTTGTATTTTGTTATATGAAATTAGGTATATTCAAACATTTCAACCAAGAACTTAAACAATTGGATTGACTTACCGCAACCTATCTCATTATAATGGAGACACATCATTTACACATGAAAAATGAAACATTTATGATTTCATGTAAAAACATAAGAAAAAGAAAAGTGTGGATGTGACATCATCAGCCCACCTAATGAATATTCATGACGATGTGCGTGTTACTGTTTTCACAAGATATTGATAAACTTTAAAATTCAATATTTTTGTTATTTGTTATCCGATTTTGATGAAATTTTCAGCATTTTGCTCTATGAATTTTACTCTAAATATCTATATATAAATATTTTTCAGCCCGGACCATCCCTTTAAAACTGCCAGTGTAGTAATTCCCTCCACTCATGATACAGGTATAGATGAACATTTCTGAGAGGCGTGGCGTGACCTTTAGAAATGAATAGGGAGGATAATACTCGAACTGCATTGCGAAGTGAATGCACAGAAGGGTATTTCCCAGAGACAATTAAGTGATTGATGATCGACATTAAGATTGATCATGTTGATATATCATGGGCTCCACAAAAATAGTTTTGGTGGATCTCCGGGAGAGGGATTTATAGGACGCAGCTAAGTAAACGAAAACAACCCAAATTGCCCCCCCCCCCTTTTTTTAGTCTTATATGACTTTTTTTATTTGCTGGAGACCAAACGCCCTTCATTTGTTTAATGATGAACTTTTTATATTTTCATTGTATTTTCTGCATGTCAAATATTCCCCCCCCAAAAAAAAAAAAAACCTCATCGTAGTAAATACTAGATCCGCTTCTCAGAAAAAGTCAGCTATTGTTCAACTTTATGAGTTCATAAGCTAAGACCATACGAATTTCCTCCAACATGGCATATCGAAGGCGGAAGACTGTGGGAGGACGAGCTTCGCAAGAGGGGTACTCTTGCGAAGCTCGTCCTCCCACAGTAATAATATCTGATAACTGGAAGGAAAGGGGCTATAGTACAGTGATGCAATGCTGCCTGTGGCAAATTATGCTGGGAAATTGCTACAAGACTGGTTGGGAAAGTCCCTATTCACTGATTGAATGTTTGCATACAAAGTTTACACAAATATTTTAAAGGAGCTGGATAATAGATCCTTATTATTATGTTTGTGACTCACATTATCCTGCATGTATGTAGGGTGAGAGCGTAATATAGGGTAAGGGTCAAATTTTAGTCTAGAAAACACCTTGAATTGAATGATATAGTAAGAATATAGTTTCGCTATAAAAAATGAAATGAATCAGACAGATATATCAAAGTAAAATTAGTAAATGCTTTTAATCTATTTCAATTATTTTCACTATTCCTCTATTTGGTGCATTTACATCTTATTTGAAGTGAACGATGGTGCTCTCGCATTATTTTATCGAGCGCTAAACGCTAAATGTTAACACCCGCTGAAAATGACCAAGGTAACTACATTTACTGCGAAAGCATGGAGATTAGTAAATTTATTACAAGTATCTACCACTACTAGTAATACAATGTACCTTCTTCACTACTACTACTACTACTATATGTACATATATATATATATATATATACAGTGCGTATAAAAAAAACGGGACAGATTTGAAAAGTCTATAAAAATTTTAGTTTCAAATTATTATGTCTATATTTTGGTGTTAATAGGTGCGCTAAGGTCTTGTTTTTCAAATGCTATATAAAAAAAATTAGTTTCGTTCATGCTTGAGCGAACACGGGACGTTTTTGTTGGGGGTTCAAAAAGAGGCTTGCGCCAGAATTGCAGAATATGAGTAATATGATGTTCGGACTTCTTGCTAATTAGCAGACTTCCTCTTAACCTTTCAATATCTTTGCCATAAATTTCAAATCATGCGGTCAAACTTCATTTTCAGATCTATTTATTTGCTTGAATTATTCTGTTATTTCTTTTTAATATGCTCTCTGTTAGCTTTGAATATTCCTTCTTCAAGCTATTTTTTTTTTTCAACCGAATTATGGGAGAGCATGGATTTTTTTCAAATCCTTTCATTATGTGCTACAGAGGTTATGGTGCCTTTTGAAGAAGGCCACACAGATGGGCGGGCGCTCGGGTTTCTCCCCCTCAAAAAAATCATGACCAAGAAAAAAAGTTCTCAGTTACTTATGAAGGAAAATTAAAAGGTAAGAGAAGTTTAAATGAAAAAACAAAATAATTCAATTAAATAAATAACTTTGTAAATGAAATTTGACAGCATAATTCCAAAATTGTGGCACAGATAAAGAAAAGGTCAAGAGGAAGTCTCCTGATTAGCAAGAAGATAATCATATCATGTAGGGTATCATTTTAAAGGAAATTAAATGATCTATACATTTATATCAATTACACATTGATATTTACTAAAACTGATGAGGAATTATCGGTCAAAAAAAAAAACACTGAGAAACTCACTCATCACCACGAAAAAAGAGCAGTGACTTTCAATATTGTGTCATTTTGCAGCTTTTGAACTTTGACCTTGCCCCACATTTCAAGGCACTGCACCTCCATGTGAATCATAATCATATCATGTAGGGTATCATTTTAAAAAGAATTAAATGCTCTATTTGTTGCTATTAATAACACATTGACATTTACTAAAACCAAAGATTTCCAAACTTTTTTTGAGGAGTTTATTACCGATAATTGAGTAAGGCGGAGAAAATAGAACGATTGAAGTCAATGAAGTTTCGGCAGGCGCCTTATGAGACCTATTAACAGACGTATGATTGTGACATGGAGTTAAAAACCTCTCTAATTTTTTTTCATTTTTATTTTCGAATCATGTATTAACTGTTAAATTGCTTGAAGGAAAATTGCAATGAAATATGAGAAAAGCAGTCGTTAATACCATGGTCACATTTGTTCTACGGCGGCCGTACGGCGAGTCGAAAACAGCCGTTTTATCAATTTTGATTCAAACCACCTATTTGAATTTGGACAAAAAATGTTAAAACGACTGTTTTCGACTCGCCGTACGGCCGCCGTAAAACAAATGTGACCATGGCATAAGCAACTGCATGCATTTACTGCCACAATGTGAAAATTCGTGAATATGTGAAATTGTCAAAATGTTCTTTTCTTTTTTATTCTACCAACAGATGCATTTTATTGGGTGTTGTAATATCATATTGATTGCCATTGCACTTTTTGTTCGATCAGTGCTGTCATAAAAATAATCTTTAATCTTTTGTTAGAAGGATCCATGTTATTGGGAAGCGGGGGTGCTGGGGTGCAATCTCAAGATTTCCATGGGGTTGATGCGTGTATTACTGGCCATAGGCAGCACCCCCTACAAAACTGTTGCGTATTAAATGGCAATATGGAACGGCAAATTACCTTAATTCTGTAGCAAACAACTTCTTTTCCTTGCCAAATTTAAAGAGCACCCCCTGTTAAAAATCGTTCCCAGGACCCTGATCAAGTATTCAAATTATGTTTGATGGTAGTTAGACGTCAAGACATCTTTTTTTTCTCTCTTAAATGAAAAAAAGTAAAGTGTTTGCCTTTATGCGTTCTTATTGTGATATTATTTCTATTTGATGATTACGTTGCCTCATTCGTTGCAAATTAGTTTCGAAAGCTGAGTGATAGGGTTGATGATTTCTTCTTATCTCAGAATGCAAACTACTTACTTCGTCATCATAACTATTATTTATTTTGTTCTTTGGCTCTGCGATCAGGTAACAATTTCATTTATTTTTCTTTTTCATCTTAAACACCTAGTCCGTTAACAAGTACAAAGTTGATTTGAATATGGTAATGAATCAAACCAGAGCAATCCAAATCTCAAGTAAATGTAGTATGTATAAGAAAATTAGAGAGGTTCATTCTGTGTCATTTTCACATTATCATCCACAATATTTTGATTAAAGACCTGGTGCACTTTATTTTGTATTTCACTGAGCACACTGAGTGAAAAGAGGAAGAAAAGTGCATGCCCCATATGTTAATTTGTTGATTAGACACAACGTATGATTTAAGGTATTTAAAAATTGTAATCTTTCAAACTGATTTTTTTTTCAGCGAATTCCTTGAGATCGCAAAACAATAATTTATATTGTACATCAGGGATAGGGATAAAATCGAAATAAAACCCAGGAGTATCTTGGTCAGAGTAATTTATCAGGACTTCTGTCAAGACGGGCACTACTCCAAACTAGCTAGGATGTGCTAGGATAATATCTTTGGAATTTTAATTCATGCATAATAAAACATTACTCCAAACTAGGAATCCACGTCTGAAAGAGGCTATCGCGTTTTACATGAATTAAAACGAGTTATCCAGCTCTGTTAGCCCCAGTCACTTTTAGACGCAAGGCCTGTTACAACCGATACTGTTGCACCATAAAATGTCTCAAACTTGAAAATTCAATTTTCAGAAATTAAGCTTTATTACTGCATATCGCAGACTTGGATATTCTAATATAATATTGTCACATTTTCAATCCAGAAAATAGAAATAGGCCTTGAATAATGCAAACCTATCTAGTATTTTGGTGGAAGAATTTACTACAAACCCCTTTATTTTCAATTTAAAGTCGGGTGATATATTTTTTGAAAGAAAATAAATGTAAATCTTTATCTAAATATGTTGGCATTTTATAAAAATTGAAATTCATATTACCTTCTAATGTTTTCAATATCCTTTATAGTAGCCTTGTCTTGCCACATCTGAATTATTGTAACTATATTTGGGGTAATACATACAAATCACGCCTTTTAAAACTATACATGTATATCCTACAGAAAAAAATCTATCAATGTATATCCTACAGAAAAAATTAATTACAAAGTCCCATATGCAAAGTGTTAGTAAACCCGTTTTCAAAAAGAAGAATATTTTACCTGTACATGAACTAATTACTTTAAATACTAATCTTTATGTACACAGTTGAAAATAAAAGTTTCCATTGAAATACTGCTTTATGTTTTCACAAATGTTCATTCATAATTATGGTACTCGACAAAAAAAAAGATAATTTCAATGTTCCGAAAGTGAGACTTTCCTGTTTTATAAATTCACAAGGAAAGAGTTAGAAAGCTTGGATGAGTGTCAAAGTGCCAATAACAAATACTGTTCGAAAAGATAAGACTTCAGTTTAGATTTGAAGGTCTCCAGTGATTGTATAATTCTTAAATTTATTATATGTGAAGTCAGGGGGGGGGGGGCATAGGCATACATGAATGCAGCCTCCCCTTCCCATTGGCTCAAGTTCACAGAATTAGCATAAAGCATCATGTGATGAGCAGTATACCCCCCTTACAAAAAATGCACGGAAATCTATCTAAAGTCTGACCCGTTTTTTTAAGGAAATAACAAATCAAGACAGTCCTGTAAAAATTCGACTTCACTCATTGACTCATTTGTATACAATAAAGTAGTAAATATTGTACACAAAACAAATCAAATTTACAAAATGCGATCATTGCAATTGGGGTTACCCTCTCGCCAAGGACCAATCCCCCCCCCCCCCCCTACCTGAACCGGGCGCCATAATATTCGATTTAAGAAATTTCGAGTTAAAACAGCTATTCTTCTTCAACATGTTCAATTAGCACGCGACGATTCGTTGGAGATACATGTCCAGATCAATATCCATTTCTTCCTGAATATATGACTGCGGTGTTCTCTATATTAGTTTTGTTAGGTTTGGGTTTTTTACTAAGCACATCGCATGGCCCCAGGAGAAAATACGGGTTAAATCTTTTGCGTACATTACTATTAATTGATACGATAAGGTGTTTATACGTCTCCTGAAGAAGGGCATTGTTGACGTCATGGTATATTTAGAACAGGTCTTTCCAAATTCGTCTGAGAACAAAATATTTTTTGTTCAAAATGGGGAAAGAATAAGAGAAGGAAGGAGATAGAAAAGGGATAATGAAAGAAAGACATAAAAGAGGAAGAGGAGGTGCCGGGGGTGTCATGACAGTGGGGCGACCAGCTTAGCACCCCCTCCCCCATATAGTTTTTGAAGTAGTGACAAAAGAAGGGGAGCCCAGCAGGAGCATGAAGAGGAAGAGGGGGGGGGGGCAAGGCAGTGTAAAAAAGAAGAAGTGTGTGATGATAGAAGGCTGGGCAGTATTACTATCATTCCCCTGTTAATCAAGATTTAAATTAACCCTGCCACTCACCTATAAGGAAAAGAAAAGGAAACGAAAAGAAATGCAGACGGAGTAAGATCAAAAGAAATGCTTTGAGCATTACACCGCGAAATCCTGTTATTTTCCTTAATATTTCCGAACTTTAAAGGTAAATGCTAGTTTTGGTAACGATATCAAAATGAGTTCGTACAGAATCCAATGAAATGACCACCAAAGTGTCTGTTTGTATAAATAAACGCATGTGTCAAAGGATTCTGGAAGAAATTGTGTAATTGCTGAGAAATCAGCAAATCAGCACAGGATTCGGGTAGAGCGTCGGGCCCGACGTCGCTAAGTTCACACCAACGGCGAATGCCGCGCTTTAAATCGGCGATCAATGCGGCGTCATTTTTTTTTTTACTTTTAAAAAAATCTCACGATCTCATTAGATATGTTATGCTCTGATAAGCTCTGATACGCTCTGATACGAAGTTCGTTCCCGCTTTGTGCGACAAATTATATCCCGAATCGCTACGGCTTCTCACGCTATGATGCCGATTTATCAGGATTTATTACGCTTTAAATCACGCTTTGATATGCTTTATTACTCTTTGATAAGTTTTAATGCGCTTATCACGCTTTAAATAACGCTCTGATACGATTATCAAGATCTCTTGTGCATTGATAGGGTCTGTCAAGCTCTGTTACGCATTGACAAAATTCGAGATTCTGATTGCATGCTCCCAAGTTCACACCAACGGCGAATGCCGCGCTTTAAATCGGCGATCAATTCGGCGTCATTTTTTTCAACTTTTAAAAAATCTTACGATCTCATCAGATATGTTATGCTCTGATAAGCTCTGATGCGCTCTGATACGAAGTTCGTTCCCGCTTGTGCGACAAATTATTTCCCGAATCGCTACGGCTTCTCACGCTATGATGCCGATTGATCAGGATTTATTACGCTTTAAATCACGCTTTGATATGCTTTATTACTCTTTGATAAGCTTTGATGCGTTTATCACGCTTTAAATAACGCTCTGATACGATTATCAAGATCTCTTGTGCATTGATAGGGTCTGTCAAGCTCTGTTACGCAATGACAAAATTCGAGATTCTGATTGCATCCCGACTCTGATCCAGAGTATATAAAGATGCAGCAGATACACGAAATCATTTCATCTTTGGCAGAAGAACGAGATATGGAAGTTCAATATGTACCAGACTAGAACCATCTTGTGATGTAGACATGACCTTTGTCTCCCTCCTATATAACTACATGATAGCCCTCGAGGCAGAGAAAGAACAGCAAAGACAAGAGGAGATTGAACTACCAGCAGGAGGGAGAAGACCATTCATCAGGTGCTGCTGTACCAGGCCATGGATCACTGAAGAAAGAAGACAGCAGTATGGCCAGTACTCTTAGACACACAACTGCGATTAGAGGACCATGTTGCCTTCACAATGTTCACTAGAGTAACCCCTGAGGTGTTTGATGAGATCCTTGCTACAGTTGAACCAGTCATCCAGAAGCAAGAGACTAACTACAGGCACCCTTTGTCAGCTGGCTTCAAACTGGCAATCACCTTGAGACATCTGGCCACTGGGGACAACTGCAGATCACTGGCATATGGTTTCAGATGTGGTATCTCAACCATATCAGAGTTGATTCCAGGAGTGTGCACGGCGATTGTAGAGGCGTATAAAGATGATGTCTTCAACATACATACTACCCCTGAAGCATGGAGCACCCTTGCCCAGCAGTTTCAACAGAGATAGAATATCCCCCATGCAATTGGTACCTTGGATGGAAAGCACATACCCATTAAGAAGTCAGCAATCACAGACAGTCTCTACCACAACTATAAGGCTTTTTCTCTATACCACTGCTGACATTGGTAGATGCAGAGTACAAGTTCATCTGGATTGAGCTGGGAGGTAAATGACACATGTCTGACTCTGAGCTCTTCGAATGCCTAGAAGATGGGTTCATAGAGCTGCCCCCATCACCCCCCCCCCTCCCTGGAGAAAATCAGCCTGATATTCCCTACTTCATCCTGGGTGACGATGCTTTTGCCCTGAAGAGCTACATGATGAAGCCATATACAGCAGAAGAGGGATGACATGAACAGAGGATCTGCAACTACTGGATCTCAAGGGGGAAATGAGTGGTGGAGAATGCCTTAATTGGAATCATGACCAACAGGTTCCGGTGCCTGTTGGGAATACTGGAATAGAAGGTAGATAACGTCACAGAGTTGGTTGGGACACCTGTGGTGCTCTACAACCTACTGAGGAAGAGGGTGGCGCGCTAGCAGCCAATGAGGTGGACCACGAAGATGAAAAGCACAGCTTCGCACTAGGGGCCAGGAGAGGCTGACCTTACTGGGAAGATGTTCCGCAACCACCTGCAAGGCGGAACCTCGCCAATGTGGATGACAGACATCAGAGAGGTCAGCTCAGAGAATACTCTCCAGTGGGTGCTGTTGACTGGCAACAAAGAATGGCTGGGGTGGTACTTCCTGATCGAGTCAAGAAAGGAGTGGCTCACATATCGTCAGAAGAAAATAATCATGAAGATAAAGACTTTTGTGTCTGGAAATAAGAACATAATCCCATATGCACACTTCGTTTATTTTTTTATACATGTTCGAAATAATTTTTGTATTGTGTGTACTTGTAAAGATGTTATTGTTGTTGTTATGTATTTCATCTGCTTGTAAAAATATAAATACAGACTTTATTGATTTCCCACCCATTAAAAATCAGATAATACTACTATTGTACATCAGGAGTGAAAATTTAAAGGAATCAAGTTGCAGAACTCGAAATTTAGATATGCGCGATTAAAGATTTTTAAAATACGCATTTGTTTGTTAAAATGATTATTACACGTTATTACAAATTGATTTTATTACTAATAAAAAATAGTAAGAAAATCAATTTTATATGTGAGATAAATTACCTTATTGTAAAAGACAAAATAAAACAAAGGGAATGAAATATAGAACATTATAGAATTAAAATTGAAACATAATAAAACATAAATAGAAAAAAAATTGTGGAAAACTTTTTGAGTTTTTCTATTTTTTATTCTATTGCCTTTCCTGTTTTATTATGTTTCATACAGGATGTCCCATTATAAAATGCCCGGTACACTTCTGGTCTTTTTTTTCATTGAAAAGACCAACTTTTCATATAGTAACTAATCCAAAAATACCAAAATCACATTCAGTGGTTTTTGTATTATAATACTTCTTGCAAAGGTCTGTCAGCGGTAAAAATCAGGCTGAACGAATCCTTAACTGTAGGGCCTATGGGCAAAGTATCAAAAGTGGGGTCACCGCTTCGAACCAAGCTCTCTTAAACTCTGTTAAGCTTTCCTTCGACTTTGTTAAGCTTTGTGACGCTTTGATGAGCTTTAATACGCTCTCCCCGCTTTACGCAATCCGTGACAGATCGCCTCAAATTTTTAAACAGTTTAAAAAATTTTGGCGCTCTTGCCGAATGTCCCGAATTGCTCAAAGCTTTCTCATGCTCTATTACGGTCTTTACGCTTGAATTAAGCTTTGCTACGCTTTGCCGCCGCTTTAAAGCGCCGTCAAAGCGGCGTTGGTGTGAACCTATACACGAAATCATTGCATCTTTGGCAGAAGAACAAGATGTGGAAGTTCAATATGCAGACTATGAATCATCTTATGATGTAGACATGACCTTTGTCTCCCTGCTTTGTAACTACATCATAGCCCTCGAGGCAGAGGAGAGAGAAAGAACAGCAAAGGCAAGAGGAGATTGAACTACTAGCAGGAGGGAGAAGACCATTCATCAGGTGCTGCTGGACCAGGCCATGGTTCACTGAAGAAAGAATACAGCAGTATGGCCAGTACACTATCCTCTGAGACACACAACTGCGGTTAGAAGACCGTTGCCTTCACAATGTTCACTAGAGTAACCCCTGAGGTGTTTGATGAGATTCTTGCTAGAGTTGAACCATGCAGTCATCCAGAAGCAAGAGACTAACTACATGCACCCTTTGTCAGCTGATCTCAAACTGGCAATCAACTTGAGACATCTGGCCACTGGGGACAACTGCAGATCACTGGCATATGGTTTCAGATGTGGTATCTCAACTATATCAGAGTTGATTCCAGGAGTGTGCACGGCCATTGCAGAGGCGTATAAAGATGATGTCTTCAACATACCTACCACCCCTGAAGCATGGAGCACCCTTGCCCAGCAGTTCGAACAGAGATGGAATATCCCCCATGCAATTGGTACCTTGGATGGAAAGCACATACCCATTAAGAAGCCAGCAATCACAGACAGTCTCTACAACAACTATAAGGCTTCTTCTATATACCACTGCTGACATTGGTAGATGCAGAGTACAAGTTCATCTGGATTGAACTGGGAGGTAAATGACACATGTCTGACTCTGAGCTCTTCGAATGCCTAGAAGATGGGTTCATAGAGCTGCCCCCATCATGCCCCCTCCCTGGAGAAAATCAGCCTGATATTCCCTACTTCATCCTGAGTGACGATGCTTTTGCCCTGAAGAGCTACATGATGAAGCCTTACTGCAGAAGAGGGATGACAAGTGAACAGAGGATCTGCAACTACAGGATCTCAAGGGAGAAATGAATGGTGGAGAATGCCTTTTGCATCATGACCAACAGGTTCCGGTGCCTGTTGGGAATACTGGAACAGAAGGTAGATAAAGTCTCAGAGTTGGTGGAGACTGCTGTGGTGCTCTTCAACCTGCTGAGGAAGAGAATGGCGCTGGCAGCCATTGCGGTGTCCCATTAAAAATGCCCGATACACTTCTGGTCGGTTTTTTTCATTGAAAAGACCAACTTTTCATTTAGTAACATCCAAACATACTAAAATCATATTCAGTGGTTTTGTGTTTTCCACTAGGGCGCGGACAAGACCAGGAAGGGTTGCGGAAGCTACTTTTGTCATTTCGGCATGCTGTCCGCAACCAAATTCCGTAAAAGATTATGCAAATTATCTTATCCTAGGACACGACCAGGGCTGTCAGCGTATTGTCGTAGGACTTTCCTGGGACTGTCCTAGGACAAGATTATCCAAATAAATTTGCCGGCGTTCGGTGCGGACAGCATCCAGATCGTATTAGGACAGAACCGGAGACATTCAGGACAACGTCACGAGTGGTGAATTCAAGGACTAGGACAATCGGACAACTTGAGAATACTCCATAAAAATTATCGTTCATATATTTTTTAATGAATTTAGGGGTGATATTTGGGTTTTTTTCGACTACAAAGACTATGTACGTTTTTCTTTTATTTCAAATCAAATTGCATACATCGGTGGCCAAGGGGACAGGGGCGACGCGTCCCCTCAATTTTTGGAAAGGGGGCGGCATTTGATATCAAATGCCCCCCCCCTTTCCAAAAACTTTTTGGAACGAGCAAAAATGAAAAAGTGGAAAGAGAGGGACAAGAACAAGAAGGGAAAAGAGAAGAGAAAATAAAGAGGAAAAACAAGAGGAGAAAGACGAGTGAATTGAATCATATGAGGGGGTGATTTTCATGTCACTATGTTAAATTTTCGCTCATGCTTTGTGCTCGCATTGCCTAATCTATGAGAGACATACCTTGCTCAATAGACTTATACTGAGCTTCAAATATCAAGTTTTTAAGTAAATATACAAAACATCTCTCGGACATTAAATTTTGAATTTGTTTGGTTTACAAATAGATTTTATAGTTTTCTGTAAAATAACTATATTTAATGGTCTAAATATGAACATTTTCCGCTCACGCTGTGCGCTAGCATTATTTGATTTGTCAAATAACTATTCTCTTCGTGAATTCCTTATTTTTTTAAAAAATATCCCTTTTTAGGCTGGTCTGATTGTCAAAAGTATCAGCTAAAGCTGCGCGCTTGTATTTTGATTGGGGAGTTATGTATACCTGTATCAATTGTAACAAATTATTTTAAATTCCTCTTTCATAACAGTTTATCAAAATTTTCGGCTCGCAATTTGCACTCGCATTATTTTTGTTAAAATATATTAACCCATGCATCCTATTCATGATCAATTTCATCAATCATCATCAATTTCGCGCCCTCATTGGGCTTATTAGATTTAATAAGTAAGATAATAATATTTTCATGATTTCTTTATAATCATTGTCCGTTTTTTTTCAAAATGGAATATCGACAAGTTTCATCTCTCGCTTAGGAAGATAGTCATCATAGTCATATGAAGACAAAGAAATGTCCTTAAAATGTCCCGGTCGCAACTCAAAATATATGTATTGATAAATATATAAGTAAGATAATAATATTTTCATGATTTCTTTATAATCATTGTCCGTTTTTTTCAAAATGGAATATCGACAAGTTTCATCTCTCGCTTAGGAAGATAGTCATCATAGTCATATGAAGACAAAGAAATGTCCTTAAAATGTCCCGGTCGCAACTCAAAATATATGTATTGATAAATATATCAACTTGAGCTTCGCACTCGTATCATTTATTAAGCGCGATCCATATCTAATTCATACCTAAGCTTAATTTTTTTTTTATATCGGAAAATCAAATATCTTTAGCTCGCTCATCACGCTCTCATTATTGATATTATCATAAAGAATGTTATTAGAATGTCCAGATTCTAGGTCTGAGCACACGCACGCATGTTTATTTAGATACGAATCTTGTGCCAGTTTCAGATCAGATATTCTCTAATTATTAATGTAGGAATATTATCCATTTATCCAATTATCCATCCCTTTCCTGATTTACAAAATGTAAGATGTCGAATTTCGTTTCGGCTCGCGTTTCGCGCTCAAATCAAGTGTATAGTCATACCCCTATCCTGCTCATGCTTTTAAAAGGTGCTTAGAATACCCAGTATTTAGGTCGGAATGTAAAAAATGTTCAACTCGCGCTTCGCGCTCGCATTATTTGATTGTTAAAATGTGTCGGCTAAAGGAAAGTGTGTTTGTCGGTGTAATGTAGTATTCACTTTTTAAAGCAGATTTTATGCATTTTTATACATAATAATAAACTATCTCGGATCTTGATTTTTTTTCAACTAAGGTAACTTTAAAAAGACTGCATATGTTCATAGCAAAGTCGGGGCTCTCTTTAAAACGTTACTTTCTTAGAAATTTCAACAGATCAATACATATATTACAAAAGAGGAAGAAAACAGGAAGTTATGATGCAAATTGCATTCGACAGGCACATGTGGATCAATGGGCGAGGTGGTCTTACTCCCCCTTTAAAAAGTACAAACAAAAGAAAAATAAGTGAAATGGAAAGGGAAACTTAAAAAATGATATGGTGGAAAAGAAAAAGGGGGATGCCGTTGCTGATACGGCCCTCCTCCCCATGCTTCTGGCTTACCCCTCCCAGTAGAGAGATATACAAACAGCCCAAAAGAAATAGGAATAAACAAAGGAGATGAATGAAATGAGGTGAAATAGAATCGAGTAGGGGGAAAAATCGCGATAATGATCAGAAAATAATTGACCGAGATTATGAATTTGTAAGATTAGAAATATCAGTATATTTTTTGGACAAAAATGTGAATCCAGTGTCTAATCGCCTTTGTCTCCTCTTGTACAAATTGAAATAGACTAAGAAAGAAAATGTAATTGGGTAATTTCAGGAAGCCGAATGCGATTGCTACGCCCTATTGGCTGCGTTAAAAAAAGGACAAATGGAATAACCAAAAAAGAGTGGGAAAAGGAAGAAGAGTGAAGAAATTGACAGACATGGAGACGGGGAGAATATCAGCGTTTCATCTAGGTCAATTTGTAAAAAGTAATGGTTCATTCTTTCAATAGTTTAATTATAAAAAAAATTGTGCACGCTGTTAATTTTTTTTTTTTACGAAAAAAACTTAGGTCTTTTTGTCTTTTCTTTTTCGTCCTTGATGTTTAAAATAAGTTCGCGCTTCGCGCTCATATTCTATGTGTATGACAAACATGTTTTTTGTAAATAGTCGTGGTGTAGTGGTTCTGACCCCTGCCTTGTAAACGGAGAGTCATGTGTTCGATTCCCACCGCGGTCTATAAACCGTCCTTTGGCAAGACGTATTGCACAGCTTGCCACTCTCCACCCAGGTGCTAAATGGGTACCCGGTTGGATGCGAAAGTTATTGTATGCTTGAATTTGCCAGTGCCATTTTGAGGCTGCGATGAATGCAAGGAATGCTTCTCAGGGTGTGGAAATTGTGCACTTTTCATGCGGGATTGAAATGAATCCTGGGGTATATCGTTTTGAGCCGTTCTGAGAAAAGTGATATTTATAAACTTGCTATAATTTATTATTAATGATATCTCATTCATGATCAAACAAAGTACTTACAATGTAATGGGAATATAATCTTGAATTTCAGTTTGAAATCTATACCTGTATTATTAATTTTGTTATGATATTTGTCCTATTCGTAAAGTCAAGCGCTGCCTACACGGTCCTTTTTTTCAGTCGAGTACATTTAAATAACCTAATTCATAATCATACGTTGCATGAAACATCTTTTTATGTTCAGTACAGAACAAAAAAATCTGCCCGCATCATTGCCAGCTTAACTATTGCAATAAATATTCGAAAAGTCCACTTTTCGGATCAGTAGAAAATGCTTGAAATATTCCTCCTTCAAGTCTGTAACCCGCCCCCCCCCCAAAAAAAAAAATCAACTCGTGCTTCGCGTTCGCGTAATATGTTTAAAACACTGCTTGAAACATTAAGTGTACTCGCTCCATGCATAATTAGCATTGGATCCACACATTCCTGAATCACTCCTCTTGCCTTCCTATCCCAGGCCGAACGTTCCTGAAACAGTCCGCTTGCCTTCTTATTCCTGTCCGCACGTTCCTGTAACTGTCCGCTTGCCTTCTTATTCCAATCCGCACGTTCCTGAAACATTCCGCATGGCTTCTTCTTTCCTTCTTGAAGCTGACCTGATTGCGGATGGTTTCCGGAAGACGCGGAAAGGGCAAGACATCATCAGGACATCGTCAGGACAGGGTCCCGAAGGTGTCAGGAATTCAATATCCGCGTCCAAATTTTGGTCGAGACCAAAATTTGGATGCGTACAAATTTTGATTTCCCGAACACCAGGAAGGGTTTAGGACAGCGTGCGGACACTCCCAGGAATGTCCGGATAGGTTGCGGAAGGGTCGCGGATTGCAATTATTACATTCCGCGCCTTGTCCTGACGCTGTCCTGGCCCTAGTGGAAAAGGGGTATTAGCGGTAAAACTCAGGCTGAACGAATCCTTAACTGTAGGGCCTATGGGCAAAGTATCAAAAGTGGGATCACCGCTTTGAACCAAGCTCTCTTAAACTCTGTTAAGCTTTCCTACGACTTTGTTAAGCTTTGTGACGCTTTGATGAGCTTTAATACGCTCTCCCCGCTTTACGCAATCCGTGACAGATCGTCTCAAATTTTTAAACAGTTTAACAAATTTTGGCGCTCTTGCCGAATGTCCCGAATTGCTCAAAGATTTCTCATGCTCTATTACGGTCTTTACGCTTAAATTAAGCTTTGTTACGCTTTGCCGCCGCTTTGCACGCCGCTTTAAAGCGCCGTCAAAGCGGCGTTGGTGTGAACCACATTGTCCCACGTGCGCTTATCTGTGTTGGGGATCTTCGGTGTGAACATTTTTCAGCGTAGATTTCAAGATTTCACAAAGTTCAGTTAATGTAACTGTACCAGATCTAGATCCTCGATGATGTACTGACAATTAAGCCTTGTTTTACAGACTTTCTCATGAAATCAGTGTTTACCGCAACTTCTGGAATTTATCGAAGGGAGACATGCAGTTTTGACTATTTATAACAGATTTATTGCTTTTCTTATTTACTTGTATTTACATGACACAATATTTCGTGCTTGTACCTTAAAGGGGAATGAAATCTTTGGAACAAATAGGCTTGTGTAGAAACAGAAAAATCAAAGAATAAGAATAAAGAAAGTTCGAGAAAAATCGGACAAATAATGAGAAAGTTATGAGCATTTTAATATTGCAATCACTATATGGAGATCCTCCCATTGCAATGCGACAAGGATGTGTGATGTCACTGATGAACAACTTTCCCTTTGGTGGACTATAAAATACCCTCAAAATGTCTCTTTTTGCTTTTTCTTATGATGATACAAACTTCCTATCCATGATGTATTCTTAAAAAAATATGTACATGCCCTCATGTAGAAAGAACATATAATCTGTGGATAGATGTGATAAAAGAGGCAATTCAAGTGAAATATACACTAAAGTAATGGGGAGAGTTGTTCACAAGTGACATCACACATCTTTGTCGCATTGCCAATTTGCTATCTCCATAGCATTAGTGATCGCAATATTCAAATGCTCATAACTTTCTCGTTATTTGTCCGATTTTTCTCAAACTTTTGTTGATCTGTTTCTTTGATTTTTCTGTTTTCACACAAGCTATCTTGTTCCAATGGTTTCATTCTCCTTTAAAAATTATATTTACAAAACGTTAAAGCAAGTCTAATGTACGAAGCTCCCCGCGGGACCACTCACTTTTTCTCCTCTCTCTGCCCCCAACCTTCCTCTCTCCCTATCCCCCTCTCTCCATCTCTCTCTCTCTCTTTCCATCTCTTTCCTCTTCCTCCTGTCCCCCCCCCCTCCCTTCATCACTGATTCGGCAAAGCGTTTTGCACAATTTCAGCGTTATTTCTTGCAAATCAATACAATTTCATATCTAACCGTTTTCTTACGAGGATATAAGTTCAGCTCAGTTCGTATTTATTTCATCTCTAAAAACAATGAGTACATATTTGCATCAAATATACACATCAAGTATACAGATTAAAAATAGAGCAAATAAATCATACAAAAATAACTTAGGATAGATACAATGGTATGATTTGGCCTGTATGGTCATAGAAGAAATGGAATAGGAAGACTTAAAATAAAGCCAGCAATGGCCTTGTGAGATAAAGTCTCCTTAACTATCAAATGCTTATGTGGAGGCTATACTTTGCATATTATAATAAAAACAAATATCTATACATAAAAACAAAGGTGACATAAAGGTTGAAGGATACATGTAAATACAAAAAATGATTAAAGTAACACATGTTTTAGAAAATCCATGTTGTGGATATAAAATTGTAGCAAAGCTGCTAAATTAGACATATTTTGAAGTAAAGTATTGTTTTAATCTTCTTTTGAAGAGGGAGAGAGATTTGCATGACCGAACAAAATTAGGTACAGAATTCCAGATTAAGGGGAAATTAAAACGTATAGCTTTTTGTACAAAGGTTTTTCCTCCTTTCCATAAATGAAAAAAAACTACTCATACGTGTGTTATGATAGTGTACAGTATCATTAATACAAAGCATTCTACTAATCTTGTTTGGCAACTTTTTTGTGAAGTAGAAAAACCCTAATATTGCTACTTGATATTGATAAAGATGAAAAATATTCAAAGTATTCATTTTATGAAGTAAAGGTGCAGAGGGTAAAAAGATAATGACTGCTGGTACATATACGAATTGCTCTTTTTTGTAATTTATAGTCTATCTAACTTGGTCTTACTACAGTTACCCCAAACAGCAATACAATAAATCATATGTGATAATATCAAAGAATTATAAATATAGAATAAGGCAGATTTAGGAAGGCAACTTCTTAACTTGTACATAATTCCAGTACATTTTGATACTTTCTTATTTATGTAGTTTACATGTGAATCCCAATTCATATTTTCATCGACCTGAACCCCTAAAAAGCAAACAACTTGAGATTTAGAAAGCTGATTGGAATCAATACTTAGAGCGAGATCATTGCATATATTACTAGCATTAAATTTGTTATGAAAACAGATGAGGATTTATTTATATTTACCACCAGTTTGTTTGCTTTTAACCATCGGGATACATGTTCTAATTCAGAATTAACGTTTTCATTTATATTTTCAAAATCAGGTTGAGTGTAAAAAAGTGTTTTTCATCTGCATACATAATGAACTCGAGTTTACTGGATGACATTACAATATCATTAGAATGAATAAGAAAAAGTAAGGGACCGAGTATTGAACCTTGTAGAACTCTATGTTTAACTAAGCTATAAGTAGATGATGTATTCTGAAAATGTGTAAATTGGTAACGATTATATAAGTAATCTTTAAACCATAAATATGGAAGCCCACGTACACGATAATATTGTAATTTGGATAATAAAATGTTGTGATTTACTATATCGAATGCCTTAGAAAGGTCAATGAATATTCCTACTCCAAACTTATTAGCGTTCAATGCTGATACTACTTTATCCTGAAGATCTATTAAAGCATGAGATGTGGAATCGTAACTTCTAAATCCGTACTGGCTTTCAGTTAGTATGCTATTAAGCATTAGGAATGAGTACAAACGATTATATATACATTTTTCTAGAATCTTTGAGAAGCTTGGTAAAATTGAAATCGGTCTATAGTTTTTGCAAAATTGGGGGTCTTCTTTCTTATAAACAGGGACGATCTTCGCAATATAAGACTACCTACCGCCCCATCTTACATTAAGAGAAGGTCAACCACTACATGTATATCATTAAAATGAACAAAGAGGGAACTAATTTTCGTGGGGTATTTTTGGGTCATTTTTTTACTGACATGAATTATCCATAACAAAATATACATCCAGAGAATAAAAACATTGAATTATCTACAAAAGAAATACAACGGTTTCTATATTATTGCATTGTAAATCAATTTACATTTACACAAACTTTTATATCATTTTATCATTAATATATCAGTAGGCTATTAAGTAAATCTCTTAATCATAGATTACAACTATTGTTTCCCATTAATATGTGAAAAATTATAATTTTATCAAAGGATTCAAATGAA
The DNA here is from genome assembly GCF_018143015.1 of Lytechinus variegatus. Classification (NCBI taxonomy): domain Eukaryota; kingdom Metazoa; phylum Echinodermata; class Echinoidea; order Temnopleuroida; family Toxopneustidae; genus Lytechinus; species Lytechinus variegatus. Next base: position 9,043,212 of record NC_054749.1, read on the forward strand.
CAATTACGTATTAATACACTTCTTACACTGTCTTTGATTTTGAATCTATGTCCAGATTCATAAATTTGTAATCCAAGTTTAATATATGAACATGATAAGAAAATTGAAAATAGAACTCCCTGATGTCTATAGAACACACAATGTATCTTTTGTCATGATCACATGGACAATATTTTCCTTGGCCTTTCTGATCAGGAAGTAATTGGAAAATTAATGCAAATTTTGGTCAATCAATTATGACCAATTACTCTTTAAAAAAAACAGGAGCGAGCTATTAACTTTGAATAATTTTATTAAAAGTTGTGGTACGGAAGTTTGAAAACGGAACACCATTCATCTTGCTTTCTCTTTCGGAGATTAGCCACCTTTCGCAAACCTCTACATCGTGAGATTAGAGTCGGGTAACTCAAAAGTTAACGATTAATCATAGACTCGATTTTCTAGATTGATTGTACATTATAGTTAATACAATCAAACGTAGAAAACGTTCTACAATCATTGCTAAGCTTTGTGTTACAAGCCCTATAGATCTTGCTTTTCGTGTGCAAAGCTCTTTCATACGATACCAGCAGTGGCGTAACTACGGGGGGCATGGGGGGCACGTGCCCCCCCCCCCCAATCGGCTTGCCCCCCCAAAAAAACGGGGAAAAGGAGAAAAAGAGGGAAAAGGGAAGAGAAACGTAGTGAAGAAAGAAGAAATTGTTGTTCATTATAGTGTTATATTTATATTATGTTATATATATAACATAAGAAGCATTTTTTCATAACTTTATGAAACATTATTTGCTTAATTGTGTCTTCATTGTTCCTGGTGCTCGCATAGATTGTTTAACGAGATATATAAACCTGCTGTACTAAAGCCTCCCGTTTTCAAATCAATATAAACAAAATAATATATTTCCTCGCAATAAGAGTTATTATTGTTTTAAGTAGTGATATATTCTTCTTTTTCATGACTACTGAAATTTGTTGCCCTATTTTAAGGTCTTAAAATAAAACATTTCCTGTCCGTGCTAACGTTCGCATTAGTGGATTGATGAGATTTCTGCTCTACATGAACTCCTAAAATCAGTCCTTAAAATGTCAATTTTTCTGATCTGAATAACAAAAAAATTTAGCTCGCGCTTCGCGCTCGCATCATTTGGTTAGTGAAATACGTGGGGTCTTAGTGAATTCCTACAAACAACCCTTAGAATGCCCCTCTTCATGTCTGAATTTCCTAGATTTTCAGCACGCGCTTCGCGCTCGCAGTATATCATTAGTGAGATGCGTATGATAATCATGATTACAATGACTTCAAAAAGTGCTCCATGTGTTTAGATGTAATTCTAACAAAATCAGCAAGCGCTTGGCACTCGCATTAGATGACTATGGTGAGATATGTATACTCTGACTTAATGAATTCCTAACTATAGTCCTTAAAATATCCATGTTTAGGATCAATATATACAAAAATTTCAGCTCGCACTCGCATCATTTGGTTAGTCAAATACGTAGGGTCTTAGAGAATTCCTACAAACAAAGTTAGAATGCCCCTCTTCAGGTCTATTTCCTAAATGTTCAGCTCGCGCTTTTGCGCTTGCAGTATTTGATTAGTAAGATGCGTATAATAATCATGATTACATGACTACAAAAGGTGCTTCATGACTGTGTAATTCTAACAAATCAGCAAAGGATGGCACTAGCATTAGATGACTATGGTGGATATTTATACTCTTAATGGATTCTAAAATATAATCCTTAATATTTCCTTGTTTAGGGTCAGTATATACAAAAATTTTAGCTCGCGCTTCGCGCTCGCATTGTTTGTTTAGCGAGACAGTTAAGTATCATCATGATTACAAAACAATTTGCTTATAATGTCCATTTTTAGTCCTCAATATAAAAAATTTTCAGCTCGCGCTTCGCGCTCGCATTATTTAATCAGTGAGATACATAGCCGTTTAATGGCACTGCATGTCCTTAAAATATCTCTAGTAGGTCAGAATACCTGACAACTTAGCGCGCTTCGCGCGCTCCCTATGTCACCCGAATTTTTTGCTGGTGCCCCCCCCCCATGCCGTGACCCACGGTACATCACTGGATACCAGCATGCCATGCCATGCCATTTGCCTGCCTGAGCTCGCGGCGGGACTTTACCTGTATATCATGGGTATGACTCCAGCTGGCTGGAGCCATGCGAAATGTAAAGTATGACATGGATAAGAGTACATATATTGAGTACATATTGAGAAAGAAAGAACTACCGAATTAAGGCTTAGATTAGATCATTACAGTCCATCGAATCGATATTGCATTTAATGTCCATTAATGGTGGATCACTGGCAATTCATTCCATGGATCAGATCACCTCTCCAGTCGAAACCATTTCGCATTCGTTGATATTACACAGCATGCAATAAGCCATAAACCATCTGAATAACATCCAAATTTGCGGAATAGTTTTTTTTGCCTGCTCCTTCTACACAAACGATATGCCTCTAGCACACAATGTAATGGGCAGTATGTTTCACTTTCCCCAGAAATGGGGGATTTCCGGGGGGGGGTACACTTCCATTGATGAGTGGATACCAGGCGCGACCATCGGGTTTCGAAAAGCACCCTAAACAAACGAAGTAAGTCTTTCCCAGATTATGGAAGTATTTGGGTTGTAACACCCTACAAGTATAGGAATTATAAATTCCAGTTCTGGTAACGATCTCAAAATGACTTTTTTTTACAGAATCTAATTTAATGACTACCCAAGTGTCTGTTTGTATGAATAAAAAATATGTGCCAAAGGATTCTGGAAGAAATTGTGTAATTGCTGAGAAATAAGCAAAATGAGCGCAGATTCGGTCACTTCCGTCGGGTCTTTATTCCAGCAATAACAATAATAATAATAATAATAATAACGCAGGTCTTGTATAGCGCATATATCACATTATGTCATAACGTCACTATGCGCTTCCAAAGGACTTGGATATTATTATTGATACACTGTCCCACGTGTGCCTATCTGTCATGTCTGTGTTGGTGATCTTCAGTGTGAACATTTTTCAGGTAGATTTCAAGATTTCACAAAGTTCCGTTTATGTAACTGCACCAGATCTAGATCCTCGATGATATACTGACAATTAAGCCTGGTTTTACAGACTTTCTCATGAAATCAGTGTTTGCTGCAACTACTGGCATTTCTCTTTAATCATCGTTTTTGACACCCTTAACGCTACATAGGCCTATACGTACGCACCTACCCACTCTTTCCCTTTTTACGTGTGGTCGCTCGCGCCTGGTATCCACTAATCAATGGAAGTGGGCCCCCCGGGCGGCCTCTCGAGCTCTAGGAGTCAAATGTGGCTTTGGAAAGTCGTCCTAAATCGGGTATATCGCTGTTACCATAGTAGCAACCAGAATTTTGCACACGAAATGCAAATTGAATTTTTCCGTTCCAGATGCAAAACGAAAAAAAAAATCTCATGTCACACAATTTGCATTGCAGGACAGAGTTTTACGACCATGACGACGGGCCCAAAAGTCTCTTCCAAAATCAATTAGCGTTGTAAGCGTTCGCGTTCTTCTAACGGAAGGTCTGGAACGTAACGCAACCACCATGACAATGCCGGTGGTTGCAGTAAACACTGATTTCATGAGAAAGTCTGTAAAACCAGCCTTAATTGTCAGTATATCATCGAGGATCTAGATCTGATACAGATACATAAACTGAACTTTGTGAAAACTTGACATCTACGCTGAAAAATGTTCACAGTGAAAATCACCAACACAGATAAGCGCACGTGGGACAGTGTATTATTATTGCTTTGAATGTCGGCCCGACGCTTGACCCGAATCCTGTGCTTATTTGCTAATTTCTCAGCAATTACACGATTTCTTCCAGAATCCTTTTGCACATATTTCTTATTTATACAAACAGACACTTTGGTGGTATTTCATTGGATTCTGTACGAAAGACTTACGAACTCATTTTGATATCGTTACCACAACTGACATTTACCTTTAAGTACCTCAAACTTCTTAGATCTTCTTGATTCGAATTTGTCTACCGATTGGTCGGTAAACAAACAGAGATATATGAGAGAGCTACGTCCTTGAACATAACAGATGAGGCCATCTTAATATGAAAAGTCAATTATGTTTGTACTGCAGGAGAACGTTATGGAAGCTTAAAAGTGCCACCGAGATGTTGAGATAATTATCTCGGGAAGTCGACATCTTGATAGCAAAAGATAAGATGACGAGATCCTGGATCTCATCATGTCGACATCTTTTAGAAGAGATGATGAGATGACAAGATCCCGGATCTCATCATGTCAACATCTTTTAGAAGAGATGTTGAGATGACAAGATCCCGGATCTCATCATGTTGACATCTTTTAGAAGAGATGATGAGATGACAAGATCCTGGATCTCATCATGTTGACATCTTTTGGAAGAGATGATGAGATGACAAGATCCCGGATCTCATCATGTTGACATCTTGTAGAAGAGATGATGAGATGACAAGATCCTGGATCTCATCATGTTGACATCTTGTAGAAGAGATGATGAGATGACAAGATCCTGGATCTCATCATGTCAACATCTTAAGAAGAGATGTTGAGATGACAAGATCATCTCATCATCTCATCATCTTTTCTACAAGATGTCAACATGATGAGATCCGGGATCTTGTCATCTCAACATCTCTTCTAAAAGATGTTGACATGATGAGATCCGGGATCTTGTCATCTCATCATCTGTTCTAAAAGATGTTGACATGATGAGATCCAGGATCTTGTCATCTCATCATCTGTTCTAAAAGATGTCGACATGATGAGATCCAGGATCTCGTCATCTCAACATCTCTTCTAAAAGATGTTGACATGATGAGATCCAGGATCTCGTCATCTCAACATCTCTTCTAAAAGATGTTGACATGATGAGATCCAGGATCTCGTCATCTCATCATCTCTTCTAAAAGATGTCAACATGATGAGATCCAGGATCTCGTCATCTTATATTTTGCTATCAAGATGTCGACTTCCCGAGATAATTATCTCAACATCTCGGTGGCACTTTTAAGCTTCCATAGAACGTACTGCATAAAAGACTATCAAAATCATAGATCCAATAATGAGACCGCTCAAGGACCATCTGTATGCACTCTGAGCAGCCTTTCTGGCGCCCTCATCGTCTCCTAGGCTGCGCTTGTTTCTCGCCTGGATAAAAGTGTATGATAAAAGGTAGATTTCTTTCTAGTAATGTGATTTGATAAACGAATGAGTGAATGCAAAAGCAAGAGACGGAATACATCAATCAATCAGGGGCGTAGATAGCGGGGGGATGGGGGGATGCATCCCCCCAGAATTTTAGGTGGGGGGGATGGCGTGTACAATCATCCCCCCCCCCCAGGTTTCTGTGGGGGAAGAAGCAAAACTATACAGTAATAAAGCAATGAATGCTAGTTAAAATCAATCAATAATAATAGCAGTAATAATCATAACGTACAGCAATGACAAACATGATCAAAATTGGACTTTTATTCAGAGTCAGTCATCTTATATGCATTTACAACTTGCAAGTTTTAAGTAATAACAACTGTCTTGCGTCGTCATATACATTTAAGGATCATTATTCAGAGTTTCACCAAGTACATTTCCTTATAATAATTATGTATTTGCAAAGGAGATAAGTTCAAAATATTTCATTACAGATTTAAGAAAGTGTCGCTTAATCACTCCCTTTCAGAGCAATTGCTTTCATAACACATTAACACTGTTCAAACGAATTAATAAGAAATTACCTATACACATACACTGACCCTTTTCCCTGCTGGCCATGTCCTCAACCCCTACTTTGCAAAGGAAAGGTGAAAATTTTCAGTCTCTAAGGAGCGAATTAGTAAATGAATGATTTTGGAATGAAAGTGCAAATTTTGGATGGCCTCAGTGATATCCGAGGTTTTTTTCACTCAATATTCACTCTTTCATATATTCACTCCTTATAAAGAGTGAACTATTTCACTGATTTTTTCAGAGTACTTTGCGCTTTTCAAAGAAGGTAGAATCATCCAATATATAGACATGCCTTAATTCACGAAGGCAGATTGAATCAATCCATGGATAAGATTAATTTATGGTCTAAGATCACAGAACAAGCCTAACTCGACCCTCAGCGTGTTCATTGTCGGACCTTTGACAAAAAACATAATCATCTCGCGCATTTACGCGATAAAAATTATCTATACAGTTTACTTCCGACAACCCGGTGAGGTTAATTTCATTTCCATACTTAATTCAATCAAGCCTTTTAATCATGGTAATTTTAAACAGAGTGTGCTTATCATTTTAGTGTCCGCATATCTGCACGTGGATAAGAAATATAATAATGAGCTTTTTTTATTTTACCCCTATTACTATAATTGTAATTGATATATTTTTTTTAGTTATTTGGCTGTTTATTTGTTTATTCCTTTAGTTGTTGATTCATTCGTTTGATCATTAACAATATCGCTACTTTTAAAAGAGTATACTACTATACTAGTAAAATAAGGAATACTAGTTATTCTAGATCATGTTTAGCAGGACTGTCATGACCAAGATGATAACTAGACATCCGACAAATGACATTTCTCTTATGATCATCTTTACTCATTGTCATTAATCAAACAAAAGATTACTGCCATGAAAAATGTGCAAGGAAGTTTGTTTATTACTAGATGCCCTGTTTATTGCTGAAAGCAAAGTGATTAAAAGACACACGAGATAATCCATGAGGCAGATCGTGTTATTTTGTTATCTTTAACTCGTCTGCTTTGGCCCATGATATTTTGTTTTTATCGAGTACGTTATCTCCTTCATTCTTTATATTTATATATATATATATATATATATATATATATATATATATATATATATATATATATATATATATATATATATGTATATATAAAGTATGACCTAGCTAGGGATCATCCCCCAGGTCTAAGGACCTGTCTACGCCACTGCAATCAATCAATAAATTTAGTTGATTTTTTTCTTGATACACAAACGAATTTGAAAATCAGTAAATATGGTTACTAGCATGTAGGCCTATATGACAAAAAATATGATGTGCCTTAAATAAATCGTGACAGGGGAAGGGCGAATGAACAAATAAATAAGAGAGGAAAGATCGAGAGGAGAAGGGAAACATGGAAAAAATAAAACAAAATAGATAATAAAAAAACACAAAACAGGAAGGATTTCGTGACAAACAGAAAAACCGAAAGAAAATAAGGAAGGGATGGGGAAATACGGTAAAGGAAGGATAGATGAAAAATTAAGAGAAACGTATAAAAAAGAAAGACACAAAATATTTATTGAATATCTATTATTTTTGTAATAATCATCATCATCATCACTACTATCATTGGTATTTTCTTGTCGTTTTTATCACTATTATGTTTATTATTAATATTCATTGTCAAAAGAAGCATCACCATCATTACCATCACAATCATCACCACCATCATCGTCATCATCACCATCATCATTATCATTATCATGAACATCATCATCGTCATCTTCACCATCATCATCATCACCTTCACCAGCATCATTATCATCATCATCATCTTCACTGTCATCATCATCATCACCACTTCATTATCTTCATCATCACCATCGTCATCTTCATCATCACCAACATTATTATCATCATCTTTAACATCATCATTATCAACATCGTCATCATCGCCGTGATCATCATCATTAACATCATCCTCATCATCTTTATCACAGCTATTATCGTCGTAATCTTCTTCCTCCTCATCATCATCATCATCACCATCATCCTTGATATCACTTACCTCAGATGCTCTGATTATTCCCACAATGCCAAATGGTACGCAGCACAAAGTTGTGACGATGACAGCAAATGCAGTATAATCTCGAATAGGTTGCTGCGAGGGAGCCTGTCTGACAATTCCATGGTTATGTGGAACATTCTAAATAGGACAGATAGGGGAAATATGATGGAGCAATACGTTTTGGCATTCACAAAAGCCCATTTTTCTCTTCTTTTGCAAAGGATAAATATTTTAAAATTAAATTTGGTGAGCAAAATAGGATCCCTTTCATAAACGAAAGTTACGATTTTGGCAATCATGTCATTATCCTGGTAAATACCATTAAAACTTTAGGTTTTGAATAACTCTTGACTTTTTTATAGCAGGAATTTTTAAGCAACGATGGCTTTTTTAGCGTGTACTACAAATCTATGATGTGAATTTCAAATATCAGGAAGCTCTTGCTAACTGATCACAGAGATAAATTAAAACGAATTCAGTTAACATAATGTACTTACGGTTACAGCTGCAACAAACAATTAAATGGGCGGATCCAGGGGGCCAACCCCCCCCCCACCCTATCAGCGGAGCAGAAAAAAAAGAGGGAAAAGAAATTTAAAAAAAGGAAAAGAAGGGGAAAGAAAGGAGGATAAAATAATAGGAAAAATAGGACGAGTGAATAAAATAAGGTCAGGGGAAGACTTGGAAAATTATTTGAAAATATACATTTTATGTCACTTTATAAAGTTATCGCTCGCGCTTCGCGCTCGCATAGCCTGTTCGATGCGATACATATCTTGTTCAATATGCTGATATATAGCTAAGATATCAAGTTTTGAAGCTAGTACATAATTCAGCTCGGACATTAAGGTTTTATTATTTGGTTTGATTTACAAATTGATTTCTTAAAGTGCTCTGTAAAATGTCCGTTTTATGGTGTAATTATCATTTTGCAGCTTTTTGCGCTTTGTGCTTGCAGTATTTGCTGTGCCAAGTCGGCCTAAATATTGTCTTTGTTTATTCCATAAGATTCTTTATATATTATATATAACAAACTACTTAAAATACCCCTTATACGACATTTTTTAAAGAAAAAAATCGTCTCGCGCTTTGCGCGCGCATTAATAGTTAAAATATATCAACTCATAAATCCTATTCATGATTGCTGAAGTGCCTTAAATATCCAGTCTTTAGGCCTCAAATGTCAACAAATTTTTACTCACTAATTAGGCTTTTATATTTGGGGTTGGGGTGAATGAACCAGAAGTGAAATTATTATTATTATTATTATTCTTACATCGTAATTGTTAATTGTTCTTGTATAGTATTTATATAAATTTCCATAAAATATAATTTTTACATTGTAAAAGAGAACTGTTGCTCGGCTAGCGCCATGAGCGTCTGCTGACGGTGTGTGCGCTCTACAAATATACACTATTATTATTATTTGTAGATATTGATGATAAAATTTCAATGAATTCCTTATAACTAAATTGTCCCTTTTTGAGAAAGGAATTTCGATAAGTTTCATATCGCGCTTAGGGAGAGGAATAGGAAGATAGGAAGTCATAATTTTCATATGATGACAAAATGTCATTAGGCCTGGAATGTCCAGGTTCTAGGTCAGAATAATAATTATACTTGCTTATATAGCGCTCATTACTTTGTCAGAAGTCTCTAAGCGCTCTACAGTATATGCAGCATAATTACCCCGGTTTTAGCAGTGCAGCTGTTACGCGCGCTGCGTTTCAAGGAATAAATTCCCGCCAGGTACCCATTTACCTCACCTGGGTTGAGTGCAGCCCATTGTGGATCAATTTCTTGCTGAAGGAAATTACGCCATGGTTGGGATTCGAACCCACGACCTTCTGTTTCAGAGTCCGGAGACTAATCCACTGGGCCACAGCGATCCATAATAAAAATATCAGCTAGCGCTTCGCACTCGCATCATTTATTCAGTGTTATCCACATACACTTCACAATTTCTAGTGCTTTAGATAGTGCTTAAATTCACCATTTTTATACCGGAATATCTCATTTCTAGTGCTTTAGATAGTGCTTAAATTCACCATTTTTATACCGGAATATCTAATATTTTCCGCTCGCGCATCGCGCTCGCATTATAGATTTTCATCATAAAAAAATTAAATGTATTCTGAATGCCCAGATTATGTTCAAACACACGCACACGCTTGATCTTTATTCAAAAACGCGCTAAAAATATCAAGTTTTCGCTTGCATTATTTATATAGGAACTTCTTTTTTCATGATTAAAAAAAATGAATAGAGTGTTCCATCTTTAAGCCTGAAATCTTGTTTTTTCCGCTCGCGCTTCGAGCTCGCATCAATTGTTTACTTTTACACCTATACCGTTTATTTGAAAGAGTGCTTAGAATGTCAAAACATTTTCTAAAAGTTGAAATTTGTATCGTCTTAATGGCTTACTGCAAATCGGTCTGTACATGTCCCACGTATGTTCACGGCCTCAAATCAGTGGAGCGCGCCATTGAAAGGTCTTCTCGCTTAGCCGTATTGTTAGAGACGTTCGTGAGCATCACTTTTTTCACTCTCTAAAATGTCTGCGACATTAAAATCATAAAAACAATGGAATCGTTAAATTTTAGTGAGGCTATGAATGTTTATCATTTACGTTAACTATCAGTGTACCAACATATACCAAATTTACAAGCACTGTGTGGGTAGACTTCGAATTATCAGTCATTTCGATGCAATCCCAAAATTGATGAAAATACAACAGAAATTTGATATAACATTGCAAAATCCTTATTTTGGAATCCCCTTAAATTTTCATTTTCTTTAAAAGCATCTTAGTACATTTTTTAGAATTTTTCATAAATGATAACGGCGGTGGATTTTGTGCTCCAGTTTTTTTAAGGAGAAGACAGGCATTTGAAATCAGGTAATTTTTTTTATATTTTCAAAAGAAAATAGTTAGATTCGAACAACTTACTAATAGTTCTCAAAAAAAAAGGTTTATATTCTATTTTTTGTGTGTAAATGATACATGACGCTAAATTTTACGAGTATATGAATGCATGTTGGGTAACCTTTTCCACGATGAGTTTCGTAATTGAGAGAAAAATCCAGTTCTTTCCTGGCACGCGAGCCGCAGAATGATAAATTTTAGCGTGCGCACACTGGCTGATCGCCGTGTCTGCGGGGACGGATATCTAGTCCCATACTGGTGTAAGGTGATATTTTCTACGTACCTTTTCCCCTTGTAATGATCACTTTGCACTTTAGTGCTTAATTTTGACACTTAATCTGTGAAAATTGATGGCTAAACGATTTTGGAATATGCTCGGAAGAAACCTGACAAATGAATGATTTCATTTTCGAGAATTATTATTTCTTTCCTGAATTACCAAAAGGCAAATTTAAGTCAAGATTGCATTATGTAACATACTCACATTGACTGTATACATAGCGCAGATGTGTGCGTGGGGGTGTCTATAATTGTGATGTAAGTATACTCAAATTGTAAGCAAAAATCATGATGGGTGTCATAGTCTGAGTTTTCTTTGTGTAAAACAAACAAAATACTGCATGTATGTCATTGTATGCAATGGCAATTTCAATCAGATTATATTTTTCTTTTGTTTAGTCAGCGTTTAGTCTTCAATGTAATTGGTTTGCAAGCGGTGTTTATACCAACGAGCTCGATTCCGGCACTTCGACTAAAATTGGATATGTTACTTTATTAATAACGGTTATCCATTTAAAAACTATTTATTTACTGCAGCCAACGAGTTCCTGACACAATTTACTTCTTTGAATATAAACTACATTATGAATGTCCCCGGAACGGTTTTAAGATAAAAAAGAATTACCTTTTTTTTCGCAAATGAATATACTTTACTACAGTTGTAGCTGTAAAACTACTTTGTCTTAATCCTTTCCTCTTAATATATTAAGTCGTGCATCATAATTACAAAAGTGTTTTTAATGTCCAGTTTTCAAGCCATAATACTAAATTTTCACGGGCTCATTAGGCTTATTACATTAATAGATAAGATGTCAATTTAATAATCACTATGTCATTTTTTAAAATGGAATATTGACAAGTTCTATTTCGCGCTTTGGAAGAGAAATATGAACATAGTCATCATTTTCATTTGATGACATAATGTTCTAAGGATGTCGTGCTATATGTCAAAGCTCAAAGGAATATATTGAAACATATCAGCTTATTTTAAACTGTGATCCATATCCACCTATAACAATTTTCCCACAAAGTGCTTGAAATACAGAACCTAAATTGTCCCTTTTACAGATCGGAATATCAAATATTTTAATCCTTTTTGATAAGATAAATTGTCTGTTCGCGCTGGCAGTAATTATTTAGTTGGTGGATACACATTGAGGATCACAAACATTGCCCATAATATTTAATTTTTAGGACAAATACTTGGAAAAAAGCTTTGCTCTTTGCACTCGCACTACTTAAATAAAGATTATTATACATATAAAGTTTAGAAATGACATAAGACTACCCCTTCAACATACAAACAAAAATCAACTTCAAGCGGCCGATCGGGAAAATTTGGCTGAAAAAAAATCACCTCCCCCCATTGGCAAAGGCTGGATCCGCCCTTGTCTATTGATAGCTCTTGACGGGCCGGGGGGGTGGGGGTGGTACCCTTAAATATTTTTGTTGAATTTTTAACTCAATATATTGCTTTGACCGCCACCCCCTTCACACACGTTTTATATTGGCTATCCCCGTCTACTAACAGCTCTTTATGGAGGGGGGAACCAATTTTTTTAATTTGCAGCTCGATACTTGTATATTGCTCTCACCCCCCCCCCCCCTCCCTCCGATCAGATGATAACGCCACTTGACGTACGTGATTTCAATTGCCATATGCCCTAAGATCCATTGACTATTCATCTAGCTTACACATTAAAAAAACCCGGAGAGTTGTCAAACTCAACAGAAATATACAAAGAAATAACAACAAAATGACATATTATAGAAAGAAAGTATCAAAAAAATTGAGAACTTGGTAGAATAAAGAGAATAAAATGTTGAAATTTTTTACCCCCACCCCCCACACTCGATCTATTACGTATTAGACAATGATATGAAATTAGGCTGATCTGTCTTTATTTGTGCACGATATTCTGAACTAAAGTCATGATATGACCATTGACATATGGGTTATAAATTTTCATAGTTTGATCACACCATATCCATTTTAAATTCCTGGAAATTCCAGCAACAATACATGTTGTCATGGGTACGACACACATTTTCTTTATTGAAAGGTATCACGACACCAACGTTGAAACTGTGCAAAGGCCTTTAATGGCGAACTCCGCTGGGTTGATACATAACCTATGGGTGATGAACATACGTGGTCCTTTCTCGATCAAGCCAGAACAAATATTAAAAATTTCTGCTCGCGCTTCGCGCTCGCAGTAATTATCTAGTTACATACGAATCTTGTTCAGGTCCACAAACATTGCCGAGTATATTCAATTTTCAGGACAAAATACATGAAATTAAAAAAAAATCAGCTCGCGCTTTGCGTTCGCACTATTCAAATAGGGCTGATAAGATTATTACATATTTTTATGTTGTTTTATAAGAATAAAGCTAAAAAATAACCGTTAGGACCTCGGCGTTCTGCCCCCCCCCAAAAAAAAATAAATAAATAAATAAATTCACAACCTAGAAATTGGGGAGAAAAGGAAAGAGATAAGTGACATATATGCCTATAATTTGTCAAATGTTGTGGCAAAATCTATCACAAACTTGATTTTTGTAATCAAAATGTCAAAAATTTTGCTCACTCACCTGCTTCGCTCGCAACTTCTCAGTAATTTTACGCAATATGCCGTATCAACCCCCCTCAAAATGTTTGGCTTATTACGCCACTGAGACAACCTCTTCAAAGAAAAAAACAATCAACTTTGAGCGGTCGATCGGGGAAAATATGGGTGAAAAAAATCGCCCCCCCCCCCTATTTGCTGGCGCTGGATCCACCCCTGCAGTTACATATTATTAAGAAAGGACTATTACATCAAATTAACATTGTAATTAAAAAAAAATCAAAGGGAATATTACATAGAAATGTATCGAAAATTAATATAAAAAGAAAATTAGTTTGATATCACCTTTGATTACAATGAGATAGGAGGGTAGCATTATAAATACAGAGTTCTGTGTTGTTGTAAACGGTACCACATTTATGTAAATGATTACTTAAGGGGATGACCCGGATGAAATTTGCTCAGTGAATTCTACTCTATTTATTAAGCTAGTCATACTTTCAGCCCGGACCATCCCTTTAAAGACAATGATTTGCCTTTGCATCATCCTCATTGCTATATATAAAGTACTTGTCGAAGCCATGGAATTATCATTATCATCTTGTTTTCCGACGTGCGAAAAAAAGAAGAAAAAAAATCGAAGAATTTAATTAATGAAATAGGTTCGCTATTATTGGCCCCTCTTTGTTCCCCCGTCAGAGACAAACCATAGATATCATTTTATTTTATATGGGGTATTTTATGCAGTTTGGCAACAGTATATTGAACTCTTTCATTGACTCTTACATGAAATGGAAAATCTTTTCTGGGTGACTTATAGCAAGCAATTCCATTAACACGACTTAATACCTTAATACCAGTGAGATTAATGCCTTGGTCACATTTGCTGTACGGCGGCCTTACGGCGAGTCCAAATCAGCCGTTTTGTTCATTTTTATTCAAACCAACTTTATGTAGCTGGTAGAAAAATATTCAAACGGCTGTTTTCGACTCGCCTTACGGCCGCCGTAGAGCAAATGTGACCGAGGTATAAGGAATTTATGATGATTGGAATGATAAGATCTTCCGACTCACGTGATCCACTTGCAGTGCGGTATAATTGGTATCAACTGATTGGTGAGAAGGCGGGGCTCCGGTTGTGACGTAATTCGTTTGTGGAGGGTTGCCAGAATACTCTGTGTATCCATAGCCGGTGATGGGCATTTTCGTGTCATTTTTCATGTTTTCTTCCTTGGCTGTAAAATATGAAAAATTGCAATATGCTTCACTATTATTGCAAAAAAATGAAATGTGAGACCAAATGATTGCACAGAATACAAACAAGAACATGGAAACAATTTAAATATATATAGGGTGAATAACAAGACATAACTAAGAACTGAAAGTACTAAAATATAAATGATAATCTAAATCAATATCTAAGACTCGATTTTTAGCAAGTCCTTCCCTGTCATGCAATTGGCAGCTATAATTGCCCAAATGATTCGTTTTGTTTATCCAACTTTAAAGCCAGAAAATCAACTTCTTTTTTTTCACGTTGTTGTACTGGCAAGGAATCCACAATTTGTTTGATCATGTAAAAAATAGTGGTTTATATAGACATTTCTTAGTAAAGTTGTATTTTTGCATCAGTATTTTAAAGAGTTGATTTTGGATATTGCCGCGAGTAGAATTAAGATTTCCCCCATAACCACGCGTGATATAACAGTTGTGTGTAGTAATAAATGGGTCGAGCAAAATGCGAGTGTGCGAGGGCATTCAGCTCAGAATCTACCAATGACAGAACGGTACGGCGTCTCTCGTCGAGCGATCACTAAACGCTACTCGCCCATTCGCTATTGTTCTATGAATATTCAAGAAGCACTAATACCTATCATCAAGGAAATCCGTATGCAAAGTAAAATGGATTACTGGATGGTTTCGGATATTTTAGAAAAGAAAGAATTGAAAAATAATAATATCAATAATAGAACAGTTTTTGTATAGCGCATTACTCCTTACAAAGGTCTCAATGTACGTCAGGAAAAGAAGAAAAGGTGAGGGAAAACTGCTGGTAATGCTTTGATAATATCATTTCTCGTTTAAAAAAAATCTTTTCAATACAGATTTGAATTGCCCAATTGTTTCAATTTGTCTTAAATTGTGTGGGATCCTATTCAAGAGTTCCGGCGCTGCATGCGCAAACCCCCGTTCGCCATAAAAATTTTCTTAACAACAGGTATATACGTTTTATAAATCTTTATGAAATGATCTAAGATTTCGAACAGGATCATATTTTACGAGTAGCTCAGACAGATAAGATGGGGCCATTTGTCGAAAATACGTAAATGAGAGTGGTGAGATCTTGAACTTAAAGGGATGGTCAGGGCTGAAAATATTTATATCTAAATATGAAAATTCTCAAAGCAAAATGCTGAAAATTTCATCAAAATCGGAGAACAAATATCAAAGTTATTGAATTTTAAAGAATTGCATTATTCCGGTGAAACAGTTCTAGGCATGTCTTTATGAATGTTCATTAGGTGGGCTGATGATGTCGTATCCCCACTTGTTCTTTTTTATTTTATTATATGAAATTAGGTTTATTCAAATTTTTTCTACCAAGAACTAAAACAATTGGATTAACAACTGATTAAGTGCATTAGTTATTTATTGCCGCAACTTATTTCATCATAAGGGAGACACATCATTTACAAACCATCTATGATTTCATTTCATAACATAAGAAAAAAAAAGTGGGGATGTCACATTATCTACCCACCTAATGAATATTCATGACTATGTGTATATAACTGTTTTCACACAATACTTAGAAACTTTGAAATTCAATAAACTTTGTTATTTGTTATCGGATTTTGATCAAATATTCAGCATTTTGCTCTCTAAACTTTACTCTATTTATTGAGATCTAAATATTTCCCGCCTGGACCATCCCTTTAATACGTGACCTGACCGGGAAGCAATGCAAGTATCTAAATACAGATGATACAGATTCACATCTTTTTGTTCTGGTAACAATCCTAGCAGCCGAGTTTTAAATGACCTGAAGTTTCTGGAGTTGAGTGTGTCTGGTACTCCATACAATAGACTATTGCAATAGTCTAAGTGGCACATGACAAAAGAATCCACCAGCCTTTCAGAAATATCCCTATCAATATCTCTATCAATCTTGTGCAATGCATACGATGCAGAATTTAAGTAATTTCGCACAGTAAAGTCATCATCAAATAGGACACCAAGATGTCTTGCTGTCCTAACAGGAACAACCTCTACACCCTCGATTTCAAAAGGGCGGAAAGTTACATGGGGTCGAAATGGAGAATGTATATGCATAACCTCTATTTTCCTACTATTCAATTCTTAGGCCATTCAATCTTGACCACTCTCTATTCTCGCAATACTCGTTCCACCCCCCCCCCCCTCCGGATTCGGGCTGGAGATGGAATCACAAACCAATTAATACTTTGATAATTAATCAATTTATTTATCTGCAATTGTACTTATTCTATTATATTTAAAATCACAATATACGGCATGTTGTATGTGTATGCAATCTCACGGTATTGTAAGTCTATTAATTCTGTTTATATGTGTATAATTTGTAATTTTATGAACCAAATGTGAAAGGAATTTCCCCACACAGGACAATAAATACATTCAATTCAATTTTAATTTCCTTGATACAACTCTGCACTCTAGGATTTAGATCTTCTAAATCCGAAGATTTACATGTCATATACTTCTGGAGTATCGTCTGCATAAAACATTTTAGAAAATCCAAAAGAATCAAAAATATTTTCTAAAGGTGATGTGTACATGGTGAAAACTAAGGGTCTGATAACAGACCCTTGGGGCACTTATGTCAGTATATAAGATGATGATTGTTCACATTTAATAAATACATACTTAGTACGAGATGTTAGATATGTGCGAAACCAGTCCAATGCAAGGCATCGGATTCCAAACCAATGCGACAGTCTATGCAACGTGATGTCATGGCCAATTGTGTCGAATGCCGACGAATACTCCACAGTTGAATAACTGCTGGTCTTTCTACAGTCGGTATATAAGTGATCATTCTTCACCATTAATAAATACAGACATTATACATTCTAATAATACCGTCATACACCTGATCACTCAGCAATAGAACTCAATATTAATTTTACTCATTTGGTCAAACCAATTAAGACTGGTTATTAGAAATTTAATAACAGTTTATGTAAGGACGGAAAATATGTTAAGTATGAAGGAGGAAATCATCCGTTTGAAACAGATATTGTCAACAGAGATTATAGAAAGCAGAATTTTATGGGATTATGTGAAAAATGAAAATTCGAAGTTTTACTAGGAAGTACTCAAAGAAAAAGGCAAAAGAAAGAAAATAAAAGATTACAAGGCTAGAAAAATCTTAACAAATAGTTATGATTTAAAAACAATTTATACTATTTTAATGGCGGTAAAAAAAATCAGATATCGTCGTGGTTTGAAAATTGGAAAATGAAGCTGCAGATTTTTAGCAATTTATTGACAGAATCTAATTAATAGGAATGTGTAATTAAAAACTTAAGGTGAATGAAAATATAATCAGTGATGAAATTAGTATTTTGAATAAAATCCGAAGGTTTTATTCATCATTATAGGCTAAATGAGAGGCAGGATTATGCAACAATAAATGGTATGTTTTTTCCCCAATTGCTTACCCAAAGTAACAAAAAATCAAAGCAATCACTGTGAAGGAAAAAAAAAACAAAGTGATTGTATTGAATTTTTTTAGAGAAATGCAACTAAATAGATCCCCGGGGAATGATGGACTGAGCATCGAGTTTTACATTACATTTTGGCACGTTGTAGGCGATTTGGTCATTAATGCGCCTATTACAGTATTATGCCATAATTATCTCCCTCTCATAGGCAACACTTAAGAGAGATGAAGACCCCCAATAGTCATAAGAAACTACAGACTCAGGCATTTCACTTCTCAGTGTAGATTATGAAATTCTCACTAAGATACTTTTTAAAACAATATAAGGAGATTTGGAGTAACAATTGTTTCAGTTCGACTTTTAAAAGTCTTCCGATTCTATTTCACACGCTACATTCTTTAAAAGGCACTTATAGTCCAGGAAAGGCCCCATAGAAACTTGACCAAACCTTGTTTTTTTATACAGTGCGTCCCAGAAAAAACGAAACCGAGATTTAGCGATCATTTATCATTACTTAATCATAAATAAGATAGACAAATGACCTACCAATTGAAAGCTTAGAATCTCTTCTTTCATCTGATATTACTTAGATTATTTCTCATTCACGCATGAGTGAGCAAATGCAATTTGAAGAAAGGATATCAAAAACTCATTTGGCGGGGGTATCTGGGTTTCAAAAAGAAATACAAGCCTTATTTCAAATGAACAGAACTTTTTTATTTCCTGACCATTTTTTGTAATTTTGGTACCAAATTAAAGAGCAGATATTGAACTTTTCAGAAATGCGGTTTTCTTTTTGAAACCCAGATAACCCCCGCCAAATGAGTTTTTTTTTTGCAGTTTAGCGCTCACTTTTGTGAAAGCTAGTTTTCCCTATTTATATTGTGCATAATAGAGTATACAATGGACTATGGCGGCCATTTTGAATATGAGGAAAATAGATATTTTGTCAATAATTGTTTTTTAAGAGAGTATCTCACTCCTGCCACACAATTTCGTGCATTTCGTAGCTAATGTGCAGACAATTTTAGGATTTTCATTGGTAATTTGCATATTTTGGCGGCCATATATTGGGTTTTGCCAATTTGCGGAAAATGCTTAAGGTTACACGAGTGGCATCATTCAGATTCGTAATCAGCACCCTCGAATTGACAAGAAAACATCAAAAAATATTGTGTATATATAAAAAAAAGGTTACTCCTCTTCTATCCTGGACTATTAGTTTATTCGGTTTGGAACGAATTTTAGTTATTGGGTCAAAGTACATTACACTAATACACTATGCTGTATTTTCAATAAAGGGAAATCAACTGGCTATTTTCAATTCAATTCAATTCTTTATTCCATTTCAATTCGAAACATAATACAAATAATATAAAGTAATACAAATCAAGTAAAATTTTTACAGAAGGGCATTCTTACATCGTAAAACAAAAAAAACAGTATAATATTGAGCATAAATGGAAATGAGGGGGTCCACTAAAAGCTAAGCTTGTAAAGTGTGGATCCCCTTGGTAATGAAGAAATTGTAGTCGACTTATTCATATATGCGTACATGTATATATTACAGCAAAGAAAAAAGTTTCAATGTTGAGCGGGGACTAAGGCAAAGGGAGCCCCTGTCCCCATATCTTTTTTTAGATTGTGTATAGAGTGTTTAACACACTGTATTTGAAACGAAAATTTGGTAAGGGGTATTTGCTTTGGCAATACATGTACAGAAATTAAGCAGATTCTTTATGTTGATGATATAACAATATTCGTGGAAGATTTAGACGATATAGATCGATTAGACATAATCCTAGAGTAGTTTAAGAATATTTCTGGACTGAAAATTAATAAGAATAAAAACTTTCATTTGGCCTTCAGAGCCCCCTGTACCCTCCCTCTGGGAACAAAACTTTTTTTATGGCGGGGGAAAGAGGAAATGAAAAAGAAATACTTCATATCCTGATTACATGCAGGGGGCTAAAAATGCTTAATATTAAACTATTTGCAATGGTACAAAGGGTGATCTGGATCAAAAGGTAACTGGTGATCAGAAAGTAAAATGGAAAAGGTATTTTAAATTTCTCCTGAGAACGTTTGGTGGTAATTACCTAAATATTACAAAAAATGCTTTGTATTTGGTCTGATTATAAATATTTTTTTATTAAAAAATGATACAAATAGTAAAAGAAGAAAGGGGAAACATTTTTTTTATGATTTTTTCCCCTCAAAAAACATTTTTAAAGTTCACCACATTACAGATGTAAAGGGGGCACTTAAGCCGGATAATTATTTCAAGTGTATGGGATTGGACAAGGAGGAAGCACTATCGTACATAAGGGGGGCAGGGGGACAGAGTACCCCCCCCCCCCCGACGAGTCACAAGCCCCAAAAAGCGAAAAAGGGGGAAAGAAAAAAGGAAAGAGAAAAAAGGAACGAGATTTAAAAAAGGTTGAAGGGGCAAAAAAGAAAGAGTTAAAGAGAAAGGGGAAAACAAAAACTGGACTGCAGAATGCCGGAAAAATAAAAACTGTAGGGGACACGGGGCTTTTCCAACTGATTCGGTTTTTTAGTTCCACCATCTTTGTCGGTAAATGTCAATTAAACTGGACACTTTCATCGGTAAATTGTGATTTTTTACGCAGTGCGACCTCTATAGCTTTCTGTACCGATAATGAGGACGGACCGGGCTCACCAGGGACAGGAAAAGTTAGAGACGAACTTTTAGGTAACATAATTATAACAATAAAAATTTCACGCGTAGCGCTCCCATTAATTTTTTAGTTGGTTACCTAAAATAAATGTCTAGTTTTCAGTTTTCAGGTTGAAATATCAAAAAATGTTCAGCTCGCCCTTCGCGCTTGCGTCAATTGAAGAGTTAGAAACCAATTAGTTCACGGTTACAAAAAGGGGTTATAAGATCCAGTTCTTAGGCCGGAATATCAAACATTTTAGCTCGCGCTTTTTGCTCATATATAACTGTTCAGATATATCCATCCTGTTCATAGTTAAATGAAATACTTAAGATGTCCGGTTTTCAGATCGGAATATAAGAAATAAAAAATATAAAAACAAACTTGCTTAGACTATCCAGTTCATAGGTCTGAATGTAAAAAAAATTCAGCTCGAGCTTCGCACTGGCATAAAACTCCATCCTGTTCATAAAATAATGAAGTGCTCGGAATGTTAAGTTTTCAGGCCGAAATACCCCCCCAAAAAAAAAAATAGCTCGCGCTTAGCGCTCACGCGAATTGTTTTAACTACGATCTTGTTCAGTTAAAAAAAATAAAAAAAAAATAGAATGTCACTTTTCAGGGGCGAATATCTCAAATTTTCAGCTTGCTCTTCGTGCTTGCTCCAGTTGATTATTCAGATAGAAACCAATTAGTTCATGGTTACTAAAATTGCTTAGAATGTCCAGTTCTTAAGTCGTAATACCAAAAGTTTTAGCTCGCGCTTCGCACCCGCACGACTTTTTACAAACCCATCCTGTAACTGCTTAGAATGTCTAGTGTCAAGTTAGAAGTATCAAAAATTTTAGCTCGCGCTTCGCGCTCGCATAATTTATTAAGGAAGATGCCTATCCTATTCATAATTAAGTGCACAAAATATATCGCTTTAGGTTAAAATTTTTAGAAAAAATCAGCTCGCGCTTCGCGCTCGCAATTATTATTTTCCAGATGATTTCAATGTCAAATACCTCTTTTTATAACTTCTCCAAATTAGCAAAATCAGGAACATAATGTAAACACCTTTTAAGAGAAATTCCACTTAAAAAAACTTTTAAAACAAATATTATAATATACATAACAAATGTATTCGTAAACATAGTGTATCAATGATAAAATCAAGTATCTAACATAAGTATTTAAGCATATTAAGGTACACTACAAAATGTAAAAATATGAGGAGCCTAAATAAAAAGCAGAGCTTGTAGAAAATTAGGCTCCCAATGGGAAAAAAATATAAGTTGTTACTTTGAGTGAACAAACGTGGAAACGGAATACATATTAATTACATAGATTGTTTTACACAAAATATATCGAAAAGCATCAAGTTACCAGAAAATGATGAAATAGAAAAAAAAGAATAGTAATAAAAATATCAAAATAAAAGAAGTATTTTGATGTAACCATTGCAATTACCACCTGATCAGAAATTTATCGATCACGATCCAATATATTTCATTTCTGGAATGATATACAAAAAATAATTAAATTAATAAAATAAGTGCATCGCCCGATAGCGAAATATCAGGAGTAGCAAGATCCCAACTGTTTTATCGGGCACTCCCAGGGTAACCATTCCCACCTTCAATGTCACTGCTAGACCTACACATCTAATGGGCATAGTTGTTTCAATGGGCATAGTTGTTTTATCCCATCTTGGTATAATTGTTTAGTATGCTAATTCCATTTTTATACATATACAGCCAGAAATTATTAATCAATCATTAGATTTATGATATCTCTTATTTCCGTGTAAGCCAGGTGAATTATACTTAACTCATTGACAGAATCCCTTGAAGCAGTTTTACCAACCTTATCAACATATTTTTCATTTTCCCCCTTATTCCGGCTCAGTTACATTTCATATTCAATTCTTTAAAGAAATATCATTTGTTTATAATTTCTGTTTCTTATTTTTATTCATGCAAGCTTATGAATTACTGACTTTATCCCCACAGAATCATATTGTGGTTACAACTATCAAATATTACTGTTATCCCATGTATAAAATTATTCTAATCTTCTCCTTTCTTAATTTCCAACATATAACATTTATTTTATTACTTTTATATGTCATTTTGTTATAGCAATTGTAATTGTATATATTTTGTATTTTACCTTGTACAGAATTTCGCAATTCAGCCTTTGGCTGCCATGAAGTTTTCTGAATAAACCATTTCAATTTCAATCTAAACGTGTATGGGGGGGGGGTTGGCTGCCAAATGCAGGAAAATGAGGACTGCGAGGTGTCGGTCAAATTTTAGAATTGGTTCCTAACTTCGTGGTATACTTATGAATATACATTTTTTTTTAGAGTTCAAACAGAAATATTGATTGTGACTCTGGATTTCAAAAAAAGAAGATTTTTAAAAATCTTTGAGGAATTTTAATTGATCCAGTGATCTATTGGTGCTTGAATACTGTACACTTATTATTGATTACTTAAGTGTGAACATGACCTGGATCTCAGTAAAATATTAATTTCTCCTGAAAAGTACATACATAAACAAGATTAATATTTTGCCGGTGAACTTTAAAAAAAAATCTCTCGGTTCGTTTCGGAGTAGACAGAAGGAATATATTATAGTAAGTCCTTGATAAAAAAAAAACCTGTGACTGTCATGAATCCTAAATTATCCAGTAAAATGCTCGTATTGGATTTATTTTGGAATCTTGGATTCAATGACTATCTTGTTTTAACCTATATGCACGCCATGCTTGTGCATTATTTATAGAGACTTATTTTTTTTTGTTTTGAAGAATAAGGAAAAAGAAAAAGGAAAAAAATAATTATTGATCATAATCATAAGTGTACATTGCCGTTTAAGGTCAAAAGAGGAAAGAACTTTGTAATTGTCATTGAGGTTTACTCTGTTCACTGAGGACGTATATTAGACATAATTTTTTGTAAAAGCAGCAACCATTCTACATAAGAAAAGGATAGCTTTAGTAAAATTAATGTTTTTTGACAAATCAACTATGATAAATGTAAAGTGTGAACATAGTCTGGATCTCAGGCGATCATTCTTTTTATTTATTAATTCATCGGTATTTCGAACAGTTTACCTGATGATTTTTCATGTGTTTGTGCTCCTATTCTTCATAGGAATGTGTATAACCAGTTTTTCTTTATCCAATTATTATTCTCTCCTCGCTGACACGGGCACGCGGTCTCGTCGGTCTCTACAGGAAGCGATTTTTTGCATTTTGTGTTTTTTTCTCTTTCAATTCCCAGTGGTTGAAAATTTTCCCTTTCCAGTGTTGAATGATGATGAGTTTTTCAATTTGTTTAGGCCGAACGAAACCCAAAATACTAACTACAATTCTTCGTTTGAAAATCTCGTATCAATGGAGATGAATTTAGCCACAGATTTAAATTAAAATAACGACAATGATTATCCAAGTTCGAATTACTTTACAATAAATCAATTTAATTCACTTGATAAATCTACACATACACTTTCAATAATGCACATGAATATAAGGAGCTTGAGCTCTAATTTCGACAATTTACGCCTTTTATCCGATTCATCTTCACATACCAACATGTCCATAATCGCGCTAACTGAGGCATGGTTATCTCAGGAATCTGATGGTTTATTCTCACTTCCTGGTTATACGTTTGTAGAAAACCATAGGGGTAATAGACGGGGAGGAGGGGTAGGTATTTAACCCAATGAACAGCTAGAATATTTTACTCACAATGATCTTAATTTTATGAATGAAATTGTTGAGTCTCTTATTGAAATTCGGGTACCAAACTCTAAACACATACTGATCGCAGTATTTTATAGACCTCCTAACTCCAACACAAATTATTTTTTTGAATACTTGCAAGATTTTCTACAAAATCCGTTTTTTTTATAATAAAGAATGTTATGTGGTAGGTGACTTTAATATAGACATATAAATTTAATCACAATAGATCACATGAATTTTTGGATATCATGCTTACATCACCCTTTTTACCATTGATAACAAAACCCACTCGGGTTACTAACCAATCTGCAACCCTTATTGATAATATTTTTAATAATGTCTCTCATTTACCCGAGTCTGGAATAATTTTCTCTGATCTCTCTGAACATTTCCCGATATTTTTAAGAACTCCGTTTAGGTTAGCAAAAAAGATACACAGCAACATATATTCCGACGACTAACACCAAATAATTTACAGAGCTTGAAAGATGGTCTTGAAGACGCGGATTGGTCTGAGGCATTCAGTTCTCAAGATACACATGCAGCATATAATATATTCATGAAAATTTTTACTTCACATTAAGATAGACATGTACCATTGGTCAGTAATGTTATAATTATAAAAAGAGTCCAAGACTTCCTTGGATATCGAAATCAATATTACGATCAATAAATCGCAAAAATAACTTAAACTATGCCGATAAAATTAATCACTCAGAAAAGTCACATCGTAAATATACTACATATAAAAATACCCTCACTAAATTATTGCGGAGCGATAAACGAAAATATTTCACAAATCAATTTATTCGTTTCAAACACGACATCAATAAAACATGGAAAACAATAAACACTGCCATAAATAAACAAAGCACAAAAGCACGCATAAAAACAATAAAGCACAATAATGTTGATATACACGATTCTTTTCGTATAGCTGATATATTCAATCAATACTTCACACAAATTGGAAAATGTTATGCAGATAATATACCATTAACACAAAAGAAATTTACGGATTTCATTCACCAACCAAACCCAAATTCTTTATTTTTAGTACCTGTACATAGAAATGAAATAATAGATATAGTGAACAACTTAAAAAACAAAGAAAGCTGTGGTCACGATGGTTTTGACAATATTTTATTAAAAATATTTTACAATATATTGTTGACCCATTAGTATACATATTCAACCTTTCTTTAAGTAATGGCGTCGTGCCTGACAATATGAAAATATCAAAGATAATACCAGTGCACAAAAAAGGAGAAAAAAAATAATATATGTAACTATAGATCAATAGCCTTATTACCTACTTTGTCTAAACATGCTAAAGTAATGGAAAGGGTGATCTACACAAGATTATTAAATTTTTTGAATAAATATAATATAATTTCCGATTTTCAATTTGGATTTCGCCAAAAACAGAGTACATCTCATGCCACTCTCTCATTTATTGACAAAATCATAAAAGCTATTGACAACTTTGAACATACAATAGGTGTTTTTCTGGACCTCTCCAAGGCCTTCGACACCATAAATCATGAGATACTGCTCTACAAACTTGAAAATTATGGAGTTCGTGGGAAGGCCTTGGAGTGGTTCAGAAACTACCTCGTAAATCGTAAACAATTCGTAAGCATTAAAATGAACAAAAGGCAGCCTTCTGGGCCCTCTAAATGGCATCCAGAACTCCTCTGAAATATCATCTTATGTTCTTTTTGCAGATGATTCAAATGTACTCTACTCTCATCCTAACCCCGATATTTCAATCAATGTACTGAACACTGAACTGGATAAATTGGTACAATGGATTAGGGCTAACAAATTGTCAATCAATGTACAAAAAACGAAATGCTTGCTTTTTAGCAATTCTTTAGAACAATTGTCATTTAATATTAAATTAGACAATATAGACATTGAAGTTGTTACTATACAACAAAATTGTTAGGCCTCATAATAGACAACAAATTATCTTGGAAATCGCATATTGACTCTATATGTCGTACAATTTCACGCAATATTGGTGTTATCAACAAAGTTAAGTTTTTTCTTCCAACTTCCTCCCTAAAAATGCTTTACTCAACATTAATTTTACCATATTTAAATTATGGAGCAATTGTTAGGGAAACACACACTCAACCTACCTAGATAGAATATTGCTTTAACAAAAGAAGGTGTTGCGTGTTATTTTCCACTTGTCCTGGAGATCTCACACAGATGAGTTGTTTTTAAACAATAACATTCTAAAAATAAAACCACTGTACCAATATTATTAGGTTAATTCATGTATCAGTTAAACAACAATATGTTACCACCCATATTTAATTCTTCATTTAACAATAAAACAAAACCCTTCATAAATATCCCACACGTCAATCCGATGAATTCCATTTACCACTACCCCGGACCATCCTTGCAAAATCAATTTTTACTTTTGAAGGCCCTAGACTCTGGGAACTATTAATTGTAACATCAAAGAATCTCCAAGCCTTAATTCTTTCAAATATAAGTTCAAAAAAATTCTCCAAGATAACCATTGAATTTAACTCTTCATCACTCAAACTCTTGTATTTTTTAATCAAACATGTTTATCATGTCACGTACACTTTTACATCTCTTTCGTTTCCCTGTTGATCGGCGAGGTCCGTCCCCGGTGGGGTCACTCACCCGCAGAGGGGGACGCATATGACCGTTACCACAAATGCAAGTAACCCCCTATTGCAGTCAATTTCAAGGACATTTTGTGAAATTTACCCCCCTATTTTCACGCAAAACAAGGACAAAATTGCGGTAAAATGGTACCTTGAAACACCCCTAATTATAATATTGTAAGGACACTTTTTGTCCATTTCGAAAACTTACCCCTATTTACCATATTTCAAGGACAGGGAATTTATACCCTTTCCTCATCATTAGAGGAAATTGCAACACAGGCGTCAGAGTGCTCAGTCCTTATAGATGACCAAGAGCCATGTCATACTGATACAATAATCCAAAAGAACTTTATTTTTCATGAAAAATTCGAAAAGAACAATTCTTTGTAAAAATAAATGTAGAGTTGTCCACATAAAGATACAGAGCATGATGAGCGCGCAGTCTGCGGCTGGTGACTCGGCGACGGATTTTACTTCCCGTGATCGTTCTCCCCTTTTTCCTGACCCCCATTTCCATCAGATCGAGGACAGAGAGCACCCCTATTTTCACTACTTCGAGGAGTGTTCTGTCCGCGGACGTTCCGTGAAATTGACCCCTTTTCCCGCGATTTTGGTAACGGTCATGCGGTCCCCAAGTCATATTGAGTGACCCCACCGGGGGTCCGTCTGTGAGTGCTGGGGCTGGATTCTGGAGACCTTTAATCTCTCTTTTTCTTATTTCCTTTTATATTTTAATTTCCCCTATATATTTCCTTTTTATTTAACTGGTTCATGCTCAAGTTATTATTTTAATTTTTATATGCTAAACAACTGCAAGAATATTTATTAGGAGGCTGCACTCTACAAGCTCCGCTTTTTAGCAGCCTCCTCCATTTCCAACCTGATATGTAATAATCCTGAATATATTTTTTCTACTGGAATATTTGAAATATGTTTTGTTATTTATATATGTCAACATGTACAAAAGAAACTGTAATTGTTGAAAATGGAAATAAACGAAATGAAATGAAATGAAATATCCTCAGGTATTAGTAATTTTATGACGGAATGTATAATTTCTGCACGTTTCACATCATGCAAACAGGGTGAATAATAATTTTTAAATGTTCGCTCTCTTCGCTCGTTCGAAAATTATAAACTGTGAAGTTGATATTTCGGAAATTATCATCAGCCCCCCTAGGAAAAAAAATTGTGCCTACATACGTCCATGTCTACTACCACCCCCTCCCCCGACGAAATATGGCAGTTACGCCAATGTATGGAGCCACCCTTCCAAATCCACCATGGTTGACATACAGAGTATGACCAATTAATTGAATAAAGTTGAAAATATGTATAAAAGGGACATGTCAGTGGCGGATCCCCTTTTGAGAGGCTCAACAATGTGGGGAGGGGGGGGGGGTAGTGGAAGTCCTGAATCCGCCCCTGGGACATGAAATAAAGTTGAAAAGAACAAAAAAAGGTGAACAGTAATGAAAATGCCCACACGGTATTGTCAGGTGAAAAGGAAGAATATAGAATTGTCCTAAACACCTTTGTAAACAAAAACAGAAAACCCTTTGCAAAAGACGCAATGTAAATTATACATGGGACCCAGTGCATAAAGAATTTGTCATAAAAACTCTAGCTAACAAACTGATGCCATTGAAATATACACATTAAAAAATGTGGCAAAGAATTGCAATTTTTTATGGCAAATGTTTTATGCAACGGGTCCCTGATTCGTTTTTGTCTTGTGATGAATGTGGAATTCAAATTTGAGCTTAACAAATATCTGATTTAGCCAAAATGCATAACAATTCTAATTTTATTATAAATATGTTTATACATTTAAATATTATACGCTTATACATTCATACATATGAACATACAGATGCCACACACGAGTTACACATCATTAATTTGAACTCTCAGAAACGATATTGGTCGCTCAAGCACTCCTATTGGTCACTGATGAAATTGAATGCACGATTACCCATAATACCCATAATTCTTTATTGGACAAAATATTAATTTTACAAAAGAAAACACTCCGAATTATATGTAATGCACCAGTTTGTTCTCATACAGATCAATCGTTCCTGGAACATAAAATCATGAAAATAAAAAATTTATATTTATTTCAATTAGGTCAATTCATGTATAGATACAAAAATAATTCGTTGCCAGGCATATTTGACTCTATGTTTCACCAAAACCAATCCCTCCATAACTATCCCACCAGACAGTCAAATGAATATCACTTGCCGCTCCTCAGAACACATCTAGCACAAAATACTTATTTATATACAGGTCCAAGATTTTGGAACTTCCTTGGCGATGAGATTAAAGATGCCCGTTCTTTACTGTCCTTTAAAAACAAATTAAAATTTATGCTCCTTATTTCCTAATGAATTATATTCACTGTTTAAACTAAAATTTCGAATCATTTTTTGCTAATCTATGTTTATACAGAACATATTATTATTTTTTATTTTATTTTTTTTCCAGTTAGACATAAAATTTGAAATATAAAAGTTAAAGCTTGTCTATACATTATATTGTACCTTTTATATTGTATGTGTGTATGTCCGAGTGTGTGTGTATGTGTGCGTGTGTAATGGTGTATGTGTATGTATGTATGTATGTATGTGTGTATATATATATATATATATGTATATATATGTATATGTATATATGTATGTGTAGGTATTGTGTGTATGTATGTGTATATATGTATGTGTGTGCGTGTATTGATGTGTATGTATGTGTAGACATAATATAATTATATGCAGCATATTAGCTTTGCATCCCTCTCCCTATCTCTATTTTCTTTCTATATTCTAGGCAGTTGTTATCGTACTATTGTCCACCTCATGTTCATGTGTTGTGTTGTTTCGTGTTTACTATTATTACTTGCCTTTTCGTTATCTTCATGTATTACTTTACGTATATTTCTATATTCCTTGTATCTATTTTTTGAGGGGTCCACATTATACAAGCTTTGCTTTTCAGTGGACCCCTCCTTTCTTCTTATGATATATAATTGCATTTTGATTCAATTATATCTAATGATATTGATTATATTGATTTAACTTGACATGTATGTTAATTTATATTTAAATTACTTTCAAATATGTATTTTTTTTTCTTCCAATATTAAATTTTGTTCATGCTATTGTTTATTTGAAATGAATCAATCTATCTTGTACTTATTTGTATCATTTTGAAGAATGAAAATAAATTTGAATTGCATTGAATTGAATTCCTGAATTTCATTGCCCACAATTTAGACTTCAAAAGTACATTCGTTAATTTGTAAAGCCATTAACAAACATTTTTGCCTTAGAACGAAATCAAAAGTACATGACAAATACTGAAATTATCAAATTTGAAATAGTCTTGACCATACATGTTATTATCATTCAATGTACTGGAACTACTACTCACAAGTTTTTATAAACTTTTATATAGTTTCCAATTTTCTTTGATATTATTTTGTCATTCCTGTACATATTGTATATTATTTATTTTTATGCTTAGAAAATAAATAAATTGAACTGAACTGAGTTTATTTGAATGATTATAAATGAATTATAGTGTCTTTAATGAATCCCATTGTCTGATTTTAAAATTTGAATGACCGATATATCCTGGAAAACGATACCGCGTGAATTTAAATGCACTCTTATATGAAATTGGACGGGAAAACCTATGTAACCCAAGAGGTAAAGTTGAAAGGTCTATGTCACTTCAATTATGATATAAGAATAAAATAAGCATACAATGTAAAAAAAATGACGTGTTTGGCTTCCCAAAATTTTGATAAAGAGTTAGACCATGTCCATGGCCTAAGTTAAACCCGAATTCGGAATACGGGTCACTATCTCCGCATACATTCGTAATTCCGAAGCTTCTTTATTCCGAAGGTTCGTTATTCCGAAGTTTCGTATTTCCGAAAGTTCGTAATTCCGAAGGTTCGTTAGTCCGAAAACGAACCTTCAGAACAACGAAGATTATTTCGTTTTCGGATTATCGAACCTTCGGAATAACGAACCTTCGGAACAACGCCACAAATGTTCGTATTAACGAACCCTTTCACTTTTTCGGATTAACGAACATCGAGGTATAGGCAATTTACGTGTTTCGGAATTACGAAGTGTAACCCATTATCTCAATGGCTTATCATATGACTTTTTTTTTACAAACCCTTCAAAAAATTATATTAAAAACAATCATCATAAATCAATACCTTCCAAAATGTCAACTTTCTCATTTATATCAACAGGAGTAAGTTATCACATGGTTCTGTAAAACGACCAATACTGTATATAGATCAAGAATTAATATCGCTAGATTCTATGTCTTTTGGATTAACAGCGACAACTTGGAAGTCAAAGGATTCTACTTACTGGCCATTCTGAAGAAATAACAATCTTTTTGAACTGCCTAGAGAAATACCTGCACTCTCGGATTGCTCTCCTAAAGTGATTCAAAATATTTAGAAGACCTGATTTATAGATTTTTTTTCATTCTATCACTTGCCTCATCTACGTAATAATATTCTTTCCTGGATTCCTGTCGTCATGGATATTCATATCGAACATATCGAAAGTAAAACTAAAAAAGGCCACTCCTAAATTCCCGGGTAACCTGAGCTGGCACAGTTTCAAATAGGAATCACAAAAAGTAATAAGTGTTCAGGGGGTTTCACACCGGGATGTGCTGAGAGTTGCGTCGCGTTTTGCGTACAGACTACGCAACACTATGCCGCCGTTCGTTTTGCCCATGCAACTCTACGCAGAATGGGTATGCGGGGGGACGCAAAAAATACAAATGTTGATTTTTTGCGCACTCTTGGCGTAGAACCAGGGGAGCGTTTCATGAAAGGACTTGTCGGACGTTTTATCCGACAAGTCCCATTTTATCCGACAGTTACCATAGGAACAGTGCCTCTCAGCCAATCAAAATCATGGAAAGATGTCAGATCTGACAACTTGTCGGATGAAAATGTTGATGAAACGCTCCCCAGGTCTACGCAAGTCTACGCAACTGTCCGCCACTTTTGCGCAACACTACGTAGCTGTATGCCGCTCCTACGCAACGCTACGCCATAAATGATATTTCTCATTTTTTTTTTAAACTTGCGCATTGAATGGCTGAAAATAATTACTTGTAAATAAGAATAAAATTCACTGAGGAAAATGCAGAAATTTTGATTGAAAAAAATAGCAATATTTTGCAAAAACTGTGCACTTTGTCATGATTATTGATAAGGCGGGCTGATGATGAAATATCCCCACTTTCTTTTTGCTTGTCATTACATGATACCATATTCATTTCACATTTTCATACATTTGTGTTTGATCTGGACATAGGAACTTGGACATAAGGGTATTGAAGTATTACTAAATGTAGCATTTTGCCCGAGTTTCAGATTAGATGACCAAGATCAAAAGTCATTTAAGGTCAGTGAACTTTTGCCAATTGGGGGGAATCGACATCGAAATTTTAACCAAGGTTAAGTTTGTCAAATGTCATCATAACTTTGACAGTACATGTATATAGAAAATTTGCTCAGGGCCTATGTCTTCATTGTTCCTGTTCAACGAGATATATATTCCAGTTGTACTGAATCCTCCCGTTTTCAAGTCAATATTCACCAAATATTTTTACTCGCACTTCGAGCTATTATTGTTTCATATAGTGACATATGCTTCTTTTTCATGACTGCCCCATTTTAAGGTCTTAATATTAAACATTTCTTGTCCGTGCTTACGTTCGCATTAGTGGATTGTTGAGACATGTCTGCTCTTCATGAATTCCTAGAATTAGTCCTTAAAATGTCAATTTTTCAAATCTGAATATTAAAAATTTT
Organism: Lytechinus variegatus; assembly: GCF_018143015.1. NCBI lineage: Eukaryota > Metazoa > Echinodermata > Echinoidea > Temnopleuroida > Toxopneustidae > Lytechinus > Lytechinus variegatus. The sequence continues at coordinate 9,076,451 of NC_054749.1, forward strand.
CAGCTCTCGCTTCACGCTCGCATCATTTGGTAAGTTAATACGTATGGTCTTAGTGAATTCCTATAAACAGGCCTTAGAAGGCCCCTCTTGAGGTCTGAATTTCTTAAATTTTCAGCTCGCGCTTCGCGCTCGCAATATTTCATTGGTTAGATGCGTATGATAATCATGATTACAGTGACTACAAAACGTGCTTCATTAAGTTAAGATGTAAGCTTAATTGGCACTCGCATTAGATGACAATGACGAGATACAGTGGCGTACTTAAGACTTTTCAAGGGGGGGGGGTATTCGTCCGCCCAAAAATTTGACAAGCAAAAAAAAGGTATTCAATCACAAATAAAGGATTTCGAACCAGAAAACAATTTGACAAACAAAAAAAAAGTTATTCAAGTTCAAAGGAGTGGACAACTTGTAGCTCGTCAGGGATCAGTTGTGACACGTCAGGGGGGCAGGGGTGGGTCCCTTGCATGGGTTGTGACTCGTCAAGGGGGGGGGCAGTCTGCCCCCCTCTGCACCCCCCTAGGTACGCTAACGGCGAGATATGGTTACCCTAATGGATTCCAAAATATAGACCTTAAGCGTCCGTTTGGGGGCAATATTATACAAAACGTTCAGCTCGCGCTTCGCGCTCGCACTATTTGTTTAGCGAGACAGGTGCGTATCGTGATTATGCAAGTTTGCTTATAATGTCCCTTTTTAGGTCTGAATATGAAAAAAATTCAGCTCGCGCTTCGCGCTCGCATTATTTGATCAGTGAGTTACAAATCCGTTTAATGGCACTGTCCCTAAAATATTTCTATTAGGTCAGTATACCTGGCAACTGAGCGAGCCTCGAGCGATCACTAAGTGACTCAAAATTCTTGCTGGTGTCCCCCCCCCCCATGATGTGACCTGTGACCCACGGTACGCCACTGATTGATGCCACAGTAATTATAAATTCCAACATGATGAAGTTGTTCGGTTGAGTCAGACAATCAACTCAGTGCTAAGTTCCAAAACCCCAAAAGTAAAACTTTCTTGATTGCTATTAATCCTTTTAATTGAAGGGCAAATTTGATCAGATTTTGAGTTCTGCACATTCGTAGCACTGGCATTTCCTTTCTTTGCTGCACATGTTCAACAAAAGTAATTTCTCTAAAATCAATTTACAATAAATTAACTATACAGTGCGTATCAAATAAAAGTTTACACTTTGAAAAAGCCCTGGGAACTAAAAAATATACAACATGTGGGTAATTTTTTCACATAAAATCTAGGGTTTGGGTCTCATCTATTCCAGTGAAAGTAAAAGTTTTGACAGTATGTTACACTTGAGTAAGCACTGTCCATATTTTGTAAAGCTCGCAGAAATCTATTTGCGCAGAAATGCTCGTTTTTAAGCTGTGTCAAGGGGAAAGGGCGAAATCAAACTTACCCTGCGCAACGTTTCTCATACATTTCTCTTGCACTTTTAGTCAATTGAAATAAAAAGGATACACCCAAGCATTTTGTAATAATTTTGCCACCCAAATTGAAATTTCAACACTTAGTATCAGCACAAACTTTACCTTTTTTGTTCCAGATAAATCTGAGGACATAACTTAATACGAACAAAAGTTTATATCAGACATCTCCAGCATTTTTTTTCACTAAGGTTTTATCACTAAGAGTGGGTTAACATTTCATTTTTCATTTAATTCTTGTTTATCCACACTTTTCCGAAGCTTGACATTGATTAACAAAATGAAAATCAAGCCTAAGCCATTTCATGTAAATCACAGCTCAGTGTAAAACAAATATCGTCACGATGGCGTCGGTGTGTGGGGAGGGGGTGGGGAGCAATGCACTCTTCGAAGTGTTTTGGGCAAGGAAACAAGTTTTTAAAAGGATAAAATATATCTTCAAATCAATGTTACGAGATAAATTACACGTTTTCTTCATGATTAAGGTCTACTTTTATCGCATATCTATTTCAAAGTTCAAATCGTTTTTCACTAACTTTGAGTGGTGCTCACTCAAGCGGAATTTTTTTTTCGACAGTTATATCGTCATTTTTTAAAAGGATCTGTACCAATATGTTAAAACATGAAAAAATCTTCAGGATATTACAAATGTATAATTTTACAGGATTTTCCTAAGTGTAAACTGTTTTTGATACGCACCGTGTATTTAGTATTATGTTCGCCAATTCATATGTTAAACTTAGATTATTTATGTGTGATTAACACAATACAAACGCAGTATGACTGCTTACTGAATCATCGTGTCATTTTTCCATTTTATAGTTCGATTTGGATTTCACTCTGTAATGATGATTGAATTTCTTTCTCCAGTTCAACCCAAGATGCTTAACTTAATTGAACCTCCTATCTATATTAATTGAAAGAGAAGTCTGCTATGAATCAGTTGTTTAAATATATTTCATCAATAAACTGCTTGGCTTTCGGTGTGAATAGGCAGTCTAGCTGTGCATACACACACACCTTGATAAAGAAATATGATGTGCTACCACGGGTAATATTGCTGTTAATATTTAATAAGGAACTTATACTTTTCTTTTTTGTATCTACATGACAAGATATTTCGTTCTTGTACCTTGAAGATTAAATTTACAAAACATCAAAGCAAGTCAAATGTTCGAAACTCCCGGTAACACCCACTGTTTCTCCTCTCTCTGCCCCATCCTTTCTCTCTCCCTATCTACCCCCTCTCCCTCTCTCCCCCTCCCTCACTCTCTCTCTCTCTCTCCATCACTTTCCTCCCCCCCCCCCTTAATCCCTGATTCGGCAAAGCGTTCTGCAACATTTCAGCGTTATTTCTTGAAAACCAATACAATTTCATATCTGACCTTTATCTTACGAGGATATAAGACTACCGCACCCATCCTACATTAAGAGATAGTCAACCACTACATCATTAAAATGAACAAAGGGGGAGCAGATTTTCTTGCTTTCTGTTGTCTGTATATATATATATATATATATATATATATATATATATATATATATATATATTGTTTAAATATATATCTAGAGAATAAAATACATTGAATGACATATCTACAATAATAAATACAATGGTTCTTATACTATTACAAGTTATATATTTAAACAAACTTTCATTATTATTTTATCTTTATAATATCTCTCATTTTATTATAAAATATAGATCTTCACTCTGACACCAATCTTTCACGACATAGTGCAAAGTTCATTCCAGATTAGCTTTTTGGAGCTGCAAGACGGGTCGTGTGGTCCAGTGGTTAGAGCATCGGACTCATAATCGCAAGGTTGTGAGTTCGAATCCCAACTCTGCCATTGTCTCCACTTTGATACAAAGGCCCAAGAGTGATATCTGTCCTCTATTACGTCGGCCACTATGACTGATTAACCTAGACGTAAAATGTTTCCAAGGTTATTGGTTATATACTAGCTGGGCGTTTACCTGCAAAACGCTGCCCTGCCGAGTTCTTACGGGAGTTACCACAAACAGAAACAAAATTATCGCATCAAGTATCAAGTAGGCTAATTGTAGATTGAAACCATTGTGCACCATTAAAGTGTGAAATTCGTTATGATTTCAAAAAACGAATTCGTATCATCATACACTTCTTACACTGTCTTATATTTTAATCTATGTCCAGTTTTATACGTTTGCTATCCAAGTTAAAAATATGACCTTGATAAACAAATTCAGTAACCTATAAATGGAAATAGAACTCCCGGATGCCATAGAGCACACAACGAATATCTTGTCATGATCACATGGACAATATGGACAATACGATATCCTTGTCTCTTTAATCAGGAAACAATTCTTAAAAAAATTATGCAATTTTTGGTCAATCAATGATGACCAATCACTCTGTATTGAATAACACTTGGAGCAAGCTATTAAAAGTTGTGATACAGAAGTTTGAAAACGGAAACCCATTCATCATACTCCATTAGTGCGATGCTTTCTCTTCTTGATAAATGAGTCACCATAACGCAACCATGGCTATACCATACCGTGTATATGAAAAAAAAGACAATGGCATTTAAATTCGTTATTCCTGTTTTAAGTATCTTGAACACTTAGATCTTCTTGATTCGGATTTGTCTCACTAATTGGTCGGTAAACACAAATTATGAACAGATATACGCGAAAACTGCGTCCTACAGATGAGGCCATCGTAATATCGTTAATTTATTACCATTGCTCACAAATGTAATCAATCAATCTCTTTTCACAGGTATTTTCCCTGATCAAGCACATTCAGCAATCATCAAACCTTTTTTGAAGAAATCAGGGTTGGATGTAAATGATATCAGTAATTATAGACCGGTCTCAAACTTATCATTTCTAGGTAAACTCATCGAGAAGGCGGCATGTACTCAACTAGCTGATCATATTGAATCTAATAATATTCTTGATCCTCTCCAATCTGCCTATAGGCCAGGTCACAGCACGGAGTCTGCTCTGATCAAAGTAAAAAATGACATCATGTTATCTCTCGACTCTAATAATGTAGTTGTCATGGTGCTGTTAGATTTATCTGCCGCGTTTGATACAATAGACCATAACATTTTCATATCCCGGTTATTCAATAGAATAGGCATTAGGTCCACTGTCTTATCCTGGTTTCAATCATACCTGTCTGGATGGACTTCGCAAGTAGATATTGATGGCACATTGTCAAATCCCATAACTCTAGAATTTGGACTCCCTCAGGGTTCAATAGTCGGACCCATAGGCTACTCAATATATACTCTTCCAGTTGGTGATATCATCCGAAATCACTGTATCAATTATCATTTTTACGCTGATGACATACAATTATATGTTTCTTTTGATCCGAAAACTCCTGGAGCTCTCAATAACGCACTGGTTAAACTCCAGAATTGTATATCAGATATAAGACAGTGGATGATAGTGAATAAACTAAAACTTAATGATAATAAAACTGAATTTTTTGTTGCGGCCTCTACTTATAACTTGCGCAATCTTCCAAATGTTCAACTTGATGTTGATGGTACACTCATTAGACCATCGGAAAAAATACGAAACCTTGGTGTCATATTTGATTCCCGCATGTCAATGTCGTACCATATCTCTCATATCTGTAGCACAGTCACTTTTTATTTAAGGAATATTTCTAGAATCAGAAGGTTTATTGACCAGTCTGCCTGTCACAATGCTGTTCGTTCATTGGTTCTGTCTCGTATTGATTATTGCAATGGGCTCCTTTCTGCGATTCCCTCTAATCAATTAGTCCGTGTTCAACGACTACAAAATTGGGCGGCACGATTAATTCTACAGGTTTCCCGGGATCATCCTTCCCAACCACTCTTTAATTCTCTTCACTGGCTTCCTTTTAAACAGAGAATTACGTTCAAATTACTCGTGATTGTCTACAAAACACTGAATAAACAGGCTCCACAGTATTTAAGTAGCTGCTTGAATCTGTATAGACCAACCAGAGCTCTTAGATCGGCCAGTGATCACCTTCGTCTCACATATTCATTAACTCGTACATTAGCTGGTGACAGAACTTTTACGGTGTCGGCTTCAAAATCCTGGAACAACCTGCCACTAATAATTAGACAGTCTCCATCATTAGCAATCTTCAAAAAGTCATTGAAAACTCATCTCTTTAATACTTTGTAGTTTTTAAAATAGTACATCTTATTCATTGTAAGCGCTTTGGGCCTAATGGGAAAAGCGCAGTACAAATAATAAGTAATAATAATAATAATAATAATATGAAAAGTCCATATATTGGGACTGGAGAACTGCATAATAGACTATGACAATCACCAGAACAATAGATCCAATAATGAGACCACTCAAGGACCAATTGAATGCACTCTGAGCAGCCTCTCTGGCACCCTCAGGTTCGAATCCCACTGGTCCCATTTTTTCTAACTTATGATTTCCATTACAGATCGAGCATGCGCTCTTAAACATGTTAAACAAATAAAAGTAATGCCGAAAATGTGTTTACAAAATTATCATCATCATCATTGTCAACATTATCGTCATCACCATCATCATCATGATCATCATTAACATCATCCTCATCATCTTTATCATTGATAGCTATCATCATCGTAATCTTCTTCCTCCTCCTCCTCGTCATCACCATCATCCTTGATAGCACTTACCTCAGATGCTTTGACGATTCCCACAATGCCCAATGGTACGCAGAACAAGATTGTGACGTTGGAAGCAAATGCAGTATAATCTCGAATAGGTTGCTGCGAGGGAGCCTGTCTGACAATTCCCTGGTTATGTAAAACAGTCTAAATGGGATGTGGGAAAGATGATGGAGCCATAAGTTTTGGCATTCATAAAATCTCATTTTTCTTTTTCTCCTTTTGCAAAGGATATTTTGTTTTAGAAAATAAAAGTTGGTGAGCAAAATAGGACCCCGTTGCATAAAGAAGGCTTATGATTATGGCAATTATGCCATTATCATGGTAACTACCATGAAAAATTGTGGTTTCAAGTAGCTTTTGGCAAAATTTTCACAGCAAGAACTTTTTAAGCAACGAGGGTGGTGAGATTATTTTAGCGTGTACTAAAAGTTTATGCAGTGTGAATTTTAAATATTAGCAAGGTCCAGCTAACTTATCATAGAGCTAAACCATTGTAAAGTGAAATAAATTGAATTAACATATAAATACATATACTTAAACTAACAGTTGAAACAAATATATATTTCATATATTACAATATTACATATACAATATTACAACTGGGCGTTGTGGCGTGCGCCTGTAATCCAAGCTGTGGGGAAGTTACAAATTGATGCAGAGGTTGGAGCCCTGGTCACGTCTTTCGGATGGTGACGTTAAAGGTCGGTCCCAGACGTAAATAATCATTTCTGATTGATACACGTCTGACAAAACTCAAATACACACACACATTACATATATTTTCAAAAAGATTATTACATTGATTTAGTATTTCAATTCATAAACCAAAGGGAATAACAAAGAAAATGAAACTAAAACTAACAAAAAAAATCATATCATTTTGGATTTCATTGAGAAAGAACGGAGAGGAGTATTATGAACACATAGTTCTGTGTTGTTGTTGTTGTTGTTTTATAAACGGCACTGTGTGGAAGATTACTTAAGTTTGTGCGTCCACGTTGCTTGATATTCTTGTAGAAACAATGTATCATAAGAAGTATAGTCATTTACTTATTCTATACCATGAGAAAACAATCGATATCGTTTTACATGAATTAATTTATGCAGTTTGACAACAATAACACATTCACTGAAGACAGGATGTATTCAATATTTTCTGAGCGTCAGCAAGCGATTTTATTAACACGATTAAAGCCCTAATTCAAATGAGATTAAGGAATTCATGACGATTGAAATAAGATTTTCCAACTTACGTGATTCACCACAACAGTTGTGGGTTGAGCGGTATCGACTGCTTGGTAAGAAGGCGGGGCTCCGGGTGTGACGTAATTCTGTTGTGGATGGTAGCCAGAATGAACTGGGTGTCCACTAACGGTAATGGGCATTTTCTTGTCGTTTGTCATGTTTACTTCCGTGGCTGTAAAATATAAGATATTGTAACGTGCGTCACTTTTTTATGGAATTTATGGCAGAATATGACGTTTGAGATCAACTGATTGCACATGTTGCACAGAATGCCAATGAGAATATGAAAACGATTTAAAGATATAGGATGGATAACAAGTCAAAACTAAGAGCTATAAACATAGTTCTGAATTGAAATTAATCTAAATCTCACTCTAAAACTCGATCTTTCATCAAATTCATCTGTTTCATATTCTCAGTTAGGTGAAAACTTCTTTCAACCAATATTGCCGTTTCAATATATATATATGTATATATATATGTTTATATATATATATAATAATGCTGAAGATAAAGCTTTCATTGCCAAAAAAGTTTTGTTTACTCGAATTTTCGACGGTCCTCCGTCTTCTTCAGGAGTTTACAATGTTTGATATCAATCAGAGAGCGCATCCTCAGACAGATGTTACTATGATGACTGGCTGAGGTTGCGCGCCCTTCACAGAAACAAGAGACAAGAGAGTGGCAGGACTATTTTCTGTTTGTGAGATCATTACTTAATGGTTAACTACATGTATCTCCATAGATACCTATTTGATTGATGGAAGAATATGATACTATGATGGCGAAGATGGAAATGGGAAACTTTGATGTATATAACAGATCAATTGACCTGGTGAGTTCTGTGTTCTATATGCACGACTTTACCTGCAAAACGATTTGTTATGAAAATATAAACCTCAGAATGATATATCCCAAATTGTACATTTATTATTTTCAAAACAAATGGATCCCTTCCAAAGAATTCATGAATACGGAAGTGACCAAAATCATTATTTTGCTTCGCTTTAATTATTATTTTCTGGTGATATTGAATCGAACCCAGTCCCACAATTTAAGTTTCCATGTGGAAACTGTGAAAAACCAGTAAAATCAAATCAGTCCGGCCTTCTTTGTTCCACTTGTAAAAAATGGTATCATATTCACTGTCAAGAAATAAGCCTAGAAATATATTCAGATTTATATTTGAGCCCCGATGAAAAATGGTTTTGTTCAACCTGTTTTTTACCATCGTTCTATGAATCTTTATTTGACGACTACAGTGCTATTGTAAACTGTGAGAAAGAAATTCGGGTACCCGAAAACATTCCAGAGCCAAATTTACAACAACAAAAAATCGAAGGATTCAAGTTTACTTTATCAAGATTTTGAAAACATATTTGCTGTAAAAGGTCTTCACTTTGCACATCTAAATGTTAGATCTATTCTACCAAAAATTTCAGAACTTCGAATTCTTTTTAAGAGAAAGAATCTTGCAGTCATTGCTTTCACAGAAACATGGCTAATTGACTCGGTGAACGATGAAGAAATCAATATAGATGGATACAAAGTAATACGCAATGATAGATTATCAGGCTCGGGGGTGTATGTTTTTATGTCAGAAATGATATTGCATTCAATATCATAAATGTTTTAAGTACAGGTGATTCTGAATCGCTGTGGATTAATTTGTTTCTACCAAGATCAAAACCAATTATTGCTGGCGTCATTTATAGGCCTCCGAAAAGCAATCAATTTATTGTCAAATATTCTCGATACATTAAAAAAAGAGGATGAAATTATACTTTTAGGCGATATGAATGTTTGTCTTTTTCAGAAATCTCCACTGGCTAAAAAATATACTGACTTATTGAGTCTGCATGGATTTAGCCAACTCATCAAAGATGCAACCCGTGTCACACACACATGTTCTTCTTCTTTATTGGACCATGTGATTTGTAATAACGAAGAAAAAATAAGTCAAAGTGGTATTGTTGATCTTGGCATAAGTGACCATTCTTTTACTTTCTGTACACGAAAGAAAATTAGGCTGGCTATAGGTGTTCACAGAACCACTGATATTAGATCGTTGAAAAAATATAGCGAAGAATCTTTCAATCTTTAACTTTCTGCCGTTGATTGGTCAGATTTAACCCAATGCACTGACGTAAATAAGGCTTGGTCAGTTTTTCAAAATTCTTTTATTTCAACGTTGAATATGATAGCGCCTCAAAAACGGATTAGAATTAAACAGAGATCAGAAAACTGGATGATTAAAGATATTATTTCTCTTATTCGAGAAAGAAATGAGGCGTATAAAAAAATGAAGAAAAATCTAAGCGATCAAGATCATGACACGCTTTCCAAAAGATACAAGAAATTAAGAAATATGGTTCAGAGAGAGGTGAAAAAGGCCAAATTAGAATACCTACAAAATAAAATAGAAGAAAATAAAAATGATTCTAAATGACTTTGGCAGAATCTAAAAAGTTTGGTATTAAAAAAGAAAAATGGAAAGGACCAAGAATTGGTCGTTTCAATTGACGGAGAATTATGTCATGATAAGATAACTATTTCCAATGAATTCAATTCCTATTTTACAAATGTCGCAGCTATATACGTTGGTAGATAAACTTCCATCTTGCAAAGACATTTTCAGTGCAGACAGTGAAAACATTCGTGAATTTTATGAAAAAAAAGTATAAGCCAAGATAAATTTGAATTATTACCTGTTAGTGATCATTCATTTTTAATGAGTTGCGTAAATTAAATGTATCAAAAAGCACTGGGTTAGATTCGATTCCTGCTAAATTTCTAAAAGAGGGGGCAAAGAGTTTGTACAAACCATTGAATTTCTTGATAAATCTATCAATCTTTACTAGCACTTTCCCAGAGGATATGAAAATTGCAAAAGTAACTCCTATTCATAAGAAGAAAGATAAAACTGCTGTTGAAAACTATAGACCTATCAGTGTTTTAAGCATATAGTATCCAAAATTCTAGAAAAGGCGGTATGTGTTCAGATCGAAAAAATATTTCAAAGAAAATGATATGATTTACGAATATCAGTCTGGTTTTCAACATGACTATTCGACTGAGACATGCCTTGTTCACTTGACTGATTATCAATTTGTTGGTATGGTACTCCTAGATCTTCAAAAATCATTTGATACAGTTAATCATGGCATCTTATTGAAAAAATTACAAATAATGGGTTTTAACCAGGCTACTGTAGCATGGTTCAAATCATACTTGTCGAATCGACATCAAGTAGTGGCTATTCGCGATATTCGTTCCAAAATTATGCCAATAACGTGTGGAGTTCCACAGGGAAGTATTTTAGGCCCAATCCTATTTTCAACTTATATAAATGACATGTCTATTTGTATAAAAGCTGACTGTAAATTATTATTGTATGCAGATGATTTGTTCAAATTCCAACCCAAAATTTGTTTAGGAAAAACATAGCGAACTTAGCAAACAGCTGTCTACATGTGTCGATTGGATGACTGATAATATACACAACAAAAAAAGTAAGTCCCCCCTGAACAAACATCAATACTTTCCGAACCAATGTGAGTTTTTAGTATATTTTTACATGAGCGTGTACAGTGTATATTTATATATAATATACAAATCATATCGTTCTTGTTGAAGTTCAAAATATATATAATATACAAGTCATCATTATTTCTTGTAAAAATTATATGTAAATCCTTGTTAAATATGTATATTTTTTTTACATATTCTCCCAAGTAAAAGATAAACAAGGCTGGATTATATTACAAGATATGAAGAAAAGTGAAAAGAACACACAAGACAAAAACGTTGCGAAACAGGACGTGACAGAACGGTACAAGAACAAGACATGACAAAAAGTTATACCAAAACAAGATGGATGAAATATTACAAGAACAGACAAATGGACAACAACAACAAAACAAAGGAAAAAAACGAGTAAAAGAAAAAAAACAAATCTGCACAGGTAGAGCGAATGAAAGGAGACAGGAAAAGAAGCGAAATAAAGGCAGGGGTGGGGGCGAACAGAAGATCCACAAGATATCCTAAGTATGATGAATGATCTGTGTGTTATAGTTATTGGTTAGATTTTTATAGTTGGCTTATTTCGTAAAGTTTGCGGAAGTGAATTCCAAAGTTTGATACCAGAAGATTTGTTTGTTAATATTGTCCTCGTTCTAGGTAAATGGAAAAGTCCAGCAGATCTTGTAGAGATGTACATTGATATTTCGTGTGAACATAGAATAAAATACGTCTGGTAGTTCATCTTTACTAAGGTTGAACATAAAAGATCCAAATGGTATAAAGATCATGTATCTTAAGAATTCCATGAGTTTTAAAAAGCACATTCGTATGTGCCCGATATTAAATGTGAATGGCAAATAACGCGCAAAGCTTTTTTCTGAAGTATAATAGTACCTATTCAAATGAAAATCAGCACAACTCCCTCATGCAATAATACAAAAGTTTAAATGCGGGAGTATCAGCGTAGAGTATAAGTTTAATAATATACGAGTCGGGAAATAGAATTTAACTTTATTGTAATTCCAATATTCCTTGAAATTATTTTACATGACTGTGTTATCTATATGTTCTTTCCATGACAGTCTGTCGTCGATAGTTACTCCTAGAAATTTCGTACTTAATACTCTTTTAATATTAATATTATCAAAAGTAATGTTACCTGGGAGTTCATCAATGATATTGCTGAAGAGCATGTAATTTGTTTTAGTGAGATTAAGCGATAATTTGTTTTGATCCACTCTGAGACTAGTTTTAATTCTTTATTGAGTGTGTCAAGTAAATGTTTGGGGTATACTTATGGGAAAAAATATATTTGAGTCGTCGGCCAAAAGAATGAATGATAAAGTACTTGATGATTTATAAAAATCATTAATGTAGACCAAAAACAGAAGCGGACCCAAGATTGAGCCTTGAGGGACTCCACATGAGATAGGTTTTGGAGGGGAATTTACATTTGCTATAGAAACATATTGCTGCCTCCTGCTGAGGTTGTAGGAGATCAATGCGACCGGAATGGCGTAACGAAAAATATGCGAAGCTTTGAAGCGGATTTCTTTCTTCTTTTTTCCTCGATAAGAAAAAAAATGATATGCTTTGGAGCGGCTTTAATTTCTTTGCTATTTTTCTCACACATGACAAAAATGCTAGGCCTTGGAACGGAAATTTGAGTGTAAAAATGGGGGTCCCCTCCGCGGCAATATACGCGTACGTACGTACTGTATACGTATATTGGACGAGTTCGCATTCTTTTCGATTCAGGACGATTTTTTAACGCACGCTTTGTCTGGTTCTTCAAAAAGAAGTTCGGTGTACAAAATTTGACTCCCTCTAACGTTAAATTGTTGTGACCTTCTTAAAAGGCCATTTATTCTTCGGCATTGTAACGAACTGATGAATGCTTTGATTAATTGAAAAAAAAGAAAAATGTCTTCGAATTGGATCACACAACCATTTTTTGGTGCCGCTGGCGCCGTCGTCTGACTACAGAACTCACTTTTCTTGCGAAGAGTAACCATGCCAACGATACACGATTTTCACGTAAGTTCCGATAATACTAATAGTTACGAAATAGTTCAAATATACTAGTAGAGGACTAAATTGCCAAAGAATGATACATGAAGTAGAGTCTAAACTAGCCTGCCTCTAGTTAAGAGACATCCAGTTTTATATCATTCACTGAACTTGTCCTGTGTGTCAAGATTTTAGAATTAATAGGGTGAACTCGCACTTACTGTATTTTGCAACCGTGCGCATTGGATCCTGTGTATTTCGAATGATTGTGTCACACAATGGTGTATATCCAATGAGATCCGTGTGCATAATAATTGCGTGCTCAGGAATGGTAATAGCCTCGTATGGGCATGCCTTTTTCAACAATCACCGCCTCACGTCTGTACTGTTGGCATTATTCATGGACATGGTTATATCATAACCTTGACCTTGTTCATTGAATGAGTGGACATGGTTTTATAATTTGAGGTTTTGTTGAGGCAACCCGTGGTCACCCATTTAAACTCTTCAAGAAAAGAAATAGACTGGATGTAAGAGCAAATGCCTTTGGAGCCAGAATAGTGCATGACTGGAACTCGTTACCAAATGAAGTTGTCTCTGCTCCATCTGTAAACTCCTTCAAAGCCAGGCTTGATAAGTTTTGGAATAGAGAATGGTACAGTCACCCTTGGGAATGAATTGATTTGACAAAAAAGATGGCAATTGCACCATGTACACTGAACACTGACACTGTAACACATAGTATACTTGTGGAAGAAGATTGAGCTTGGTTGAAAGCTAGACCTGGAAACTTGGCTGCAGCTTTCTGCATTTTTCCAGTACATCCGGTAATAAGGTAATAATTTGCGAATGTTACAAGAATATTCTAATAGAAACGGATCTCGTATTAGGCCTAATTATACCCAGTTGTTGTGTATCCTGACGGGTTGTGTGTCCGGACGATCAATTTTAGAATGTCATTTGGAAAAAATAACAAGCGAAGTGTCATCAATTTATAAGTACAAAATGTTAGGAAATATTATGAAGAACAAAACAGAAAATTATTACAAGTAAGTTCAAGTAATGAATTCATATTTTTAGTGTAATCCACAGACAAAAAAGAAGGCTTCAAAAAAGATAAGTGTCCGGACACCCGACCGCCCATCCTATGGCTGAATTTTTTTTTTATACCTACTCTGTGAAAAAGTCAAACTGAGTGAGTGAAAGTAATCTAACGGCAACATTAGATCCTATCACTGGGGCCCGTTTCTCAACTCCGTCAAAAGTCTAACTTGGCTAAATCGAAGATAGTCATTAGTGAGCAACTTTTCCGCTTACAGTAGTTTCACTTTCACGAAGCCCTTTTTGCGATGGTCTTGTTCAAGTTGGATTTTTTCAGTAACCATAATAGAGTTTAAAAATTTTATCGGGTACATTTGAAACCCTTAGTCTTAGAGATATGCTTCAATAATATATACAAGATATGCTTGATAAATTAAGAGTAAGACTGTCCTTGTATATAATATACATGTAAGGATTTTTTTTCACTCCCCCCTACGGGACAAAGACAGCAATTATGGGAATTGAGAGTGCTAAAAATTCAGTGACCTCAATTCCCCCCATACCAGTTCACCCCTATTTTTCATGACTTACAGTCTTCCAATAATCTTCATTTAACTATTTATAAAGCTAGTAGAATGCTAATTTTTGGTGAGAGTATCAATTTTCACATTTATGACGTATATCCACCAAAAATTGCAAAAAAATATAAATTCTTATGTATTTTTTGTTTTTTTCGAACATTTGTTTTTTCCGATGAACATTGTCAGGACTCTTTTACGATCATAAATAGCATAAAATAGATCTATTTGAACCAAAAAAAGTAAAAAATTAATCATACATTTATGACCTTCGGTTAAAAAACACAATTTGCATTGACCTTGTACATGGAATCATGGTTTTGAACAATTTGGGGTCTGAACATGCACATACAAAATGTTGCATAATTTCAAAACCGCGCACACAGGCATCAAGCAGTGTAGTCAAAACATTTCGCGCGGTGGCGTAGTGACGGTATTTCTTGAGAGGGTTAATATTGCATTAGGGGCCTACAATAGGCCTTAAAATGCACAATCAGACCTAACCCAGGGAGTCTAGGACCTTACGTGTAATTGACCATACTCGCCTGACTAGCGGGAAGTATGGTCAAAATAATTCTCCGAATAAATAGTTAAAACAGAAATCAAGCACTTACCACGATTATATGGATGAAGGTCTAACGAGTGGCAGTTTTCTGACATCTGGGCACAAACTGGAACCTCAAAAAAACGAAAAGTTCTCTCCTACCCCAGTCTCGATCGGCCATTTTGTTACCGATCGAGATTCATAACAAAAATGGCCGCTCGAGACGGGGGTAGAAGGAAAGAACTTTTCGGGTTTTTTTAGGTTTCAGTTTGTGCCCAGATGTCAGGAAATTTCCACTCGTTAGACCTTCATCCATATAATCTTGGTAAGTGCTTGATAATCCCGGAGGCCTATTTGATGTTTATAAGCTTACAGCACAAAAAAGGGACTTCACCATGGCATATTAATAACCTCATTTTGTAGCTTGGTATAAGTGTCTATCATACCCCCAAACTGGCCAACTTGATCTAAACTTCTTTGAGATAATCAAACATTTCTGAAAGAGAAAAAAAATACTTAGAAGGTCAAAAAACAAAAATTCCTGTCTAACTTCACCAGGCTTGTTGCACGTATGTGTTGTCTGTTGATAATGACAATTAAGAGCAGTATTGCAGAAATTTATTTAAAGACGTTAAAGAAAATTACAATGTTTCAACTTAACCTGCGTTCCAACTCACCCTGGTCTCCCCTACCATGAAGTTGATTTTCAATCAAGAATTTATCACAGTTCACACAAAATTGATCAAAATCCTAAATACTAGACAGAAGGCAAGATCCGAAAGTCAAATTTGCTTAACGGTATTTAAAGGAGGTGAAGGGTTTCGCTGGTATCGCAATCTCAAAATTACCTGATTATCGACTAATGCATGCTTGGCTGAAAAAGTATAAAGAAGTGTCACCTTACTTTGCGCATTATCGTTTTGCATAGATTTAGAAAGTAATCAAGCAGACAAAGGTAAGTTTTTCTGTTGGTGATATCAGTTTTTCAAGATTTTGATTACATATTTATATTACAAAGTTAGGTTACACGCTAATTAAGATCTAAAAATGGTTGGTAAAATGCAACAAAACCATTCACTTTGAATTAGTAAAATAATTGGATCGATAAAGATTCTACCACGTCAAGTCATCCATAACTGGACTTGTATTTGTTGTTTTCAGATCCTTATCAACATTTTGATAAATCCTATCTCTAGTTTATGCAAAGAATTCGTCAAACGTGTGTTTCAGTATCTAAAGATTTTAAAAATTTATTTTAGACTATATTTTGATGATGTCAGTTTGGAACCATGAATAAACATAATTATTATTTTACAAAGAAAACTGTTGTGGTTTACTTCCGTAAACTACACGTACTAAACTTTACTATCCCGATGGTACCCATCTCAACGTCCACATGTGATTTTTCATTCATGAAATGAATTATTCGTAACCAATTTAACTTTGCTGCAGTGGTCAATAAAAAATAGGCTATGTTATTTAAAATAATTTCTTTGAGTGCGCATTGGTTGCTATGGGAGGCCCTATCTTAGCAACCATTTGACCTTGGGGCAAATTATTTCAGATACATGTATTTCCATCAGATACTTGGGGCAACATTTGGTGCGAGTTTAAAGAAAATCGAAGAGGGTCGGGTGCCAAGGATTGGTTGATTTGACATGGATTGACCCACCCATTTCAACATTATTTCAAGTCAGAGAGAAACTGATAACAGGAATATTTATTAGTTTAGAGAGCCTATTGCTCCCTTTAATGCTAAAATCAATTGACATTCTCAATTTCTCAATAATATGTAGATCTGCATACTTCTTTTGTAGAAATCATGACGTACAACATGTTAACTGAAGGGAAAAGAGAAATAAGCAATCCAGAATAAATTGAATAATAAATCAAGTAATAAAAGATATGTAATTGAATGTAATTAAAAGTAATTGACTGTAATTTAAGTCAATTACAATTTTTCAATCAAAATTACAAATTTTACTTTCCATTCAGAAATTTCAATTACAAATTACAATTACTCAAAGTGTAATTAATTATGTAATCGATCAATTTTTTTTTATTGATCCCAACCCTGGAGAAATACCTGTATATGATTTCCTCTACTATACTGCAGCCAGTCATTTTCAGGTTGGATGAAAAAATGATTCCCCGTGTGTGTACAACCATTCACTTTACACACGATTGGGAATTTTTATGTGAACACTGCATGAACGGAGAACTGCCTGAAAATTTTAAATTCAATATATTTCCACTATTTTGAGACAAAGTTTTGAATGAATATTTGTCTATGTATTGCAGGTGTACAGTTTGATATGTTGCTGACTCAACAATACGGATACAGATTTTTTTTCATTATCTTGCAGTTTTTAGTGAAGGTGTACATGTAACATATTTCTTTTTATGATTTTCCCCCCCATATACCGGTACGTAGGAAGAATACTATTCTGATGATTCTTTCCGATCTGATATTTCTGAGGACGAACTGAAAGTAAGCGCTCCGCCAACACCAAGTAGTAGGGGGTCATCCCCCTCCCGTCGGCCAGGCTCGGCCAAGGGGAGGAAAGGTGCAGCAAGAGAGAAACCTCGTAAGTAATTCAGGATCTTCAGGACACCTCCATTATGGGTATTTTCATACCAAAGAAATTGCCAGATATTTCGTTAAATGTTGTTAATTTGAAGCAAATAATGACATCCAAGGAAGAAAAGATACAAAGGTACCGGTACTTACTACTACCTTGCAACCTATTAGAGTTTATTAAAACAAGAATTTTTGCCGACAATATGGATGTAGTTTCATACATGTTTATCTGTGTGCAGTGCATCTGACCTTTGGAAGAATTGAATCAATTTGTCATAACTTTGGTGACTCCATTGCTTTATCAATTTGTGTTTGTGACAGTTTCCTTCATTAAATTTGCAATTAAGAAGGATTGAATTTTCAAGCTCTTTAAGTTTGAATGGTTCTCACTGTGCAATCTTGGTGAAACTTACAGTAGAAGCAGTCATGAAAAATGCTGTCAGAGAATTTACAACTTGAACTTGAAGAATTAACTGTTTAATTAAGCTGTAATTTTCTCATTGTTCATCTTTTTAAGACCAAACTACTGTTGTCGCTATGTACACAGAACTTTCCCTGGCAACGTATTGTTTGTTTTGGGGTTGTGGATCACTTTGATCATTCCTAAAAGAAGTAACACTGATATTTTGACCTAAGTTGTTATTGTTACATTTACTGCTTTTATTTGAAAAAAAATGTTGCACAAGAAATTGGAATATTTTTGCCTTTTCTTTTTGTTTCTTAGCTTCACCATACCTCGGTTCTGCTGGTTCAAGAAAGGCCAAGAGTAAGAGCAGCAAACCAGTTGGCTCCAAGACCCCAACTCTTAAGTCAGCAAGGGAATACTGGTTAGACGGACTCAAAAGTGGGAAAGGAGGTTGGTTAAAACTCAATTTTCTTTGGCTTACGAATGGCATTCCTTCCAAATATTCATATTTAATAGGAAGATTTCGGGGGGGGGGGGGGCAAAACCTATTAAAACTACTCTTTCTAGTTATATTTGTATATCTGTAGTAGTATAAAAAGAAGTTGAGAATATTCCTATATTTTCAATTATTGTTGGAAATCTGATATCATATTTCATATAAGGATGAGGATATACAGTAGATGAATTTATAAACTGGGACGTGTTTCACAAACCTTAAAGTGGGACTTTAAGTAATGTTCGAGTGCCAATTTGCACTGCAGGCTTGCAGCCTGTGAGGATGATTTATGGCCAATTGATGTGATGGTGCCTACATTGTATATACTGAGAATTTAAGTTTGATTCTTAGACTGAAATCTATGTGAAACGCCCCTCTTGATCAAATCATCAAAAGTATCACTTACTTTGCCTGATTACAGTGTAATGGGATGGTACAATTTAAACTGTGAGTTTAAATTTTGTTTACCACCTGTAATCAGCATATTATTTTTTGTACATATGCCTCTTGTACATTTTGTAACTTGTTTTATTCCATGACATTGGGTACCTTGTCAAAAGTCAGTGCGTCTTTCACGGGAGAATCCCGCAAGCAGCCTTACAGACAAATCAATGAGGAATGCAGGAAAGCCGCTATGAAAGATGCAAAGTGCCTTTATAGTGGGATTCCTGCCGAAAAGCCGCAGCACATTTGACAAGACACATTTGACAAAACTACTTAATATTCATAAACCCTTTGCCTTCTCTCCATAAGCCCCATAGAATTTACACATGGACAACCTGTCTTGGGTAGTCATCTGGTTCAATTTGTAGTGAAAGGAAAACAATCATACTGTATTAAAGTAACCTCCCTGAATTTCATATTTTTTTGTCACTTCTGTTCAAGGTCTGACAGGTTGTTCTAAGAGTAGTAACTATCTCGGGGGACCTAAGAAGTCCCAAGCATTTTCAAGCACCAGTGATTACCTGAAGGAAACGGTGTTAAACATGCCTCCAAGGAAGAACTCAAAGAGCAGGGCCATGGTCAGTGGTAAGTGAATGTGCATACATGATAATAGTGATGATTATGACGATGATGAAGATAATAACCATGTCCACTGTGTAGAGAGCTCAATGCGGAAATTGGGTATTAATCTTGTGTTTCGAAATACTTTGTCAGTGTTTTATGCGCTCATAAAATTTGGCAATCTGTCACTTTCTGGTTTTGAGCTAAATATGTGCAAGACACAATGATAGCATGCGTGGGAACTTGGGTTGCTATGGTAATAGCATATTATGGCAAAAATAGGGCACAAATCTTGCAGATGGAATGCCTTTGTCAGTATTTGAAATATTTGGCATATACATTGGGCTCGGTGTATAGACAGGTAAGACCAATTTTCTGAATGTGTTAGAAACTGTGTTGCCATGGTAACAGTTCGGGGGGTGGGGTAATAATCACCTTCAGTGATATACCTACATGTACTTACCTTTGAAACCTGTTCAAAGTGTCCAAAAGTATGTTGTGTGTCAAATACTTTAAGTGCCCTTTCCTGACTTTTATTCGGTCTCATACTATATAGATTTGTTTGTTTTTTTCCAAAAATGATGACAGATCCCATACACAGGAACATGAAGGGAGTTCCATCATATAAGCCTCAGGAAGAAATGTATGATGATATCATTGATCTTAAAAAGGTAAGCTAAGTTATATTCATATTTAGGGGGAGTACTTTCCTTAGCCACTTGCCTAAATCTGTACCATTGAATAAGCTTTAACATTGCAGTGAATGGCTCCAAGCCCTTGTTTTTTTTCCCCCGCAAGTCATTCTAAAGAAGGGGAACTATATTGCAGGCGCTTTAAAACATATGATAGTCACATGTGTATTAGAATAGTCTTAATACATAATGCCATTTCAGAAAATATTTGAAATCATTATTAGATAATTATGACCGGTGACATCCCCATTTTCGGGAAAGAAAACAATTTAGATAAAGTTTAGAAATGAGAAACTAAGTAAATAAATAAATAAATAGATAAAATTCTGTGTAAGTTACCTAGATATGCTCTTCAATATGATACCTCAATAAAGAAAAATAACCTAGTATGAGCTTTTTTTTTCATTACTTTTCTGCCTAAGTAAACTTTGCTAAAGCAGAATTGACCAAAGAGTTTGTTTAAAATGAGTGTCCATTATGACAGGCAGCTGAAGTTGTTTTTATACAATATGGACATTTTCCTTGGTCATTTTCATTGAATGAGATTCCATAACATTGACCTGATATAGAACTTACTAGAAATAAACTGTTCTGTTTGTAATTTAGACGTCTGCCATTTGACATTTTGGTCTCTTTTCTGCGAATGGTTCTCACTCTTACGTTAAAGTGTGATGACAGCAAGTAAACAAAGAACCAAGCTTTTCAACGATGCATCTCTCCCCTTTTCTTTTGATCTCTTGCTAATTCTTGCTATCAACAATAACCAAATTTCCTGGATATATTTCTCATAATTATACTTGTGTGTCTGTAATTGAAGTTAAGAATAGTATACATAAGTGGGCTAATACAAGGAGCAAGTTTTATGATGATTCCTCCTCAAAATGTATGGCAAGTTCCCCAAGTCTGCGCAGTCCCCCTTGTCTGTGCACACGCCTCTAACTGCACGATTCGAGTAAAATAAGATATACAATGAACACAAACTTTCACATCTAATGCATAGACAGAAATTTATTACAAAATCTGACTCACAATAGTGAAAAAATAATGAAAATTTGGCATTTCTTGTGATGGCCTCAAAATGCAGCCTTTCTAATAAAAATCCCTGAATTGCGTGCAAAGTGAATGGTTGCGCAGACATGGGGCACCATTTTTTTGTTCAATCTGGAAATGACTGCCCGAGGTTTTTCCCAAGAAAATTATATATTTCTTTCAAATTTTTATGAGATATTTTGCACACTAACTCATAATGATCTAAGGAATATTATCAACTGAAAGATTTTGTAAAATAAAAAGAAATACACGTTAAATCTTAACTCAAATAGTTAGGTGCGCAGACGTGGGGTCCACCATCATATGAAGAAATTTAGAATTTATTCCGAAAGCGGATGCAACAGGACTCGCTAGCTATCAAGAGCAGAACATAAGTTGTTGGATTACATATCACTGAACAAGAAGTAGAATTTTTAGTTCAGTGCACAAAGTGAGCAGTAAATTCAGCCCTACGCTACATCCTGAACTTTCGGTTGTTGTTGATAGCGAGAATTCTCTCACCTTTTCTTTCTCATTTGTCATCCCCTACTTTGCATTAACCTAATTTATTATTTTAATTCATTCGTCTTAGTTTATTCTGTTTCTTTATACAAGATGTTCATGCTTTCCTTTGTATCTTTCTCCCTGTACAGCAAGTCAATGCTTTAAGAGTGGAGAATGATATGGTCAAGGCCAAAAATCAGAGGTTGGAAGATGACCTCATGAAGAAAGAAAGGCAGATTGATCAGCTTCTAGATCCAACAAAGGTTAGGCATTATCCTTTCAATTTAAAAGGGGGAGCTCACCCTTGTGATAAGATGGTCTTAGTGTCCTCCTCCCCCCTAAAAATAACAATAAAAAATAAATAAGAAAGAAAAAGAAAAATAAATAAATAAAAAATACAGAAATAAGAAAAAAATAGATTTTAATTCGTCATGAGGATGAATTAGGTGGTCTGTCATGATTTTTCATTCAGTGTCGGCTGATGTTGTATGAAATGATTTTTTTAGATCTGATTGATAATCTTGATCATAGACATCATAGGAATACATTTTTACCATTGCTAAATGTGATTATTAATGTGGTGATGACAGCCGTCATGATTACAATGATAATGCAATACGGTAAATACGACATGAAGTTTTGAGCACGTAAAATGCCTTAAAAACTCCTCAAAAATTTGATACGATTTACCGAAATTGGCTTTCCAAAATTGCGCTATGAAAGGAGCCTTCTATTTCAGAGCAGCTAAATTTTTATCTACAGTTTCATGTTTTGTATGCAAAATCTTTTAAAAATTCTTTATTCTGTCAACAATTTTTCGTTTAAGCTTTCAAACAAGAATTTTCACAATGTTCAAAAGTTCTGGTAAATTTGAATTGTTTTTAATGAGAAATTTCACAATGCTACAATTTCACAGCATCCACTTCAAAACTCATCAGTGATGTATCTGATAAAAGAATTAAGTGATTTTTTTTGGGGGGAATGTTTGCAAAATTTCTGAAATTCCTAAACATTTCACATATTTTCCATCAAGAATTTTCAATATCCATTTATTAATTGTGTATGACTTGAACATTAACTTGAAAATTCTTTCTTGATGACTTAACAAAAAAAAGTCAGGTGAAAGATTCAAATACAGGCAATTATTTTCCCGCAAAATTTCGGAAAATGTGTATTTAAGTAAATTGCATAATTTTTAATTTCACAGAAGGTATCTGAAAATTTGTTACATGTTATATTTAGTGAAAAGCGAATAAAAAAAATCCGGAAATTTCCACAAAATGTCCGGAATAAAATTTTTCAACGCAATAGCGTTTCAATATTGTAGCGTTTACTAAGAAAATACATAAATGATGTTTTAGAATGTTAAAATTACCTCTTAAAAAGTTCCGGAAAAAACTACGAAAAATGTCCTACGTGAAAAACCGCAAAACCAGTTGGCTTGCAATTTACAGGAAGACCGTAAAATTGATTAATAAAACATTTTCTGTAAAAAATTCAAAAAAAATAGGCCCAGAAAAATGTCATGATGACAAACCTAGTACAAATTCCAGTTTTGAGAATAGTACAAGCTTTAAAATGAAACAATGGACATATTGTCTAAAGGGTACATTCTAAAGGTAAAACATATTGAAAATTTGGCGAGAAAAGACCAATATTTACGTAATTAGAATCAATTTAAATGAGTGTGGTGACATCATGAAACAGAAAACACTAATTTTTAGTTCCGACACCATTTTGATGACGTCACAATGTTTTTAAGGGTCAAATGTGGCATAAAATCATATCTCAAATTCATACTCTATTCGAATAGGAAAAAATAATTGGGGGTCAACGGACTCCTTGAAGAGCTACAGTGAATTCTATATGGGCATATTTTTGCCCACTTATGACTTATTTTGCGAGTTTGCACGCGCGTGTAATGCAAATTTGAATGGACGCGCATTCCCGTATTATGGGTCGTAAGAGGCTGAATGAAGTATCAAATTAATCAGAAGATAATGGACAATGGACAGACACAAAATAAATGACGACTCGAAGACGCATACCGATGGTAAGAGCAAGAACGCGCACGCATACCTGTGCGCGCGCAAATTTTTGACATGCTCAAAATGGCCTGAAACGTACCCAAATTTGACCACGATTGATTTGGGGAATTTTAAAATTTTGACGCGCGCGTACGTGCGCGTCGTGACCTTTGCATGACCTCTGTTGACATGTCCTGATGACCTGTCATCTGAACTTGATATGATGCAAATATGGATGATTTTTGATGATTAGTTGCGATGATATGATCAATCATTTAATTTTACAAAATGGCGCCTAGATGACGTCATCATGATTTGATGACCTTGAAAAGTTTCGTTTCGCAATTCCAGAATAATATCCATACATGACATGAAAATCAAGAAATTTGACAGGCCCGATTTTGAGATAATGTGGGAACAAAATTTGGCAATAAAAATAAAGTAAAATCTGACGAATATAATAGGTGATCTGTCATAGTCATGACAGACCACCTAATAAAGAAATAAACATGGGAAAAAATACAACAAAGAAATAAAACAAAAATAAAAAATAAAATGTAAATTTTTTGTTAAAGGTTTGATGAAAATCCTTCAAAGAATAAGAGATATTAATTTTGAAAGTTTTTACTTTGTGATTTCACAGGTGAGCAACTCCTCCATTTCTAAATTGATATGAATTCAACAAAATGCCATTTTCTCCCAAAAAAATTGAAAGTAATTTCATTTGTCCATTGGATATATCATTATACAGATCATTTCATACCCCATTCTAAAAGAAAACTTTCACAACTTTTTACCAGTACAGGAGCTTGAGTAATGGTGTTGGCCAATTCCTTTTCTGTGTTAAACCAGGGTAGCATTTTTTTGTACGTTTTATCCGACAAGTCAGATTTTATCTGACAGTTACTATAGTAACAGTGCCTCTCAGCCAATCAAATTCAAGGGAAGTTGTCAGATGAAAATGTTGATGAAATGCTCCCCTGGATTCAATTCTTCTGTGTAATAGCTTCACCAAAACTAATTTAGTAATATTCATCATGCAAAATTTTCCAGAGTTTTAAGCTTAACCCTAAAAGGACGGGGGGGTGGGGGCCATGACGGCCCACCCCTCAACGTTTTGTGCGATAATTTCAAAATGCAAAAAGATAGCGCTGCAAAATGTTATTGCTTTTTTTTCAAGTCTCGCGCAACTTTTGAGACCAAATTTGCGACATACGGGTATAGCATCGCGACGCCATATGATTTTTTCTGAGACAATGTCATGCCGAAAATGACTCATTTTTATCATTTGTGTACAAAGTCTATAGGAGATGAAATTCATTAAAGGGTGATATTTTTTTCGTTCTAATTGGTCTGCTTAATTAAGGGTTTAATGTAGTTGTTAAATGGTATGTAATCATTTCCATTGAAAAAACAATGGAAAACCCAAAATGAAAAAACAAATAATGAAAAAATTGGCTTTTGCAATTTTTCTTTGTGGAAACCTATAAGATTACAAAGATGATATCTGGACAAAACAAAGAAAGAAAATTTGAAGTGAAATTGGGTGATAGATATCCAAATAATGTTTTTCACAAATGAATTTGCATAATTTTATTCATAGTAAGTAAGAGTACTCAATACATCTCAAATAGCCCAGTTAAACTTCAATAAAACTGCCCTTCAATACTGTATCTGTGTATAATTCATTGATTTGTTACCATATTGATTTTTTTCAGAGTGATCTTCGAATGACACTGAATAGCCGGCAACCAGATTCAGCTGCGGTGAGTCCATGTTCTTATGTAATGTAGTACCTTTGCTGGTACAATTGTTTCAGAAAATTGTAGGGCCCCATCAAAAACTTTCATGATTGTGCTTCAATGTTTTTATTGTCCCAAAATACATCCTTATCATTGTGAAATAGTACATGTATGTTCTTGTGTAGCCCATATCACATTTTGAGCTGTTACAAAATGGGATAATGATTGTAGCCAATCACATGCACTTTAATAAATCGGTCAAATGTTGGCTCTTTAATTTTGCACTAAGATGCACCAAATTGCAACAAGTGCGGAGCAAATTGCATAATGTATCTCTAAATGTTGTAAATTAATTTTTAATGCCTTGATCATTGACTTCTGTTTTGATGAGTTTGTATTTATTGCATTGTTATTATCGCATTAAACTGTAAGGTATCCTGCATTTTTGAATATTTTTGTATTAAATGCATTGTAATAAACTGTAGTATCTTGTATTTTTACCATTGTTTATGAACAGAAAGTGAATAGCTTGAAGCAAAGGAATCTCAAACTGGAGATGAATCTGAAGGACAAAGAAGCGGAGCTTATGTAAGTTGGATTCTTTTTCAGATTCTGATTTACAATACTGTCTCTCTTCCCATGTTTCTAGCAATGTTTGCAGAACTTTGCTCACATATTCCATAATTTCAAGTGATGTGTTGGCATATGAATTCATGATTTTTGTCAATCCCTAGGAGTTTGTGTTGGTGAATGGGGAAATTACATGTACACTAAGATCATTCTTCAACTCCAGCTGTAATGCTTGGTACTAAAGACTGCATTTTACACCGTTGCTCACATACTTAAAGAAATATATGATAGTTTCGAAGATCAATTAATCACCAACCTCATTCAAAGTAAGGGGTTGTGCCTAAGGAGCATTTCATTTTATCTGAAATTTTATCTGACAGTTACCATATTAACAGTGCTTCTCAGCCAATCAAATTCAAGGAACATTGTCAGATCTGACATCTTGTCTAGATGAAAATGTTGGAGAAACACTCCCTAGTGTTTGTGTTGTAGCAACATTAAAACCAGTTATCGACACTGTACATTAAACAACCTCATTGTAATATGTCTTACTCAAATATGTCTAATTCAATTTAGGTAGTTCAGTTTCAGTAAATATTGTGAATTACCTTCTTGGTAAAACTGATCTTCTAAGGTGTTTCATTAAGACTTGTTATGATAACAAATCGATATTTCCGATGAAAGTTTCCGATCAACTAATCAAATCAACCAAATTCAAAGATTGTTGGTTCTGCAAATTTGTTATGATTACGAGTTAAATGAGTGAGCACTTGATGAAACACAATTGCCTTGTCTCAAGATGATCTTGTTTGTTTGTCTATCTTTTTATAGGAAGCTGAAGAATGATATGAAAGGAACAAGAATGGAAGAGATGAAAGTTGCTATGGAATCATTCTATCAAGAGGTAATAATCATTGATTAATATTCTTCAAATGTCCTGATTTTTGTTGTCTCAGAAAGTGTCATGATAACCCAGTGAACTCTTGAAATACTGCCTAAGTTTGTTAAAAATTTCAAATCTAAGGTGGAGAGTTAG
Source organism: Lytechinus variegatus (assembly GCF_018143015.1). Classification (NCBI taxonomy): domain Eukaryota; kingdom Metazoa; phylum Echinodermata; class Echinoidea; order Temnopleuroida; family Toxopneustidae; genus Lytechinus; species Lytechinus variegatus. The sequence continues at coordinate 9,103,598 of NC_054749.1, forward strand.
ACCATATAATACATTATAATACAGACCAATACATACCATATGATTCTCATCACGACAAATCGGTCAAGAAGGGTCTTGTTAAATGTCTGTTCGACAGAGCAGCACGTATTATAACTCACCCGCCTGAACTCCCGAAAGAAAGAGCACACATACGTGGCGCCTTATACAGTAACGGCTACCCACGCCGTTTTATCAAGAATACTTTCAAGAAAAAACAAGCACCAAGGGATCAGAAGGTTTTCAAGACTTGAACAGTCTTGCCATACATAGATGGCCTTTCACAACAACTTAAACGCCGATTAGAAGGTCATGGTATCCGAACGGTTTTCCGCTCGGACACCACCTTACGCAAACAGCTTGTACGCCCCAAAGACCCTATCCCTGATCACAGACGTGATGGCGTAGTATACAACATTCCTTGCCAGGGATGTGACGGGTCTTACATCGGAGAGACAGCCCGACCGATAGTTGAACGCATTTCTGAACACAAGCACAATGTTCGGTTACAGCGAACTGACACATCCGCGGTGGCAGAACATGCTTGGAAGAAGCAACACCACCCAGATTGGGAGGGTGTACATTGCATTGCCAAAGAAAGACATTGGTATACACGCAGGATTAAGGAGGCTATTAGTATACGTCTTTGTCCTAACAATTTCAACAGAGACAGCGGGATCGACATCCCCGATTTCTGGATGCGAACCATCCGACAGCACAATACCCCCTTACCTGGCAGTGCACGCCGACCCGATCGTTCCCGGCCCCGATCGAGGGACCGCTCAGCCAGTCAACCCCCGCCCACGGGAAACTAGCGAGCCCGCCAATTTTGGTCTCATTTGCATATTGCCGACCCCCGGCTTATTTGCATAACTCCTGACCAATCACACAACGGATCAGTGCCCACCTATTGTTCTCGCGTTTGTGCGTACGGTCTTGGAGGTTAGTATAAATAGAGTACGATATCGGACAATCCGTGTCACTTGATAAAGAGTTGCAGCGGCACTCGAAAGCTCGTGAACTTGTAAGCTAGTGAACACTTTTTGCGAGAGTGATCACGAATTTCCTTGTTGACCATAGTAGATTGCGAGACAAATGAATACCCTCTAGCGATTAAGAATTTTTTCTCTAACAGTTGTCAGTATAAGTTGACCTTGAAAGCTCTTGAAGCCAGCATGACTGTCTCTGATGGCCTGGCAGAGATGCTTCTAGCAGTCTGGTCACATGCTGCTGTGGGATAGCAGCCCATTCCTCCTGGACTATCAACGAGAGAACAGCTGGTGCTTTATTTGACCTGGGTGTGACGGATTGCTTGAGTTGATCCCAAAGATGCTCGATTGGATTTAGAACTGTTGAGTTAGCGGGTAAAACCATTCTTTCGATTCCTTGCTCTTGAAGGACATCCCAGTATAGCTTCTAAGGAGCTGCGTTTTGGGATTATTGCGACAAGTAAGGAAGTCATTCACTACCCTCGCTCTGTGTGGACGTGCATTATTATCCATGAAGATGAACCCATCTCCTTGGGAACCAGCAAATGGAAGAACGTGGAGACGCAAAATCTCATCAAGATAGCAGTTTACTGTTCATTTCTCCATCAATCTGCACAATTGTTGTCTTATTAGCTTGACTTATGCTTGCCCAAACTGTGATACTCCCTCCTCCAGAGGTGGTGGCTGGTTGTTTTGTGAACCCTTTTTGCTTCTTCTCTCTTCGCCCCCCATATACAACTCTGTCAATGTTTCGGGAGGCACACATGTGTTTCATCCGAGAACAGGATTTGTTGTTACTGTTCTCTGTTCTATCGGACATGCTTCAATGCCCAAGCAAGATGCTGTCTTGATCCTCAGGACAATTGTGTATTCAAGATGATGGGCACAAATGGTTGCTAACAGTCAGTGCTGAAATCCGTTGGTTTGGGAGACAAAGACCCACCGGATTTACGTCAATTGTAATTGTAAATATTGCATAGTCGTTAGTCTTCAAAGAAAGGCATTGCTTTTGGAGATGGCACTATGTGAAAGTCATCTTATTGATATTCAATTTAAAGTCAAAGGGCCTTTAGAAATAAACATTTAACTTACCCTTTTGTGTTTTCCTCATGCGCATCCTATTACCAATCCAATGATCTTCCCTAGCAGTGGTTTCCCAAGGTAGGCAATTCTTGGCAGGTCAAGTACCTCGCCAGTGGAATACTTTCGTATTAGAGGTTACAAATTGCTTTTGGAGTATCATCTAGTCTCCTAGCCACCCTCTTGATAGGAATTTGTGATTGGAGAAAGCCTAAAGTGATCGCCCTTATTTGGTTAGCTACATGTAGTCAAGGTATCTCTGTTTATTTATATTTATTTGTTTTGGGGTTTTTTTCTCAGCAGAATGGCTTCATCAATACTGTAATTGAGATATATTGTTCTACATGAGGGTTCTGCATTACATAAAAACACATAGAAATACAAATGTCTGCATAGCATTAGAATACATAGAAGTACAAACATGAATGCACATGTGAGTGAAGCGGTCAGAGGTCACAGAGGTTAATATTTAAGGTTTTAGAACGTGCGTTACTGTATATATATCCTTAGTCTAGAATGACTAGGGCATAAAGTTTGCCTTCATGCAGTCGAAAGTCAATTTTTAGTGGGTGAGGTTGCATTTTTATGTCATTTATATCCATGTTTGTTTCTACCAATTAGAATTTGGTGCTGATATACTTTTGGTCTTTAAAAATTCAGAAGCATTTCATCTTGATATTTATTTTTAGTGTGATTTTGCTTTTTAATTTTCAGGTTCAAAGGCTTCGCTACCAGCAGTCACATCAAACTGGAAAGTGAGTTTAAACATCTTTCCTTCCATAACCCTAATAATCCTGGGTATCTTGGTTCTTGATCCCCCCCCCCCCCCCCCCCCCCGGATTATTAGTGTTAATTCTCACTGAGCTGGGAGGGGAGGAGGTGTAGAATTGATGTGGCCCCTTACCATTGACGCTTTGTGCAATAATTCAAAGTTGCAAAAAACATGTACTCGCAACTTTTGAGACAAAACATAGGACACTTATCTTTGTGGCTACAAGGGCACACAAATGTTTATAAAAAGCAACTTAGACCCAGAGGGGAAAAAACTCAATGAGGCCACACAGTGTGCTTGCACCAAAATTATCATATTCTAAGCCTTTTTCTTGATTTAGAGCAGTATGATTTCATGGAGAAGTTGTGCAGAAATTTAACATAAAAAATGAAATCACATATCTCCAAGAGCAGCCACATGCCCCTTTACACAAAGCTTATGAATCATAGTAGAAGAATATCCTTAACCACAATGTACAATCAATCGTGAAAATCAAGCTTACAATCACTCGATAACCTCTGTGTTCCGGGACCCTGATTATGTCCATTGAATTGATTGCCTTTTCTCATTGTAGAGCAACAAGACCTGGTACAGCTGAGAAGGAGTCGACTTCAACTGCCAAGGTGAAGGCCCTGAATGGCACCATCCTGAGACTTACAGAGAGTAATCAAAGACTGCAGAGTGAGAACAAGCTCCTCAAACAGGACCTGGAGAGGACATTGTACGAGAGCTCAGCTTACAATGGACCTGCACGCTCTGAAAAATCTCATAGAGGTAGGTACATTATCCTGGCAAGTGACTCTTTAGGCATGAAAAGGCATCATTTCATCAATTTTGGACAAGGAATAGTCCTTGGATAGGATGTTCAAAGGAGGCCCTGTTCAGAGGAGGGTAACCACCAGTGCACGTTAAGAACCCACTGCACTATTTTGTATAAAAGTAGGGGGAAACCCCCATGTAATTGTAGTCCACCTGCACCCCCAATCAGTTTTATTGGGAGGAGAGACCTGCGGGTCATAGTGATTCAGTTTCCTTTTCGCCTCCAGGCACAGTTGACGTGAAACAAATGATGATAGTGAGAAGGGGTAAGAGCCCTGTCGGCAGAGCAAGGAATTTCGATCTGGGTGACTCTGGTTCAATTCCCACTTGATGCGCTCTGCCCTCTGGACAGGAATTTAAACTCATTACCAGATCCCTCAGAGAGGAGGACCTCAAGCCACCCAAGAGAGACATGAAAACTCTACATGAGCAGTTGGTCTTTATGCCACCTTTATCTATACATGTTTCAATACAGAATACGACTTGAGGGAAACCAGCTGGAATTTTGTCGAATAAATGTTTGTTCGGATTATTTTATTTGATGTGTGCAAGGTTGGCAGAATGTTATATATGTTGTTTGGGCTCTCCGTTACTTTTTGTCTCCTGTTTATTCTCTTTTGCATTTGTAGACTATGAGGACATGAACAGGAGAGAACTGTTGACCACTGTTGTCAACCTTCAACAGGTTAGTCATGTGATGTCATCCTAGTCACCTATCCGTATTAAACACTAATATATTGTGGTTTTTGTCTCACCTGCATAGCAGAGTGAGACTATAGGCGCCGCTTTTCTGATGGCAGCGGCGGCGTCAACATCAAATCTTAACCTGAGGTTAAGTTTTTGAAATGACATCATAACTTAAAAAGTACATGTATATGGACCTAGTTCATGAAACTTGGCCATAAGGTTAATCGAGTATTACTGAACATCCTATTAGAGTTTCATGTCACATGACCAAGGTCAAAGGTCATTTAGGGTCAATGAACTTAGACCATGTTGGGGGAATCAACATCAAAATCTTAACCTGATGTTAAGTTTTTGAAATGTCATCATAACTTAGAAAATATGTGGACCTAGTTCATTAAACTTGGACATAAGGTCAATCATGTATCACCAAACATCCTGCATGAGTTTCATGTCACATGACCAAGGTCAAAGGCCATTTAGGGTCAATGAACTTTGGCCGATTTGGAGGTATCTGTTGAATTACAATCAAAACTTTAAAAGTTTTTGGATCTGATTCATGAAACTTCGACATAATAGTAATCAAGTATCACTGAACATCCTGTGCAAGTTTCAGGTCACATGATCAAGGTCAAAGGTATTTGGGGTCAATGAACTTTGGCTGAACTGGGGGTATTTGTTGAATTACCGTCATAACTTTGAAAGTATGTTGGTCTAGTTCATAAAACTTGGACATAAGAGTAATCAAGTATCACTGAAAATCCTGGGTGCACTTTAGGTCACATGACCAAGGTCAAAGGTCAATGAACTTTGGCCATAATGGGGTATCTGTTGAATTACCATCATAACTTCGCAAGTTTATTGATCTGATTTTTGAAACTTGGACATAAGAGTAATCAAGTATCACTGAATATTCTGTGCAAGTTTCAGGTCACATGATCAAGGTCAAAGGTCATGTGAGGTCAGTGAATTTTGGCCACATTGGGAGTATTTGTTGAATTACCATCCTATCTCTGTAAGTGTATTGGTCTAATTCATAAAACGTGGAAATAAGAGTAACCAAGTATCACTGAACATCTTGTGCGAGTTATAGTAGTTTTCAAAGTCAGCAATGCTGCTATGTTGAATCGCGTGATGCAGATGAGACGGCCACAGGCATTCTACTTGTTGAAGTATAAGTATCATCAATATAGATCTTATAAAACATTGTGCTATCATATGAAGAAAAATGTGCCACTCCTACAGGTGTATGTAGATCAAACACAAACTCTTGACTTCCTACATTTAAATGATACTTGAAAGCTGATTGATGTTCAAGTATATTATGATTCCACACTCTTGCCTGATTATAGAGGTATATCTCTATGTGATGATCTTTTAGGATTTTAGGATCATACCTCCAGACATCATATAAGTCATCATAAATTTGAAAATGTTTGATTCTTGAGGTAGCTAAAGAATGATCAAAGTGCCAAACTTCAAACCTGTATCATGTTTATTTGAGTGAGGATAACCTTTTTAGGTACAGGGATCACAAATTTAAAGGTCAAGTGTCACAGAGAGCATTATTTGAGTAGGATGGGTGTGTTGTACATTTCTGATCTAGTGATTGTGTCAATTTCAACTGAGCTTTATCGAAAACTAATGGGCCCGTATTCTGAAGTCGGGTTTAACTTAAACTCAGGTTGTGGTTTAAGTATGGAGAGCCAATTGGAGCATAAATCCCCAACAGTAAACATTCAGTTTATTAACTCATATGACACCCAAATTGTTCATAATTGTCTGGGAAAGATAACTGAGGTATTTTCTTCATTATGAAAGCAAAAGGAAAAAAATATGACACATAAGAAATATAAAATATAAACTAAATTTTTGATTTCTTGGCTTCCCATAATTTTAGTACAGAGTTAGACCGTGGTCTAAGTTAAACCCGACTTTAGAATACGGGCCATGATCTTTACTGACAAAGTCATCTCAAAAAGGATGTACATAAAGCAATCAATCTTGGAAGGTCTGTTCAAACACACCATTGATGCATCATGATCGCAGAATTAAGTCCAGATCTGTATAGCTTATAGGGGTCCCGTTTTCTTTACGTCCTTTTGTAAACCAGAAAGTGGAGCATTTGGAGGGTAAAGGTATGCGCAAAGACCGCAACCTGGATGGAGAGATGCCGGGTAAGATTCCCTTGACCGGGTCATTGTCTGACCGGCTTGACCAGCTGGATAAACGGGAGACAGAGCTCTTAAAGGAGAAAGGGAGGCTAGAGAAAGATGTCAGCAGGCTTCGGGAAGACAAGACCAAATTCAGACAGAAAGTGGAGCAGTTTGAGTGAGTATCAGGATCAGTTAGAATGTCAAAATGCACTTATGAGTTTTGCTGTTTCAAGGTTAACTTTTACAGTAAAGTGATAGATAGATAGATAGGTAGATCGAATTGTGATGCATTTACATATAAATCAACATGAATCAATACATAAAAGTGAAATAGATATCATTGAATAATAGTTATGGTAATAACTAATGTGGCAGTGGCAAGAATGTAATGGAGTTTCCATGGGGTCAAAGGTCACAGAGGTCATTATTTACATTGAAATATTATGTTTCTAATTTAAGATCCTTTTTTACAATATTCCTAAATCTAAAGAACCATTTAAGGTTTCAATTACCATATATTTGCTTGTATGAGAGTTGTGTTCAGGGGTCATGAGTTGAATAATGAAAGAATGGAAATTGGAACAATGGAAGAGGACAAAAATTCCGTCTAACATTTGATGTGGTCTAGTTTTATCATTACTATTGTCATTGTTATTATGATGATCATCCCTGTCTTTATCATTTTCATCATTTTAATTTTTTCCTTCAAAATCGTGTGCATGTGTTGGTATCAATAACGCATGAATATTATTTCATTATTTGATGCAAAATGAAAGAGCCATGTAGAGAAAATACCTTGCACAAGGGCCGTGCTGGGAATCAAACCTCAAGACTTCAATGGTGTAGTAGGCGCTCAGCTACCACCCAGGACCATGCCTCATTGTCATCATTATTATTGTTATTTTTCCCATTAGAGATGAAAACAAAGCTCTAGAGAAGGAGAATGAGAGATTGAAAGAACAGCTCAAGTCTATGACTCCAAGACAGAATGGTAGCATGAAACGTCACCCTAGCAGTGAGAGTCTCCATAGCAGACGTAGTGACAGACATGGTGACAGACACAGTGACAGATACAGTGATAGACACAGCGATAGACGAAGTGAACGGCAGGACAGGAGCGGTGACAGGCAGAGTGATAGACACAGTGAAAGATACAGCGACAAGCATGGTGATAGACACAGTGACAGATACAGCGACAAGCATGGTGACAGACAAAGTGACAGGTATAGCGACAAACATAGTGACAGACACAGTGATAGACACAGTGATAAGCACAGCGACAGGCTGAGTGACCGAAGTGAGAAGAGGTCAAGAGCAAACAGCTCGGCTTCAGTGAGGAGAAAACAGAGAGAAGAGGAGGAGCTGAGAGAGAGGGAGCGAAAGCTGGAAGAGCTCAGACAGAACAGATCGGCACGCACTCTGCAGAAAAATTGGAGGGCTCACAAACAGCGGGTGAGTTACTCTGCAAACATTTGTTCCAAAACTTCACAATTTATGAACATGTCTTATATCGGTTTATATTTGTATGTTCTATCAAAATTATCAATAAGATATCATTGAAACATTTTTTTTTTAAGTCAACAGAATTTCTTTATTGAATATCTCAAGAGTACAGAGCTGCCAATCACTACAAATTAACCATAATTGCTACTGATATGAGACTGCTTTACAAAATAACAAATGCAACCTTATTAGCCCTCAATTTTTTAAGCACTATTACAGGATGCACACACTTATATACACACATTTTGCGGTAGTGATTTCATTTAAAGGTTGCAAGGAATATGCAATACATGTATGTGCAGATCTCTATGCTTACAATATGAAGTGGACACTTCAAAAGCATCATCATACAACCATCACATCTCAAATAGAGCCGTATTTTCTTTATGTTCATTTGCATCTGTTATGCACTACATATGCCCATGGTGATTTTACAGAAAATTTATAATACCAGTAAAATGTGTTATTTAATTAAAAATTATTAATTTTTAGCTAATGAAATCATACTATATTGTCTTCTTTTTTTACACAGGAACAAGATCGTAACAGTGATTTAGATGAAGTGAGTATGAATGGTCTATAAATTAAAGTAACTTGGAGTTGGTGTTTGTATTTGTAGTTCAAGAATACAGTCTACCTTTTCAATTAATGCTTTATTCAGTGTGTAATATTGAATCTCATTTAGTATGAAATAATAAAAAGAAGACATGGACGTGTAAATGAAATATTCTGTATCTAAAACCTGCAGGATTTACAGGATAATAGTTCTCTATTATGAAAATGCATTATAGTGCTTACATTGAGAAATTGGTTTTAAATTTATTTTCATTAAAACTTTAATGGAATAGAATGGCATAAAGAAATTTGTTTTATTTGAATCGAGGAAAAGATTGTATGAGAAAATTTAGATGATTCCACTTACATGTAGTAATGATAATATATATATTTCTATATTTTTAGCTGTAAGGATATATCAAGATAGGGGTAATAAGGCACTTTAACTTTTCAAAGTTATGGTCAATCAAACACAAATTACATGTAGCAACTTTGTGTTGATATCCTGAATATTGGATCCTAGAGCAAAAACTTTATGAAATCTCAATTTCCTGGTAATTTATTCAAAAATTCGCTCTTTTGGAGCCATTTCATGTACAAATCCGGATAGAGGAATGTAAATAGAGAAAAATTCAGCATTAGTTCATGCAGCGGGAGTACATTTTTTATTGGGAGAGAAAGAACGGCATAGTTGCTCACTTTGTTATCGTTGTTTGGTTAGGCTGCGACTACTATCCAAGCAGCAATGCGGGGGCACCACAGACGGAAGGATCTACTAGATCGCTTCAACTCAGAGCCTTTCTCCCCATCCACGACGGATGCTGCCAGTGACAGGATACGAGATGAGGAGGAGGAGGATAGTGATGATGTGGATGATGCTGCCATGACGATACAGTCTGCCGTCAGAGGTCATTGGTCACGCAAAGAACAATTAAGCAAATTGTGAGTTCTTCCATACCTTGGCTGTGTGTTGGTAATGAATGTAGTAACAATTGCTTTAGTGATTCCGTAGTAAGGTATAATAATAATGATAACACCAACATGCTTATAAAGCACACATCGCTGCCAAATGCGTCCCTATGCGCTCATTTAGATATCATTAACCTTGATGTAGTCCCACAGAGCGTGGTGGCATATTAAGGAATGATTTCCTGCCAGGTACCCATTTACCTCACCTGGGTTGAGTGCAGCTTAATGTGGATAAATTTCTTGCTGAAGGAAATTACTCCATGGCTGGGATTTGAACCAACGACCCTCTGTTTGAAAGTCAGAAGACTACCGGAAATCCCCTGTGACAGTATGGCAATTCCCCACCCCCTTAGGATCTTTCGATTAGTGAGAAAAAAGGAGAATAGGAAGAAAGAATGAAGGGTAGGATGAAAATGAGAGGACTAGGGCATGAAGCCCTATGATACCCCTATAATATATTTCAACTCGGCATGAAAATATTATGTCAATGTATAACTAGCAATATTAATTCCTTGAATGCACTGAGGGCTGCTGAAGAAGAGGCAGCTCAAGCAAATCCACTGAAATAATCGTTAATGGAATAATTTGCAGATTTTAAAAGAACTATTATTGTTGTTGTTATTATCATGTTGTACTAAATAATATCTCATATCCCATTTCTCATTAACAGCTCTAATCGATCAGACTCGGAGCCTGAGTCAGCACGATCGTATCGTAGTGGTAAATCTAGCAAGGCAGGGTCAACTAAGAGCGGATTAGACAGGTTCATGACTGGATCAAGATCTGGATCCAAAGCTGGATCAAGCAAAGCAGGATCAGTCAGAAATGGATCAAATGGTGAGTGTACAGAATACTTTACCCATCTTATGTACATGGCTATGATATTTTTTTGGCAGGCTTTTCTGCTACAGTTATTCATCATGTCTTGGTTCAAAACCGAATGGAATTCTTTGAATATCATTGTGGGCCACATTATCCACCAATAGGACCTTACAAAAATGTGCTCAAATTTATGGTTTGTGAGCACTCTGGTGAATTAAAACATTAAAATTTCCAAGATTATATTGTAAAACAGATCATCAATGAATGGAACTTCATATTTTTTTTTACAAAAGTACACTTTTTTAAGACTTATGGAGTGTTTATTGTAGGCTGCATTGCCTCACAAAGACAGGGTGGTTGCAGACTCTGAGTGGAATGACTGTTTTCAGAGAGAAATGTTTCTCACATTTCTGTAGTTAAGGACGAGTCCACCCCAACAAAAGATGATTTGAATAAAAAGAGAAAAATCCAACAAGCATAACCCTGAAAACAAGTCCACCCCAACAAAAAGTTGATTTAAATAAAAAGAGAAAAATCCAACAAGCATAACCCTGAAAACAAGTCCACCCCAACAAAAAGTTGATTTAAATAAAAAGAGAAAAATCCAACAAGCATAACCCTGAAGACAAGTCCACCCCAACAAAAAGTTGATTTAAATAAAAAGAGAAAAATCCAACAAGCATAACCCTGAAAATTTCATCAAATTCAGATATAAAATAAGAAAGTTATGGCATTTTAAAGTTTCGCTTAATTTCACAAAAAAATTATATGCACATTATGGTCAGTATGCAAATGAGAAGACAGATGACATCATCCATTCACTATTCCTTTTGTATTTTATTATATGAAATATGAAATATTCTAATTTTCTCCTCATTGCCAAGTGAAACAACGATTAATTCCTCCTTGAACACATGGAATTAGCATTGTGTAATCTTACATGTATATGGTTCAGTCAAGTTGGTCCTTATTGTCAAATTTGTGAAAAATGAAATATTGCATAATTCAAACAATAAAAAACAAAAGCAATTGTGAGTGATGGACAACTGACACATTTGCATGTCACTGAGTTGTGCATATCACTGTTTTGTGAAAAATTAAGCAAAACTTTGAAATGCCATAACTTTCTTATTTGTACATCCGATTTTGATGAAATTCTTAGCATTATACTAGTTTGATTTTTCGCTATTTATTCAAATCATCATTTTTCTTGGGTGGACTTGACCTTTAAATAGTACAAATACAGAATGCTATAAGGTGACAATCACTGTTTGCATAGCTGCCAATGTGTACAATTGTTTGGGGTGTTTTCTATGATTTTCCTCAATACAATACAATCTTTTTAAAAAAAAGATTACTCCATTTTCATGTTTTTATTACTTGTAAATATCTTCTGTATTGTTTTTCCATCTGTCTGGACATATTGACCTATATCCTCCAAAGAGGTTTCTATTGCACCATGGTATAACATGGAGAATGCAGATTTCTTATAATAATGCATTTCATTCAATCATGAATTAAGCTGGACTTTCCAATGTTTATGCGATGAAATAAGCATAATTATTTACAATTAAACTGCATAGTCCATGATTTTGCACATTGTACAATTTAAACTTCTTGATGAAACAGGCCTTACATGTAATATCTTGAGGCCACAGCACGCCTTACAACAGGTCGATGGTCCGATTTTGGAACAAATCACATTTTGCTTATTTTCTGAAAATGTTAATGAAAATCTACTTTTTATTTGAGGTTAAAATTAACTAAAGAATACTAATGTAACAATTTTGGATGATTGCAAGCCCTTATTTCGTAGTCAATCGTACGTTTGCTATTACGTCAGTACGACTACATTTTAAATTAATGCTACTTATTTATTCTTGTATTACACAGTAAGATATTCTGTGTTCCAATATGAGCATCAAATACTACCGTTTCATTCAAATAATGGGTCGGAGACCTATTGTTAGGTGTGCGATGGCTTTGAGAATTACAGTGTTACAAGTTGATCTTGTGTTGATTTTACAGTTTCAAGGAAAGACGCATTTTCTGAAGAGGACTCTGATGACTCTCTCGTCATGTCTACTACGTCAAAGAAGAGTACTGTATCCAAATATAGTAATAAATCAGGTAAGAATTGTATTGGTACATTACAACGTCAAAGTGATGTATCTTCGTATAGGTCTCATGCTAGTCTGCTGTGCAAACCTTTCACTTGTGTAAAGGGTCTGCATTGCAGCAAACTCATGCCTTGTGTACTGAAGGCCCTCTCAGCAATTTTTATATGTGCTAGTCTCTGAGTGGAGATAGACTCGTCGATCAAAGTTTCAATCAGGGTCTGTGCCTGCAGACTAGTCTTATGCATTGACATCCTCTTGCCACCATCTTAACATACATTGTAGGTTGAAGCCATTGCCTTGCCTTGGTGATCTGCAGCTGGCACATCTCTGACAACTCTGTTTATTGTTCAACACATACTAGTATATTGTTTGACAAATTAAATGATAAATTTGAAGAAAATATGAAACATAACTTTGTCGACCATTACCCTCTCTCTAGTGATTTGCGGAAGTCCCATAAAATTCCATAGAATGACATGAGAGTCCCAATCAGTCAATCATGAAAGATCTGTTTCCTGAACTCCTCAGTCAAACAAATATTGTCATTTATTCATTCACTGTGATCCCTATGCAAGTATTTCAATAAAACTGTTTTATTTTCCATGTTTAATTTGTTTCTTCTGCCTATTTTTTTCTTTTTTACTCTCATTTATTTGTAAATAGGGAACAAAGGAAGACAGGTAAGTTACTGAATTATTCTAGATTTTGGTAGACAAAGTGTCTATGATTTTAAAACCCCAACCCAGATAGTCTGAATCTTCAGGGGCCCGTTTCACAAAGGACTTGCAACTGTTGTAACTTTGCCACTATGGCAACTACCATGGAAACCTTGATTCTGATTGGCTGCTGAGCCCTGTTACCATCGGGCATGGTAGTTGCCAATATGGCATAGTTACAACAGTTGCAAGACCAAGTCCTTTATGAAACTAGCCCCGGAGCTCCTTATCTATCACCCAAAGCATTCCGCAATACACAATTGAAATTACTTTCTTAAACTAATGATTGGAGCACTTAAAGACCATATTTGAAGCCAAAATAAATAATAAATCACTATCAGTGTAAATATGAGAAAGGAAATACAATTAAAGAAGTTTCCTGCATTTTCAATGCTTCCCACCTTAGTAATTTGCTTAGAAGCACTCAAATTCATGAGCATTGAAAATGATCTGTGTTATGCTTCTCACTTCCCTGAATCCGACAATTTTCTATGAACAGAATTGTTATTACATATGTGTGTATGTAGAAAATTTCAATAATTGCCCTATATAATTTTCGAAATTACAAATCTCTTTTTTTTCTAAAACAATCAATTTGCAAAGAAAAATATTATTTCCTCCTCAAATTGATAAAACTGTTGCTCTTGACCATATTCTTTATTTGTTGCTTATTGGTCACTGCTCATTGGTATACCTGCATTCAGATTGAACATGGTATGTACAGTTATGCCAGACAAGACTAAAGAAAAAAGAATTAAAAAGGGGTTCAGTGCTGAAATTTCCATTTATTGGCCTCATTCTGAACTCTGGTTAGTTTAAACTCTGGTTTACAGTTGTGGTTTAACTATGGATAGCCAAAAGCTCAATTGGTCAGCTCATTTGACACTCAAATCATTCACAGTTGACTGGGAATAATTAATGAAACAGTTCTCTTTTTCAAGAAAACATGAGTAAAGCAGCCAAGTAAATATAGGAAGCATCTGGGGGGGGGGGGGGGTTCATCAATATTTTTGTCTGACAAGTTGTCAGATCTGACAACTTTCCTGGGTTCTGATTGGTTGAGAAGCACTGTTACTATAGTAACTGTCGGATAAAAGAGGACTTGTCAGATAAAACGTCCGACAAGTCCTTTCATGAAATGCTCCCCTGATTGAAATGTAATTTTTAATATATTTTTTGGCTTCCAATGATTTTAACAGAGTTAGGCAATGGCCTAAGTTAAACTAGGCTGTAGAATACAGGCCTTATACTTTTAATGATATTTTCTGTGAAATATTTTTTGTTAATGTTTGTATTATGTAATGTGGAAGCAATATGATAATCCAGCTTTTTTACATACAAACAAATGGAAATCAAAATCCCATTCACATATTGTTGTAGAATTTATGCCACTAAAAACCATTAAAAAGGCACCGTTTCTTTGGCTGGGGAATCTGAATGTTTTGAACTGGAAAGCAGTGGAAGTGCATTTAAATTTACATTGATGTATCTCATAATCGGCTTTTCTTTGGTATATGATTTGTCAGATTTTTGTGGGTTGTTTTTTTTTCTTCCAATAAGGACTTGAACTTTTTGTTTTACTTTACTTCTCCAAATTTTTTGTGATTGCAGTGATGACTAATTGTGTTTTCCTGCTTTATAAAAATATATTTTCAAACACATCATGACATGTCACTTTTTGTAATAAGTGAATCTTTTTGTCTTGTACCTCATCGTTTAGTTTGTAACCTAATACACTCTTAATCACTCCATCTGTCATTCAGTAACCCATCAATGATTGTAGGATTAAAACATTTACAGGGGCCCATAACAGAAACTTTAGCAATGATCATAGAAATTTTTTTAGGATTGATTACCTTGACTACAATGTGCAATAATTGGTGAACATCAAGCTTACGATTAATCGCAAACCTTTATATTAAGCGATCCAGGTCTGTTTAACTCATATAGTACATTTACTTCCACATACAAACATTTTATACTTCCATAACAGTTGTAAATTTAATACCTTTTGAATTGTATAGGTAACTATTCCGCATATTTATTTTCACAGAAATATCGCAATAAAAAGGCTGAAATTAAAATAAAAGATTATAAAGCCACACTTCATTACTTTAAAGGAAAACTAACAAGAAAAATTAACATCTCCTAATCACTTTTCTTCCCTCCCTCATTACAAAGACTAACAACTCCTCATCTAAGACCTCCACAACAACCCAAAGACAACCTCAGCACCTTGCATCCTCCATTCCTGAAGAAGGTTCAAGCGATGACGATGATGACATCGTTGTCACTGTCAAACCAAATAAACCTTCCTCCACCACCACAAACACCACTGTCAAAGCTAAATCCAAGCGATTTGGCTTCTTCTGAACATCACTGAGTTGATGTCTTCTGATTTGTCACTCTCTTTCATCTCAGGTCGTAATGTTTCTTTTCATTCTATCCATTTGACGACATCATGTTGATTGTTTTCAGCAATGTTGTAATGTACAGTGTGTTGATGTTTCTAATTGCTATTCCGATTGTGAGGAATTTTGATACACTCATCAACACTCATCAATTTTGTCAAACATGCTGTGTTAAGGGCATTGATTGCAAGTTCTTTTCTTTTCAATATTTTATTACTATCATTATTATTATTATTTCTCACCTTTTAAGATGATATATGTTTTGCCATTCATGAGTGTTTCTTCAATTGTAGCATTCAATCTGTACTCTGTCACCTGTCATTACTTAATCTATGGTTGGGGCACGGCAAAAAAGACTTTCATTTCAATGCAGCTCAAAAGAATGATATTGCACATATTTTTTTTTACCTGCAGTTACGTGCAAGTCTTTGTGCAAAGAGCACATAGTATGTTCACCAATTGGAGCCCTTGCATTTCTAATGCCATAATCATTTCATGTGTGTCAATAGCTATTCTCTATTTGAAAAATTTAGTTTTTGATGTTCAATTATTAACAATTTTCTAAATTAGTTACTGACGAGTTTGATTTGTATGCATATCCTTTTATCTTAATGTACACCTAGAGCGTAGGCAGTAGTCATTCTACTCTGAAAAATGGACTCGGTAGCAAGAAAGACAACGACAGTGATGACGATGATGATGATCTGGTATTCTAGTGTGCATTTTCTTATAAGGGACAGGAATTTCCTTTTCTTGGGTAAATCAAAATTGAAATCCATTTTGGGTTCTTCTACTATTTGTGTGACAATTCATAACATTTACCTTTGCAAAACTAGTTTTTGTGCAAATTTGTAATGATTTTGCAATGAAGTTTGCGATTGTTCACGACTTGATTGATGGAATTTTTTTCCATCCCCTCCCCCATATTCATCATTCCTTTCATGAATTTCTCAAACAATGTTAATTTGAGAGCATCACAGTATTTCATATGAACTAAAAAATAGAGCAGTCATGTCAGGAAGGCCCCTTGTATAGTGGGTTAGAATCTGGAATTTCCTGCACATCAAATCGGATGATTCATACGAATTAATATGAACACCATGGTCATGTGATGTAGTCACATGATCTCTGACTCGGGGAACACTAGGCAACAACTTTGAGGTCAATTTTCCAATGTGTTGGAAACAAAAGATGAACTCATCAGTTCGTTTTGAAATTACTTGATCATTAGAATTTTTTTTTCCTGTGATATTAGAGGGTACTACATAAATTTAATTCAACCAATTTGTGAAAATGTTCAAACATAGATTTAATACATTATATAAAAACTGAAATTTCCCCATTGTCTAAAGAGGGAGCAATTAATGCAGTTTTATTTCTTTTGAAAAAAATAATATGCATGTATTCAGAAATTAAAAACAAGCATTTCATTTTGGCTTTTTCAGGTAGCATACACCTGTAATATAAACTGGAATGAAAATTCTTTGCATTTGGGTTAAATGACTTTTTCTTTTAATAGCACACTTACATGATTGAATTGAGGGTTTATGTAGAGTAATTCAATCTTGCATTGCTTGGAAATCTAGATACTTGATGTTTAAACTATTGTACTGTTGTAATTATGTATATGTGTACATTTGAAATCGAAGTTAGCATATTTTTATTAAATGTTCGCATGTTTTAAGCCTGTTTAATCAAAGAAAAGTGAAATTGAAATACCAAAAGAAAATAACTGTTCACCTTGATTAATGATATGGTTCATTTGTTTCTAAAATGTTCAAAACTGTATTGTAATAAATTCTGACATCATGTGTTTGATTTATAAGATGAGCAAGACTTGAAAGAAAATATTCGTGAAACATCACTGCGGTGTTCTTGCGTATTGTAGAAATAAGCAAAAGTTTTTTGGGGATTCCCAAAAAATTGCTTTTAAGAAAGGGAGATGTTCTGGTAAAATTGGAATTACTGTCATGTATTGTATATGTAGATAAAGTGTGTGAATATCAACTGTTGCAATTTTCATCGTCATTCTCATATCATGTGTTGGTACGTCAGAGAATTCAGTAAGACCCCGTAAGTGCACTGTCAATTCAATATCATGCTATTGTAAAAACATGTTGAAGTTGAAATCAATCATAATAGAAAAAACTTGATAGACCCATTTGAAATAATTGTATTATCATTTTGAGTATTAGTGTGGTTGGGCTGAACGGAACATTGGGCCCCTTAACACCAAGCTTAGGAATTGATTGTAGGGCTGATTTTTGTTTATAATACTAATAATAATAATAATAATATGCAACATTTATATAGCACTTATTACAAATGTTTCTAAGCGCTCTATACTATTACCCCTGCTTTAGCACGGCTACCCTGATCGGGTGCAACGAGTATTCAAGGAATTCCTTCCTACCGGGTACCCATTTACTGCACCTGGGTCAAGAGTGGCAAATGTAGATAAATGCCTTGCCAAAGGACGTTTATGTTTATTTGTGATTGATCATACATGATACTCGGTGAAATCAATTGTAGACGTAGGCTCTGTGATCAATCACTAAGCTTTATGTTATGAGGCCCAGATTTATAGATTACAAGAGGCAACTCAACCCTGCCATGTATTTTATGCACCCTCTACATTCATGTTTTATTGAAAAAAGGGAACTTTCATAGTGTGATATAAATTCAATAAATACTTGGAAATTCATCTTTGATAAGCTTATCACTCTTATTGTTTATAAAATGCCTCTGTGATGGTGGACCATGCTGTTGCTACATTAAGCACCTTACCAAGTCAAGTCTTTTTCCCCACAGGAAATCAAGAAAATAAGTTGAATTTTCTTGTGAAAATTTTGTCTAGTTGGTGTGGGCTTTTTCAGATGGCAAATGCTCTTATTACATGTACCTTCCCAATATCTTAATTTGAATAGAGGAATTTGAAGTTCTATAATAGGTTCTCTTATCTCTAATATGTATTTTTGATGTCATAGTTGCATAGCGCTCTGTCACTAAGTTGCAAAAGTGATATTTACTCAAAATTGATTACATGTCTGGAATTAACATGTATGTTTGGTCGGCCTGGAGTTGGTTTCGCCTGCATTGCGGTGATATTCTATTATAATTCATTTCAGGTGGGTGTTTCATAAAGCTATTCGTTAAAGGCCAAGTCCACCCCAGAAGAATGTTGATTTGAATATTGCAGAGAAAATTCATACAAGCATAACGCTGAAAATTTCATCAAAATCGGATGTAAGACAAAAAAGTTATGGCGTTTTAAAGTTTTGCTTATTTTTCACAAAACAGTGATATGGATAACTCGGTGACATGCAAATGAGTCAGTTGATGTCCATCACTCACTATTTTTGTTTCCTATTGTTTGAATCATACAATATTTCAATTTTTACAGATTTGACAATAAGGACCAACTTGACTGAACCATATAGTATTTAACAATGCTCATTCCACATGTTCAGGGAGGAATTAATCATATTTTTCACTTGACAATGAGGAGAAAATTATGATAGTTCATATTTCATATAATTATATACAAAAGAAGTAGTGAGTGGATGATGTCATCAGTTTCCTCATTTGCATACCGACCAGGATGTGCATTTAACTATTTTGTGAAATTAAGCGAAACTTTAAAATGTCATAACTTATTTTACATCCGATTTTGATGAAATTTTCAGTGTTACATGTATGCTTGTTGTATTTTTCTCTTTTTATTCAAATCAACTTTCTTTTGGGGTGGACTTGTCCTTTACGAGCAAATTTAAGAATGACTGGTTAACCTTTAATACACGCTAAATATTCACCAATGAAAATATACTTACCGACAGGTTTATGGAAACGGCCTCCAGGTTGTACCTTATGGGCCACTTTCTCCTGTTTACAGTGTATAGTTGTGCAATGGGGAGAAGAAATGCATTTGTTATGTGTATATTTCAGGGTGAATTTTATGTATATATTGCTTTAACGCTCCTGCATTTGCATATCTGCAGTTATATTCACTTGCGTATCGTGTAATGAACTTTAGTAGCTATGTAAACACAAAAGTCAGAGAATCAATTTTTTTCCTGTGATGTACATGTAGTAAGTGTAAAATATATGAAATAGGTGATTGCTGCAAGGGGTACTTTTCATTTGTATCTTGTAGATTTTGATAATGCTTTTTATTTCAATGTTATAACAATGCATTCACGTAATGAGAATATGCCCAAACCTTATTTCAACCTTTATGTTCAGTTACTGCCAAAATGAATTAGAAAAATAACCTTTGCTTCAGACAACCAGAAGGATAATAGTAGCTCATGGGCAGAGTTCAGTGTAACTTCAAGTGGTAATAAAATGATTTATATGAGAGCATAGAAATAAAATGAGAATATAAGGATGAGTTTTGGTTTAAATGAAGGCATAAAAATAAATAATTGAAATGAATGTTTAACTTTGGAGGGAAAATCAGACAAAGAACAAAGTCAATAAAGTACGGCTATTGAAAATTGAGATCATTTATTTTAAGACTATGAAAAATGTTGTATTGGTAATTTGGTGAGTAGATTGTGAAAAGCAGTTGGGACTGTTGGCTTATTTGCCTGGCCTTTGCATTATTGTGAAGAATTCACGATTTACTCCTCTTGGCACCCTTTCCCTGAAGAAACATTTGAATATGAAATAGATTGCCCATTGACATATGGTAGCATCAAATATCTTTGTAACAGTTTTGAAATACCCGTAGTACTTTTATGTAGAGGAGTTGTCCTTTACCTCTCGAGAATAGTGGTCAATTTGAAATCCCAAGTCCATGCATACAGTATAGTGATTGGTACAATTTACTACAACTGTTAGATAATTGTAACTTATTAATTGATTAAGCTATTATTTTTCAAATCTATGTGCTTCTGTGATTTTCCTTGTTTCTTTTATAAATAAAATTTCATTTCTGTTGGATTCCCATTTTATATTTTTGTAACCAAGCTAGGGAGGATTGTTCTACGAGACAGTGAAATGTTTTGTTTATGCAATGAGTGCATTTCTATGATTTATGGTCATGCAATGAATTAAACAGCCGATCAATATGCAAAATTCGGCAATGGGATCCATCCCAATTTCAGAGGACAGCAATTCAATTGAAGTAAGATTTCTGTTTAATTATTTCTATCCATATGTCAAAATGAAATGTGTTTTCTTGGGTCGGGTAAACCTTGTTTGTTCAGCCTTGTCAATTCGAGTCTAATACAGTACTTTCAAAAGTTATGTACATGTACATTCAAGTTTACATTCTATCAAATTCTGCAATAGCTTGTTATGTAAATTTGAAAATATTTTGATTTTTTTTTGGTGATTGACCGGATGTAGAATCATGGTTTGAAAATAATTTCTGATGCTAGAATATTAGAAAGTGTAATGAATGACTTGTAAATTAATGAAGAATATTTGGTGATTTCATGGCATTATTTTTTTTCTTTCGTATCTTTCCTTGTGACTGTGAAATAAAAGTTCAAATTAGATTTGTGAAAAGAATATGTGTGATACTTTTCATTTAGTCAAATGGGCAATTGGTGATTATGGTGATGATCATGGTTATGAAGATGAATATGATAAATATCACCATCATCACCATCTAAACCATCATCACTATCACAATCATTGTCATTATCACCATCATCAACATCGCCAGCATCATCACTAGTACCAACATTATCACCATTTTTATAAGTACCATCGTCATTGTCATAATCATCATCACCACCATCATTGCCACAAACATCAACACTGTCACCACAATAACCATTGTCATCACCACCACCATCATCACTTATTATCTTTGTCATGCTTCTTTTAAGATATTTTAATGAGAGAGAGTATGACCCTAGACAAGACAATGAGTTCAAAACATATCTAATTTTGAATTATTTACAAATAATCATGACACAGTACAGGTAATCAATGAGATAACAAAGCTAATTATATTTCAATTTCAAATTTATTGAACACCTGTTAAACGTCCATACAGAGATCAAAATTACTACATCCACATTTCATATAAACTTTCACAGAATGGAAGTTGTAAGGATATTTCTATAGACCAATTTCACTAAAAGGGGCTTGTATTTGCAAAAGCTCTGCAGTTTTCTTGCATGCCCTTGTCCTCGTGGCCATACGCGTCGTGGGGGGGGGGGCACTTCCCCCAGAATTACAACAACCTTCATTTTCAACAAAAGTATTCATGAAATCCTTTTTCAGTTTACAAAATGCAAAGGCACCCCAACCAAAAAAAAAAAAGCTTACGGCCATGCTTGTCCCTCCCATCCTTCTGGCAATATTTTCATATCCACAGCTCAGAGTGAAAACAAATGAGCTTTTATAGAATGCCAGTTCTGGTAATGATTTAAATGGGTTCAAACAGGATCCAATAAAATGACCACCCTAGTACTTGTATTGATATAGTATTTGCCAAATGACTTCTTAAAACCCTCCTTTCTATTAGCCATTATGAGAGTCTACATGGTTGGGTAACTCTACTTCACTCCCTAATTTGTTTATTATTAGGCTAAACATACCTGCCATAGCAGGCAACCCCTCGTTGAGTTTCAGTAGCTATTGTGTGTGTTAACTGCAGAAGGCAATGCAGTAATTTTGCTAAGCTGACTGCAGCAGGCAAGCACAGGGTGGTGCAGGAACTTAAAGCAGCTCATTGGCTGGTGAAGCTATCAGTTTTAGTGACTTGCCTTGAATAATGGGCAGTGGCACGCAGCCAGCAGGTTCCAGTTCACGATCCAGACAGTAAGTGGATATTGTATTTTTCCCACATTCTTAAGAAAGCTTCAAGAGAAATAGTGGCAAGATGTTATCAAGTTGTTAGAAATACAATGTCGCTATAAGCCTTGGCTTAGGCCTTGGATGGAGTCACATGTACAAAGTCTATAAGAGAATGCTTTCGCTAGCGGCACTTCCATCCTTGACTACATCCCTGTTGATAATCAAAGCAAATTGATGTGTTGGTAAATCCCTTTGAAATCACAAATTGATGGTGGGATAAGAAAGGTGTTTCTTCATGGGGAAAATGTGATAAATACAGCCTGGGAATGAAAATTAGCGGTGCTTATTTGTAAAGGTTACTGAAAATCAGTAAATGCGCGATTACAAATGAGCTGTAACCTTGCATGCCCTGCGTTTTATCATAACATGGTACCAAAAGATGCACCAGACTTAGTTCAGTTAGTTTAGTTTACTCCAACGATGTTGTAGGACGAAGCCTGTTCATCGATCAAAGTAGAAATGTCTATTGTTGCTCTCCTTCAGACAAAATTAGATGCGCTACTTATGTTGGCATGGAGGGGTGGCAGGGGTATCGTAGACAGTGAAAAATCCCATGGAAACACACAAGAAACGAAAATTACTCAAAGTCATCGGCAATCTTCTCCCAATGCTTATCCAGTCTATTCTTAAAAGCAATCACTGAACAAGCAGTAACTACATCTTCTGGGAGACTGTTCCACACATCTATCACTCGGTTAGCAAAGAAAAACTTACGCACATCAAGACGCGAATATCTTTTCTCTAGCTTTAAGGAATGACCTCGCGTTTTACCACCTTGTCTCAGATAGAAAAGTTCAGAACTTGAATCATAGTAACCATGCAGATATTTGTACACATCAATCATGTCACCTCTTTTACGTCGATGACTGAGTGATGGCAATTTCAGGAGGCGAAGACGTTCAGAGTATGAATAGACTGTTGCGATGTACATGTAGAGTGAATGCGTAGCAACAGAACTTGTGCATGTGATGTCATGATATAGCGCCCTCCCTCAGAGGATATAGGGATATGTGTAAACAGTTGTCGGAGATATGCCAGCTGCAGACCACCGATGCATTTGCATGCAAGGCACTAGCTTCAGCCTCTAACATGGCGGATGATGTCAATACAGACATGTAAGGATAATATGAGAAGGGCTCATTTCACTATTTGGTCTAAATGTAATTTTCTCTGATCTATCACTTGACTGAATTCCAGTCTTTGCCCATTAATTCTTTTTACCACTGACTTGGTGAGACAACACTAACTCCATGTGATTAGTCAAATTGAACTTTAAGAACAGTCTTTAAAATCATGAAAACTAAAAATGAAAAGTTGCATTGAGCCTACTATCCATTTTGTTGTATTTCCTCTTTTGCACTATTAAGTAAATACATATACTACTTAATTTTATATTTAAAAAAGGGGAGCAAATAGTACAGGAACACACAGATGATGCACCCTGGAACAATATTTCATCATATTCCCCCAAGACATTTATTACACTCTTGAAAAACCGTTAAAAGTCACTTGCAAATGAATTGCAATTATTGTAAGGCACACAACTGCATTCAATGTCTTCACAAAATATTCATTGGGAATGCTGGAAATGAATTGATATTCCCAACTTGGTAACAGAATGTTTATCATGTGAAAGAGAACAATATACATGTAGCCTTTATATTCCACGTAATTATGATTAGTCACGCATGGATTATTTATGAAACATTAGTTGTGTATAATCAAACCTGTCATAGTAGTCGCCTATCTATAGTAAAAACCCTGGCCTGTGTTCTGAAGTCGGGTTTAACTTAAACTTAGTTGTCGTTTAAGTATGGATAGCAAATTGTTACATAAATCCCTAACGGTATAGATATATTTCAGCTCATTTGGCTCTTAAATTATTCATAATTGTCTAGGAAGTATAAATAGATGATTGTCTTCGAATTTGATGAATCTGGAAAGAGCACAGTAAACATAATAAACATACAACTAAATAAGAATTTTGATACTTTTGGCCTACCCATAATTTTAGCACAGTTAGACCATGGTCTAAGTTAACCTGACTTCAGAATACAGGCCCCTGTCCTTAGCAGCCACCTGTCTACATGGAGGTATAGTGAAAATCCTGTCTTTCTTGGCCACCGAAAATGTCTCCCATTTGAATGGAATATATTAATAGGACCTGTCTATACAGGCCACCTGTCTCCAGTGGCTGCTATCTCTTCCCGTTGGGTGGTCTTAAAGGGGAATCCAACCTAAATAAAAACTTGTTTTTTGAGGAAAAAAAAACCCAGACAAGCCGATAGGTGAAAGTTTGAACAATATCGGACAAACAATAAGAAAGTCATGAATTTTTAAAAGGTGTAAAAATTGGTAATCACTGTCCCCATGGAGACTTCAAATTGGCCACATATATTACGTCATAGTGATGTAAGGCAAAGGCTGCTCTTCAATGTATCCCAATACATAAAATGGCTAAAATTTCTTCTTTTTTTTCAAGTTACACTACACTACTTTTCTTTCATGAGGACATAAAACAATATACTACCTGGGTTATATTTAGATTACTGCCCCATGGGAATAGGTACTTAGGAGAAAACCATAAATCCCTGATAAGTACATGGCCTATGGGAAAGTTGTCCTTGCCCCTTGTCATAATTTGCTACCCAGTTGCCAATTTATATAGCAAGGGATCGCAATTTTAAAGCAGCCATAACTTTCTTATTGCTTGTTGATTTCTTTCAAATTTTCACCATTCTGTTTTTTTATATTTTTCTCCTTTCCAACACAACATTTATAACCAAGGTTGGGTTCCCTTTTAATAGATAAATTTACATAGCCCAGGCTATTTTGAGATTGAATGGCAAACATGAGCACACGTTATCCAGAACACAATCTACAAAGTTTTACATTACTTATTCCAGAATTATTCATTTTTAATGAAAGGAGAAGTGCACTCCGACAAATAGCTGATGGCAATAGAAAGAGAAAATCAAAGAAGCGCAACACCGAAAATTTTATCGAAATCAGATATAAGCAAGTTAAAATGACATCTTACAGTTTCGCTTCATTTCATAAAAGCAGTAAATGGTCTGTAGGCATTGAGGAAACCAATGACATCATCCATTCACTACTTTTACCATATTATAAAGTGAAATCATTTGATTTTCCCTTAGCATGTGAAATTGCCATTGTTATTAACTTACAACAGTGATTTGATGAAGAGTCTCATTATTTTCCTTTTTTTTTCAAAGATTGAAATATTGCATATTTCACAATATAAAATAAAAGAGAATGAGTAGACTCTTTCATTGGCATATCACTGTGTTCAATATGCATATCTAATTTCATGTCTATTTCGAACAATAAAATATGGATTTTTTTTATATAACTGTTTTGTGAAAAATAGGTGATTTTTTCAAATACTGTAACTTTTCTTATTTTATATCCGATATTGAAGACTTTTTCTGCATTATGCCTTTTTTATTCAAATCAGTTTTGTGTTGGACTTTCCCACTAACGAATCAAAAATTGGCCGTAAATCTTTAAAACCATGCTTTAAAACTAGTAGATTTTAGTCAAATATTTTGTCATTAATCAGTACAAGTAAAAATAATTATACATTTATGAAAGTTTGGATAGATACAAAATTTGCATTGGATATGTATCTGAACTAGCATTATAGAGCAGTTTTGAGGTTGACCTGCACTTCAAAAATGTATATGTAGCTTCGGGTAATTGCAACTCATTGTGAGAGGTTTCAATCGATGATTCTCAAATACATACTGTATGCATTCTTATTGGTTCTTTTTGAAATAACAAAAGAAAGCAAACCATCTGTTAGCCAAACCCAATGCTTCATATCATGCAAACACTTCAGACAGTAAACACTTTCAAAGTAATCTGCACATCTCCAAAGATAATCTGATAACACTGCTTCTCCTCCCGATGGTATGATAGGTTACCATGGCAACAAACTTCATCTCCTCAGATATTCATCTTCCTTTGCACCTGTGTGTAGGCAGCTTTAATATTGAGCAGAATCATCTAAACCATCTCAGTCTCCAAACTTTATAGATGACAGTCCTGTTGGTGATGAAAGTGATGATTAGGAATGTTATTTTAAATGCAAGAAAAAAAATTACGTGACAAAAATGCATGGATTAGCAATTTGTACATTTGAATATTGTAAACTCTGCAACTTTGCATCTTTCCTTGCCCTATGATGTATACAAAGCCCAGCTCCCAGGGAGCTACTTCGACTCACTGATATTGCTATGATCGTTCCATGACCAGCATAGTTGTATACACATTTCCCACTCCCGGGGCACTACTGTGACTCACCGATATTGCTGTGATCGTTCCATGCCCAGCATATGCAATAGTGACTGAGTAGTTGATCAAGGAGTTCTGTCTCATCAAGGAATTCTAATCTTTCTATGCGATAGACATCGTTGCGGGGTAGACTAGCGTAAACAGTCTGCATGTCAACTGCATCAGAACCTTGCCACCCGGCCGTGGTGAAGCGACTTTTCTGAGAAAGACCAAGTAATGCACTATAGGTAAAACAGTGCTTAAGATTCATAGAAACAAGATCGGTAAATATAGGAAATGTATGCATAAGTATGTTAGTTGGGTGGTGACTCTGTAAAGGCTGCCATACCAAATGGCCCAAGATTAAACCTAGGAGTAGGAGCGGGTTAAGGTCATGTTTATTTTTTCTCTAAGTTTGTTGTAGAGGGGGATTCTGACAGCGCCCCTTATACCTTTTTTACATTTAAAGCATTGTGGCCCAGTGGATTAGTCTCCGGACTTTGAATCAGAGGGTCGTGGGTTCCAATCCCAGCCAGAAATTTATCCACATTGTGCCGCACTCAACCCAGGTGAGGTTAATGGGTACCCGGTAGGAATAAATTCCTTGAATGCCCGAGCGCCCGATCAAGTTAGCCGTGCTTAAGACGGGGTAAGAATAATAGCAGGGCCCGCTGGGGGTACAGTTTTCAGAACTGGATTGGCTACCATTGGTAAATATGCCATTATTATATTTACCCTCTCCTTATTTTTTTTTAATGTGTACCGACGTCTTTATAGGTTCTGATTCCTTTAACCCTAAATAGACTGGGCTATTTCGACGCCTAAGAAGACGGGGGGGGCTGATTCAGCCCCCCCCCTATGATCTCGGCCGTCGATCGCGCGATCGCGAAGAAAATTGGCACACGCGTTACCCATGGTATTATCTACAAAAATGTAACATCAAATTCTGCAAAAAATCTCATGTCTCATTAATTATGCTAATTTATGCATAAAATCATAAGTTTGCTCTAATTAATAAAATAATGCCTCTGAAATGCTAATTTTTGTTTCACATACTCTAGATAAGCATCTGATCAAGTTGATTTTAAAAAATTTCAAAATCACATCTATTTTCTTATGTATTCTATTGTTTTCTAAATTTCTTATGTATTTCCTTGTTTTTCGAATTTTTGTTTTTTATTGTTTCTTCAATGGAAATTGTCGGGGACTTTATTTTGACCATAAAAAAGATAAAATTAATTGATTTTAAGCAGTAAAAGGGAAACTACTGATACATTTATGAATTTTGGCTAAGAACACTATTTGCATTGGATTTGTACACAAATTCACGTTTTTGAGTAATTTTGGGTCTGCATGCACTTACAAAATGTTACGTAATTTTGGAACCGCGTACCCGGGGGTCACAATTTTGGTCTCAAAAGTTGCGCGAGACTTGAAAGTAAAAAGTCAGCGAGCGACGCGTTCAAAAAATTTCGCGCGGCGGATTTATTACGAAAAATGTCGGGGGGGGCTGAATCAGCCCCACCCAGTCTTTTTAGGGTTAAGGATGAACCCCTATTAGCATTTGTCACATGATTCAGCACCCCATAATTAAAACAATTTAAACAAGTTAAAAGCAATAAAATGGCATGGAGTTAACTGTGTATTTAGATATTTAGATGGTGTGATTCTTCTTTCGAAAGTATATCCCTGTCACATGCAGCACCCCCCGTTAAAACCCCATGGCTAAAAAAGCAATGACAGGGTATGTAGTTACCCGTGTATCAAGATCTTTACAAGGTGCAATTATTTCCAGTGTGCACTCCCTATCAACATTCATGTCACATTCAGCACTCCATAGTTAAAACCAGCAATGATGGAACATGGAGTTAACCATGCATTGAGATATTTACAAATTGCAATTCCTTTAAAGAGTGTACGTCTTATTTATATTCTTGTCACATTCAGCACCCCATACATGTAGCCTACTTATAATCCCCATAGTTAAAATCAACAACTGGGTATAGAGTTACCTGTGTATCAAGATCTTTACAAGGTGCAATCCCTTCTAGTGTGCACCCCCTTGTCTTGAGGTTTTCAGCCATCACTATACCAAACTTATCCGCCATGTTCACCTGCTCATAGTTAGCAAAATAAGACTGAGGAAACTTGCTATGGATCCATCTGAGGAGCGAGTCAGATTTCTCATGGTGGAGATATACCAGGACGCACTCGGCCATAAAGAATGTGGGCTTGCTGTAAAACAATAGAGCAATCACATTACCGGTAGCCATTTCATAAAGGGTTCCAACTATTGTAACTTGGCCATTATGGCAACTACATGTACCATGGTAACAGAGTTATGCAGCCATGGTAACAAGGCTCTGCAGCCAATCACAATCAATTATTCCATGGAAGTTACAATAATGGCAAACTTACAAGTAAGTCTTTATGAAATGGGCCCCTGGTTTGTTAAGATGCCTCAATATGGTTTGGGCCTAAGAATCGAACAATGCATTTTTTCGCCTGTATTTCCAGTATTAAAGAGAATGCACATTTCATTCTTGACATCATTCCATCATGATTAACATGTTTTCTACATCAGGATAATAACTTGGAAAGGTGTATTGCAAGTGAAAATTCAGTTAGCTCAGTAGTACAGAAATGTATTGTGATTAATACAGTATATAAATCAACTACTTCAAATTTATGACCTTGGGCAGATTTCAAATATTCGGAGAATTGAACAGATGTATCCAGGATAGGAAATTAAAGAAATTGATTTTACTGCAATTAGACAAATTATGCTAATGACATCTGGGTTTATTCCACCATTCACCCATTGGAACATAGAATGAATATTATTAACTAATTTACCCCCCCCCCCTCCCATTTAAAACTGATAAATATTATTTCTGCTGACATGTTGAATAATGGCTGCTCTCAAGTTAACTTCATTTTCTTCAGTTCTTAATATTTTTTGTAATGCACCAGTGAAAGGCAAATTTCTCATAATGGATAATACAGTTTCAAATCAAATCCCAATCAATTCTCTCTCTCAAAAAAAGAAAAATCAAGCTGAAACTATAACCCATGTCAGTTTATAACTGTGGTTTGATACCTCAGTTTCCTACATGAGAATTAAAACAAAATCAAGTCATGATTTCATTTTCCATTGGTCTGAACAAGAGTTTTGAATCATATCTGACTTACCTGAAATCAATACCACCTTCTTTGCAGAGTTTTTTCTCTAGCTCTTCAACATTTCTTAAATCTCCCCATAAAATATGATACTTGGGTGAATGGAGTTGTGCATCCTCTATAATGCAATCACAAGAAATATGGAAAAGGAAAACGAAAATATGATTTTGAAAGCAGTCACATTGATGAAATAGGTACAATTCACACATAAATGGTTGCTACTTGTTTGTAGTTATCTATGTACACAACAAATCTCTCTTTTTTTTCATTGTGGGGACATTCAAGTCTGATATTGTAATTTTGTGAAGTTAACTGCATTGACTTGAACTAAGACAATATTACCGGACTGTTGTCTAGACAGCATGAATGCTTGTTTGTTGGCAACCAGAAGACACACGGCTTAAAGCATATATGAACCAATAGCACCATCTTGAGTCCTAAACTTCTCATACCTGGCCAGTATCCTTACCCATAATGCTAGTGTAGTCTAGTATTATAGACCCATTTGAATGATAACATGCATAATAATAACATAATTATGTTGCCAAGCAGCATAACAATTACCTTTCCTCTCAAAACATTTTAGTTTCTTTATACAAATACAATTACAGGTCAATGTATTCGCTGTAGTCTAAGTAGATGTCTGAAAATGTATATTTTTATGTTTTTATAACACAGTCAATGAGAGACACGCACAGTTCACTCCCCTTTAAGGTCGTCTCCTGTCATTTAAGTTTAACAAGATGCAAGATTAGAAAAATTGGGGCAATTGGCAACTAACAATTACAAACATTATTTTTAAAATAAGGTAATCTTTACGGCAAATTGGAGATCTCCATGAGGAACAGTCGAGGGTAATACGAACCATCATACTTGTATGCCAATAAACAGCTTGAAAGTTACATGTACAAGCAAAAGTAGAAGGTGAGAAAACCATGTTAGTAATCATCCTCACCGATTACAACGCTCTTGCCTTCACAGGTTTCCTGAACACTTTGTATCAGTTTTTGGCGTGTTCTCACATTCTGACATTTCCTACTTGTCACTGGTCTAAAGTCCACCTCTACATAGAGATCAGGAAGCAAGTCTTCATCCTATACAGGGAAAAAATGCAAACAATACCATGTCATTTTGTGGAAAATACATAGAAAATTTAAATGAAAGGTATCTTGAAAGATCTTGGTGGATCTGTTTTGTGACTTTACAGGTACTTTGGAAGGAAGCATGTTGAACAAAACACAATTGAAAAAGAAAATCATAACCATTGTTTAAAGTTTCATGCTATAATTAAAATTTTATCCACTGTCTGAACCTTTATTCATCAAACTTGTCCTGATTGTACTAGCCTTTCTTTTTACGACACACAGCTTTTCATCAATATGACTATAATTATATTGTAAAAAGTCTGAAAACAAGGGTTTTACAAGCAAATTATATTATCAATTTAGAACAAAACATAAAATAGCTACCCCTTTTTTACATTGTAAATACCATACATTCTTCACACAACGGCTTTTAGCAATTTAATTTGGCAGGGGCTTTTCTGCATTCTCTGAGATTAGATATGCCACAACTTATTGATTCAAATTTTCTTTTTTATAGGTGTGACATAATGCCTTCAGATAATCCAACTGTATAAACAAGAGTTTTGCTTTCTGCAAAAGTGTAAAGAAAATGTGTGAAGCCTCTGACAAAGAGTCTGTTTTTTTTGTTTGTAGGGTTTGAATTTTATATGAGGGCATTTCAGGTAATATCGGTAGAATGTGCATGCAGAAGATCACGTTGCATAAAATTACAATTTCTTTTAATATAAAAGATATGGTTGTCTGAATTTGAGAAAGAGCAAAAAATATAGTTCTGGGAAGTGTTCAATAATTTATGGAATTGCAGTAATGCTTTTGAATTTGCATTTTTTTTTAAGATTATAACCACACTTAATTATTACCACACTGATTTTGTATATTGCAAACGATGAAAATATTTTTGATAATGTATAACACAAAAATAAAAATAAAACAAACAAACTTAGAATTGACTTGCCTTGAGCCTCCAGAAGAGTGAATCAAAGCCAGCACCCAGGTTGATGACCTGACAAGACTTCTTAGTAAGCTGAAGGAACTGAACAAGGAGGGTTTGCATGCCTTGAGTCCTTGCATAGTAACCTATCAAACCACAAATAAAAACAGATCCATCAATCGATTTATAGATAAATCACTGACCAAAGAAAAGAGTGTGCATGATCATCTGGTTAAAACTGAAGTGAAGAGTCCCACAATATCCCCCAACACCCCACCCCTAATATTATTTGAAATGAGGCTCTCAGTTATCGGGTGGACTACAAGTAGGTCTTCTGAAAATTAAGCAAGCTTAGCCTAATTCACAGCTCTACCAATTAATGCAAGAGCATTCCCATTCCAAATATTCATGCTCAATTCTGAAAGTATCAGTCACTTCTGGTGAGAGTGATAGATAGGTAACTTTTACCCGACGGAGCGAGTTGAATTACAAGTTTTAGCATGATACATCCAGCTCCCCATGGAGGTCACAGTTGAAATTAAGGTGATTACTTGCTTCATATTCAAGATTCAAGATTTATTAAAAATATTTGATTGCAGCTTAAAAGCTGAACTGATAGATGTTTTATAATTAAAAAAATTGAAATTAACAAATAAACAATATAACAAAAGAATCAAGAATTGACAATAACAATTACGATAGAAATTAAAAATAATACAGTATACTCAAGGTAATAGTGGTAATGTGAGATAATATATGAAAAGCTAATAGAAGATGTATTTTACTAAAGGTTTGACAGACAGTCTGAGAAGGTTGAGAGGAACATCGATATGAAGTTATAAAGATGCCATATCTGATTCCACATCTGAAACTACACGTATATATTTCAATGTACAATATATACATGTAGGAAGAAAAACATATTTCTATACATGAATAAATTTCAGTTTAAAAATCAAGGTTTCCCAAA
This sequence comes from Lytechinus variegatus, assembly GCF_018143015.1. NCBI lineage: Eukaryota > Metazoa > Echinodermata > Echinoidea > Temnopleuroida > Toxopneustidae > Lytechinus > Lytechinus variegatus. The sequence continues at coordinate 9,136,469 of NC_054749.1, forward strand.
TGTTGCAAATCTTAAACGTGATTTTCAATGCATACAATGAAAGACAAATTTACATACCTCTATTTATCTCTGGTGCTCTTCTCTGACCACTTTTCACAAGAAGCTGGATGTATGGATCTTTCCAGTATCCTTGCTGCACAGCAAACCTGAAAATAATGTTCAATTCAATTAAAAAATGGTTTTCATTGCTAATCAAACATGGTGAGAATCACATATGAAAAAAAATAATTGATTCAATCCTAAACCAATGTTGTATAGAACTTGACGAAGTATTATTAAATGTGGACATTTAATTAATAGAAAGTTGAAATTGAAGTGAAACCAATGTACATTCAATTGATGACTAAAGTCTAAAATGAACATGGGTCTAAAATGAGAATTGATGTTTCAGATATTTATGTATTTGTGCTTTTTTTCACTCTGTAAAGGAGGAATCAGTGTATTAAAGTACTCAATTTAGTAGTTTTTACAGACTGTAAATCAGATCTTAAATCAATACTAATGTAGGCTGTTAAACTACAATTCCACAGCCCCCCCCCCCATTTTTTTCCAAAACCATGTGCAAGAACATAAAAATGACCATATGATTGTGATTTTTTGCATGGTCAGCCCCCCCCCACACAATTTTGGCTCAGCCCACCCAATTTGAAAACCGTTCCACGGCCCCTGCACATCCCAACTTAACTTCTTTATGACATTGTATTACATGAAATTATAATTATTACATTTTTTCAAAATAAAATATGTCTCCATTATGATGAAATAGGTTGCAGCAAGAAATAATGAATGCACTTCATCAGTTGTCAATCCAATTGTTTTAGTTCTTGGTGGAAAAATCTTGAATAATCTTAATTCATATATGATACAACAGAACAAGCGGAGATACATGTACATCATCAACCTACCTAATAAATATTCATGAAGGCTAGATCTAGAGCTGTTTCACTGAAATAATGCAAATCTTTGAAATTCAATATATCTTTATTTGTTATCTGATTTTGATCAAATTTTCAGCATTTTGCTCTGTAAAATTTACTTAATCTATTGAGATGTAGACAGTTAAATATATTCAGCCCTGAGCATCCCCTTAAAGGACAAGTCCACCCCAACAAAAACTTGATTTGAATAAAAAGAGAAAAATTCAACAAGCATAACACTGAAAATTTCATCAAAATCGAATTGAAATAAGAAAGTTATGGCATTTTAAAGTTTCGCTTATTTTCAACAAAATAGTTATATGAACGAGCCAGTTACATCCAAATTCTGAGAGAGTTGATGACATCACTCACTCACTATTTCTTTTGTATTTTATTATATGAAATATGAAATATTTATATTTTCTTGTCATTGTCATGTGAAATGAACTTTCATTCCTCCCTGAACACGTGGAATTCCATTATTTTAACATTTTGTTCTTCGGGCAATGAGGTCCTAATCATCAAATTTGTAAAAATTGAAATATTGTATAATTCAAACAATAAAAAACAAAAGAAATAGTGAGTGACGTCATTGACTCTCTCAATTGTCTCGTTCATGTAACTATTTTGTTAAAATAAGTGAAAGTTTGAAATGTCATAACTTTTTTTTTTACATCCGATTTTGATGAAATTTTCAGCAATGTGCTTGTCTGATTTTTCTCTATTGATTGAAATCAACATTTTTCTGAGGTGGACTTGACTTTTAACTTACACAATTCAGATCTAAGTTTAGACAAAATATTTCACATGGTATAATAAATTCAGACATATCAAACTCCAAATCAATCAAGTGAAATCATGGAAATTATCACTCTTCTTCTTCTCTTCTCCTACGATCCCTTACCTCCTGAAGTTCCCCCCCCCCTTATTCTTTTCCTCTCTCTGACAGGTACATGTACGATAATATGCCAGGCGGACTGTGCCAGACTGGAGGAAGACTTAGACCTTAACCCTAATTCTCCCGGGGGGGGGGCCATAATGACCCCCCCCCTCACCAATTTTCGCGATATATCTGCTGCGCGAATTTTTTTCACCTCGCAGCTCCTTGACTTTTTACATTCAAGTCTCGCGCAAATTTTGAGACCAAAGTTGTGATGCCCAGGTACACGGTTACGACATTACACAACATTATGCAAGTGCATGTCAGACCCAAAATTGCTCATAAACGTGATTTCATGTACAAATCCAATGCAAATTGCGTATTTAGCCAAAATTCATAAATGTATCATTATTTCTACTTTTACTGATTAAACTTAATTAATTTTGCCTTGTTTATGATCAGAATTATGTCTGGAACAATTTCCATTGAAAGAACAATAAAAAACAAAAAGTAAAAAAACAAAGAAATACATAAGAAATTCATAAAACAATAAAATACATAAGAAATTTATTTCCAAACCAAAGTTTTTTTGAATTACGATTGTTAAGAATGCTACAAAGAAAATTTTTACCAAAAATTAGCATTCTAGGAGCTTTATTTAGTGAATTAGAGCAAAAAGTATGATTTATGCATAAATTAGCATAAATAATTCATATAAAATAAAATCTCATTATTTTGGAAAATTTTACCATACAGCCTTGTAGATTACATCGCACACTACCAGCGTGCAAATTTTTGCGTCGCTCGCGCGATCGGCGGCCGAGATCTTAAGGGGGCCATAATGGCCCCCCCCCCCCCCGGGAATGACAAGAATCAAAATACCCCGGGAGATTTAGGGTTAACTTAGGCTAGACCAAAAGCTTCAGTCTCTGTATTTTGGTTGTTGTGCTGAACTACATGTATGTTGGCTCCACCCACCAATACATAAACTGAAGATTTGTGAGCCTGACGTATAGACAGGGGTATACTGAACTGATGTTTTATAGGTCGCGATTTCCACTGCTTTTAAGCGAAATTTACAGTTTCATGGTTTCCATTGTAAGGGAAATATAAATAATTGGACCGGAGTTATTGAAAAAAAATCCTCTGGATGATTGAAAAAATTTTCATCTAAGACATTTTCACCTAAGCTGACAGCTTCTCTTGAAAGTTGCCATCTTGAATAATGTCATTATCCTTCTTTACTTTTTAATTCTAATGTCTCCATATATCGAATTTCGTCTGCTACCTGTGATCGTAGCCATTTTACTCGCATATTGAGCATTATGGTATGATATCCAAGCAATATCGATATCACAAACATATATTGTTGACATCCTCTCCGTTCCTTGGTAAATACTTCATATTTTAGCTGCCATTTTGGGGGTGATTCTCGAGACCAAGACAAGTAAACATTGGTTACGTACTATTTCCACACCTTTTAATCTCTTGATTCTTTAGATATTCAAATATTTAGGTAGTTTTTAAATCCTTAGACTGTAAATTAGATTTTTTTTAAATCAATAAAGTCTAGTCTCAAGACACTACTAGTCTATAACTAACCCAGGGAGCTTAACTTTAATAGGCTTAACTTTTATTTGGGTTTCCTTCGCCTTCGCTTTGGCTCGCCTGGGCCTGGCTAGCCTGGAGGCGTCTGGGGAGTAAAAGTCATCTACTCTACGAAGGCTTACTCCCCATTGACGCCTGGGACGCCAAGGTATATTCACGTACGTACGGCCACAAAACCTGAAACTTTGCCCCCGAGATTTCTACTTTCCTTCTAAAAGATCTAGCCCTAAAACATGTACATGGGGTTCAACTTCATTTCCAACATTTCACGATTTGTGTGCTGTCACCAAATGGAAGACAAAGAAATCAAGCTGACGACGTAAACATGGCCGTAAGCTCTTCCCATCTTTTCATAACATTTTTCTCATTTTTTTAATGAATTCTTCTTTAAAAACGAAATCGACATATTGCAGAAATGTTGCAAATGAAGTTGAACCCTATGTACATGTTTTGGGGCTAGATCTGAAGGAAAGAAGAAATCTCCGGGGGCGAAAGTTTCAGGTTTTGTGGCAGGAATTTGTGGGCACGCGTGCGTGAATATCCCTTGGCATCCCAGGCGTCAATGGGGAGTAAATAGAGTTGATGACTTTTACTCCCCAGATGCTTCCAGGCCAGGCAAAGATCTGCCTGGCTGCCTTAATTTTAATTCTCGCAATCTCGAGTCTTGATTCCTCCTCTTCTTCATCTCACAGTAGAGGCACACAGCCAATATACATGATATAGGAGACTCTCTCCAATGTGGGAGATAATATCCTTTATTACTTATTAGAGACTTTCTTTGCAAAAGAACAAAAGAAACAACACCAACAAAAGCATAATTTTCCACCAAAAATTTTGTCTCACTGAGGTCAGAAGCCCGTTTGTTTTGTGTGTGGATGACAACAAAAATCCTTATCAAAAGTAGACGGTGAAAAGGGGTAATTTTTCATGAGGAATCTGCTAATCACATTTTTATTTGGCGCCAAGGTAATCCTTTTGAAGCAAATATAAACAGGAAATTGGTCTCCCAAACTGGAGACCGTCTCTGAAATTGGATACCCAAATTCTTTACAAAAGTCTCTGACATTGGAGATAATCTGTCAAAGAAATGGGAGTCTCCAAATATTGGTCGTGCGCCTCTATGGTAGTGGATCGTATTACCGAACACTTTTCATGAATTTGATCATATCAAACACATTATTCCAATAAAATTCACCAAACTTTCACCATAAATACACAAATACCTACAAAATATAAACATGCAGAAATTTTGCCGAAATTGTTTTTGATTTTTATGATATCAGCTTCCAATCGGACCCCTCTTCGCAAGTGAAATATTTTGGTCACTTGAAAAGGTATCGTATACTATTACCGAACGTGTGTTTTCTATGCCTGGGAAAAGTTGGGAAAACAACAAAGTCACTGATGAGCTATTTTGATCATATTTGTTGTTTTGAGGATATAAAGACTTCGAAATTGTGTTTTTGATAATTTTTCATCATTTTTCTATTTAAGTTCCCTTTAGGAGGAAGTTGCGAAGGTTTGAGCCTAGGCCTATTTGATTATTTTCTGACGCATATGATGCACGCGTTCGGTAATACAAGGCCGGTCGGTTATAGTATACAATCACTCACTATACCGAGTACTGTCTCATTCTCTTATCTAATTCTAAATGCATTCTTCAGCTACATTAATATTAAACTTAGCCCTATATCTAACATTAGATTTGGACCGGAACATAACAAATAGAACCTTGGCCCTTGGGCTTGGCTGCTCACGATCACGTTTCCACAAGTCAGACATAACGCAAAATTAATGGTCTATTTTCCAACACAATAATTGATGCATGGGGCTGGAAATTAAAAATAAAATGTCTTGACGATCTCGATTATTCATGATAAAATTGATAGCATTCGTAACATTCCTGGATTCTACTTGCGTTCATACCTTTTACACATTGCAGCATCATCGTTCGTAGATTGTACTGCCTCATCCGACATCTTTGAACACGATATACGGTATGTCAAATTATTTATATCCTGCGAATTTTAACTTCTTCGACTTGACACTGCTGCTGCACTGTGCTGTGGGTGCCACGCGCGTAAAACATTCCCCATAGACTTGTGTGTTAAAATGGCACTTTTGAAAAATTCATAAAAAATAAATGTGAAATTAGAGGGTGGAATGTTTACTACCATTGGATAGGATATATATCTGGCTTTCCATATCTGACCAGGAAAGGGTAGCGTAGCCAGCTCATTTTAAAAATAAATTGCCATTTATGAAGATAACTATGAATGGATCAAATTCATCGACTCAAACAGTAAAATAGCCCTAATTAGTCCGCCAGTCAAAAAAATAGTTCCAAGTCACTTTTTTATCTTCCCACTTTGGCAAAGGGAGTTCAGTAGTTACCATTTCTAGAATCAGTGTTAGATTTTGAATCCTATTCATACAGTTTTGTCAATCAGCAACATCAAATTGAAAAAAATTTGAATGGGTTGGGTCGAACGAATATCTTGAGCCCTCCTGATGTAATTAGGCTCATGGCACCTATATTATATGACCTATGAATTTTATTTTATTGAATAGCTACTTTGCTATTCTTTCATATCTGTACACTCACACTAGCACAAAGAAATGCATTGAAAATGCCTATTTTCTATGCAATGATCCATTTTAATGTATCACTCATACATGTTATATTGACTATATGGATGCATACATATCCTGCCTGCATACAGCCCAGCAGTGAATGTAATGACAATGGGTCCCTAGTAATTGTAAAATAAAGGTGTTTGTAAATTTTGTGTAGATATCAGGATAACAGAACTGCCTCAATCAAAATTACCAGATATACATGAGATTGAATGAGGAAACAATAAAAGTATAAGAACATACTACTTTAGTACATTTGCATTTGACCTATTATTTCAAAATTTTCCTAGGGCTATTGCCTCTCAGATGTAAGAAGGAAGAGATACATAAATATAGATAGAAGAGAGAGAAAAAAAGAGAGATAGAAAGAGAGAGAGAAAGAAAGTTAATTACATAGATGGCATGGCTTATAAAGAGGGGGGGGGGGGTAGACTGAGATTGGAGCACACAGCCACCCCCCCCCCCCATCCCTCCTTAGTTGTGCACTATTAGCCCTTTGATACCTACCTTACTCTGTGCCTTTTTTCTAAATACCTTCTTGAAGGTACCACTCTAGTTCTCTTCAGTAAATTAGTTCTCAAAGCTCCTCTCTACCCCCTTCCTTTTACATGAGCAATTTGTAAAGGTCTCTCTAATATTAAGTATGTGATGTACACTAACACAAACCAATGATGAATCAGAACAAAAAGAGGCATAGACGCTCTATACATTGACCAGTCTACATATAGGCTTACATATACACAGACCTACTAACTTTAGCTGATATGGTCTTGCTAGCCATTAAATCAATTCTTTGCACCTCTTGATGACTAAACATATTGATATCAGTGAGAAATTGTTTGCTACTGAAGAGTTTGGCCAGGAATTCCATCCACTACTAGGGATTTCCCATATTACTTAGAGGTGCCACGCGCGTAAAACATTCCCCATAGACTTGTGTGTTAAAATGGCACTTTTGAAAAATTCATAAAAAATAAATGTGAAATTAGAGGGTGGAATGTTTACTACCATTGGATAGGATATATATCTGGCTTTCCATATCTGACCAGGAAAGGGTAGCGTAGCCAGCTCATTTTAAAAATAAATTGCCATTTATGAAGATAACTATGAATGGATCAAATTCATCGACTCAAACAGTAAAATAGCCCTAATTAGTCCGCCAGTCAAAAAAATAGTTCCAAGTCACTTTTTTATCTTCCCACTTTGGGCAAAGGGAGTTCAGTAGTTACCATTTCTAGAATCAGTGTTAGATTTTGAATCCTATTCATACAGTTTTGTCAATCAGCAACATCAAATTGAAAAAAATTTGAATGGGTTGGGTCGAACGAATATCTTGAGCCCTCCTGATGTAATTAGGCTCATGGCACCTGTGTTCACTACTTCAAAATCCAAGCTCGCCAGTAGTACGTCGCGTACCGTATAGTCAATCGACCACGTAAAATTGTCAGCAAAATGACTCGACCTGACGATTACACAGTTTTGACGCAGAAAACGACCTACTATCAGAAAAACTTTTAATAACCAGTCCTAAATAGCGAGGCTCTATAAAAGGTCGCGACTCAAGGCTCCTCTCTTCTCCATTCGTTTCCCCCTTCCCTCTTCTCCCTTCGTTTCTCATTCCCTTTGCTCCCGGCCTTCATTTAATTCCATATCTCCTTCCCCCTCTCCCTTCGTTTCTCCTTCCCTCTTCTCCCTTCATTTCTCCTTCCCTTTCTTACTTCATTTCTCCATCCCTTTTCTCCCTTCGTTTCTCCATCCATTTTCTCTCTTCATTTCTCCTTCCCTTTCTTCCTTCATTTCCCCTTCCCTTCATTTCTCCTTCCCTGTTCTCCCTTCATTTCTTCTTCCCTTTTCTCCCTCATTTCTTCTTCCCTTTTCTCCCTTCATTTCTCCATCCCTTTCTTCCTTCATTTCTCCTTCACTTTCCTCCCTTCGTTTCTCCATTCCTTTCTTCCTTCATTTCTCCCTTTCTTCCTTCATTTCTCCTTGGCCTTTTCTCCCTTCGTTTCTCCATCCCTTTTCTTCCTTCATTTCTCCTTCCCTTTTCTCCCTTCGTTTCTCCATTCCTTTCTTCCTTCATTTCTCCTTCCCTCTCTTCCTTCATTTCTTCTTCCCTTTCTTCCTTCATTTCTCCATCCCTTTCTCACTTCATTTCTCCATTTCCTTCATTTCTCCTTCCATTTCTTCCTTCATTTCTCCTTCCCTTTTCTTCCTTCATTTCTCCTTCCCTTTCTTCCTTCATTTCTCCATCCCTTTCTCACTTCATTTCTCCATTTCCTTCATTTCTCCTTCCATTTCTTCCTTCATTTCTCCTTCCCTTTTCTTCCTTCATTTCTCCTTCCCTTTCTTCCTTCATTTCTCCATCCCTTTCTTCCTTCATTTCTCCTTCACTTTCCTTCCTTCATTTCTCCCTTTCTTCATTCATTTCTCCTTGGCCTTTTCTCCCTTCGTTTCTCCATCCCTTTTCTTCCTTCATTTCTCCTTCCCTTTTCTCCCTTCGTTTCTCCATTCCTTTCTTCCTTCATTTCTCCTTCCCTCTCTTCCTTCATTTCTTCTTCCCTTTCTTCCTTCATTTCTCCATCCCTTTCTCACTTCATTTCTCCATTTCCTTCATTTCTCCTTCCATTTCTTCCTTCATTTCTCCTTCCCTTTTCTTCCTTCATTTCTCCTTCCCTTTCTTCCTTCATTTCTCCATCCCTTTCTCACTTCATTTCTTTTCTTCCTTCATTTCTCCTTCCCTTTCTTCCTTCATTTCTCCATCCCTTTCTCACTTCATTTCTCCATTTCTTTTCTTCCTTCATTTCTCCTTCCTTTTCTTCCTTCATTTTTCCATCCCATTCTCACTTCTTTTCTTCCTTCATTTCTCCTTCCCTTTCTTCCTTCATTTCTCTTTCCTTTTTCTCCCTTCGTTTCTCCATCCCTTTTCTTCCTTCATTTCTCCTTCCCTTTTTTCCTTCATTTCTCCCGTCATTTCTCCATCCCTTTCTCACTTCATTTCTCAATCCCTTTTCTCCCTTCATTTCTCCATCCCTTTTCTCCCTTCATTTCTCCATCCCTTTTCTCCTCTCTTCTCCATTTGTTTTCCCTTCCCTCTTTTCATTCGTTTCTCCTTCCCTCTTCTCCCTTCATTTCTCCTTTCTTTTCTCCTCTCTTCTTCATCTGTTTCCCCTTCATCTCCTTTTCCATCTCTTTCCTTCTTGTCCCTCGCCCCTCTCTATTAACCCTCCTTCCTCTCTCTAATTCTTCACCTCTCTTTTTCTCCATTCTATTAAAACATCGACCAGCACTCAGCCACCGATGAAATATAAACAAGGTAAAAGAAGAATCATTTATCAATGAACACGTTTAGTTTCATTTTCCACATCTTAACATAACACGGGAATAACATTAATCCACATCATTATTATATCACTAATCATACCGGCTTAATCATTAATATCTGCTTCTAATAACACTCTTTATTCTCAAAATTAAGGGACAAAGTAATTTATTACCTCACCATTTTCCTTAAATGGGGAATCCCAACTAGGTAATCAACTAAATGTGTAGAGGACGAAAAATAAGAGAAAAGGGATGGTGGAAGTTCAAAATAAATCAGACAAGCACATCACTAACAAAACGTTTAAAATGACAATCGTTATAAATGCTTTAAAATCATATCTCTATGTATTCTCTCCCATTTGCATTTGTTGTTTTCATAAAAGCCCCTTTCCTCTCAAAGGTCATAACATATAATCATAAAGCAGTGTTGCATGTCAGCCTGATAAAAATAACTTGATTAAAAAAATGTTTTCGTCACAATGTATGTACTGAGACAAACAGGGAACTTGTCTTTACCACTGATCGGTTTCACATCTACACTACATGTGGCCAATTTGAAGTCCACATAGTGATTACAGTTTTGGGGAACTTTTTAGAATTCATTACTTTTTATTGTTTGCCCATCTTATCTTCAAACTTTCACATTCATGCTTCTTTGATTTTTTAAAATATTAATTAAAACAGCTTTTAACATTGGATGGAGTCCCTTGAATTAAAATCCTGGCAAACAAATGGCAACTTATCATCTTTGCCGTATGACCAAAAAAAGATATATATGACAGGTATCAGATTTACGAGATTTGTCAGACGTTTTTAGGAAGCAGTTAACTCATTGAGTCATAATACTGTGAAGTCTACAGGATGGTACCCTTTTTTAATATTAATGATGAACAAAAAACGTCAACAGACTGATGTTAAGAGAAGAGGGAAAGGGAAGAAAGAGTTCAAGATTACAAATAAATGAGATCTGCGTTGTTCTTTATAATACTTTATAATAATTATTGACAGAAAAATAAGTTATCTTGCCCTCCTCCCTCCCCTTCACCTCAAAATACAAGTACACCAGTATATACCTAAGTCTTCCTTTAAAAAAAAAAACCACACACACCAGGCTGGCAGAACTCTTCAAGAAAATTATTGAAAGACAATACAGGTAGATATAGGCCTCGCAGGGGATACGCCAGGAAATTCAAGAAGGTGGGGGCATTGGCGGCGGAAGCCAAAAATTTTAGGAGGGGACAACCAAAAATATTTTGACAAGCAAAAAAAAAAAGGTTCTCAACCCAAAAATTTTAGGGGGGACGTAGGAAAATAAATTGACAAGCAAAAAAAAAAAAAAAAAAGGTCATCAACAACAAATTTAGGGGGGGGGACCGTCCCCCCTCCTCAAATTTAGGGGGGGACACGTCCCCCCCGCTTCCGCCGCCTATGGGTGGGGGGGCAATCTGATGATGATATAAATGTTTCTCAATTGAGTAAGAAGGGCGAAATTGTGTTAAAAACAGGGTTTCTACATAAATTTGAATAAAAGAATTCCAAGACTTTTCCATGACTTTTCCATTACTAACTTGCTGCTTTCAATGACTTCCCGAGAGTTATGTAGAATTTGGGATGTCCCAAAACTGGGAAAAATGGAGATCATGAACACCAATTATAATAGCAGAGTATGAGAGTTGAGAGACACAATAAACTGGAAAGCTGCCATAGCCAAGAGGTAAATGCCATTCCATGACTTTTCACAAATTTTCCAAATTCCCTGACTTTTCCATGACCACAAATATTTCCAGGATTTTCCATGACTGTGGGAACCCTGCAAAAATTGCAAGTCTCTCTTTTTCACACTCTTCTTTCTCCATTCTTTCCTGTTAAACATAGTACATTGAATGAACAAGACAGGGATAGACAAATGGATGGACCACCCTAAAACAGAATGCATCTGGCACCATCTTCATGTACATGGGCAGAAACATTAAAAAAAATCAAAATACAAAAATAAGGGGTACTACACACTTTTCTCATAACTTTGAGCATTATTAGATAAAAAAGGTGATCTTTAACATTACATGTATGAGCCTGGAAAATGATGACCTTTTTCCATCAGAAGCAAATGAACAATAAAATTTCTCCATGTCTATTCCTTTGTTTGTTCTCTTCTCGCAATGGATTGGACTAATTGGACATCCATGCCATTTTATAAGGGGCCAAGTCCCCAGTTTATGAAAATACCACGGTACCAATTTTCCTCCCATGTAAAGCTAATTAATAAAATGTGAGGAAATAGTTGGGTAGATATGTAACAAACAGTTCCATGACATTTGTTCCGACGACAATTGCTGCGATGGAAAATCTGCACATTAAGTCAATCATGAAACCTTACTTCCAAAACTAAATAAACCCTAATCCTTATCTTTTATACATTATTCTGAAACAAAACCTCTATCACAATCCCAACTCTAACCCTATACCCTCTAAGATATTAAGACCAGAGCAATTGTTGCAGGAGCAAATGTCGTTGCACCATGGTAACAAACAAGTGTTGCTTAAAAGGAAGTAAAACATAACCACTTCTTTCTAGACATAAAACAAATGCATAGGAGTTGCTTTTCATCTTTCAGTAAGCGTGAACATATATATTTACCGCTTTTTCTTTTTCTTATGACTTTTCTTATGATATTTCAGGGAGCTGCGATTGTCAAAGCGTTTTTCACACTTGGAGCATCCATAAGGTTTAATTCCAGTGTGAATACTGAGATGGCCCTTGAGTCTGTGCTTGGTGTAGAATATCTTGTCGCAGAGTAGGCATTGGTAATCCTTCACACCAGGAATGATAGGGGTACTGCTAGGCCTCTGATCCTGATCACCTGGAAAGGCCCTACCATTCTGACCTTGGCTTGAGTCATGTACGCTCTGGTCCACATCAAGTGGACTTTGATCAGCACCTTGATTCACTATTCCATTCGGGGGTGCGGAAATGACACTTTGGCCGGAATATGGCTCGATAGGCCGGGAAAACGTCCTTCTGTGTCCATTCCCCTCATGTATCTTGAGTTTCCGAAGACTGTCAAATCTGTTCGGGCAGATGCTACATTGAAAAGGGTAGTCCTTGACACACTCGGATTTTAGACGTTCTTTCCTTTGGTGTTTACCAAGTTCTTGCTCATGTTTGAAACCTTGATAACATCGCGTGCATGAGTGGGGATGGGTGTCATCATGAACCTTCATGTGCCTCTTTAGGACTGACCTGGAAGCACAACTCTTGCGACATACGTTGCAAACAGATTTCAAGGATATGGTTAGTGCTTCACTATTTAAACTATCAGCCTCACATGTGTGAGCATGTAAATCGTCTTCTTGCAGGAATTCCATTCCACACATGCAACATAAATGGTGGATGGCAAAATGACTCTTCTCGTGAGAGGCCAAATTGCTTGGGGAAGCAAATGATTTTGGGCACCATTTACATTTGTATGGACGCACCCCCGTGTGACGCCTCATATGAATTCGATGCTCTCTCCGCCCAATGAATTGCTTTGAGCAAAAAGAACATTTGAACTGACGATGCCTTAGGTGAAGGTTCATATGGTTCTGCCAGGAAGAATGATTTTTCAACACCTTGTTACAAATAGGACAATGAGTAAGTTCACATCCACCAAAGTCCCAACTTCTCTGTTTTGTACCCTTCTCTGTGGGCAAAATTTTACAGTTAAGAAGACTACATCTATGGCTTGTCAGCTGATGATTTCGGAAAAATTTCTCCCCGCACAAGGCACAGCAGTAATGGTGGCTTGACCTATTGTGGATCACCACGTGACCTTCAAGACTTTCAACAGAAAGAAACTTTTCTTCGCATATAGCACACTGTAGTCGCTCATCCCTCTGAACATTCCGACCATGTGCATGTTTCATATGCCTCTGATAGTTTCCCCACACTATAAATGATTTCTTCTTTTTACACACATCACACCTGTATTGTACTGAGTTTGTACCATTCAATGTGCATTCTCCGTTAGTTTCCATTCCATTCTCTACCAATGCTTCATTAGATATTTGATGTTTGTCATTTCCCAGAAGATCTGATGATGCATTAATGCGCTCCTGTCCAGCTTTGATGCCATCATGTTCCATGTTCTCCTCTGTAGTTGGGTTTGCAGAGTTAACAGTATCCGGAGGTATATTCTCTCCATTATCCTGCAAGGTTACAGTTTCACTTTGAGCTTGGGTCTGTTCCAGTTTCTTCCTGCAATGAATGACTTTCTTGTGTCTTTTAAGTGAAGATTGCTTACTGAATCTCCGGAGGCACAGATTGCATTCGTAAGGATAGTCATCCGCACTCTGTGATACATGTCTGGGGCGCGACTTTCTGTGATGCATGGTTAGGTCTTCCTTCATTCTGAATCTTTCACTGCACCAAGAACACTTATGAGGATGGGTGTCTTTATGAACTGATAGATGCTCTATCAGTGTAGATCTGAGGTCAAAATTTTCCCGACATATGCTACATAGCATTTTATCCCCATCCATACCAAACTGTTCATCTGATTGACATTCATGCCCCTTCATCAAACTAATATTTTTGAATTCCTTTCCACAAACACAGCATTTATAATACACTTCATTGTGTACTTTTTCATGTGAACCCAAATTACTCTTTGAGATGAACGTCTTGCCACACAATGGACACTTGAAAGGTCTGTCGGTAGTGTGCCATCTCATCATGTGATTTTGTAATTCCCTTTTCCCAGTAAACTGATCAGAACATACAGAGCATTTGAAGCTCCCTTGACCAAGGTGGATGATCATATGTTTCCGCCAACCTTCGTTTGAGTGAAATAACTTGTTACAAATAGGGCAATGGTTATTATGCAAATCAGGAGATTTCCATTTTCTCTTTCTACAACCGGTTGTAAGAGCAAACTGTTCAAGGTCAACGAGATGGCATCTGTGTCGACCTAGTTGGTAATCACGAAGGAATTTTTCACCACACAAGGCACAGCAGTACAATTTCTCATTAAAGGTCACCATTGTCTTCTGGGCTACCACGTGCTTCTGGACTTCCTCATTGGCTGAAGAATGCTTGGCACAACCAGACCCATCATAGATCTTTCCTTCCGCTTTACCGTGTTTTGCCATATAATGATTCTCCAATCTCTTGGCCTCTACAAATCGCTTGCCACAAACAGAACACTGGATCCTTTCTTTTCCATTACTGTGCATCAGCATATGTTTCTTTAATCTCCCTGACGCCATATACCGCTTGCCACAAACGGAACACTGTATCTTTCCTTTTCCTCGGTCATCTTCCTCATGCATGTAAGACACATGATTCTTATAGCGAAAGTGCCTTTGGAATTTCTTTCCACATTTTTTACATTCATAGCAAAGTTTACTTTTGCTCTCTCCGCCTTCTTCTGTAATATTCTCAATCACGTCTTTGGATGGATGATCGCTTCCTGTCTGATCTCTATCCTCCTCATCGTCACTGGATTCCGTTTTTATATGCAGTTCTACTTTCAACATTCTAAAACAAAGTATAAACAGCAAATACACTGATTGTATAGCTGCACAAGCCCACGTCTCTGCTTTAATACAAGTTTATCACTGGCAAAAATCCACTACAATGCACATTCAATGCAACTTGTTATCACCTCTGAATTGTCATAATTGGGAACAAAGTCCGCAAAGCACCTAGTCCATGTTTATCGTACATGTGGCACAGAATAGATGGAGGTTTTTCCTGCATTGAAATTCATCTGTTTGTGCGACATAATATCCAGCTTGTTTTCTGTAATAAAAAAAAAACAGAAAAAAATAAAAATAACTTGGCAATTAGATAACCACCTCAATAATGGACAAAAGCACACAACACGGCACTGTATGCAAGTATCAGGATTTGGATTTTATCATTTTAATACTTGAAACATACAATGTCCACATGAATTATTCGATAGCATTTCATTTGATCTTAGATTCTGATACTTTTCATCAATTGGTTTTACTCATTTTGACAGAAAATGAAATATGAATATATATAACAAATTCTATTCATGCACAAGCTCACATTGCCTCATGAAGTTTATCACAGGCCAAAATAAGGCAAATTCACCTCTGAATTGTCTTTGCAGTGTTGCAGCACAGAATGGACGGTTGGAGGATTTTCCTGCATTCGAGTTGACCCCTTTCTTTGTAAGATATGACGGATGTATAAGATCAAGCTTGTTGATGTTTTCTGTAATCAGGAAAAGACAGAAGACATGAAAATACACATTCAACATAAATGGACAACACACAAAAGTATGCAAAATGACACACGTGAGTGTCAGGCATGCAAGCATCATAGCGTGAAATTCACTGGAATTTCATAATAGCAATATTGTCTCCCATGAAAATATTTGAAAAAACTTTCATTTGATCTTAATTTCTGATACTTTTCATTGGTGTAATTCATTTTACAGAAAATAAAATATAAATATGAAACATTCTATTGATGCACAAGCTAACCATGCTTTATGAGTTTACTACAGTTCAAACTACATTACAATAAAACCAATTAAAATTCAAAGCATATCATAACCTCTGTATTGTCATAATTTAAATTATTCCCAATGCAGCTTGTCCAAGTTCAAAATCCTCTATTGGAGTTTATCTCTTTATCAGTATTTTGAGTATGACACATGTTGTTTATTGGATCCAGCTTGTTCAATATGTTTCACAATCTGATGTTTTCTATGATGGGGAAAAAAAAACATGAAAATAATTTTAGTGTTATCTTATTACTGGGTGTGATTGCAAGCTAAAACTTATATTTGAAATATACAGAAAATCACTAAATCATCTTAGCACACAGTAGATTGCACCCACTCTAGGCGACACCGCAATACTTACCCATGTTAAGAAACTGGGACTCCACTCACGTGCATTTGGGCCGCCCTAGCTTAGAACTAAGCTTTGTTTCACGAAAAATTGAATATTCTTATAATTCAATAAATGTTACTAATTACATTAGTACTGTTAAATCGGTACTCACCGGTTCTTTTCTTGAATTTTCTGGAAATTTCCCACGCTTCTGGCTGCAATTCTGCGATAAATTCTGTCGCCATAGACAGCTACACATGCAACTTTATTTATAAATGGAGCGCCCCTTACGAGAGTCGCTAATGCCGCGGAAAAATTGTTAGGCATTTTGGCCTGTGGTCAAGGCGTTCTTCTGTTCTATTTTTTTTTATAGGTATGAGATCGAAATCACAGCGACTATTCACACTGTTCCATAATGATTCCGAAAGGAGGTGCAACACCCCCCACCCACATGGGCGCAAATCCCAGGGGGACACTTCCCCCTAACCCAAAATAGTAGGGGGCACATTATCAAATGTCCCCCTACTATTTTTGTTCTTTTATATATGATGGAAAGAAATAGGCCTACATCATTTAAATCGAAGTAAAACATGTATTTTGGACGAGACGACCTTCTTTTGGGGGTGATAAACCTTCCTTTTTGTTTTTTTGTTAGTTTGTTTTTGTTGTTGTTTTTTTGCCTGTTTTCCAGCCCCTGGTCCCCTACCTTAGATTTCCGCCCTTGCCTCCCACTACTCTTGATATTGTTTGCGAATCTGTTTTGTAAATTAAAGGGGAATTTCACCCTGATAAAAATATTATGAAAATATGAGAAAAATCATTTCAAAATATCGATGAAGGTGTTATTTGACAAAAAATGGAGTTGATAGAATTTAGAATGCTTGATTTATTGTGACGTCTATAACGAGCAGTTGCTCTATCCTAAATATAAAATGCCCAAATTTCCCATTTTTAATGGTCCGTAACGACCCACTTTTTTTCTTTTTGATAACAAGTATGAAGTTATCTATGATATACTAAATGTACCATAAAAATCATTATCATGTATTTCTTGACATTTCATTTACTTTTTTACCATAATAATAGCTGCTTGCAAAGGCCTACGCCGTCACAAAAAAAAATCTTACCTTTTAAAAAAAATTGGTGGGGGATGGATTTTCCTCGAACGCATACCAATTTTTTTTTCTGCTATTTTCATAATAAACTTTAAATGAATTCAACTTTGCACTACTTAATTTTTTCAAAGACAAAATAACAAAAATACATCTCGTCATCATCATCATCATCACCACTATCATTATCATCACCATCATCACCACAACCGTCACCACAACCATCATCATCACCAAGATAATTTTCATCATCATCATTGCCATCATCATCTTTCTTTTTTTTTCTTTTATTTTTTCCCCATCCCTTCTTTTTTTTCTTCCAATATTCCTCCTTCTTTTTTAGAGCGGCACACCGTCACGCTCCCTCACTGATTATCCGCCTCTATATGCTTGGTGTTGTATAAATTGGCGGATACCTCATAAAATGAAATAAAAGAGAAAATAAGGAAAGGGAAAAAGAAGAAAAAGAAGATGAGAAGAAAAAAAGAAAGCCAAACAAATGAGACTAAACAATGTCAAAATTTCGTAATAGTCTTCTACGTCAGTTTAATAATGTTTTCATTGAAATGAGAACAAAACAAGAATTGAAACCATAGGCGGCGGAAGCGGGGGGGGGGGACGTTCCCCCCTAAATTTGTTGTTGACCTTTTTTCTTTTTTTTTTTTGCTTGTCAATTTATTTTCCTACGTCCCCCCCCTAAAATGTTTGGGTTGAGAGCCTTTTTTTTTTTTGCTTGTCAAAATTTTTTTGGTTGTCCCCTCCTAAAATTTGGGGCTTCCGCCGCCAATGATTGAAACAATGAGGTAAAAAGGACTACATCATAGTGTAAAGAAATAGAGGGAAGCTCCGAGACAATAAAAAGGTTGAAAAAGAAAAAAATCTGAAAACACAAAGCTCTCACAACATGAGCATAATAACAAATTGGGAATAAGCGAGGACAAGTAGCTGAGGGACCCCCCCCAACTCTCTCTCTCTAGTTATCTATCTATCCGACTCGATTATATAAGAGAAGAATTTACTAATCAAAATATTATGAGCAAAAAGCACGAGCTGTTATTTTTTATGAATATTCAAAACTGATAGAGACGCAATCGAATTTTTCGATTGCGACAAAATTGATGATCTGAGAATTTAGTGTTTTTAGGAATTCATTAAAAGCATAAAGTTGATCAACATTAAAGTATGGCAGGCGCAACGCATGAGCTAAAGCTTCATAGGCCTACACCGTTAAAAAAATTTAAGTATTTTTGGTAATCATGAAAAAGATTGATATTTCATGAAAGAAAGCTCAAATCCCGAGGAGGAATATTTTTATGAATTGACTTTAAAAAAACTGTGGTAAGCCCCATTTAATATTTGATTATAAGTCGAATAAAACAGTAAAAGCTGAAAAACGTTCGCGTGATATTTGGCAACCCCCCCAAAAAAAAAAAATAAATAAATAAAAAATTTAAAAAAGTTTTTAACTATAATAATGATCGAAGGTAATTTTGTCTCGCGTAGAACTGGACAAATGAAAAAACGATTGTCACTAAAAAAAATGAAGGTAATTTTGACCCACGTAAAATTTGGCGAGCCCCCCCCCAAAAAAAAAGGAAAAAAGGTTTTAACAAGCAAAAAAAGGCTAAAAAGAGAAAGAAGAGACAAGAATATGAACAAAATATCCCCATTACAAATAATGCTGTGATCATCATAAGGGAGGGGTCGCATAACTAGTATGAACAACGTATTTAATTCCAAAATATTTACTACAAATCTCAATAGGGGGATCGGGCAGAAATGCTCACACCCCCCCCCCCCCCCCCCCCCCCCGATCCGCCACTGATTCCAATCAATAATGACATTTATCTGCAATACTGATACTTTGAAATCAAGATACTGAAGATTGATACGCTTTACATAAATTATGAACGTCTGACAAAAAGATAATCTACCGATCACCTGACCGATCAGCTGACCAGTTCGCGTATCACTTGGGAGTTGATCACTCGTCGCAGCTGTGTGGAAGGCTCACCGAAAATCAACAAAAAGGGCCTGAAATGTAAGTTTAATAGTAATTCATTTTAATTTCAACTCATTTTTTTAAGTCTTGAAAGTCTTCCCACCAAATGAACGTCATATCGCATAACTCCAATTTGTATTAAGGCGTACATTTACCAAAGTCTTGGGTTTGAAATCAGAACTGAATTGTCTAACCCATAATTTTGGGTAATGTCGCCTATGAGGTCCATACATGTTAATGTTTGGACCTCATTGGTACTAGGAGTGATTGCACCCAATGAATGCAGCATTTAGCGCTGCAGTCAGAGATCAGCATACATATACACTGTGGAGTAGCCATGGTGTAGTGGTTCTGACTCTCGCCTTGTACACAGAGGGTCGTTTATTCAAATCCCACCGCAGTCTGGCGTCCTTTGGCAAGGCGTTAATCCACACTTTGTCTTTGCCACTCTCGACCAAGGTGCTAATCAGCTAATGGGTACCCGGTAGGATGTGAAAGTCATTGCAGCTTGTCCAGTACTGATTGAGCTTCACCGGCGACTGACTGGAATACTCCCCAGGGAGTAGAGGATGTGGGAATGACTGATTGAATTCAATGACAGGGTAATAATATAGGCAGTGTATACAGCCACACGCGTGTGTCTTTACCATCCAGCCACACGCGTGTGGTTATATCCAGAACACCTATCTGTGGATACCGCCACACGCCGCCAGTAATAACAGTAAAACACGTACCGGTATGTAGGTCTGACTGTCGATTCTGGCTTCCTTCGCGGTGCAGTGGCAGACCCATACAGCGTTAGCGCAGCGCAGTAGTACGTAAACCCAAACTGTGTATGTCTACTACTGCGCTGCGCTAACGCTGTATGGGTCTGCCACCACGAAGGAAGCCAGAATCGACACAAGTAGAAAAAGAGAATTTGCTGTTAAACAGACGACCGTTTGTAACAAGACAAGAAAAGCAAGGAGAGAAGACGGTGAGAATGAAATTGAAACGATCTAAGGATATCAAAGGGGTTTAGAATTAAGCTTTTTCGGTATTGATATTTTCAATACCGGTATTACTAATAGCTTCAATACCGGTATACCGACTAATACCGAGTAAATTCCCAATTTATTGTGCAAACAGTGTCCAATGTTTGTTTAGCCCTGATATGGCCTTGGATAAAGAGGGGATGCTTGTGGTCAGCTGAGGAATGTTCAGCATGGTCCATTCTCATTGACAAAAACTTTCTCTTTCTTTACCAAAAGTTATACGATCATGCTTTCTCCCCAACGAGAGCTGTGAATTACCTGTGCATGTGTGCAAAATAATCTCAGCAAGCACATGGTACGAAATCAATAAGTCAAGTTGCCAAATGCTACACCGCACAAACTCACTGAGCACTACTTACTTTGCTAAACGTGTGTACATGCCCTAACTTCCAAGCACCAAAATTCCCTGCTAAAACTGTCAAGGATATATGCGTGATTTCCCTTCACCGATCTGGCCCCACTCATTCACATTCAGATTCGCCCCTTTTGTTTACCACTCACATCAACACGTGTTCGTCGAAGGTTCAAAGTTTGTTGACCTCCAATTTTGACGTCTCGTAAATAACTTTTCTTTATAAATGTCCATTGTGTTGAACCCCCACCCCCTCTTGTGAATCTCCACGTTGTCTAAAAGTAAAACCCTCCCCCTAAACTTCTTATCTCCCGCTGCCTCTTTCTCACTCATTTTTTCTTGCTTTTGTTTTTCTTTATCTCCCCAGCCCCTTAATTCTTCACTCTCTCTTTCCCATTGGCCCATTCTCTCCCCGTCACCACCCCTCTCTTACCACAAACAATCAACATCCTCCTCTTCTCCGAATCTCGATCTTCCCCTCTTTTTTGCCAATTTTATCTTTCACACATGCCAAATTTTTAGTTGATCAACATCTTATCACGCCACGAGACCATCATAAATTTAAATTACAATCAATCCAATAGTTTATTTTATTTTATTCATGACCGCACATGCACAAAACGGATACAACACCCATCACAAATCACACAAATATTCTCAGCCACTTTCTTCCATTTACGATCACTTCACAGATCAAAATAAACAAAGAGGGATGGCGTAACATTTTTTCCTGTTAATGTTATCAACATTTTCTGTCTTTTTTTTATTTTCATATTTAATTTATTTATTCATTAATGTATTATTTTTTCTTTATGTTTTAATTATTTATTTTTTTGTGGGGGGGGGGGTCAGACGATTTTTGTAGCAGGCTTATAGTATAAAAGTAAACTTGTCATAATTGAAACAAGTCAAGAGCAGTCCAGAAAAAAAACATTGCATAAAGAAAAAAAAGTGTTAATCCCTGTGGTTTGTCTGTCAATGCACAGCACCCCCCCCCCCAAAAAAAAAAAAATCAGTGGACATTCCCATCGATACAAGTTAAGAGCAGTCCGAGAAAAAAAAAACTTGCATAAAGAAAAAACAAGTGTTAATCCCTGTGGTTTGTCTGTCAACGCCCCAAGCCAAGGTTGATACTTCGTTGAAGCCCCGCAATACACCACGTGGTCAAAAGGCAGGCTAGGGAGTGTTTCAAAAAGAGTTTTGTCAGTGATTTTGTTTGTGTAGAGGGATGTTACAAGCTAGGAAACCCTCGCATGTGATTGGCGGAAAGCAAATCTGTTGTTGAAACCACTGAAAAAAACTCTTCATGAAATGCTCTCCGTCTCGGTCTACTTCGTTGTTTACTGTAGCTGTGTACACGAGTGCATGGAGCTGAGCCGACATGCACCCCAGTATCAGTAGCGGTGGGGCCGAGGCCTTATGCAGCGGCTAACGGAGCTCAGACAGTAGTTAAGGGGCGATGTATTCATTTCGAGGTTAGATTATTGGATTCTGATTTCATTAAATATGTTGAGAGAGCCAAAGAACTTATTGTTTTGGCTTAATTTTACTGTAAAAATACCCATAAATGACAATACAGAAGAAAATACCGGTATGATATTTTCAACTTTTGGTATGACGGTATTTCGGTATTGAAATTTCAACGGCGGTATCCATACCGGTATGACTTTCATACCGAACGGTATTACTAATACCGGTATATCGAAAAAGCTTATTTAGAATGTAAGAATTTAATGAAGAAATGAGGTTATTTTGATCGTGATATAGACGGTCAGAGTACATACCGGTACGTGTTTTACTGTTATTACTGGCGGCGTGTGGCGGTATCCACAGATAGGTGTTCTGGATATAACCACACGCGTGTGGCTGGATGGTAAAGACACACGCGTGTGGCTGTATACACTGCCAATAATATATCTGTCAAGCACTGACTAAGAGTAAGACACGTCGTTCCGATGTACTAAGTTGTTGTACTAGATCTACATCATGTAGGCCTAGGCCTAGATCTACAAGTACAACAACTACAAGTAATAATAGACCTTCAAGAACTGAGCTTGTCAAAGCAAGGTACCCCAAAAGAGAATACATGGCATGAAATTTTAACTAGTTTAAAAGAGATTAGAGGACTTTTACCCAGAAAAAAATATATATATATACTTTTTTCTTTTTAATATGATCTTTGTAAATTTTAAGTGTGCATGACAATCAAAGTACTTAAGATGTAAAAAGTATTTTGTATGATGTTGTTAACTAATGTTATGTACACATGTTGTGAAAGAAGAAATAAATGAACCATGATGAACCATGTCTCAATTAAGTCAATTGAGTGCAGCCTGCAGGGTTTCGAACATGTGGGACTGATGACAGTGAAGTGATAATTCAGCAACTTCTTGACCGATTAATCGGTCAAGGAATCAATGAGAGCTTTCATCGTGTATGTATCTAACATGACACAGAAATAACATACCGGCACATGATTCTAAATAGACATCCAAACCTTATTCACATAATGTTGGAAATCGCTTACCTTTAAAAAAAAAAAACACATGACGAAGCCGAAGGCACATGTGAGTGGGTATTGTATAGCGTCCTCGAGATAACAAATCCTATAATGAAAAAATAAGTGGAACACAGTCTTACATGCATTGCGCGATTCGATATGTAGCAGCAGTGCTGACTTTGAAAACAGATATTCAAACATACGGGGTACAAAATAACGACGCAGATATAGAGATCAGAAAATCATTTTGATATTCACTTTGATTCAGCTTTTAACTCCAATAGCCTTCAGACTTCACAAAAACCGAGTTCACAGACAGATGGTTGAAGAGCATGAATTAGTCAAATGCAGGTTGCTTAGCATATGGTACATATTCAAGTTCAAGTTCGTTTATTTCTTTCCACAACCAAAATACAATGCATACATGTACGATATCAATAAGGTTAAAAGAAAAAAAACACAACAGGAATAAAAGCTTATGGACAAAGAGCTAAAAAAGATATCGAAAATATGGGAAAGAGGTGGTCTGTATAGAAGCAACGCTTGTTAAGCACAGATCACCTTTGATACAACAACAAAATATGTATGATACAATATAATTAAACGTCTGCATTGAAAAAAAAAGCAGATAAGCAAGAAAAAAAAGTATATATACATATAAATACAGTAATAACAAAATAGAACAACTAACTAGAGTAGGGTAGATGAAGGTAAGTACACACGACAAAACAGGGGCGGGGGGGGTACTAATCCAGTTGTCTGTAGTAAGTATAAATGAATAAATAACAGATCTAGCATAAATACTTAAATATCGCTATGAGGATTTTTTTAGTTAGACACTCAGAATCAAGAGTTGAAGAGGAGTTTAGGCCTACAGAGGTTATATATATAAGTCTAAAATTATACATTATTTACATTACATATATAAATCCAAGAAAAGAAAAAAAGAAAAAAAATAATCCATATACTTGTAGTAGGATATAGAAACAGAAGAAAAGGAAAATAATATCAATAATGCAGCACGACATGTAGCACCGTATGGCACGCATATAAGGAATCAATTAAATATATATTTCACTTAAAAAATATATCTTTCTCCTACACTAAACCATTTCACTTAAAGAAATTTATATTTCACTTTTAAAAATATATTCCACTTTATCAAAAAAATATATTTCACTTTAAAAAATATGTTTCACTTTTCAAAAAAAAAGTATTTCACTTTTCCCCAAAAAAATATGTTTCACTTTTCAAAAAAAATATATTTCACTTTTCAAAAAAAAAGATATTTCACTTTTCAAAGAAATATATTTCACTCTTCTAAAAGATATATTTCACTTTTCAAAAAGAAAATATTTCACTTTTCTAAAAAAAATATATTTCACTTTTCCCAAAAAAATATATTTCACTTTCCAAAAAAATATATTTCACTTTTCAAAGAAATATATTTCACTCTTCAAAGAAATATATTTCACTCTTCTAAAAGATATATTTCACTTTCCAAAAAAATATATTTCACTTTTCCAAAAAAATATATTTCACTTTTGAAAAAAAAAATGTTTCACTTTAAAAAAAAAAAAATCATTTCACTTGATACATTTTAATTTTGAGAGAAAACAAATCCTTTCACTTTTGTAGTTTTGTTGGATAACACATGCGGCTGCCGTATTAGACCGTAACTATCCTCACGGAAATGTCCATTCCTCTCGCTACGAAAAACATTTCACTCGTGTTGCAAAAAAATACGTTCCTCTTTTTTCTCGGCCTGTAGGCGGCGCGCACCATTGTTGGCGGGATGAGGAGAAGACACATGATATATCTATCTATCTATCTCTCTCTCTCTGCCTAACATATATCCATCTGTTTAAATATGTCTATCCTTCTATCTATCTATCTATCTATCTAATATCTACTTATTTCGTTTAATATGTCTGTATATCTGTGTATTTATCATTCAATCTTTATATCTATCTATCTATTTATCTATCTTATGTCTATCTGTTCAGAATACATATGTCTACTTTTTATCTTTAAATCTAATAACTATTGA
Organism: Lytechinus variegatus; assembly: GCF_018143015.1. Classification (NCBI taxonomy): domain Eukaryota; kingdom Metazoa; phylum Echinodermata; class Echinoidea; order Temnopleuroida; family Toxopneustidae; genus Lytechinus; species Lytechinus variegatus. The sequence continues at coordinate 9,161,734 of NC_054749.1, forward strand.
TCTGTCTAAATAGTTATGTCTGTTTATTTGTTCGTTTATCTATTTAATATCTATCTATCAAATTTGTTTAAAATGTTATTCTATCTGTCTACCTATCAATAAATATATCGATCTATTTTTTCTCTCTCTCTCTATCTATCTTTCTATCTATCTATCTATCTATCTGTCTGTATCTATCTACCTATCCATCTGTCTATCTATCTGTCTATCTATCTATCTATTAATCAGGGGCCGCGGAACGGTTTTCAAAGCGGGGGGGGGGGGCTGACCATGCAAAAAATCACAATCATACGGCCTGTTTACGGTTTTGGAAAAAAGTAAAGGGGCTGCCCCTCAGCTTCCGCGGCCCCTGTTAATATATATCTATCCATCTTCTATTATCTATCCACCTGTGATTTATCTCTTCATCTATCTATCTATCTTTCTTATATGTATCTGTTTGAATATGTATGTCTGTTTGTCTATTTATCTTTCATACTTATATCCACTCATTTGTTTAAATAATTATGTATGTTTATCTCTGTATCTACGACAGACCAATTAATTCGTCCGCACGACGAATTAAAATCTAATTTCACTTGTTACATTTTAAATCTGAGATCAAACAAATCCTTTCACTTTTGTTGGATAACACATACGGCTGCAGTATTAGACCGTAAGTAAATTTCGCTCTTCACGTAAATATCCCCATTCCTCTCGCTACGAAAAACATTTCACTCATGTTGCAAATTCATTTCACTCAATTGCAAAAAATACGTTCCTCTTTTTTCTCGGCCTGTAGGCGGCGCACACCATTGTTTGTGGGACGAGGACAATACACCACGAGGTGGGCCCATAAACACAAATCGTAAAGTTTGAATTTATCGCTGATTATACACAGCTGCCAGGGCAATCAGCTGTTGCATTCGGCCCTACGATCAATCGTTAACCTTAGCACGGCCGGTCTGGCTATAACGTTTTGTAGGCATGAGGCATGAATGCTTTTTACATACACTATCTACGGAGCTGAATGGTCAAGGTATAAGTGTTGAAATTTCCCTTTTCTCCATTCTGTCTGTCTTTTACTTCATTGACATACGATGGTCATAATGATTGATGAAATGAAGCTTACAAAAAGCTACATTTCACTGGTCAACTCACTTGTACCTGCACTGCAAAACCAAATTCTCTCCATTTTTTCCGAGACGTGATGAGGGGGGGGGGGTCACCATCTTTAGAACAGACATAAAAAGTGAGTATTCGGGACTGAAGATGGATGATGACGTCATCGCTCAGCCCGAAAAGGTTGGTGTTAGCCATAGAGACACTTATATAACGCGCAATTAGTATACATCTCTGTGGTGTTAGCCGAGAATGTCCATGTCATTACCCAACTTCAGTCCCGTATACTCACTTTTTATGTCTGTTCTAAGGATGGTGACCCCCCATTCATGTCTCATACAAAATGGAGAGAATTTGGTTTTGCAGTGCAGGTACAAGCGAGTTGACCGGTGAAATGTAGCTTTTTGTAAGCTTCATTTCATCAATCATTATGACCATCGTATGTCAATGAAGTAAAAGACAGACGGAAGGGAGAAAAGGGAAATTTCAACACTTCTACCTTGACCATTCAGCTCCGTAGATAGTGTATGTATGAAGTATTCATGCCTCATGCCTACAAAACGTATAGCCAGACCGTGCTAAGGTTAAAGATTGATCGTAGGGCCGAATGCAACAGCTGATTGCCCTGGCTATTGTGCATAATCAGCGATAAATTCAAACTTTACAATTTGTGTTTATGGGCCCACCTCGTGGTGCATTGTCCTCGTCCCACCAACAATGGTGTGCGCCGCCTACAGGCCGAGAAAAAAGAGGAACGTATTTTTTGCAATTGAGTGAAATGAATTTGCAACATGAGTGAAATGTTTTTCGTAGCGAGAGGAATGGATATTTACGTGAAGAACGAAATTTACTCACGGTCTATACGGCAGCCGTATGTGTTATCCAACAAAAGTGAAAGGATTTGTTTTATCTCAGATTTAAAATGTAACAAGTGAAATTAGATTTTAATTCGTCGTACGGACGAATTAGGTGGTCTGTCGTAGATGCAGAGATAAACAAACATAATTATTTAAACAAATGAGTGGATATAAGTATGAAAGATAAATAGACAAACAGACATACATATTCAAACAGATACATATAAGAAAGATAGATAAATAGATAGATTGATGGAGAGATAAATGATAGGTGGATAGATAATAGAAGATAGATAGATATATATTAACAGGGGCCGCGGAAGCTGGGGGGGGCAGCCCCCTTTACTTTTTTCCAAAACCGTAAAAATGACCGTATGATTGTGATTTTTTGCATGGTCAGCCCCCCCCCCCGCTTTGAAAACCGTTCCGCGGCCCCTGATTAATAGATAGATAGATAGACAGATGGATAGGTAGATAGATATAAACAGATAGATAGGTATCGGACAGATAGACATTGACGATAAAAAGATCACTCTAAATTACAGGGATTTAAAATAAGTCCACATGGACTGTAGTTAGGGACCAATCGAATTTCGGATTTAGTTTGAATCCTTAAGATTCATTTTTAAATCCCGAAAGATTTAGATTTAAATCGTTTGAGATTTAAATCTAAGTCTTTTGGATTAAAACTAAATCCAGAAATCGATTGGTCCCTAACTACAGTCCATCTGGACTTATTTTAAATCCCTGTAATTTAGAGTGATACGATGAGGAGGCTGATACTGATAATGATTGATGAAAAAAAATACGATGATTCCCAGCAGTGATAATGATATCATATTTGATATACACATAGATTCAGAGACAGGTAGATACATAGGTACATACACAGATAGACAGACAGATAGATAAATAGATAGATAGATAGATAGAAAGATAGATAGATAGAGAGAGAGAGAGAGAGAAAATAGATCGATATATTTATTGATAGGTAGATAGATAGAATAACATATTAAACAAATTTGATAGATAGATATTAAATAGTTAAACAAACAAACAGACATAACTATTTAGACAGATCAATAGTTATTAGATTGAAAGATAAAAAGTAGACATACGGATAGACATAAAATTATGTATTCTGAACAGATAGACATAAGATAGATAGGTAGATAAATAGATAGATAGATAGATATAAAGATTGAATGATAAATACACAGATATACAGACATATTAAACGAAATAAATAGATATTAGATAGATAGATAGAAGGATAGACATATTTAAACAGATAGATATATATTAGGCAGAGAGAGAGATAGATAGATAGATAGATATATCATGTACCTTCTCCTCGTCCCGCCAACAATGGTGCGCGCCGCCTACAGGCCGAGAAAAAAGAGGAACGTATTTTTTTGCAATTGAGTGAAATGAATTTGCAACACGAGTGAAATGTTTTTCGTAGCGAGAGGAATGGATATTTCCGTGAGGATAGTTACGGTCTAATACGGCAGCCGCATGTGTTATCCAACAAAAGTGAAAGGATTTGTTTTCTCTCAAAATTAAAATGTATCAAGTGAAATGATTTTTTTTTTTTGAAAAGTGAAACATTTTTTTTTCAAAAGTGAAATATATTTTTTTGGAAAAGTGAAATATATTTTTTTGGAAAGTGAAATATATCTTGTAGAAGAGTGAAATATATTTCTTTGAAGAGTGAAATATATTTCTTTGGAAAGTGAAATATATTTTTTTGGAAAGTGAAATATATTTTTTGGGAAAAGTGAAATATATTTTTTTTAGAAAAGTGAAATATTTTCTTTTTGAAAAGTGAAATATATCTTTTAGAAGAGTGAAATATATTTCTTTGAAAAGTGAAATATCTTTTTTTTTGAAAAGTGAAATATATTTTTTTTAAAAATGAAACATATTTTTGGGGGAAAAGTGAAATACTTTTTTTTTAAAGTGAAACATATTTTTTAAAGTGAAATATATTTTTTTGATAAAGTGGAATATATTTTTGAAAGTGAAATATAAATTTCTTTAAGTGAAATGGTTTAGTGGAAGAGAAAGATATATTTTTTAAGTGAAATATATATTTAATTGATTCCCTATATGCGTGCCATAAGCACGAAATGTCACGTTTCAATGTAGGTGTACAATATACAAAATTTTAGTTTATGTTTAAAAACAGATAAGCTGACACACTGCCTGATAGAATTGTCTAGAGAGTTCCAATATTTTGGTCCAGCATATGCAAGTGAATTAATTCTGAGCTGAGTTCTTACTGATGATACATGGTATAAAGCAGCTTGCCTCGTAGAGTATTTGTGTATTTGGTTATTCTTAACAAAAATAGATGCTATAGCCATGGGTATACACCACCTTTCTCCAACTGATACATGAGGCATCCGAGATATAGACGATATATGTCTTGGACCTTCAGCATTTTGTTTTCGTTAAAAAGCTTATCAGTGTGAGCGCGTATATCAGCCGCCGAGATAATTCTCACTGCTCTCTTCTGAATGAGCAGGATTTTTTCTAAGTAAGATTTGGCTGTGGTTCCCCAGGCAAGCACACCGTAATTTAGGTAGGGCAAAATTAAGGAAGAGTACAATGTGCGAAGTACACTCCTAGGGAATATAAACTTCAGCTTGTTAATTACACCAACATTTCTGGAGAGTACTTTACATAAATGGGATGCATGCGCCTTCCAAGACAACTTATCATCAATGTAAAGACCTAGAAATTTAATAGATGATACCTTTTCAATATTTACCTGATCAAAGACTACATTAGCGGGCATAACTGTTTTACTGTTACTGAATAACATATATTTCGTTTTCAATAAATTAAGGGACAGTTTATTTGCGTGAATCCATTTCGTCAGCACACCAAGCTCTCTATTAACAACACCTAAAAGTGTTTCTAAGTTTCTGTGAGAACAGAAAACACTTGTGTCATCTGCAAACAACAAAAAAGAAAACATCTCTGAAGATTTAGGAAAATCATTTACATATAAAATAAAAAGCAAGGGACCCAGAAGGGAGCCTTGAGGTACTCCGCATGTGACGGGTCGCATAGATGAAGATGTTTCTTTAAGCTGCACAAATTGTTGCCTGTTTTTAAGATAGCTTCTAAACCATTCCAGTGCAGTCCCTCTTACCCCATAATAGGAGAGTTTGTGCAACATAATATCATAGTTCACTGTATCAAAAGCTTTGGAATAATCCAAGTATATTCCAATCGTGTGAAGATGTTTATCTAGTGCCGAAGATATTTTATCTAACAGGCATAGAATGGCATGAGAAGTTGTGTGCTTCTCACGAAAACCAAATTGGGAACTTGAGAAAACTTGACAAGACTTCAAAAACTTAATCAATCTAATGTATACAAGTTTTTCCAAGATTTTAGAGAATACAGAGAGTAGAGAAATGGGTCTATAATTACCCATTTCTACAGGGTTTCCTTTTTTATATATAGGCACAACTTTAGCTATTTTCATTTTTGCAGGAACACTTCCATGCACTAAAGACAAGTTGAAAATGTGAGTGAGAGGTATAACTACGAATGAAATTACATCTTTTATCAAGTCATTAGTTATACCATCGAAACCTGGGCTCTTCTTCCTTTTCAAGCCACTTACAACATCTATAACCTCAGTATTGACAACAGGAACAAAAAAAGGGATTTTTCATTTGGACTGTCCAAATAATTATCAAAGGTTTCTTGGATATTAGGTATAGTGCTAGATAGAGTAGTACCAATATTAGAAAAATAATCATTAAATGCTTCACACATCAGTTTCTTATCTTCAATACAATCATCTTTCCAGACAAGTTTTGTAATAGTTTGTGGTCTAGGATTAGATTTCAAAACATTACGAATAACCTTCCATGTTCCTTTAACATCATTACATGCAGACTGCAGTTGAGAATGATAGTAGTCTTCCTTTGCTTGGCGCAGAGCAGAGGTCAGTACATTTTTGTATTGGGTATATTTTGACTTAGATTCAGTGGTCTGCTTTGCTTTATACCTACAAAACAAACGATTTTTCTTATTTATTGACCTAAGTAAAGATTTTGTAACCCATGGCATTCGAGGTATTTTATTATATTTTTGTCTACATTTCTGCACTATAGGAAAACATCTATCATAACATAACATAAACATGTCTATGAATTTATTGAAAGACTTATCAACATCTGTTTCATTAAAGACTTCACTCCATTCAGCTTTTTCCAATTCTCTCTTAAATTGTGAAATGTTATGTTGAGTAAAATTGCGTGTTAGCTTTTTACCGAGTGCATCGCCAGAGTTCCTTGATACTAAAGATGTTCTAGCAAAAATAGGGAAATGATCTGAAATATCAGTTACAATAATGCCAGCAGAGGGAATAGGATACAAGTTGGTGAACATATTGTCGATTAGAGTTTGCGAGTTCTCTGCTACTCTAGTTGGTCTGTTAATCAATGGAATCAAGGAGAATGTGCTTAAAGTATCAACAAAGTGACTAACAGAGATATCACTATCGTAACAAAATAAGTTCATATTGAAATCACCCATGATGACAATATTTTTGCTATTAAATGAAGCACTCGAAAGAGTTTTAGACATTTCTTCAACAAAATCATATACGTCACCATTAGGTGGCCTATAGACAACTCCCACTAGCAAATTTTTTTTCCAGGAATAATAATCTCAACAAAAATAGATTCTAACGAATTATTCATGACGCACAATTCAGCTTTTGTGTGGCACTCGAATGACATGGGAATATACATAGCTACACCACCACCAGTTCTGCCTTGTCGATTATTAAAGACTAATTGATAACTAGGAAGATTGTATAAGGCAGTTGGATCACAAGAAAACCATGTTTCAGTGATTCCGATTACAGGGAAATTGTCCTGAAAATTGTCCAAAAACAAAGAAAGTCTGTCAAAATTTGCATTCATACTGCGCACATTAAAGTGCAAAAAGGTTGTCTCATTGGCAGAACAGTTTTCCAGAAGATCCAAAAAAAGTTTTTCAGTATAATATTCGGAACCAGTTACTGTAGTTTCATCTTCATCATTTAAGACATATTCAAACTGTAAAGCATTCACATTTAGGTCTGCAATAGTGTTATCATCAGACTGAGCGTAGCTCATTTGAGCAGTATTAATCTGTTCCATAATCTACAACAACAAAAACAGCACATAGATCTGCAGTTACAAAACAAATAACTGGATATAACAGAGGAGCGTTGGGGTAAAAACAAATCACTCTCACATAAAAGGAAAAAAGGAAAACAGATGGGGCAAGATATCATAGGCCATCCTTCCCACACGACCAAGCAGCACATTGATACGTATACAAAAATGTGATGCATAGTCATAATTACATAGACAACCTTAAACAGGTTAAAAAAAAAAAAAACAGGAAACAAAAAAAGACAAAAACAAAACAAAAACAAACTCACAGAGATTTCTCGTAAAAAAAATGATATAAAGCAGGCATGGGTTACTTCTGGGGCCCAGAAACAACCAAAAGTAAATAACGACTTTCTCTAATCAACATACATGTAAAGGCACAATACTTAATAAGACAGATGTAAAGTATCTTTAGTCACTGATTAAGAGCAGTATCACAGTAAAAAAAGTATCTTGATAAACTAAGAAGAGGAAATGATCAAGCTTCGCAGAAGAAAAAAAGAAAGAAGAATGGGCTCACAGTCAAGGACAAACTGAGTCACAATTTAAGTTGGAGGAGACTGTACTTGACCATCGCCGGCAGTAACTTCAGCTTTGTAGAAATCAGCAAGGGCACCTCCATGCAAACGCCACTTTCCTGCCGAGAAATGAAGAAACGTCCCAGCAAGATATGCTCCAGCGACCTCTTTCTTCCATTTATTTTTCTCCTCTCTGTCCAGCCGTGTAAGGTCATCCACAATATAGAAAGGGGCATCTTTCAGCTTCTGGCGCTTTAGGGACATGATATGCCGTTTGTCCTGGTAGGATAAGAACTTGACGAGCATATGTCTGGGTTTTCCTTTGCTAGGATTCCCATCCCGGTGGGCACGCTCAATCCGTGGATTCATATGTTGTCTACTCTCTCAATTCATGCATGTATCATCATCAGTGGTCCTGTTCAGGACACACCCTAAAAACAAAACCAAAAATTGTAGCACCTTGCCTGGTGCAGGCATACAATACAGGCTGACCTGTAACTTTTTATTCACTTCAGGCTATAGCTATGCCCAAGAGTTTAGCTTGCACCTGTTAGTATTTTACATAACTTTCTTTTGTTCATTCAGGCTCTATGCAAGGCAAGAGTTAAACTTGTAATTCATATCACTACAATATTGAATAATACTTCACAGAAGAAAACACTCATGCGATGATAGCTATGTCCATTGACCAAAAATGACATTTGAACATGATGTAACCTAAGTTGTGCGCAATTAAAACAATATGCTTGATTGCGGCCTATATTTCCTTGGCCCATAAACTCTTTAAATTATGCCAATTCAACATCGGACATGGCCAAAGTTCATTGATCTTTAATGACCTTTGATCTTGGTCATGTTTATGTCACAGGGATACTACTCTTATGTCCCTTAAGGGTAAATGAAACCTTAAAACAAGATGGCTTGTGTCGATAACAGAAAAAATCAAAGAGAGTTTGAGAAAAATCGGACAAATTTGAGAAAGTTAACATTGAGTGCACCTGCAGGGTTTCGAATAAGTGGGACTGATGACAGTGAAGTGATAATTTAGCAACTCCTTGACGATTAATCGGTCAACTGGGAATCAATGAGACATACAAACATCCTTAGGCTTGTATTATGAGAACTTAGTTATTCCTGGTTGACCCGGCTGTTGGTGAAGCCATCATCATCCTTTTATCAATTATGTTGACCTTTTAAGGCCGTGGACACACCTCCATTATCTTCAGTTGTCCACTTTATTTGTGTATGGCTTTCTTATGGAAGCTTAAAAGTGCCACCGAGATGTTGAGATAATTATCTCATCATGTTGACATCTTGTAGAAGAGATGATGAGATGACAAGATCCCGGATCTCATCATGTTGACATCTTGTAGAAGAGATGATGAGATGACAAGATCCCGGATCTCATCATGTTGACATCTTGTAGAAGAGATGATGAGATGACAAGATCCCGGATCTCATCATGTCAACATCTTTTAGAAGAGATGATGAGATGACAAGATCCCGGATCTCATCATGTCAACATCTTTTAGAAGAGATGATGAGATGACAAGATCCCGGAACTCATCATGTCAACATCTTTTAGAAGAGATGATGAGATGACAAGATCTTGGATCTCGTCATGTCTACATCTTTAAGAAGAGATGTTGAGATGACAAGATCCCGGGATCTCGTCATGTCGTCATCTTTTAGTAGAGATGATGAGATGACAAGATCTCGGATCTCGTCATGTCGACATCTTGTAGAAGAGATGATTAGATGACATGATCATGGATCGAAGATCTTGTCATCTGACCATTTCTTCTGAAAGATGTCGACATGACGAGATCCGAGATCTTGTCATCTCATCATCTCTACTAAAAGATGACGACATGACGACATCCCGGGATCTTGTCATCTCAACATCATTCTAAAAGATGTCAACATGATGAGATCCGAGATCTTGTCATCTCATCATCTCTTCTAAAAGATGTTGACATGATGAGATCCGGGATCTTGTCATCTCAACATCTCTTCTAAAAGATGTCAACATGATGAGATCCGGGATCTTGTCATCTCATCATCTCGTCCAAAAGATGTTGACATGATGAGATCCGGGATCTTGTCATCTCATCATCTCTTCTTAAAGATGTTGACATGATGAGATCCAGGATCTTGTCATCTCATCATCTCTTCTTAAAGATGTCGACATGATGAGATCTGGGATCTCGTCATCTTATCCTTTGCTATCAAGATGTCGACTTCCCGAGATAATTATCTCAACATCTCGGTGGCACTTTTAAGCTTCCATACTTTCTATTTTCACATTGTCTTTCGTCTGTTCCAACGATTTTCGTTTGATACGATTTCGCTTCCTATGCTCATGTTCTAATATTGTTATCCTTCTGCATGGTTCTATGACATTTGCTCCGGCGACAATTGCTCAGATGAAAAATCTGCACGTTAAGCCAAACAAAACCTAACTTCCAACACAAGATAAACCCAAATCATTATCTTTACATTACCATGAACCAATTAAAAGACGCACCGGAGCAAACAGCAGGAGTAAATGTCGTGTCACCGTTCTTGCTCTTCTCTTTCTTCTTCAACCCCCTCCCCCCTCTTTCTCTCTCTCCCTCCCTCCGTCATCATTTTTTCTTTTACTTTTCTCCTGAACCTGATCATCTCTTGTTTAATTTTACAACCAATTCCAAAAACAGTTCCCCCTTCATTTTTCCCATGTTCCTGTCAACTTTACCTTCTGCTCTGCCTTCCTAAAAACGTTTCATTTACCTTGTTTTTATTATCTGGCAACCAACATTTAATTAATTTTTGTTTGCATAATGCATAAAATGTAATTTCAATACCTTTGATTAATATTGATTTTGAAGCTTTAAGGTTGGAAAGCAAGCCGTCTAGGATAAGATGCAGTGTCATATATCTTATAATTTTCGTTTTTAATATCAATCGTAATACATAATCTTAAAAAACATCATTACTGGATGACAATTTAGATTTTAAATGAATGTAACTGGTCTGATTCATTATTTTAGACTGATGATGAGCAAGATATTCTATGTACTGCTTCAGGGTCTGATTTAAAAGAGAAATGTATCACACAGTCACGTTGAATTGTTCCACTAACTAAGACTCCGACCTTTGCTGACTTTCATCAATATTTTGCGTTCATGTAAACATAAATAAAAGGAACAAATTAGAAATATCTTAATGTATTATTTCAAGTGTAGCATTATTAAGCTGATTAAGAAGCTGTCAGAATAAGGAGTTCAATTCATTCAATTGAATGTCTTTATTTCCAAATCATAAAACAAATCTAAAATCTATAACACATTAGATCATATAAATGCATTTCAAAACACTAAAACCAAACATATATATATATGAGTGGCGGATCCAGATCGTGGCACATACGGCCCGTGCCCCCCCCCCCCCCCCCTTGAGAAGAAAAAAAATATTTGTTAGTGGGTAGGCCCTATATCGGGGGGGGGCAAAATGACCTCCATTTCGGATTGAAAACCTTCTCTCCTTTTTTTATTGTGGGGGTGCTTGTCAATTCTTTCCTGTAATTTTTTTAATTTTTTTTTTGGGGGGGGGCTTGTCAAACCTTCCCTGTAAGTTCCCCCTTTTGAAAATTCAGGTATCCGCCTCAGATACAGCAGATGATAAATGCTTTCCATAAATCATTTATGCACAGTAATGTAGTAGATAAGGAAAAGGGGAACTGAAAAATCAAAGAAAATGGGAAAACAATTTCCCTGTAACAAAATAGGTAGTAATAGCTGGATTTATAAAGCGCTCCTTTCCAGAGGATACAAAGCACTGCTATTATTACCCCCGGTTTTAAGCTATGTGCGGCCATTATAGGCGCTGAAGCATTCACGGAATTTCTTCCTACCGGGTACCCATTTACCTCACCTAGCTTGGGTGCAGCACAATGCGGGTAACTTTCTTGCTACAGGAAAACATGCCATGGCTGGTAATCGAACCAACGTCCCTCAGATCGAGAGACGAGGGTCATAACTACTAGACCACGAAAAATAGGTCAAAAATGTGTACAACAAAAAAATAACACAGCAAAATAAAAATTAAACAAGCAACCAAAATAAAACGATAATGATACACTGCAAAAAGGCCGGTATTGATTTAACACCAGCCCGGAATGTCCATACCAGACAAGTGTTAAACTACACCAAATTGGTTTCGGCCTAACACCAAATAGGTGTTTATACAGCACCAATTAGTATTAGAACAATATTGGTTTGATAATTGATCCAAACTGGTGTTGTTTCAATACTTCTCTGGTGTGGAAATAGATAGATTGTGGGCTGGTGTTAAATCAACACCGGAGTTATAGTGTAAAAATCAAAAGTACACCACACAGTCGATCAAATGGGAGGGGGGAGGTCACTTTCATAGACAAATACTGATTCAACTCCACGGGAAGAAACACAGTGTCTCACAGGCTGGGTCACACTGTGAAATCACCTTCAACTGCTAAATTTGAGAATTTTCAACGGCATTCACCTGCAAATCATGTGACTACGCTGTGAACAGTCTCCCTGTCGAGGTGTCAATACTCGACAGTGTGAAAATATCTTCACACTGTTGAATTTTAGCATTTTATCAGTGTGAATGATATGTTCACACAGTTCACTTTGTGAAAACAATGTGATCACACTGTGTTCTTTAAAGCAAAGAAGTTCGTCGTAATTCTATTCTTTCGATTTAAATGTTTACATATTATTTCCGTCTTTATAATCCTTTTTTGATGTATTGTTAATGATGTTTTGTTTTATGGCAAATGGAAAATAAACAGATGAATTATTAATGAACTGGACCAGCCACAAATTGTAAGGCACCTCAAATATACATACGCTGTAAATACGTACAGTACAAGTATAAAGTACATATACACTGTAGAAAAAAATGCGAGCATTTATGAATCTTAAATAATAATTAATTCACTAAACTAGATATAAGTTCATTCTCTATCATATCTTAATACACGCAATTAAACCTGATGTGACATCATTTATATATCTACAATGAACAAACTAACCGAAGAAAAGTCGAAGAAAATATAACTACTATAAATATAATATAATAAATATAACTACTTTCAATTTGTTATTCACTAAGTGACGTATATATATATACACAACAAAAAAGTAAGTCCCCTAAATCAAATTGCTGTAACTTTTGAACGGAATCATTTTGAGATATGATATTTTGTAGGTTGTTTTCTACACTCATTAAGCAACTCCTGGCAAGAAATGAGATTGATCGGTTGAGTCATGCATGAGTAATTAAAGATTGAATTAAAAATGACCATTTTTAAAAGTCACAAGAGTCGTTTTTCAGATTGTGCAAATACAAAATTGGGCAAAATTTGTTTTTAGGTGAACTTTATGGTGTTAATGCTGTTTTACTATCATCATTCAGCCACTCCACACACAATTTTGATATCGTATGTTCATGGTTGAGTGAGCACAATATTGCAGGGGCAGCGGAAGCGGGGGGGGGCACTTTTTTCCAAAAGCATGTACAAAAATGTAAAAATGACTATACGATTGTGATTTTTTTGCATGGTCAGCCCCCCCCCTCCACTTTTGGCTAAGTCCCTCCCACACATTTTGAAAACCGTTCCGCGGCCCCTGTATTGTGACGTATCATCATAGGGGTTTCCTCTACAACTTGTTAGGTCATATTAAAATTTGAAAATGATGTAGGCTTCCACGATTATAGGCCCCTCCCCCATTTTTAAATTCTGGATCCACCACTGATTTGTCCATAAATAAAACTGATCATGAAAAATTGTTAGGAAAGGAATACATTTATGCAGCATAAAGAGCATTCATTCTAACTTCTAAGTTTTCGAATGTGCTCACTCAATCATGAAAATGTTAAAAGTGTGGTGATAGAAATGATGGATGATAAAAGCAACAGCAATTTAAGTCACATTTGAAACCGAATTTGCACCCAATATTCACCTTATTACCCATTAAAATTAGTCTGTGACACTGAAAATAGAAATTTTCCCACTTTGATATGTGCTCACTCATCCATAAATAAACAAATCGATTTCATTTTTGCACAGAATTCTGCCCATAGGTTGATAAACATTACTGCCAAATGACATTGCTAAAGACAGCCTTGAAAAAAGTTCCACTACATTGAATAAGGGGTTACTTATTCTTAAACATATGCACCCATAATGTACACAAGTCTATGAGAGAGGAAGTCAACATTTTAACAAATATGAAATGGTTTGTTTCATGGACGGTTTTTGTTAATTCTACCAATAGTTATCTCATGAAACTTCGCACATGGCTTCGGAATAACACTATCCAAAAGGCGCGCACACCAAAATGACCATTCGATACGGCACAGAGTGGGGCCAAGGCCTTGAACTTTCTTCTCATTTGCATAATTTTCGAATATTGTGTGCTCACTGATGCATTAAACATCGGGATTTTCATAAAAATCAAATCAAATGAATCATGCAAGGAGGTTTGTGACAGATATCCATAGTTACAAATTGCATTTTTTCCAATAACGTAAAAAAGAGCTAATCACAGTCCACATGTTCATTCAAGCGTAAATGTTTAATTAAACGCCTTTGAATCATTGAAGCATATTAATTGGTCATGAACATAAAAAAAAAGTTGATAAAAGATCAGTTTCAGTTACCAAAATTACACAATACTTGCCTATGATATTTGAAAAGCGTATTTTTTTTCAATAAATGTTCATTGAACCGTGAAACGATGAATATTGTTGAAAATACTCTTCCCAAAAATAACTGTCACCATATTCTATCATTTTTATTGATAAAATGTGTAAAAAATCCAATTATAGCAAATTTGGACTTGTGTTTATTCAACCGTGAAATTTAGCAAAAAAAGTTGTATCGTCTTTTAGAAAGTACCTTTTACAAGCCTTCTGACTATTTTTCATGATGAGAATGTGGAATCAGTTCCAATAAAATGGAATCAAAGTCATGATATTTGGCTTGTGACTTTTGAAAAGTGACATTTTTGCCTTCTGACGGTGCTCACTGAAGCATGACGTAAAATATGTCCATAACATTTACTCAGAGGGTAGCTTATAAAATTACCTACACGCTCATGTAAAAATATATCAAAAACTCGAATTGGTTCGGAAATTATTGATGTTTGTTCAAGGGGGGACTTACTTTTTTTGTCGTGTATATATTACATCATATATATATTTCTTTCATATAACATTATGTTTATGCAGGGCCCGCTGGTAGAGCAGTTTCCTAACTGAAGTGGCTACCCTGGGTAGTTAAAGGTCAAGTCTACCTCAGAAAAATGTTGATTTGAATCAATAGAGAAAAATCAGATGAGCACAATGCTGAAAATGTCATCAAAATCGGATGTAAAATAAGAAAGTTATGACATTTCAAAGTTTCGCTTATTTTCAACAAAATAGTTATATGAACGAGCCAGTTACATCCAAATGAGAAAGTCGATGATGTCACTCACTCACTATTTCTTTTGATTTTTATTGTTTGAATTATACAATATTTCAATTTTTACGAACTTTACGATTAGGACCTCCTCGCCTGAAGCACAAAATGTTAAAATAATGGAATTCCACGTGTTCAGGGAGGAATGAAACTTCATTTCACATGACAATGACGAGAAAATCAAAATATTTCATATTTCAAACAATAAAAAAACAAAAGAAATAGTGAGTGAAGGACATCATAGATTCTCTCATTTGGATGTTGCTGGCTAATACATATAACTGTTTTTGTGAAATGAAGCGAAATTTTGAAATGTCATAACTTTCTTATTTTACATCCGATTTTGATGAAATTTTCAGTGTTATGCTTGTTCAATTTTTCTCTTTTTATTCAAATCAAGTTTTTGTTGGGGTGGACTTGTCCTTTAAATCGTTATTTATCATTATCATTATTATATATCAGTATACAGTATACTATAACAACGACTTATGAATTTCTTAATGACACAACACGACATTTTCCAACACAAATATACACATCAATAGTTGCTGTAAATAAGTTTAGTTTAGTGAATAATTGATCTTTACAATTCTCAATCACATCCGTTTGATATAGTACAGGTTTGGTGATCGAGATCCTAGAATCTGTCGAATATAGCCAGACATTTCCAGGCACCTTCTGGCTATTATCAACGAAACGTATAAGCTTGGCCAAAATCTTGTTTGGAGAGACTCTTAAATCTGATCTTCTACATCAACCATCCTCATGCTGCATTTCGGAACTCCGGTTGAATTGTTCGCATTCTCAATCCCAGTTTTGCCACAGTGTTCTGGTTCAGCTTTGGTTGCTGCAGCCAAGTCCGAAATGTTCTTCCTGATAAGGACGTATAAAAATAGAAAAATCAAGAACTTGCTTCCAAGACATTGGTGTTGAATGATAGTGAATGTTAAAAGTTGGAGAATGAGTATTATTTTTTATTAGTGTGAAAGAGATATTGTCTATTTATAGTCCCCAATGCCAAAGGTAATTGACAGACACGCCTTATTTTATTCGGCCCATGATAATCATTTTTTGTATTAATGAGATTTCAGGTGTAAATCTGCAAATTAAGTTTGACCATGCTCCCTACTGCAGACACACACAGCCAGCTAGAGAAGAAGTATTTGCCATGGGCATGGATTAGCAGATTTACGAGATAATAACCTTCACCATTGTTTTAGTTCTGTATCATCTAATGCTATCAAGTTTAATAGCAGGAAAACCTGTCTGTGACAGGGTATTTTATCTATTGTTAGTTCCACCTCCCTATAGATGTGCACTCCCATACACTACTTTAGTTCCACCTCCCGAGGAAGGGCACATCCCTATGCTCAAACCACCTTACGCCCTTGTTGTGTGATACTCTATGAGCAATTAATAAACCCTTGGTGTCATAAGCATTTTCACTAAAGGCATGCATGGTCACACCGCCCGAGGTTGTTGGAGGGGTCGTGGAGCGGAGAGAAAAAAACCATCACCGCTCGCTACCGTTCACCATTTTCGATTGTTTTTTTTTTCGATGTTTTTTTCCCCAATTGTGTGAGCGAAATTCGACCCTCTCTCCCTTCCCCTCCACAACCGCTCAGGCGGTGTGACCAGGCCTTTACGAAGTAATTGTAAAAGATTGTGCTGTTTGGTAGGATATTGATTTTGTTGCTAAAGAGCATGTAATTTGCTGGCAATAAAGCGAAACTATGTTGGCCTTGATCCAGTCCGTAACGTTTATTAGTTCAGAATTTACAATCCTAACGAGTTGGTTAACATCATCATGGGAAAAAACATTTTTTTCGTCAGCGAAAGGTATGGATGAGAGTAAACTTGATGTCTTTTGAATATCATTAGTATAAGTAATGAAATAAGTGGGCGAAGAAGGCTATCCTGTGGGACACCGCAACTTATTGGGAGAGCAAAACTCTTGTTTTCGTAGACGGAGATTGAGGTATGGAACAAAGACATAAAGAACGGACACCAGTGATGTGAGACATTGGAAATGTTTGGATCCTTTTGACGATTAGATACGGATGGTTTTTCGTTGAAATGGTAGAGGGAGTCCATCATTAGGCGAAGAGACTCATGAACAGATCGAGGGTGTTTAATAGTACACAGCAAAAACTGTGGTGTTAACCGGTGTACATAGAGGACCACACCATTTATTTTACACTGGTGTTAAATTGGTGGTGTTAGTTTTACACCTATAGGTGTTAATACAACACCTTTTGTTGTTACATTTACTCTCTTTGGTGTTATGTTTAATCTCTAGGGTGTAATTTTAACACCTCAGGGTGTGGTTCTCTATTAACACCAATTGGTGTCAGTTTTAACACCGCAGTTTTTACATTGCATTGGGATTGAATATTGATGTTGTTTGAGTTAAATTAGTTTGTATTTGGTTAGGATAATTCAGAGAATTCACAATCAGGATCCGATGTTTAACATGTTATAGCCTGAACGCAGGGGCGGATCCAGGATTTTCAAAAGGGGGGGGGTGGATTTTCGGAGGAAAATTTTGAAAACCAAAAAATGTTTTCAGCCACAAATTAAGGATATTTAGCGGATACAAATTAAAAAGATGGCTTCAATATCAGGAGAGGGGGCACACCTCTGTTTTAATGGCATTCGTTCCCATGTGATACATAGCATAACAAAATAGCATTCGACGGCTTTATGTGATGAATAAATTAAATAAATCACAGAAACGTAATCAGAACTTTAACAGTGACAATTATTTAGACTTTCAAAGACTTGTAAGTATCTTCATTATATTAGGAGACTAAAATCCATTCATTTTATTTGTATAAAGAGAAAAAGCTCAGCGATATTGTTAACAATAATATCGAAAACAATCACAGTGACAATGATTAACCACTCCTTATTTACCTTTTGTAGTAATAAGCGACTGCCAGAAGAATAATTACAATCAAGAAGATCAAACTGCAGATAATTACAATAATGGCTACTGTTCCCAGTGGCTTGGTGTCTGCTGGAACTGACGTATTCTCTCGGACAGGTAGGGTAATATTTACGATAGAGATATCCCTTGATGAGATGTTTCGAAGGTGGGTAGATATGGCCAGACGGCCACTCGAAATGGCTTCCAACAATAGATGTTTGGAGATGAACGTATGCTCAACTGAAATAAAAGTGAGATAAGGTTAAACTCACCTATCCTCGAGAAATTGTGAGAGAATTTTATAAGATACAAAACATTTCATGTTATAGTTGTACTTGCATTATTTCGGTTCATTATTGATTGGTGCGGAAATCAAAGAATAGGGTTCAGGGCCCAGCCTTACAAAGATGAGTTACCATTGATCCGATCAACTTCAAATAATTATATAGAAATCTAATGTCATGTTTTTTCTGAAGGAAAGTTGCGCAATGTATTTTGAAAACGTTGTAAACAACGAGAAGCACATCGAACTTCAGGAATAAATTTTAATCAACATGTATGTATGAATAAGCATCATATCTAGAAATTAATATGAATAAACATGAATTATAGGTGGTGACGTTGCTTGTTTTTCATAGTTGTGGAAGATCAATCGTGTATCTTTGCAGATATTCATTGGTGGTCAAAAATTTAGTAGATTATCCTGTCTTCAACATTACCCAATAACCAATCTCGAGGCGTCTCTCTCTTACTACTGAATTCTTAGAATGATACCCCTTCATGCATTTATATAAAAAAAATTAATACTAACTGGATCGTCTCTTGACATTTGACATAACTTCTCGTTTCCATTTTATCAGTAATCCTGAAGCTTCGGAACAAATATCTTGGCCAGCTGCTTTAATACCATACACAACAAACGAGCTTAAATACGACTCTCCATCATCTGTCGTTCCTTTGATAACCGGATATCCGTCAGCAAGCTTTATATCATTTCTCGTTACAAACTCGACCTTTGTTCTTTCACTGATGATAGAAAAGAGAGAAAAAAGAAAAGCGAACAAAATATGTGATACTGCCTGCCATTTAAAAACATTGAAGGGGAAAGAAAGTTTTCTAATACTATTGAACACATCAATATTTTTTTCATTATCATAAATGTAATTCCGATACTAACCCTATCTCCCCGCATAATCAGCTCGCTATGCACTTGGCACAAGCATTTTGAGCTGAGAGATTTGTTTTGTCTAAACGAAGGGTACCTAAGGCGCTAAGCGTTGTCATTTTGAATGTCATTTAACAAAAGAAACTATCAACTCCGTCTGCAATTACTTGGAATAGATGCACGTGTCAGATGGTCTTACGGATGCTGAGAGGATGTAAAACGGAAAAAGAATCTTGCCATCCGTTGGAAATCATTATGTATCCGTTGTGCATCCTTTGTATGCGTGTTTCAAACTATGTCCATCGAGCATCCGTCTACGGTGATTTTACTGTTCGCACATTTTGTTCATTGTCTGGAGCAGATGAAAATCGGATAGAGCCACCCCGAAATTTTGCTAGTCCGCTGTATCCGTTATGAGTACGTTTTGTGTCCGTTGGCCAGTGGGACCAGGCCTTTACATCAAACAGGCTAAACTGATCTGGTTTGAGACTGATTTTGTGCAATTTTCACTTGGTCTAATACCCGGATGATCTAATTTCAACTACACCTTTTTACGTTTTCTCACTTTGTAAAATTAGATTCACAAATAGGCGAAGTGATATTAGATTAAGGGGGCCATATACGAAATTGGGCATAGCCTTTTAATTTTGATGAAAAATAAGGAAGCTATAATATTTTTAATTTTCGCTTTATTACACAAAACAGTTATAACTTATGCACATCCTGGACGGTATGCTTATGAGGGACTGAAAACGTCACTCATTCACTATTTATTTTTGTAGTTTATCACATGATATATGATGTATTATAATTTTCTCCTCATTGTCCTTTATAAAGAGTCAAGTTGGTCATTATTGTCAAATCTGTAAAAATGGAAATATTATATGATTCAAACAATAAAAAGCAAAAATATAGTGAGAGACATCATCGGCTTTCTCATTTGCATGTTACTGAATTGTGCATAGAACTGTTTTGTGAAAAATAAACGAAACTTTTTAACTTTCTTACTTTACATCCGATTTTGATGAAATTTTCAGTGTTAGTCTTGTTTGATTTTTTCCTTATTGATTCAAGTCGACATTTTTCTGGGGTGGACTAGACCTTATAGAGGGAATTAGTCGCAATGATTTGGCAGTTAGGACAAATGGTAAGTATACAGGCGAACTGGTTGCTGGTTGGTTAAAATCCATTAAAACAAATGTGATTTCCTTTTTACCTTGCAACCTTTCTCCCGCCTTGGCAGCAGACGTCGAAATTATTGTTGCAGAAGATGTTGAACAGTTGTGTCACTGATTCGAGGAGCGGATCCACAATGGCTGTCCACTGAAAAGTGTTTTCAGGAAACAAATATACAGTAAATACAACATATGTAGAGGGATTTAATGACTTTAAAATAAAATGCTAAACTTGTTGATGGCTTTTTATGTAATACATCAAACAACCAATAGATTAAATCAAAGATAGGTGAAATATTATACTTGTTGAAAATATATCCTCATTAATAGAGAAAATTGCAATGTACGTACATCCATTCTTGCAAACTTCTGCATACCCTTTCCCGCACACACGCACACACTTAACTCACGCACCACAACATAATACACTCACATTTCCGGTCACACAGATCATACAGAAACTGGTAGAAGCGCAGAGAATATCCCTACTGGAAGACCACAGTATCCCGCAGTGTGTGCCACAGTGTGTCAATAGTGTGGAACACAGTGTGAAATCCCCTTCACACTGTTAAATTTGAGTATCTCAACAGTGCGAATCATATAATCACATACTTGACCATGTAAACACACTGTGATTGGTCACACTGTCAAAGTGTCCCCAGTGTATATCTTCACACTGTTTAATTCGATCACACTGTGTACTTCCCAGCAATAATTATTTGTACGTACCTGATCAGTGTTCCCAAGAAGATCGATCTGGACTCCATTTCTGAGTTGTGACTTCACATCTAATCAAGATAACATTGTGATGTGTAAACATAGAATTTTAGGCTTTCAATATAAATCATACAAACTTCTTCGGCAAAGAAAAGTGACATATCCAAATACAATGCAGGGGCCGGTGTTTTTGAAGGGGGGGGGGTGAATCACCTTTAGTCCTATAATTAATCTGCCAGTCGAGTGAGAAATTTATCATTTCATAAGCAACTTCCATTCTTAAGAGTATGGTTTCAGATTTTGGGACCATATATCCCTACCCTTTCCAAAACTCCGAGCTGACGGTGCAAAAAAAATCAAGAACAGATAATCATCATTAATATTGTATATTTTTGTGCACGTTTAATGATAAAGTGAACCAATCTCCAGCCTAAACCAATCTCTAGCCTGCAGTTCCGCCCCCCCAAAAAAATACACACTTGTATTATAGGATCGTCGCACGACACAATCAAATGATAAATTATGAATAATTTATACCATGGGAAGGATTCGATCCACATATTTTTTCCGACAAGTTGTCCGATCTGACTCGACTTTTGATTGACGGAGAAGCATGGCAGACTCTATTGACAAAACTTCCGACATGTTCTTTCATGAAAACCTGCCCCCCCCCACTATTAGATTTACTGAGCGAGAAAACAATGAGAAAGCTCGGATTCTATTGATTGTGGGATTAATAACAAAAACAGACGTATAAATCTCGAAGAGACTGAATTTTGGATTGCTTTGTCAAACTTATTTTTGGACCCATCGCCAACCACACTTTATTTTTTTTCATTATCTTTATCATTCTATAGTTTTATATTAACATTTCTGTCAAGCACGTTTCTTGTTGGGTTGGTCTTAATCTGTTCAATTCATAAATACACTCCTATTTTGGATTGACGCTGAACAATAGTAGAGTGGGTGAGACTTACATTGGCAATTCTCTCCCTGAAACTGATCTGAGCACAAACAAGAGCAGTTACTCTGATCTAAAGTGCCTCCATTATGACATAGCATGCCATCACATGGACCAACGGGTGGGGCAGGTGCTGTAGGAATCACCCTCCTAAATGTTGCCATCACGACATTAGAAACTGAACTAGTCAGACCCGCGTCATCAGAGGCTCGGAGAGCAAATGCATACGAGAATGATGTGACACCTGGGACGTCCTCAACCCTGATCTCGTATTCTTCTACCGATCCAAATGGTTTGGGGCTTGACATATTCCCTCGAAGAACCTGATGGAATTCCACTCGGGTAGCATCGGAAAAATTGGTCGAAATCAACGCTGAAGAATGTGATACTCTGATGTCATAAGATACAGCTTTATAAACAGAATGAGTAAGAAAAATGAGCAATTTAAGGGTGCATAAAAGAAAAAAAGAAGATTTTTTTTCGCGTTACAGATTTATGACTGAACATTCTGAGGGCAGTGCAATTATCCTTATGGCCGTATCCGATGAACATGTGTGAATAAAGATATTTAAGAACGACAGTTTTTTTATCAACAATAATTGGGACGATATATTTTTATACTATGAAACTGAAACAAAATTTCTTTCTGATGAGTAGGTTTGACATTTCACACATTTTTCCATATTTCTACCAAATACCCAATAACCATTTACCTCATCTGGGTTGAGTGGAGCACATTGAGGATCAATGTCCTGCCGAAAGAATTCGCCATGGCTGGGATTCGAACCCATGAACCTCTGTTTGAAAGTCCGGAGAATAATTTTAAGGGCCACAACGCTCCACCTTATAATTAATTAGTGATTAAAAAAAGATAAGGGGTATTCTTTTTTACCAGTTCCCGTATCTAGATCATCCCCCGGTGCAGTCCAAGTAAGAACAACGGACGAATCGTTAAGAGATGTCAGTTTAACCCGAAGATCATGGACTCGGTTTGGTGGGAACTGATCTTGGCCTGGTGTAAAATTCTGTGGAAGAGTCGGGACATTGGTAGAACCGGCTGACGAGCTTCTGGTAAAAGGCGCCGCTTTCTCCAACACCAAGTTGTCGAATATATTATCTCCTGGAAGTGGTATGGTGTAGTTTCCTACATTTAAATGAAGAAATATATCCCAAAGGTGGGCTAGGTAAAAGTTTGAAGCATTCCCTCTCGATCCATTTGAAAAACGAAACTCCCAGCTCGCTGGTTGTTTTTACGAAGTCTACGAATCACATTTTGTTAACATTCATGTATCGAATAATTATTGACATTTTAACCTCGAACCCACTCTCTCTATCCCTCATTAAACTTCGATATACATGTAGATGTAAATGTTTTCTTTTTAAGATGGCTAGAACGTCTTCACATTATTTCTTTGAATTTAAAACATATTTATCCGAACACATACACTCACTATATAAATAGACCAAAAAAGAAGCTTTTTATTATGACATATGATACATAAATTTCATATCAACCCCGGTCATCGATAATGCGGTTCATAGATTTGCGATTAGACGAAAATCAATCAAATCAGATTGTATACCTATAGATGTATCTGAGACCACGTAACCGTCATCTGTGATGTTGATGAAGGGCATTGCTGGCGACCCTCGTGAACCAACTAAGACCATAGCACTTCCATCATTCTCTGCCGAGATACTGACACCATAGTAACCTTCCCCAGTGTAGTCAAGAAATGATCGGCTGTACACACCATCATTTGCAGTGACATCGGCACCTTTATTGTAATAATGATAAAATAATGATAATAATAACAATGATAATAACAAGAATAATAATAATATGTATCTTTTTATATAAAAAAGTAATACATTTTTTAAAGTCCTACATACTATTACTCTGGCTTTAGCACGGCTGCCCTGATCGTACTCTCGACCATTCAATGAATTCCTTCCTGCCGGATTATCATTTACAACACCTGGAGAGAGGCAAATCTAGATGAAGGCCTTGCCAAAGGACGAAAAATGCTACGGTGGAATCTGAAGCCCGGACGTTGTGGTTCAAAGTACGGAGATATCTGATATCTACTGAGTTACAACACCTCTACATTAATGTCATTGCTAAAATTATAAACCTACTTAACGCCAATATGAAATCAATAAGTGTACTTGTTACAATAATATATTGCTCGCCCCATAAGGGTAGCAGATTTTGGAAAAATGAAACACAAGAATAATGGATTTTTCATGAAAGCTCGTTACTTAAAACAACCAAGAAAAACATGAGTAATGTAAAATTGTGTGGCAGCACGCACAGATGTAAATATGGAGAAGTCACATCGAGCCATTGAGCTTATGGAGTTACTGGTAACATGATAATAATTAGAAGAGGGATAATAATAATACTGATAATAATAAATACTAATAATATAATTCTTATTTACATAGGTCAGCCATTTAAGCTGTTAGTTGTTCTTACAGCGAGTTCTGCATAACATATTATTATCCTTCTCTATTTTCATACGTCAAGCCCCTGACAAAAAGGCGGAAGATCCCATTTTTAAGCCTCTAGTATGACTCTACCGGGGATCGAACCCATGGCCTCCATGAGGAGGGCGCTGTCCCACCGAGCCGTCATGCCGGGTTAGGCAAGCATCCACTCTAGCAAAGCACCTGCAGGAACTGCCAGCAGTGGAACAATGACAAAATTAAAATTTACCTGCACCATTGTCTAGGAGATCATATGTTATGATATCGCCTCCCGGTCGTTCCACACTTGCTTGGATGGATGCATTAATAACAGGCAGGGACCCTTTTGTGACCTCAGCATATGTGACAAGTGCTTTTACATTTTCAGATTGGTCTAAGATCGAAGTGCTGGTGTAGGACTTCACATTTATAACGGTTACTTCTTCTGCCTCTTCGGGATTCGGTGAAGAATAGCCGGAGAATGTCACAGACTGTGTTCCAGGATACTTGTTTTCAATTTGATAAAACCATCTGCCGGACTGTATAGAATTGAATGAAATCCAATATGGTGTACCTATTTTATGAAGTGAAATATTCCTTATTACTTTTGGGATAACGTGGTAGTACTGATGGGAAATATTGAATACTGGAAGTCTTTAAAAAAAAAAATCATGCACGTGTCTTGTATTCAAATAAAAAAAATCGTTGAAGACCATGTACATTATACGTTATAATAACTGTCCAGGGGCCGTTTAAAAAAGCTGTTCGTAAGTTAAGAGCGACTTAAAGAACGACTGGTGATCCTTTCTTGTGGTAAATGGTATGTACCAAATGTTAATTGGTGATGGTTTAGCGCGTAAGAAATGTTCACCAGTCGTTCTTAAAATCGCTCTTAACTTACGAGCAGCTTTATGAAACGGCACCCAGCACCCCAATGCTTTGTCTCCTCGGGGTCACGGTCCGCCACTGAATACTAGTATGATAGTTATGTTAACGTTTACAAGGAGAACCTCTCACTTCCTCTCTAAACCTCTGTAAAGTTATGGGAGGAATCTTCCACCCTGGGCTTCACATACTACTCAAAACGGAAATTTGAACATCAATAATATATCTACCCTATCCCCCCCCCCATAATCGACATACATGTCAACAACATGTTTCATTTGTAGCGGAATGAATCTTTGAATGTGCTTGTAGTCTACTATCAAAGATTCCTCTGTTTTATATTGAAAGTGTGACTAATAATGCGATATATTGGTGTTCAAATTTCCATTTTGAGTAGTATGTGAAGCCCTGAAATATAGGTGGAGGAGCGACCTGTGTTATGATCCTCGAATAATTTTAGGTCGAATATCATACTTGATTATGATCATGACGACGTTGATATTGATTGTCATATACATACATACATGTATGATGAGTCTTTATAAACACTTTTTTCTCGGAGTTTTCCCATGTACACTGTATACTTTTATAAATGAAGCCATTCCTTTCCGATATTGTTAAAAACAGATGGATGAAAATTTTCAGAATGAAACAGAATGCCATGTCCATGTGTATTTTTTTTTTACATAGCATTATCTTTTCAAAAAATTTGCTCCAACCCGCAGCCAAGCGCATGGGGTGTGCATGTCACATTTATTTTACCACCATTTTGAATATCACATGATTCTTGTTAGTATTCTTCATCCCGATTAGGTGGAGAACATACAAAATCAATAATTGTAATTAAAAGAGCATATAAAAGGAAACAACATGAAAACCGTCAACAGTCCCCCAGTGGCTCATTTTAGGTCAATTTAAGTAAGCTTCGCGCTCGCATTAATGATTTAGTATTGCAGAAATATAAAGCGAACATGCAGTTAAGACTTAAGGTCTGCCTCCACCCCTCCCCCTCATGGCTGACATACAGATGTCGGACTTGGAACCATGGACCCCCCCCAAAAAAAAAAAAGTAGACAAATAAAGAAGGGATAAAGAAAAGGAAAATAAAACAAATAACATTGAATCGTTTAAAAGTGATCTTGCAATAGAAGAATGGTTGGATGTATTTCATGAGTCTAATCCAAACATTGCTTACACAAATTTTAACAATAAATTGCAGACATTTTACGAGAAAAATTTTCCCCTGATATCACAGGTCAAAAGAAAGAAGGCAAAAATGCCATGGATTTCTAAAGCAATTTTAAGATCCATACGTACCCGAAATAAACTTTACAAGGCATTTTTAAAGAACCCTTCTATTCAAAACAAAAATAAATACAAAACTTATAGAAATAGACTAACCAATACAATTCGAGCTTCTCGCAAATTATATTATTCCGAGAAGCTTTACAAAGTCAAATCATACATGAAAGCAACATGGGAGATTATAAATGATTTGATTGGCAAGAAACCCAAAACATTACCCAAAGATAATTTCACAGCTCATAATCTTGCAATAAATTCAGAAGATGTAGCTGATACCTTTAATTCTTTTTTTGTTAACTTAGGACCCTCCTTGGCAAACAAACTTGACAGAACTGATGAAAATTTTGGAAAATTTCTTCCCACACCCATTAACTCTTCTTTATTCTTTAACCCAACAAATGTTCAGGAATTAATTGAAATAACAAAAAATCTAAAATCAAGCAAATCACAGGGAATTGATAGAATTAGTACTTCCCTTCTTAAGCAGATCATACACTATATTTCCTCTCCTTTGTGTCATATTTTCAATCTCTCAATTAGCACTGGAATATGTCCTGATTTCCTAAAAATTGCAAAGGTAAATCCTGTTTTTAAAAAAGACAATCCGCATGAAATAACAAATTACAGGCCTATTTCTATTCTTCCCAGCATTTCCAAAATATTAGAGAAGATTATCTACAATAGACTTTATAAGTTTCTAGATACTTTTCATTTTCTAAATTCTAACCAATATGGATTCAGGAAAGGACATTCGACTGATCAGGCGTTAATACAAATATATGATAAAATTACAAATGCAATGGCAAATAAAGAACATATAATAGGCGTATTCATGGACTTAAGCAAAGCCTTTGACACTCTTGACCACCAGATATTACTTAAAAAACTTGAAAATTATGGAATTCGCGGAATTACACTATCTTGGTTTAAGAGTTATTTGTCCAATAGAAAACAATATGTAATTCACAATAATATTTCTTCTGATTTTCAGTTAATACAATGCGGAGTTCCACAAGGATCAATCCTAGGCCCCTTGCTCTTTTTAATATATATTAATGATTTGACTTCTGTAACACCTTTATTATCATATGTATTATTTGCAGATGACACCAACATTTTTTGTTCACATAATAGCTTAGAAACTTTAGTAGATATAATTAACCGTGAGTTACCAAAACTATCTTTGTGGTTTAAGTGTAATAAGCTTTCACTCAATATAGACAAAACAAACTTTATATATTTCAAGCATACACACTTACATGGTAACGAATTTCCTTATAATATAAACATAGACAATATTCCTCTCAAAAGGAAAAGAGAAACAAAGTTTTTAGGTGTCACAATAGATGAAAATTTAAATTGGAATGAACATGTACGTTTTATAACTACTAGTATTTCTAGAAACGTTGGTATACTTTACAAAATGAAGAATATAATTCCACATACAACTCTTGTCATACTATACAATTCATTAATATTGCCTTATATATCGTATTGCAACATAGTTTGGGCAACATGTGCAAAAACTAAAATTAATACAATATACTTATTACAGAAAAAAGCAATTCGAATCTGTACTGATTCCCAATATTTTTCACACACAAATCCATTATTCCATAAACTAAAGACTCTAACAGTATTTGACATAAATACTCTTCAAAGCTTACTACTTATGTTTAAGTACGTAAATAACATGCTCCCACCTTCATTCCACAATTTTTATACTCTGAATACATCTATTCATTCATACCCTACCCGTAACTCTTCAAATTTCCATTTAATTAACCCCAAATTGCTTATTGCGCAGAGATCCATAAGACACCATGGTCCAGATTTATGGAACTCTCTACCAGAGCCTGTTAAACAATGTTCGTCTCTTCACTCATTTAAGGCAAACGTTAAATCTATGTTATTATCAGAATACTTGAAGTAAAATTTCTGTGTCGTATCCTTTTTATCGTGAATTTATTCCTCCTTCGTTTTAGTCATTACCAATATCTTCATCTTGACCATCATCATCTCCATGGCCTTCATCATCATCATCATCATATCACCATCACCCTCAGCTATTTGAAAGAATATGCCCATTCTGCTTTATCAATGTTAAAAATGTATTAATTCAATTAGTATAAGTTTGGGATTGTCATTTTTTTCAAGCAATCTGCTTATGATGACAGTCCTTCTCCTGCAAATTGTGAACATCATATAGTTAATCATTTTTGTCTGGAATTATCTTTTTAGTAATCTTTATTTACAATTTATGCCAAAAATGCTAACATATTATGTTTATTATGTTATGAAAAATGTATTATACAAATGTTATGGATGCAGAAGAAAACAATAAATCAAATCAAATCAAATACATATCATGTCCAAATCCCAAATCATTTCAACTGAGCCCCCCCCCCCCCCACACACACACACACGACTAAAGAACGTAGAAGTTTTTTGGTTGTCGACTTTACCTCTGCCTTACCGTCGATTACAACGTTGATGACCTTCCTGTGGACATCGTCATTATATTCAGGACTACCAGTCGATATCGTCGTGTTGTTTGGCCGGGTTAGGGTAAGGGTAACTCCTAATGCAATGAGGATAGCACTCATTGGTTATAAAATTTACAGGAAAAAATATCATGATAATAATAATAGTGATTATGCAAAGACATTAAAATATTGATAGCAATATCAATATTAATTTTTTTTTCTCTCTCTCTCTTTTCAAATGCCTCAAATCTCCCATGTAAATAATGGTGAGGGTCTTACGCAAACGAAAAATTGTGTTCTCCCTATAAAAAGAAAAATGTGAAGATGAATCGTAGTTTTTTGTTCAAGAGTATAGGGATAATCTTAGCCATTCCTTCTACATTCTCGATCAATGTCATGACCCTCGCCACTGACCATGTACGTTATAAATATGTTTATCGAGGTAGCGGTCCCTCAAGCGAGTATTGTAAAATAATAATAATAATAATAATAGCACAACGTTTTATTTATCAAGGGTAGCCACTTCAATTAGGAAACTGCTCTACCAGCGGGCCATGCGTAAAATATTATGTTATTATTACCCTTCTCCAATCTAAATGCTGAGCGCCTAACAAGAAGGCAAGTTGTCACATAAGTCTTTGGTAGGTCTATGACTCGGCCGAGGATCGAACCCACGACCTCCCGTTCATGAGGCGGAGGATCTACCACTGACCCACCGTGCCCTTTAGATTCATTTTTCTTTAAATCCCGTATCGTAATCGTATCAAATACAAACGATAAATGTGCACATTACCTGGTGTGACATCTGAGCCTTCAGTGTAAGTTACTATGAACTGGGTCCTAGAGCCTATCGAGGGATCAATATAGATGTGTCCTGATTTCACGCCTCCGTCACCAAGAGCAGCACCGATTGCACAAAGCTATGAGGAACAAGCAATATGGACTCTGTAATATTTCATGTAGTATTATTGCATTCGATAAAACAATATTAAAAATGAGCGCTATGTGTACTTTGTATTCATTAAAATCATTGTCATTGTTAGGGGATCTTCCAACGATCGAGGTCCACGAGGCCGAAGATTGCGTCCATTGACGGATCCGGGGGGGGGGGGGGGGGCACGGCCGCCCCTTCGAGAGGAACAATTACAATTTGCAATGTAAAAATGCCGTTAAAACTGAAGAAACTAAGAATTGTTTATCTTTTTTACTGCTAGTCAACGTAGTCATGATATTGCATAATAACAAAAAATCACCCTTGTACTTTTCTCTATGCTAAATATTATTTATTGTGCATGCCAAAATACCTCTACGCGTTGTGTTCCTTTACAGCTCCGAACAGTTTCACTGAGAGAAGTGGTTAGGCTAGCAGAGCCATCATTATCACCATAAGAGAAAGCACGGCCTCCTAGATTGTATTCAAAAGTAAATGGTTACTGAATAATGTATGTTAGTTTACTCTTTGGTAAGGGTACTCTACTTGATAACACTCTTCATATATTTCCACGCTCATATGTACGCACACAACAGACCAGACCATCACATTATGAAAAATACGAGACATTTGGCTTCCTCCTGCTCGTACGCACGGGCGTCCGTCGATATAACACATGATATTTTTATGAAAATATGCACCCTTTTTCTTAAAAGTTGATGGAGAGGGGGAAAAATTAATCGTATCAAGTCGGGGTATTCAGTAATGAGTACAGGAGAAACTATATTTCACTGATTTTCATGATTCATTCCATTTGATTAACTCATCTATTCGTGTTTTGGGGCTAATCTTTCCCTTACGCATTGCTTTTTGGCAGAAGTTCTATGGAAAATGCACCTTTTTTCACACAAACTTTGAGACACTCTGTATTCATTCCCCCATTGCTCGAGAATGAATGGGCAGTTAACGACGGGGTTAAAGATTTCTTGAGGAACGGAATGTATATTTCATGAAAATGAAAGCCATTTTCCCATTGGATATCTTCAATACGTGTTTTTTACTAGATGAAGTTAGTTGTCGAATAGGCTGTCCTGGCATTTGAGGTCTCTATCGGTGACGTCACTCATGATCGTCATGCCTGAACCATCGGCCGGGCAGGGGTCGCAATGGTAGTATGATTTATGGATAATGCACTCGATATATACAATAATCTTGTCCTCCCGTTCAAATGAATGTGAAACTCATATAATTTTCATCAGAGCATTCAACAGGAGTACTGTAGTACACATTTCTTTGTTATAAGTGAATTAAAGTCCCTCCAGTGAGTTTGATCACACCTATTGCGAAAATGTATCACCCCTACGTTGTAACACAGTCAGCTGTTTGCACTCAGGGTCACTCCGTGACCTGTGTGTGCGTTCAAGAGTTGTACACGATTTTCTGTCTCATTTAGGCAGAAATCTTTCATAATGACACACGCGCGCACACCCTCACAAACACACCCTTAAAGGCCTGGTCACACCGCCCGAGCGTTGTTGGAGCGGTCGTGGAGCGGAGAGAAAAAAATCATCACCGCTCGCTACCGTTCACCATTTTCGATTTCGATTGTTTTGGGTTTTTTTTCGATTATTTCCCCAATTTTATGGCCTGGTCACACCGCCCGAGCGGTAGGGAAAGAGGGGGCGAATTTCGCTCACAAAATTGGGGGGAAAATCGAAAACGAAATCGAAAAAAAAAAGAATCGAAAATAGTTAACGGTAGCGAGCGGTGATGATTTTTTTTTCTCTCCGCTCCACGACCGCTCCAACAACGCTTGGGCGGTGTGACCAGGCCTTTACACACATTCTTGCTGACAAACAGACGCACACTCTCGATCGTCCGCGAACACACACATACTCTCATATCCATGCACATCTTTCACTTCGCACGCGGAACAAATTGGTCGGACGTAGGTCGGAGTAACTCTGTCCAGACGGGAACTACTCCGACCTTGCTCCGACCTTTGCTTCGACCTTTACTCCGACCAAAATAACCTGAACAATTAAGGCTTAAATTCATGTCCAATGTCAGCTGGAACAGTTACAAGCATCGGAATCATCCCTTCCATAGCTGCACATGGCCTCGCACTTTGCTTGATCGAGCAATAGAACCGTTTTCAAACCCGACTTCAGTGGCTTAATTCTTTCACTGTTCATGAGATTTTATGAAAAAAAATCTGTTTATTTCTTTTTTTCGAAGCTACCTCTTTCCTTTCCCTCTTTCCCCGTCTCACTTTTGTTTTTCTTACATCCCCTTTCCCTATGACAGCAAAGGATTCGAAGATCTTGATGATGGACCTATACGCACCTGTTTCCAAAGAAACTGTGTTTAGTTCCCCGTAAGCGTCATCTCCTATAGCCACTGTGTGGACTCTCACCCCTTCCGCCTGTAAAGTCTGTCTTATAGTATGGGTTGCAAAACCGCCGTCTTCTCCGTCAGTCATCAATAAAATGTCTGCTCCAGCTAGGTCTCCTGACGGATGATCTCGCAACACCTGCAAGATTTCGGTTGAAAATAATAGAAAAATGCAGTACATTGATTACACACAATAACTAATTGATATATGATATTATACTAAAATAATCGATCATGAAAGATGAGATGGAAACGAAAGTGACAAAAAATATAGATGGAAAGGACTTGAAAATAAAGTTCAGGTGGGTGTTTCACGTGTGTTTCATAAAGCTGTTCGTAAGTTATAAGAGCGACTTTAAGAACGACTGGTGATCCTTTCTTGTGGTGAATGGTATATTCATTGGCGATGGTTAAGCGCATACATTGTAAAAAGGTTCACCAGTCGTCTTAAAGTCGCTCTTAACTTACGACCAGCTTTATGAAACGGCCCCAGGAATTTAAGCAAATAAAATAAAGAGAAAATCAAACTAAAACAAAACAATAATAGTAATATTTAAAAAAAAGATGCTAGTACCTGTAGTCCAGTCTCTAAACCACATCCAATACATGTCCCGCCCGATGCGACAAGGTTCAAGCTGTCAAGTAACGAAGATCTTTCAGTTGACGAATTGACCTGTATCAACCCATGTATTATATCAGTGCTATCGGTAAAACCAACCAAACCAACCCATGTTCCTTCAGTGGCCAGATCAATAAAAGCAGTGGATGCACTCTCCGCTTTCGTAATTCTGTCATTCGTCTGAACAAGAGGAAAAATGAATTTAGAAGTATTAGAAGTATGATGGCATGGCACAGATAAAAATCAGATTTTGATTATCCTTTGTCCCTGATTGGAATATTCCAGTTAATAGATTCAATGCAAGTATAAGAACAAATGGATATTAAAAATCTTATACTGACACAATTAAATAGATGAATAAAGTAACTCACAGACATGCTCCCCGATGTATCAATGACTAAGACTATACGACAGTCATCACTACTTCGAGCTTGTGTCAGTGAAAACGATGGCATGATATCAACATCACTCAATTCCTGAGGTGGTGAGTTGTTGTCTGTTAAGAACAATTTATAATCACGATTCACAGAACAAATTCTACTTCATTTATTTACCAGACCAGTACAAAGATATATCAGCTCATATAGGCCTACTCAATTCAATTTCATGCATTGTAGCACTGGCGCCGTACCGATTGGGGGGGGGTATGTGGGGCTTGACACGCCCCCCTCCCCCCCCCAAGAAAAAAGGTGGTTCATGAACGAGTCTCGCCAGATTACGTATTCAATAAAAAAAATATGTTATTTTGACCCCTAAATGACCTTTGACTCTATCATCCCAAGGATCATTGCTACCAAGTGTGTACAACTTGATGCCGAAATAAAGAAATGAGAGCAAGTAAAAAAAATTATGCACACGATGGTCTCAAATCCTTTCACCCCTAGATGACCTTTGATCCCATCAACCTCATGACCAAACATGAAATATTACCCAAGGATAATTTTTACTAATTTTCAGTAAAAAGGGTACAATAACAGAAGAAATGAAGAAGTGAGTGCAAGTCCAAAAATCTTCAGAAAATTATATACATATGGCCTCATATGATTTGGCATTTTGACCCCCAGATTACCTTTGACCCCATCATTCTCATGAGCACACCTGTGATATTACCCAAGGGTCATTTTAACCCAGTGTGAATACATCATTGATGCAGAAATAAATAAATGAGAGGAACCTACTAACAGTCATTGGCGGCGGAAGCCAACAAATTAAGGGGGTGTCCACCTGAAATTTTGGGATGGACATAGGTAAAAAATTGGACAAGCGCCCCCAAAAAGGTTATCAACATCAATTTTAGGAGTTGCTAACTAAAACTTTTTGACAAGCAAAAAAAAAAAGGTCATCAACCTAACTTTTCGGAGTTGCTAACCAAAATTTTTTGACAAGCCGAAAAAAAAGGTCATCAACCTAAATTTTAGGGGGGGGACAACACACGTTTCAGGGGTTCCACGTGAATTTAGGGGGGGGGACGCAGGAAAAAAATTGACAAGCAAAAAAATTAAGGGGGGACACGCCCCCCCCCCCCCTCCTTCCGCCGCCTATGCTAACAGTCCATTAATGATAGGTATCTATCGAACTCCATCCGAGAGACAAAAGAGAATAAAGGAAAGACAAAATTCTGAAATCTGGCAATTATTTTTTGAATATTTTCTTTAAAAATTTTGCCCCATACGCCATATCTGGCCACCTCAAAATTTCTGGCTCATATTACGCCACTGCATTGAAGACTTGTCATTGGAAATAGTAAACTTTATCAAATCTATTTCATCATTCGTTAAGTTTACTGCATATACTTTATATATACTGTACATCTTCGCTACTTCATCTTTTGATTGCATGTTCGAGAGGGATAGGCCTAACATAATATTTCCATGTACATACACCAATGAGATTTTTAGTGATATCATATAAACGAGTTCATCATTATTTTTTTTATACTTTGTAGTATACTTTATAGTCGTTGAAAACTCCCTCTGATATCAATATGACGAACAAAGTGAGAGGGTTAATATTTATAGCTTAAGTATCGTAATGTATTAATATCGACGAAAAAACGAAATAGTTGAAATAGTGAATGACGATAAATAATTAGTCAATATATTTGGCCAATCGTAATTTATTCAAAATTGTTATTATAGGGGCGCTATGGGTCCTAGTACTCTGACAGCTTATACAAACTAAGGGTGACTTTTTATGGCGTTCTATTGACCAATAACCGATTTCTGCGCCCGTTTGCTGTCAATACAATTTTGATAGTTTACATGGTCACTCTCAGACTGCTCTTACTGCCATAATTAAAATTGCAATGTGTTCGAACTTTCGCACTAGTAACTTCTTGAGCGGTATGCAACACCTACACCTACCTTTAAAATCTTCATGCTCCCTCATAACTTCCCATGCACTCCTTGATTCACAGAGACGATTGTGTTTGTTGGGTGCTTCTCTGTTGTGAAGGTTACCAGGATCGTTTTCATCGTTGTCACAAAAGTTGCTTATCTTATAGAGAAGGGGTGGTGAGTATATTTTTAACTTCGAGTTATTATTTTTATCATTTTTAATGAATCCAATCATCAGATCATGATCCTTAAACACAATTTCTACTCTCATTGTTCTGAATTTGATTTCTTCCTGATCTTTTGTACGAATATTCGCATGGAAATCAACTGCTTTCATGAATGACTTATTCAAGGGGTCAGCCATTTAACAAGTCTTGTTTCTTTTGCAGGTCTCTTTTTCATTTCTTCTTTTATTTCAAAGCATAATACAAATTTGACTTCTATGAAGACACCCAACTAATGAGAAGGATGAAGACCTTGAACTGGAAGGATGACTGCTGGGATTATCGGCACTCTTCTAGAATCTCAGGTAAAAGGTATAAGCCTAAAAGCATTTATGCTAAGAACTGATAGTAGGGGGTTTCCGCAATCGCGACGGGGATAGAACAAAGACCTCTCGGCTGTACATTGTGATTTAATGGATATTTTCAATCGATTCACCATGTTGTAGAATCTGTCCCAATCGCGATTGCAAAAACTCTCTATTTTGAATGACAATTTGGTTTTAAATGATACTAATAATAACATTTGGATTTGTATAGCGCTTAATTTGGCTGAGGACTCAAAGCTATTATTACCCCAGCTCTCACAATGTCACTCTTGCCACTCTTGATACGTGGCACCCTGGAAATGGGTGAGGATCATAGAGTTAAAGGTCAAGTCCACCTCAGAAAAATGTTAATTTGAATCAATAGAGAAAAATCAAACAAGCACAATGCTGAAAATTTCATCAAAATCGGATGTAAAATAAGAAAGTAATGACATTTCCAAATTTCAAATTTTTTTAACAAAATAGTTTTATGAACGCGCCAGTTATATCCAAATGAGAGAGTCGATGATGTCACTCACTCACTATTTCTTTTGTTTTTTATTGTTTGAATTAAACATTTCAATTTTTACGAATTTGAAAATTAGGACCTCCTTGCCTGAAGCACAAAATGTTAAAATAATGGAATTCCACGTGTTCAGGGGGGGGATAAAACTTCATTTCACATGACAATGACGACAAAATCAAAATATTTGATATTTCATATAATGAAATACAAAAAAAAATAGTGAGTGATGACATCAGTTCACTCATTTGCATACCGACCGAGATGTGCATATAACTGTTTTGTGAAATGAAACGAAACTTTAAAATGCCATAACTTTCTTATTTTACATCCGATTTTGATGAAATTTTCAGTGTTATGCTTGTTGAATTTTCTCTTTTTATTCAAATCAATTTTTTTGGGGGTGGACTTGTCCTTTAAATACGTACTACTTTATGGTCAAGGTCCAGCTTATCCATCAAGATTCAAGACAAGATTTCAGACATTTCTGAGTAGCTCTGAGTAGCATAAATCTAGCGTTCTTATTGGCTGGATAATGTTGGAAAGTAACATGCCTGGGTAATTTGAAGAAATTGCTACATTCCTTGGAAAGGCCCCAGCGTGGAAACCGTTGGAATGTGTGTGTGTGTGTGTGTGTGTGTGTGTGTGGTCTCTTTGACCAATCAGAGTGCGATAGTCTTGTTTTCAAGGTGCTAAATGTACTTGGCCCATATGAAAAGGTAGATTTCGTCCCATTTCAAACACCTCTTTTTATACAACTTATATCATATTAAAGCTTAGATCTTCAGCTGTATCATGATTGAAAAATCATATGGGCTTAAACAAAAGTGTAAGGTGTAAAAATAACAACTTCTGTCAGGTGAAAAATGAATATTTTCTAGCACGTTTTAGATCGAAAGTTTCACCTGCATCACAATTTTGAAATAAATTCAAACACATGACTCAAAAGAATGATTCTTCTTCTTTACAAGATACCAAGAATATGAAATTTGATGTATGTTTAGAGCAGCGATGACAGAATTAAAATAGGTGTTTTGGTCCGCATCCATCCCATTAAATAATTCAATTCAATTTCAATTCAATTTATTGTTAAACCATCAAATACAAAAACAATACAAACAAATCAACAACCATGAATCAGAAATTACAATGATGCAAAATATATGCAAAACCTTTCTATAGTCATGAATATCACTGGGATAAATGAAGCTGCTTTTTGAGGACCTGCCGAATAACTGGATTTGAACCTATCACTATTGCAATGCATATTGCTATTGAGACATACTCTACCTCTTCAAATATTAGAAGAGAAGTCATGATAGACCCCGTAGCAGACCCGGGTCCTCTTGGCGTTACCATACACCCTTCCTCATACCCAATGTCTTTGTCTCCCTGGCATTCTACATAACGACGTCTGCCCTCATCTGATCTGATGGTCATTGGTGTAACATCAATTCCCAGGCTACACCTACATAGAAATATACATTATGAAATTAGAACAAGCAAGTCTGAATGTGCAATGATTGTTTGTGATAGAACATTATGATATCGCCACCGTTATTCGTCACAATATTGTATGTCCAGATTTTGTATTATTGTTGTTATCATTCGTAAATTCCTGCAAAGCAATTAAGGTGGAGGAAATTTCAGCCATGTTATTAACCTCATACTATAAAAGTCAATTTAAACTCCTTATAATTATGTTTAATGTTGCTAGAATGTTTTGGTTTTTTTTTAACATTTACTAATTCATAACTTCCTTGTATCGTGTCGGACTTTGTTGAAACTTCTCCAGTATTCACTTCTCTATTTCTATTCTCGATAGACCTCCACCTTCCTATTTTGTATTAGATCCCACTTTATATTCCCAATCATATTAAACTTTAAATTTATTCTAAAATCGCTCTAAAATAATGAAGTTCTTACGCAACTTACACCACGGGCTTGTATTTTCCATCTTCCATGGACTGGTAGAAATGGCGTATGTCATTTTGATCACCCACTGGATCCGGGTATTCATTGAACAGTCCCCATCTGAGATGTCCCCATTCATGTACCAGAACCTTTCCTATAAAGATCATTATTTAGAATATTGTTTTACAAAATTTACATTCATTTATCTTTCCGAAACTTTAAACAGTCTGAAAAGCTATCAAGGATTCATGATACATGTAGTATAGCTGTTAAATCAACTTAATCCTAAATTGAACTTTGACTTTACAGCATATATCTGACACGGGGGATGGGTCCATGATTTTACAATGGGGTGTAGCAGACAAAATTGATTAAATTTGTTTCGCTATAAAACGGGACAGGCAACAACAACAATACAACAGATATTGCCTGGTCTGTTTGATATATAACATTTCAACTTCCCAGGAAGATATATTTTTCCCCTCTGATGAATAATTTAATTCCCTCGGTGCAGTGCGCTTCGGGTAAAATTTGATCCCTTGGGAAAATCTAATACCGTCAATGATATGAAATGTGATATAAAACTAGGTAGGCAATATCAGTTTCACATTGAAATAATGATCTAATCGTAATTGAAACAATAAGAATGTATTCCCTTCAAAAGAAACTCCTTAATCCCCCCCTCGCACTAAAAGGAACATGCCTGTCTGTTGTGATAACGGGATTAGAAGATTATCGCACTAAACAACGGACTGTTAAAACGATGTTACTCAATATCCCGTTTTCCCAAAAGATGACAATTAAAATCATGATGTCAAAATGATAGTGATTGTAATGAGAGGCAAAATTTTCCTCAAAACTATACTGTACCAGCAAAAGAAAAAAAAAGGTCTTCGTCCAAAAATCCAAAAAAGGATTTCGTACCAGAACAAATTTGACAAGCAAAAAAAAAATAAAAATAAAAAAAGGTCTTCAAGTTCAAAGGAGCGGGCCACTTGTGGCTCGTCAGGGATCAATTGTGACTCGTCCTTGCATGGGTTGTGACTCGTAAGGGGGGCAGTCTGCCCCCTCTACCCCTCCCCCGTAGGTACGCTGATATAATGTACTGCACGTAATAACATCCGATATCAGAGTGCTATAATTTAAGTCCGTTCGACCGAAAATCTCAACAAATTTTATAAGAGGGATAATGCCTAATAAGCATGTGATTTATGAATAATCATTACCTAAGGGTCCATAAAAACTCGTATATCCAGGGTTCGTCAGG
This sequence comes from Lytechinus variegatus, assembly GCF_018143015.1. Taxonomy (NCBI): domain Eukaryota; kingdom Metazoa; phylum Echinodermata; class Echinoidea; order Temnopleuroida; family Toxopneustidae; genus Lytechinus; species Lytechinus variegatus. Next base: position 9,201,499 of record NC_054749.1, read on the forward strand.
AATTCTTCGATGAAATGAATGTAGCTTCCAGGCTTTCCGCATCCCTGGACCTGATGGGTGTAAGGACCAGGGGCATACAGAGGATTTGGCTGTGCCACCCTGATGTCAGCCATGTCAAAGGTCAATCGTCCTGGTGATCCATACTCCGGTCTTGTTGTCCAGTTTGATGGGATTAAAATGGTGACATTTTTGAAGTATACTCGTTTTCTTGTCGCCTGATACAAATAACGTGACCCATCGATGAACATTTTCTACGAAATAAAAATTGTACAGGACAGAAGAGTTATACGAGAAAAAGAGGAAACTATGATTTGCACTCTTAATATTTTTTTTAAAATGAAGAATCAATGAAATGATGCTTGTTAATTCATAGACAATAGCTGAACAGACCTGAGAGAAGAATTTGAAAAATCCCGAAAGTTCAGACGATTGGAGACGGGAGGGATTCAACGTTTGAGCCATGGTTACACCAAAATCGATTTCTCCCAAATAAATTCTAAAGCGATTCTGCCAGAATATGGCCTGGTCGGATCGGATTCTGTGGATTCGGCATGACGGCATATATTCGTACTTATTCAGAGAGCTCCCAGAATCAGAGTACACATATTCGGGGGGGTTCGGGAGTATGCTATTCTCGATCCCTGCCCGAATGCGAGGAAATTCGAGAGGGATTCGGTTCATTTTGAAATGTTCATAACAATCCGAACACCCTCCAAAATACTCCCAAATGTGGCCATGGCAAATTTTATTCGGGCGACATTGGGGATGTATTCGGATGGAAATCGGTTGGGGGGCAGACTGCCCCCCTGACGGGTCACAACCCATGCAAGGGATATAACCCTGCCCCCCCCCCCTGACGAGTCACAACTTATCCTTGACAAGCCACAAGTGTCCCCCTCCCTTTGAACTTGAAGCCTTTTTTTTTTGCTTGACATTTTTTTTCTTGTGCGAAATTTCCTTTATTGGTGGTTGAAGACCTTTTCTTTTTTCTTATTTTGCTTGTCAAATTTTTCCCCCCTCCACCCCTTTTGGAAAATCCTAGGTATGTCATTGTTCTGGGGACTCAATTCTTGGCGATTCTGCTCTGATTCAGGAAAAAATTTCGTAAGTATACATTTGACTCGGGGAGCTCCCAGAATCAAAGACGAACTGATTTTGAATCCATCCGAGTCAAGTCATATTCGGGCAGAATCGGTCCGACTTTATTCAGGAGAATTCGGTTTTGGTAACACTGCATATGGCTTGGCTTTACAGCTTTTTCGAGATGACAACCGCATGAAGGGGCAAGGGCAAATTCTCTTGATAGGGTGCGTTGAGAGAGGGGTGACTGTGCGATTTCTTTGTTTGTTTTATTTCCATCATAAACGTAATATAGGAAAATCTATATTATACATGCAAAGAAACACAAAGAAAAACATATACAATAAATAAATAAAAAAATTCTGGAGATTGACAAATTAACGTAAACATATTGAAAAAGATAAAAGGCCTAAAGGCAAGAGACTATTAGAAGGCTCATTTTGAGCTTCACTAAATTATTGAGTGCAACTAGTCTTCCATGAGAACCAAAATAAAAATAAAAGGAGAAAAAGAAGAGTAAGAAAAAAAATAAATCCATCTCGCTCTCTCTATCTCCACCTCCCCCTCTCTTCTTCAATATCTCGCGTATCCCCCCCTTTCTCTCTCCTTCTCTCTCTCTCTCTCTCTCTCTCTCTGGTGATTTAAATTGATTCACTGACCTTTATTGCAGGAATCAATCTATCATTCTCTTCCAGAAGTTCATCAATAGCTACCACAATATTGGTATATCCTCCGTTATCCAGAACAATAGATGACTGTGATATTGCTCCTACTTGTACAATCATCAAATATGCTATTCCAAAGATGATAAGATAAACAGCTGACTTGAAATCCATTTTTACACAGTATTAGACACAATAAATGAATTTTCAGAGAAAAATCTTTGATGCCGCAACATTGAAGCCCAGAAGTGATGTGAATCCCTCTCCTACGAAAAGTTGTGACTTAAATACATTTTCTCTCAATCGTCTCCAATTTCACTGTCCCGGACGCAATGTTCCATGTTTGCCATCCCATAATGACAAACTCTCACCATCACATCGTGAAGGATTCAGTTTACTTCCTTTTTAAAAAATCAAATTTCTTTCCTTTTCGACAGCTTGAAGGGTTATAAGGTTACGGATGAACCTCAATATATTCTACGAACCTTGACATCTAGAAACCAGTCGGGGAAACCCCTTTCGTGGTTGCCCATCCCGTCATAATTCATGTATTGGATTCAGTTTACACGTCCCATCCATGCAGGATTCATCGAATATCATTCGTTTTTTTTGCGACCCCATGCAGGGTTCTTCGGTCGTGGGTATCGGGTTTCCCCTTTTGTAACCATGGCATCCATACCAGCAAGAACTCACCAGAGAAACCCAATCCACCCCCCCCCCCCGCCCCACTCACAACATACTATGTACGCCATCCCATAATGATACACACTCGCCATTCCATTCGCATCGTGGTGGATTATGTTTACAGCCACATCCATCATGCAATGCAGGAATTTTCATCGAAATAATATTTTAATTTCGTTTTAATCAAATTCTCTTCCCTTTTTTCGACCCCATGCAAGGATCTTCGGTTGATGTGGGTTACATATCCGCCATATCGGTTCATCTATAAAATGAAGGCATCCGTACATCCCGGTTTAAGATTGTTTTACGGATTCCTAGAGAAAACAAAATATGATTCTTACTACTCCAAATGCAAAATATGATATTGTAATTTATTGAATATGAAAATAACAAATTCTGCTATATGGAATGTATTAAAAGGACAAATTGCACCGTTTTAGGTCTAGGCCTAATTATAGGTGAAAAACTAACATGGTCAAACCATAATGTTCTATGATTGCAATAGTCATTGGCATTATGATCAGAATGAAATTTGTTATAACCTCTTGAAAGTGCATTTTGACTTATTCGTAACTCATTGATATTGCCACATTTATCATATGGCAACATAATTCGGGCAGTCGTTCAAACTATCTAGTAAATTAAATATTTTTTATTGCAATGGCGTGATAAGAGTTATTGACACGGTACATCATTTCGCAAGTACATACTTCAGGTTTTTTTTTTGTAAAATACAATGTATTGACAATTTATCAATAACATTGTAACCAGCAAAGTGTAGACTTTATGTATGAACATACAAAAAAAGTCTGTTATTACAACCGTTCTCTTATTGGTACACCTTAAATGATTCCATCCATAATTATGATACCAGGAACTCATTTATTCATTTCTTTTTAAAGCTTTAAAGATACTTCAAACCCATCCACATGTTTGCCATCACTGGCGGATCTAGGGGGGGGATCGGCCCGTGCCCCCTCCTTTGAGAGGCAAAAAATAAGCATTTTTAATGTAAAAATACAGTAAAAATAGTAATGTCCCCCCCCTCCCCCATTCCCCTTTGAAAGTGAAAACCTTTATTTTTTTCTTGTCAAACTTTTTCATAGAGGAAATATCCTTATTTTTTGTTAAAACTCCCTTTTTTGCTTGTCAAATTTTTTTCTCACGAAAATGCCCCCCTTTTGCGAAAATTTTCGATCCGACCCTGTTTACCATCCAATAATAATACACACCATTCCATCATGGACGCTTCAGTTTGCACACCACATCTAGGATCTTTTTAAATCCCAAATCCTAGTTTAAATAAATACTATGAAAACAACACTACGGCAAAATAGTATTAGATACAGAGGTCAAGTTCTCTGGAATGGTTTACATGATATTCTTTAAAAAATCAGCATCACTCCAAAGCTTCAAAAGGAATTTCAAGAAATATTTGTCAAAGAACATGTCCACCAGAACAGAAAGTTGATTTAAATAAAAAGAGAAAAATCCAACAAGCAAAATACTGAAAATTTCATCAATATCGGATGTAAAATAAGAACGTTATATTTTTAGGTTTTGCTTAATTTGTGGAGCGTTGTGGCCCAGTGGATTTGTCTCCGGACTCTGAAACAGAGGGTCGTGGGTTCGAATCCCAACCATGGCGTAATTTCCTTCAGCAAGAAATTGATCCACAAGGTGCTGCACTCAACCCAGGTGAGGTAAATGGGTACCTGGCAGGAATTTCTTCCTTGAAACGCAGCGCGCTTAACAGCTGCACTGCTAAAGCCAGGGTAATTATGCTGCATATTATACTGTAGAGCGCTTAGAGACTTCTGACGAAGTAAGTATTAAGCGCTATATAAGCAAGTATAATTATTATTATTAATTTCACAAAACATTTATCTGCCCATCCTGGTCAGTATGCAAATGAGGGGAATGAAGATATCACTCACTATTTCTTTTGTATTTTATTATCTGACATATGAAAAATATTAATATTCCCTCATTGTCCTGTGAAACAATATTACCATGTAATTACCATTCTTTAAACACTTTATGGCTCGATCAAGTTGTTCATTATTTTCAAATCTGTAAAAATTGAAATATTGTATAATTCAAACAATAAATAACAAAAGAAAATGTGAGTACGTCACATCATCGACTCATTTGAACGTCTCTAGATTGTGCATATAACTGTTTTCTAAAAAAAATAAACAATACTTCAAAATGTCATAACTTTCTTATTTTACATCCGATTTTGATCATCATGCTTTTTTTCTCTGTAATTCAAATTAAAAAATTCTGAAGTGGACTTGGCCTTTAAAAACAGAACCCTTTTCATAATCCGCTATTCGAAATATTGTATTGACCACCCTCCTCCTGCTTTTTAAAGATTTAAAGATCCTTCAAACCCATCCACATGTTTGCCATCACTGGTGGATCCAGGGGGTGGTGGCAAAACCGGCCCCTGCCCCCCCCCCCCCCCTTTGAGAGACACTATTAGAATTTTAATGTAAAAATGCAGAAAATATATTGGCCCCGCCCCCCCCCCCCCCCCCTTTAAAAGTGAAGACCTTTATTTGTTTTCCTGTCAAACTTTTTCATGGACGAAATATCCTTAATTCGGGGGTCTTGGGGGAAAATTCTGGATCCGACCCTGTTTGCCATCCCATAATAATACTCACTCACCATTCCATCATGGACGCTTCAGTTTGCACACCATATCTAGGATTTTTTTTAAATCCCAAATCCTAGTCTGACCCCTGGGTTATTCGGGTGAGGCCGTGAGGGTTCAACCATGGACCTATTACCCGTAATAGGTCCATGGTTCAACCCGACAGGTGAGCTATATGAGGTAAAATCGGGGAAACCCCTTTCAACACCCTCCACCCCCCCCCCTTCTCTCTCTCTCTCTCTCTCTCTATGATTTAGTTTTCCTGTGCTCTGGATTGTATTATATAAAAATATGATGAGGGTCGAATCCAGCTTTCGCCGCTCAAGGGGGGTGCATGGCGTAGAAAACCCACATTTTCCTCAATCGACCGCTAAAAGGTGTTATTGTTTTAGTGGTAGACCTAATGGCCTTTTCACACGTGAATCGTGAATCATCATTGTAATGATGTTTGCAATTCGTCTAGAATCATCGGACATTTCACACGCTCACTCGAAAACTGTGATTTGAATTCGAATTCCCGAGCAAAGGGGGTTTGTGTCCTTGATGACTTGTCATTCAAAGCACTGCATCGCAAATACAAACTACGATGAGTGCATCATGACAATTGTATTATCTACGGAAGTACTTGAAATGTCACGTAAGCTCCGCCCCCATATTTGGATGTCAAGCCTTTCACACGTAAAATTCGTACAGAAATTTGAGTGAAACTTGACTTGAATTCACCTCCGGAGTAGAATTTGAATTCGTGATTGTGATTAGCGTTCGTGATTCTAAGCATGTTCTAGCCTATGGTTTTACACGTGCTAAAATTTGTCATTATTAAGCCTTATTTTTACTGGAATCATTATTCAAATTACGTTTTTTTTTCCATGTGAAAGGGCGGTAAGAAGTTTCAGAAACATCTCCCATTTGTTTTATTCTTACAAACACGATGAGGCATCTCAAAAGACCTGGATTATTCCGCGCAAGCTCGAATTTTTGGATATTTCAAGTATTTTTTAGACCTGAAAGTAAACCAAGATTGAATTACACAATTCCTTTTTCGACCCCATGCAAAGTCATAGGTGTCGGGTTCACCTTAACAACTTTGACATCCATACAAGCTTGAAAATAATCCGGGAAACCCCTTTTAACCCCCATATCCTTTTTTACTTCTTTATATCTTTTTCCCCTCTCTCCCTCTCCCTCCCTCTCTCAATACATCTAGTTCCTATCTTACAAGCAAGGTAATTAAGGCATCTCAAAAAGTATTGCGAGTGCGAACTGAGTGGAACATGCTGAGCAGTTTTGTGATCATTTACATTATGCGTATCTAAAAAAAAATCAGATTTGAAAAACATTATTGGAAAGTTTTTAATAAAGAAAAAGATGTGTACGTTTCTATAAACAGTTATTGTGAGAGCGTAGAGTGACTGAAATTTTTGTGATCAAGACCTAAACAAAATGGGACATTCTTACATGCATTGCACTCACTTTATCGTATCAAACCTTCAAAAGGAGGCGCGATAGCTCAGTCGGTTGAGCGGGGGATTCGTATTCCGGTGACCCGGGTTTGATTCCCACTTTGTGCGCTAGTGCCCTTTGGTAAGGCATTACTCCTCAGTACCAGGTCCTTCGGAGGGGACCTTAAGCCGTCGGTCCTCTGGTTGCTTGCTTACAAGCATTCACGCTTTCTTAGCAATCAGGTAAAAAATCACCACCAACAACCAAAATAGTAATACACTGATAGCAATATCCACTTCCATCTCAAGTAGATATGAACAAAAATGATACGATAAAGTGATTTCATTTTAATCATGAGGCGCCATATAAAACTACAGTGGGATTAAATATGCGTTAGTCATAAAATAATGAAGATTCTGCAATATTTTGAATAGTAGGAAATCGGAGCTTACTTCCCTCAGAAGGCTGCCGAAATACCTGCAACATTCCTTCATTTATTTGATTCATTCGAAATAAATGGGAATACTATAAATAATAACATTCATCTGAAAATTGAACTTGATCACCAGTAATTGCAATGTAAACATCGTTTGAAAATCATCACAATATCCAGATTTTCACTTTAAAATGTTTGTCGTATCTCTGGACCTATCATCCAGTATGAAACTTGAAATTGAGGTTGCGGAGATTATCATACTTATGGGGGGGGCGGTTGACGTCACGTTGACTACGATGGGGGTAAAAACGACTTGTAATGGATGCTGTCGTATAAATGGGGGGGGGGGCTTTGACCCCTAGACAGATTTCACGATTATGAAAAATAAATAAGAAGAAAGAAAATGAAAAAAGGATGAAATATTATATTTTCTAGATATCATATTGAAATCTGTCAAAATATAACAGAAACATAATTTTGACTCAAACAGTTCGGTCGCTCACAGTTCTTCACAAATTTTGCCCCATATGCCATGTCTGACCCTGTCATTTTTTCGGTTCGGTTTAAAAATGGCGGAGGTAAAAAATGGCAAAGGTAAACATTCTTAGTGGGAATGTCATATGTGAGCAGCTTTCCCAGCATATATTTATCACGAAGTAAAAAATAAAGTGCAATTTTCTTTAAAAAGAAAAGAAAATGGATTTTATTATACCGTCAGTAGGCCTATATCGACAGACATAACAATTCACCTCCTCTCCTGAAAGAACACTTTAGCCATCATGAACCATTAAAAGATTAAAGAGTTCACATTTTATATTGCATATGAGGCAGCTGTTCGTATATGGCGTTACAAATCAAAAGCTGCAAATTTTAATGTTTTTTTTTATCTTTGATGGATTTTCCTCAAACCTTCATCAATGTTTTTTTTTTCTTTTTTTTACAATAAACATTTGGTCATGGTGAAAGTCACCTTTAGAATAGGTCGATTGAATCTCTACACTCTTAAAACAAATCAGTCAAATCGACTAGAACAGTAGTCAGCTGAGTGCAACTGATATGTCTAGTCACATTTCTGACGTACGTGTACATTCTAGTCAGGAATAACTCTGTTCTACTTGTAAAATACGACTAAAAATAGTCATATAACACTTGAATAACATTTGCACCCAGTTGAACCTATGCCTAGTTATTCTGATTGATTTGTTTTGAGAGTGTAAGAAAGAAGCGCCCATTGAATCCCTGTTTCAATACACATTTCCAAATTCATGCGGTAACCGTTGCAATAGGAACTACTTTTGGAACCTGACATGCAATTGAACTATATGGCTGCAAGCCTGCAACGGGGTATTGCAATTTTAAAAAAATCTGCACAATAATTGCTATAATTGCATTATTTACATAAAACTATGCATTTTATATCAATATCTAATCGGATCCATTATTACCTTTGCCATTTTTACCTCTGTCACTTTTACTGACGCCATTTGTGCCTGGCACCATTTTTTTCGAGGGAAGGGAGGCTTCCTACGCATCTGGTAATGAATTTGGTTTAGATCATATTATATCGCCAGCAAAAAGGTACTTCTATTCATGCTATAGCACTACAAGATTGTAAATAGTAGCCCACAGGGCATTTAAAATAGAGGATATCTGTAAACGTTTAAAAATCTTTAGTGTTATGAATAATGTTCAAATTTCAGGAAAAATACATAAGATTTCCAAAAGAAATTAGCTCGCATAATATAAATGCGAATTATGATATCATTTATTTATGTTGATAATAAGCTAAGAAGTGGCCATATAAGGACTACCTCTTCAAAAAAACCAAAAATCATCATCGAGCGGCCGCTCGGGGAAAATATGGCTGAAAAAATATTCCGCCCTCCCCCCTATACAGTGCGTATCAAAAAAAGTTTACACTTTGAAAAAGCCCTGGGAATTAAAAAATATACAACATGTGGGTAATTTTTGCACGTATAATCTTGGGTTTGGGTCTCATCTATCCAATGAAAGTAAAAGTTTTGTCAGAATGTTACACTTGAGTGAGCACTGTCCATTTCTGTAAAGCTCGCAGAAATCTGTTTGCGCAGAAATGCTCGTTTTCATGCTGTGTCAAGGGGAAACGGCGAAATCAAACTTACCCTACGAAACATTTATCATACATTTCCCTTGCACTTTTAGTCAATTGAAATAAAACGGATACATTCCAGCATTTTGTAACAATTTTGCCACCCATAGTGAAATTTCAACTCTTATTAAGCACAACATTTACCCTACTTGTGCCAGCTGGATCTGAGGACATAACTGAATCTGAAGAAAAGTTTATATCAGACATCTCCAGCATTTTTTCACTAAGTTTTTATCATTGAAAGTGGGTTTACATTTCATTTTTCATTTTCTACTTGTTTCTCCAAACTTTTCTCAATTTTAGCAATGATAAACATAATGAAAATCAAGCTTAAGCCATTCCATGTAAATCACACCTCAGTGTAAAGCAAAATATCGTCACGATGGGCTCGGTGTGTGGGGGAGTGGGGTAAGGCGAAATGCACTCTTCGATGTGTTTTGGGCAAGGAAACAAGTCTAACAAAGTAGAAGATATCTTCAAATCAATTTTACTAGCTAAATTCCATGTTTTCTTCATGATTACGGTCTACTTTTATTCGCATAACTATTTAAGTGTTCTGCGCAAATCATTTTTCCCTAACTTTTCAAAAGTAAGTGGTGCTCACTCAAGCGGAAATATTTTTTGACAGTTATATCGTTATTTGCTTTAATGGACCTGTACCAATGTTAAAATGTGGAAAAATCTTCAGGATATTACAAATTTTTTCCAAAGTGTAAACTTTTTTTGGCGAAGGCTGGATCCACCCCTGTATACATGAATATGTTTGTCAAATATTTTCAGCTCAAGCATTCAGTCTAGTAGGATAGGCATCCTGTCCATGAAAAAATGATAAGTTTTTAAGTCGAAATTGCCTCTAAATTTCAGCTTATTTAGTGGGATCCATATCTTCATAACAGTTTTCGTACTAAAAAGATCAGTCTGCAAACATTTTTCAGCTCGCGATTCACCTTTCACTTTTTAATATGTTTTTTGAGTCCCGATTTGGGTTTGACACAATAGGAAGTTTGTATGACTTGTACCCTCTATTCATGAATGCCTAATGAGGGTGCGAAATCTGATGATATTATGGCCTGAAAGCTGGACATTTCAAGCACTTTTGTAATTATAAATAGGATGCAAGTTGATAAAATTTGTCATGAAAAGGGGATTTTAATTAGTTTATTGTCAATATTGAGACATAAATAAATCGCCAATCAAAATGCGAGCATGCAGCGCTATAGCTGATAGGTCCTACGTTTTGACAGTCAGACCTGAAAAAGGATATTTTCAAAACTTTATGGAATACACGAAAAAAAATATGTACCTGATAATTCAAAATTGGCGAGCGCGCAGCGCAAGCAGAAAATGTCCATAAAACTGACATTTTTACAGAGCACTTTTCAAAAATCAATTTGTAAATCACACAAAATAATGAAAGTTCGATTTCTGCAAATAAATGAATTGAATGAAATATGTTTTGTATATTGACCTCCAAACTCCATATTGAACAAGAAAAGAAAATCACCAACAGGGAAGGCGAGCGAGAAGCGCGAGTGAAAATTATATTTAAATTATATTTATTGGCATAAAAGAGCCTTTTTATTTTGGCCAAGTCTTCCACTCATCTTATTTTATTTTTTCTCCTCTTCTTTTTCCCTCTCTTTCCCTCTTTTTCCCTTCTTTATTTTTTTTTGCTCCGCCAATAGGGGGGGGGGGGCGGGCCCTCGCCCCATCCCCCTGGATCCGCCTATGCATGTATATATACTACTAGTAACCAAATTATAAAAATTAAAAATCACCAGCAGAATAATATTTTATTAGTGCACAGCTTGAAAACAGGATATTTGAAGCAACATGCTAAAGCAGATCATTATCTCTTTCCCCCTTTTCTCTATTTTCTGATCATTATCATTTTTTTTAACTTCTCTCACTTTCTTTCATATCATTTGTCATCTGTCTGTATCAATAGGTATTATAATCCAAATTTGCCATATTTATTTGCCAACGTTTAACTACGTTACGGTATTAACGAAACGACACGAAGGCGAATCAGTTCCGGCGACAGGTTACTGTAAGAATTGTTTATTTATCGTAACTTGGGGGTTATTTACTAGACGATTATTTTGTAAAATCAAATACTAGTAGATTAAACTGCACTCTTTAATTTAAATGCGGATTGTGTATCATACTTTGTTTTATGACGCATTTTAGAGGTTAGACGCTATTATAGGCTAATGCCAAATGTGTAGTCCCATACGTAGGATATTGATGGGGGTGTTGAAAGAAAATACTTGTAGGCCTAATTCAAATTTCAAGACAATTACAAATAATCACTCAAGAGTTCATTATCATCCTGCCTGTGGGGAATCTACAGGTAGGACTTAGTCTTGAGGAAGCAATGATGATGACTTATAACGGCATATAGATTCTAGACCTACTTCTGCAAATTTTCTTACAAATTATTTAGGTATGTGACAAAAAAAATGAAAATCCTCAAATCTCAATGAATTTGGTATCATTTGAAAGCCCTTAAAAAGACCTTTCAAATGATACCAAGAACTCAAATTTTCATCAAGAAATTATAAAGTTATTCCAGTTTAAGTCGCGCATATTTATCCAAATTTGTGGTCATTGTCTTAATGTAAAGTCAATGGAGTGCATAACCGATTTTTGTGACCATTTTGTGACCATTTTGAACCCAAGTCTTCAACGGGCTCTAACTTCTTTGTTTTTGAGCCCTTTGAAGTAATTTAGGTATCAATGGAAAGGTGAAAGAAAACTCAATTGATGTGTAATCATTTCACTTGGTAATTTTTCTTCTTATGTGTAAAATAATTTCTTTTAATTAATTCTAATTAATTATGCAAATTACAATTACTCGCCTCTTTTTTTGCCAAATGAAGGTGATAATGAGAGATAATTTGTATATAATTTAGTTGGCATCAAAACAGCATCATGTAGATAATTTCCTAAATGAATTTGTTTAAAGTATTGTTTTTGTAATTTCTAATGTATTTCTTTGTTTTTCTGATATAAATTACAATTAGCTCTTTTTCAACTTTAGTATTGTGTACATGTATGTATGGGGTCTTTTTTTTACAAATGAAAAATATCATTCCTTTTGTACATGTACTTTGTATGGTATAAAAAATACAAGTGTGCTTTTCTGATGTATTTGATTGTTTCACCAATTTATGTATTTTATTGTTTCAACAATTTGTTTATAGATGGATAATGTACCTTTCATTTTGGAGACCGTGGGCATTCGATTACAATTTTTTTTTAGGAAGGATGAGCAGCAGAGTCTGAGGGTGTAAAGATGTAGCATTGCATGTAATTCAAGTATCAAGAAGGAAACATAAAAATTAAGCTTTAATATATGCATTTCTTGGATATGTATGATTACAACAAAGGCCATGTTCGAGCACTCCTTTTTTAATGAAAAATAAGTTCATATTCTAGCGTGAAATCACTGCACATAAATAAAGCTCTGAACAGCAACAAAAACAGGCATCAAAGCTCCAACACTCAAAACAAGAGAACAAACGTGACACAAAAACTTATACAAATCCCATCCCCATTTCAACTTATGAACAAACCCCCCCCCCTGCACCCTTCTTGAAAAAAAAAATAATTACAATAAAATAGAAAAAAAATGAATAACATAAAAAAAAAATTGACAATAGAGCCATGTGGAAGTGAAATATTTCCTCTAAGAGTGAAAAATTAAACAATTTTTTTGCATTTTAATCATGGGCGGAAATTGGCCCCAAAGGTAGGGGGACGCTGGCATCGGCGGCGAAAGCCAACAGTTTTAGGGGGACCACCAAATTATTTTGATAATCAAAAAAATACACCAAAGGTTATCAACCAAAAATTATAGGGGGACGCAGAAAACTAAATTTGACAAGCAAAAAAAAAAAGCAAAAAAAAGGTTATAAAAAAAAAAAAATTTGAGGTGGGGGATCGTCCCCCACCTCAAATTAAGGGCGGGGGGGGGGTACACTTCCCCCAGCTTTCGCCGCCTATGGATGCTGGCAACTCTGACAAGTTAAAAAAAAGTTTATCCCCAAACTGTTGTAAGGTCATTTTCACCCCAAAAAGTTTGACCAAAAAAGAAAAAAAGAAAGAAAAAAAATGTATTATTGTTACATGTCCCCCTATTATTTTGGGTAGGGGGACGTGTCCCCCTGGGATTTCCACCCATGATTTTAATTTTAGAAAAGTCAACATTGATATTCCACTGTCAAAAGCAAATCCAGTTTCCAAATGAAACGATAACCACCTAGACTCTTGAGTCACATAACCTTGGGATGATAAAATCTTTATGTGACAAATGTATGTATTAAAATCAATATCAGAATAATTATCTACGGTATAATGACAGAGATTTCCCAAAAAAGGCACAACATAATCATCAAGTAAGCAATTTACGATCTAGTTCAATCCAGCATGAACGACTCACTATCGACCGCTCCCATCACCCTGCCAACCGCAGGCGCATCGGGCAGCTCGACTGCCGAGAGACCGGCTGTGACAAGGGTAGCATCGCCCTGCCAACGGCAGGCGCATCGGGCAGCTCGACTGCCGAGAGACTGGCTGTGACAGGGGTAGCTGGCATCTCTTATATCTGGACTGCGCAACGTCAGAATCGCGTAAGTTTGGATTTTTTGATAATTCAAATATATTTCCAGTCAAATTGTATACCTAATCGGATTCTTGTTTTACTTACCATAAAAAAATTTCGAACATTTACGCGTCCAAAAATTTGATGAACTTTCAAGCTCCGATATTCACACTTTACAGGCGAGTATCTACATTGAAACTTATATGTACAGAAAGAGCACATCTTCAGCTGTCTGTTAAAAGGCACGAGATTGCACCTACTATGTGCGCATGCGCATTAAACCCCATTTTCAATGAGCCGCCCAGACAGAGGCGATGCCACTCGTAGCAAAACCCGCGCGAAAACCGTGCCACCAAAACCAGCGCTCGCGATGCCCCGTATTCGCACATAGCTAAATTATTGTGACTGAGACTGAGACTAGTGAGAGAAGTCAACCTTAAAGGGGAAGTTCACCCTGACAAAAAGTTTATTGTAAAAATAGCAGAAAAAATAATAAAAAATATCGCCGAAGGTTTGAGAAAAATTCATCAAATAATTAAAAAGTTATTAGAATTAAATTATTAGATTTGTGACGTGATATGCGAGCAGCATTCTAGGCTACATAGCGAATGGTAAAATATCAATGAAATGTCCTTTTCTCAGAAAATTGAAAATGGTTTTCACTGTAAGTGTAACTTTTGTATATCAATAGACAAATCATTTCATACCCGATCATGAAAAAAAAACCAAATTAAGTCATCAGGAACCATACAAAATTTGAAATTCATACATTTTATATTCATGGGGCAGCTGCTCGTTTATGACATCACAAATCCAAAATTTTGAACTCTAATAACTTTCTTACTCTTTAACGGATTTTCCTCAAACCTTCAACAATATTTTTTACTATTTTATCTGCTATTTTCACAACAAAGTTTTCTTCAGGGTGAACTTCCCCTTTAATTTAACTCTCCTGATTTGGACTTGTTTTAACTGGATCCCTAAATCTGTGTTGGTTCATTTTTATACCAAGCCTTTTAATGAGTATTGAGGATCTTGCAGGACAAGGATTGTGCTTTTATATGTGTTATTTTAGGAGAACCATTAATTTTTTGTTTTCTGACTCCTGTTCTCAAAGCTCATGGTAGCCATATTTGAATTTCACCATGCACATTTACTTTGCACTCCACAACCTATAGCCTGCATTCAACCTTTAAGAGGATTACTTGTGTGATTACCTCTGCGTGAACACAAACAGTTTCATTCACGATCATTGTTATCTTACTTTCACAATGGAGTGGGGCAAGTCCAAGAAAAGTTCACCCTAGGCTAGAAGGCAAAATTTCATCTTTAATTTAAGAAGTTATCTGGGGGGGGGGTAAGAAAGCCCAAATGTTGAATTTTAAAATTTCATTAAGAAAAATTTAATAATATGCATTTTTATGGAAATTTGGGCACCTAATTTGCATAATTGGTAAAATGGGCGTTACGTATGGGACAATTATAAAAACTCATATAAATAAAAAGAAAACTTGTGAGATTTAGTCATAGGTGGGACATGAACCCCCTAACATCTTATTACTTTCGGGGGGAAAAAAGTGGTGTCATCTAATTAATTATGCAAATTAGGTCTTGTCCAAGGAAGGAATGTCCCATATGTAACATTTTGAGGATGTTTTTTTTCAGTTATTTCTCATAATACAATACTTGTTGCTTCTATGGGAAGTTCTAATTTACAAAGTATGAAAATAATATACCCCAAAAATTTTCAAAAATAGAGTTTACTTTTTAATTAAAAGTTAATTAAAAAATTTTTACGTATGGGACATTCACACATAATGTCAATGGGGAGATTTGTGTACAAAGTGAATGGAGAAAAACAAATTTCAAGAGTGCTCTAAAAAGTGATTATTTACCTTTTCTTTAGTTTTTAAAGACTGATTTGTTATGAATACTGATTAATGAAAACAACTGAAGCAAAAAATTTGTGAAAATGGAAAAATATGAAAAAATGAAAGACAATAAAATACATAAGAAATTCATGAAACCATGAAAAACAAGAAAAAAAATATTGAAATGGCTAATTTCCTCTTCAGTCATATCAAATATGTCTCAATAGAAAATTTCAAAAGACAGAAACTCTTTTGTTATTTCCATATTTTTAATTATTTCAATTTTTTGTCTCACTTGCATAGCAGAGTGAGACTATAGGCGCCGCTTTTCCGACGTCGGCGGCGTCAACATCAAATCTTAACCTGAGGTTAAGTTTTTGAAATGACATCATAACTTGGAAAGTATATGGACCTAGTTCATGAAACTTGGCCATAAGGTTAATCAAGTATTACTGAACATCCTATTAGAGTTTCATGTCACATGACCAAGGTCAAAGGTCATTTAGGGTCAATGAACTTGGACCATGTTGGGGAAATCAACATCAAAATCTTAACCTGAGGTTAAGTTTTTGAAATGTCATCATAACTTAGAAAATATATGGACCTAGTTCATGAAACTTGGACATAAGGTTAATCAAGTATCACCAAACATCCTGCATGAGTTTCACGTCACATGGCCAAGGTCAAAGGTCATTTAGGGTCAATGAACTTTGGCCGATTGGGGGTATCTGTTGAATTACAATCATAACTGTGCAAGTTTATTGATCTGACTTTTGAAACTTGGACATAAGAGTAATCAAGTATCACTGAATATCCCCTGCAAGTTTCAGGTCACATGATCAAGGTCAAAGGTCATGTGAGGTCAATAAACTTTGGCCACATTGGGGATATTTGTTGAATTACCTCCTATCTCTGTAAAGTGTATTGGTCTAGTTCATGAAATGTGGAAATAAGAGTAACCAAGTATCACTGAACATCTTGTGCGAGTTATAGTAGTTTTCAAAGTCAGCACTGCTGCTATTTTGAATCGCGTGATGCAGGTGAGACGGCCAGAGGCATTCCACTTGTTTAATTATGGGGAAAATTGTGTACGTTCTCTATGGGGACAAAATGTCCCATACGTAACATGTCATTAATTTGTTTAATTAGGGTCTGTAATTAGAGGGATTTGGCTTATGACATGAAACTTGCCTTAGATATACTAGAGTATTGTGACTTCTATCACACTAAGTTACAAGTTGTCAAATGAAATATTTTCAGAGAATTCTCAACTTGAAAAAAATGTTTCAAAAGTTGTCTTTTTTCTGCCTCCCATACGTAACAGCCTATCTTTTCTCTCTAAAAGGTCAAGGTCAAATGTCACCATTTTTCCATGATTTTTCTTCTCCTAGATGTCTACCATAATGAGGGTATTCAATCTAATCAAAATCATTTAACACTATTTTTCAGGTCATTAAGGTCATTAAAATCTCTGAAATGTCCCATACGTAACGCGCACGAATTCTTGGACTTGCCCAGTGGTTTAGGTTTCTTCCTTTTGTCATCCTGACCATTTTTGTGTGTACTGGACTTCAAGATAATCAAGTAACTCACTACTCTTGTTCTATGCATAATTCAAGTACCTTCGACAACATTAATGTGACCAGGCACTTTCGATCCTATTAGTAATACATGTACCACAGCAACTTTACAAGTTGCTTTTAATCCTGGCTTGTGGTGATATACTGTCAAACCCAGGCCCCCCCCCCAGTCATTGAGTCAACAATGAAAGAGATCATTGTGTAAACTCACATAGGACTATGTTAAACTGCCGACTGCTTAATGCTCGTAGTTTGGGTAACAAACTACAGGAATTACAAGTCTTGCCTAAAACTGAAAACTTGGATATAATTTGCATCACAGAAACATGGTTAAACTCAGATTTTCATGATAGTGAGCTTTTAGACACAGATGCGTATCAAATCTATCGAAAAGATTGAAATCGAAATGGAGGTGGAGTACTATTTGCCTGTAAATGTGACTACCATGCCACTAGACGGGAAGATTTTGAAATACCCAATTGCGAAATGCTGTGGGTTCAAATTGCTATGCCGAATTCTCAAGGAATATTGCTGATTGGGGTATGCTATAGAACTCCATTTTCTAAGGTGCAATTTAATGAAGCTTTTGAAAACTCTCAATCGTGTTGTCCCATATATTTCTTCCTACAAGGCAATTCTCTTATGTGGAGATTTTAATCTCCAGCTACCGATACGACTTCTGAAGATGATGTACCTTATTTGAATAAAAACACAAGGGAAATTATAGACATAACCTCCTCACTTGGCATGTCTCAGTCGGTATCCTTTCCCACTCGTTCTGATTCCCTACTAGATCTTGTTTTCTGCAACGACCCCGATCTGATTGGTCGTTCGTTAAGGCGAAATGTCGAACTTCTAATGTCAACAAGTTTGTTTATAATGGTAACATGTATGATTCTGCTGATATGATTGCAAAGGCATTTAATGAGTTTTTCTGTAGCAATTTTTCTGATTGTACTGGATCTGTTTCCGATATTAATGACATGACCAATAATTGTAGTGCCCAACATGTTGGTTTAACCCCTTTCTCACAAATTAAGATTGAAAATGCAGATGTTCGAAAATCAGTTGAGAATCTTAAATCTTCCAAACCTCCTGGCCCAGACGGTGTTTCCCCGGCATTTCTCAAACTTGCCGGTAATTCATTTGTCCCAATTCTAACTCGCATTTTTAATCTAGGCACTGTACTGAAGGATTGGAAAGCTGCTCATGTTATCCCTCTGCATAAAAGTGGCAAACGGTCTTCAATTGAAAATTACCGACCTATTTCACTCACATCTGTACCATGTAAACTCCTTGAAAAGATTATAGTGCGCAAACTATTTGATTTTTCTTTGGACCATAAAATCATCCCTGACGCTCAACATGGGTTTTTACCTAAGCGGTCTTGTGCTACGCAAGCCACGATTCTGTTTCACACTTGGGCAAAAACTTTAGATCGCACCTCTCCGCCGAGAGTAGATGCAATATTTCTAGACTGGTCGAAAGCGTTCATACTTATTCGTTAACTACACAGTTTTGGGGTATGTCAGAATGCTTTAAAATGGATCTGTTCTTTTCTTACAAACCGGGTACAGCGTGTTTTGTTCCAAGGTGGTCAGTCGGATCGGAATTTTGTAATAATAATAATAATATGCAATTTTTTATATAGCGCTTAATACAAATGTTTCTAAGCACTGCATACTATTACCCCGGCTTTAGCACGGCTACCCTGATCGGGCGCATCAAGCATTCAAGGGATTCCTACCGGGTACCCATTTACTACACCTGGGTCGAGAGTGGCAAATGTAACCTCTGGAGTCCCCCAGGGGAGTGTCATTGGGCCAATTCTTTTTTATTTGTTTACCGCAGACCTGCCTAACTTAATTTCTGCAGGTACTTGCTTGCCCCAATATGCTGACGACACAGTGCTTTATCGCACAATATGTACCCAGAATGACATTGAAGTTCTCCAATCTGACCTAGACTCCATAATCATTTGGTGCAATAATAATTCCATGGAATTGAATGCATTGAAATGTAAGATAATGCACATTACTAGATCTCGAAAGGTTATTAAAGATCAATACTTTGCTGGTAACCATGCTCTCAATGTTGTTGATTCTTATAAATACCTTGGCTTGTTTTTTTCACATGATTTGACATGGTCAAAGCATGTGAATCTTGTTGTATCCAAATGTTCCAAACTATCAGGATTTTTCCGCAGAATCGTGAGTTCACGAAATCCTTTCATTCTGAAACGTTTGTTCTGTTCACTTTGTCGGCCTATAATTGATTACAGTATACCAGTCTGGCTACCCCATAAAAAAAACACATATCCTCTCTTGAAGCAGTTCAACGTTGTTTCACCCGCTTCTGCTTTCCTTATCATCAAGCAAATCCACTCTCTTATGATGAAAGATTACACAGCTTAGAACTCCTACCATTGTATAACAGAATGGTCTACCTATCTACCGCATTTGTTGTAAAATCGTTGTTTAGAACTTACGACATACCTACTCATATCTTACCCAGGCCAAGAACTCGGAACTGTCACAAGCTACTCTTCATCCATGAATTTGCATGATGTAATGCCCTGAAATTTTCTTGTTTCTTTTCTTTCCCCAGATTCTGGGAATCTATCCCTTCAGAGATCTTTGCCTTGGTGTATCTGTCACTCCTTTCCTTAATGCTCTACATGAACACTTATTCTCCATGCCTCCAATTGAATCTGCGTTTTAATGGGACATGCAGAGTATTGTTTTCGTCTTGTCTCTGTTTAGACCTCTCCAATTTCTTTCTTTCCCTTCCTTCATCTTTTCTCTGTTTTTCTCATTCTTTGCAGGCTAAATGGCATGTATTTAGCCTTATATACTTGGCTTAAATATTGTACCCTTTGTTATGCATTTTGTTAATTACTGCCATGAAATTATTTGCTCTTGCACCGTTCATTATGTTTATTCTTATGCTAGTTTACCAACTGTACTCATGGTAGTAGAATTTGGATTTTTGTATGTCGATCATGCTTCGTCTCTTTATTGCCTATCTCTCTCTCTTTCATTTCATTCTACCCCAGTTCTCTAAACTCTCTCTTCCTCTTCTACTTCTCTCTCTCTCTTTCTCTGAATATTGTATACATGTATTTGACAACAACTTTGATACTATGTTTTTGCTCTTTGTGTTACTTTTTAGCATGATAATTATTGTCAAGTTCGACTATTGTTTATTTTCTGATTTGGTAACATTTAAGTTTTTACAATACAACTCCACCTCCTCAGGCTTTACTATCTGATAATAACATAACATTGTTTATTTAAATAAATACACGAACATTCCATATTGACTGGATATTATAATTACACATGAAAACAAACACTCTTTATTGTTAGGTTTTTATTTTAATAAGTAATGTATCTAAACATATATTGTCATTTAATACCGATTTTATTTTTGTATACATATATTTGTAAACCCCGACTAGTGAGGAGAGCTTCATATCAGAAAGTAGTTTTTCTTTTAGTCATCCTCAGGCACTAGTCGATGGTAATTTCTTCTTCTTGTACTTATTCTTGATGTCTTTTGCCTGGAAATAAAATAAATAAATAAATAAATTTACCACCACGTCTCAGATTGAAAAGGTCAGAACTCGATACATAGTAACCATGCAGATATTTGTACACGTCAATCATGTCACCTCTTTTAAGGAGAGCGATTTATTGAGCTCCACGAAATTATAAACGTGAAGGACTGCAGTTTTCAGCAAAGATTTCATGATTTCACTATCAAGTATATCAAATCAAGATCTTTGATAATCTATACTATGATGAATATACCTGGATTTTAATGACTATCTCATGAAATAATTGTTTGCTACATTCGTTTACCTTTAAATTATGGAAACCTTCATCCATGACATCGATATTGAACACAGTCCCTTAATAAAATTGTCTTTATTGTCAAAGCTAATTAAGGGTTTTCGCTCATTGAATATTTTTTGAACACTGATGCAGAAACATTTTACCACCAAAAATCCTCTGATGCTCACTTTTTATATCGTATCAAGTTCTTTACATCAGGAATATGTCGATCTTCCCTGCATGTTTTATTACTCACTATGGTAAATCTGTCTTTTTATTTATGTTTTTACTTTTACAGATGTATTCTAAATTGGGTTGAATACTCGTATACCAAAGATGACAGATGAAAGAAAGCAACAAAGTAGGTTGACCAGAAGGATCAACAAATCAGTGTATAATGTGAGTACACTTTTAGACCCCTTTCTCATTACAATCCTAAAACTAGTTTAGTGGAAACCGGTTCAGGAAACCAGTTCGGAAGATCGCTTTGCCAGCATTGTTAAAAGTGCATTTCAAAACTATTTCACATTGAGCAATCTTGTTGCTATGGGAACGCTCTCACTTATCTCACTGTGTGTCACATGGAATTTAAAAACCGCTGGTCAGACATTCTACACACAAATACATAGAGATCACTTCCCGAATGACGGATGTGCCCTCATCTATAAAGCAGTCTTGAAAACCATATCGCAAATTGGTTTTTCCAAACTGGTTTGGAAGACCACTTAAGGTAGCTTCAAAGAGCTCTTCAAGCGTTCCCATTACACATTAAACTAGTTTCCACTTAACTGGTTTTAGGACTGTGGTGAGAACGGGGTCTCACTCTGAATGCTTCAGTGACATTGGGGGAACTACTCCATACTGACCAAAGCTTTTTTCATTATTTTGAGAGTCTTAACATCACGCTGGTTAGAATCGTTTTTTGTTGGTGTGATTTTTCTTGTTCATAGATTCTAACAAATCCTGAAACATGCTTTCTTTATTGTTCTCTATATGCCAACTTTGGAAATGGGAGGACAGGGAGGATTTTGCCTGAGTGAACCTTGGCCAAAAGTGCAATGGAAGAGAGTTAATAAATAAACAGTTCCTGTATAGCACATATCATATGATTATACCGTCTCTATGCGCTTCCAAAGGACTTAAATACTATTACTCTGGCTTTAGTTGGCGGCCGTAATTACTCACTGCTCACCGTTACGTCAAACTTCCCTTTATAACAATAACGCAGTTCGGATTGCGAACTGCGGTTTTGTACCCCATTTTCCATTTGGATCTCCTAAAAATCATTTCCAAGCCTTTATCAACCGCGCTTGGGGTAATCCCCGCTGTCTCAATTTCACCCCACAGGCCACTATATGAGCGTTGAGCAAAGAACGAAAAGATAAACAACAGCTGCGCTATTACGTAAGACTTCTCTGCCTGTAGTAGGACCTTCGGAATGAAATTATTGTATTCCATGTTTAATCACGTTTTCAAAGGCATATTGTATTCATTAACCCAATGTTAGTCCATTTTCGAACGAAGAAAATCGACCTCGGAATAAGGAAAGTAAGCAAATAAAAATGATGGCATGCTTACAGGGACCACACCCCCTGCTGTGACTGTATATACCAGGCTGTTGTTTTATCTTCGGACCAACGTCAAGAAACAGGTGTTTTGATACTTAAATTGCTTTCTTGAGGCAGTTACGGCTGGAGAAGAGAATTGATGAGAAGGGGAACTGGGGTATAGTGTTCTCAAATGGAAGTTTTTCATCATGACACATGTTTTGAGTAATTATTTCCTACCAGGTATCCATTTATCTCACCTAGGTTGAGTGCAGCACAATGTGGATGAATTTCTTGATGAAGGAAACTACACTGGATGAGATGTCTTGTCCGATGTCCCCCTGCCCAGATGGACCAAAATTGTCACCAAATTGCCCCCTATACTCTGAAGTATGACCCTTTCTTGCCCCTCTCTAGCCCACCTCTTTCTTAAATGAATATGTTGATCATAATTCTTACTTGCTATGTTTAAAAATTCTGTCAGTCATATTATTATTACTTAATTGATTTCATTTGATCATTTATTACCTGTAGATATCACCGCCGAGTCTAGTGAAATCAAGATGGATGCAGGTCATTCTCCTAGGGATCAAAGTCATTGCACTTGTGCTCTTCTACTATACATTTTCAATTAGTCTCACATTCTACAACAAATGGCTATTTCAGGTAAGATGTTGACCGTAATATCGCATAGGAAATGCAATACTTCTAGAGCATCCTAAATATCATCACTGGAGCTGAAACTTCATATTTCAAAATGTAATACAAAAATAATGGCAGCACAGACTAAGCTGTAGTTTAGAAGTATGGCAGTGGTGACAACTTCATTCCATTGGTTGAACCCATGGTTTATGCAGCTTTCCTGTATAAACTATGCTTAAATACGGCGTGTATTAAAAATTGTCCAATGCTGATGAGGGATTTTGTCACGTCACGCTAAATGGACACCTGTTGCCATGGTTTAGTATGCTATTTTAGTCATGAGTCTACGGTTTGTCACATGGACACATGAATAAAATAGCATGCTAAACCATGGCAACAGGCGTCAATATGGCGCACTGTGACAAAAGCGTGAATCAGCATTGGACATGCACTGTAAATTAGCGTAATTTATAGAGGAAATCTGCATAAACCGTTGGTTTAACCCATGGTTTTCAAAACCACCTTTGTGAATTTGGGCCATATTGTCTTAATCTCTTGGAGAAAAAATTGTTCTTCGACAAAAAGAAGGTTGCCACTTACACCATAAATCTAAAATCCATCCTTTTCTGAGCTGACCTCAAGATATTTAATTTTGAGATGCAAGATTTTCACCTAGAAACGATATATGTAAGATAAATCTTTACATACTGACTAATTTCACTTGTTGAAATCATATAATGTACTTGCTGGCTTGAAACATAACTCAAACTCAGCATAATTGTCATACCGTCATAAAAAAATTTGCTCTGAAATCCAAAACTTAAGTAATTTCTGATACAGTGTAGCACAACTATATGCTTGTTGTATTTATGTATACATGTATGTAGGGGAAGGCGGGGTAAGTTGTGACAGTTTTTGCTTTTTGCAAGTTAGAATTGATATGATTAATAATCTTGTCGAAATAAGTACCTTGCTTTTAAATTTCATTCTTCTGAAATATTTTTCACCTATATATAAATTTCTACCCCAACACTGAAAATCATCGTGACCTTTGAAAAAACTGATGTCAAATGGCTCAACTTGCCCCATATATGGGGTAAGTTTGAACCACCTTCTGGGGTAAGTTGAGCCACAAAAACTATGTACAAAATGTATGGGGGAGAACCAGCATGTCAATTTTTTGTTTAAAGTCTTTTCACTTGCTAATTCTCTATAAATACTAACATCCTGTAAAAGGAAAAGAGCAGTCATGTAAATTTGCTCCTTTCAGCCTGCATTTCAATTGATTTTTATGGTTTGTTTGTTTTTTAAGATACATTACCATAGGAATTACCATGGCTCAACTTGCCCCATGCTGTTTGGCTCAACTTACCCCAGTCCGAACTAAGTGCGATAATTTTGTATCCACACATTTATTATGCATCCATCATATAAAAGACTATGACAAGAATGAAGATCCATACCTGGACTAATAAAGTTGTTATCATGTCTTTATTATATTTAAAGACATGTGTGTTTATAAAGCACTTATTTATTTCACACTCTTTTTTACTTTTTTGGCTGAAATTCACATTTTTCCCTCTAAAAAACTACTTTTTGTTTCAAAGTTGGAAACAATGTGGTGGGTTAGGGGTTATGCTATGGGTCATCAATACATGACACCACCACAATGTCTGACTCATTCATTATTGGCCTGCGGCTGGTGGCTCAACTTGCCCCTATGCTCAACTTACCCCGCCTTCCCCTACCGTTTATTGCTATGTGTCTGTTCATTCATTCACAACCCAGTGATTCTGTACGGTAATGAATGATATTGTATTGTGTTTCCTGTAACTTTTCCCTTTAGGATTTTAGATACCCACTTACTATCACCATCATTCACCTTGCTGTGAAGTTTGTTTTAGCTCTTATTGTGAGAAGTTTGCTCAGAGCTTGTACCTCAATAAAACCAGTCTCTCTCAACTGGACAACGTATCTTAAGATAGTCACACCAACAGGTAGGATTTTATCATTTTAATTTAAAGGTCAAGTCCACCTCAGAAAAATGTTGATTTTAATCAATAGAGAAAAATAATAAAGTTATGACGTTTTTAAATTTCGTTTATTTTTCACTAAATAGTTCTAGGCACAATTTAGTCACGTGCAAATGAGAGAATCAATGATGTCCCTCACTCACTATTTCTTTTGTCCTTTATTGTTTGAATTATACAATATTTCAATTTTTACAGATTTGACAATAAGGACCAACTTGACTGAACCACAAAATATTAAGCAATGGTAATTCCACTTGTTCAGGGAGAAAAAAAACTTTAATGGGAAAAATATAATATTTCATATTTCATATACTAAAATACAAAAGAAATAGTGAGTGATGGTATGTGCATAACTGTTTAATGAAATTAAGCGAAAATTAAAAATGTCATAACTTTCTTATTTTACATATTATTTTGATGAACTTTTCAGCATTATGCTTGTTGGATTTTCTCTTTTTATCCAAATCAACTTTTTGTTGGGTGGACTTGTTCTTTAATAGTCTACAAAATATACAAATATATTTTGTATGGAGCACAGAGGTGATGCCGTCACAAAAAACTTTTTGTTTTGCATTTCAGTGTTTTTGATACAATAATATGGTAGAGCATGATGAAATACATCCACAACCCAAATTTGGAGGGAAATAGTTGATGAGAGCCTTAGATGAGACCTCATGAATTCATTGATTTCATTGGCGCTCATGTATTCATGAGGTCATATCAAAGGCCCCTATGGACCGATTTCCACCTAATTTGGGGTCGTGGAGGTATTTCATCATGCTTTACCAAAATATGGTATCCAAAAACGCTGATATGCCCAAAGGGAATACTGATACTTCGGTACACTATTGATGTTGCCAATAGAGACTACAGTCAGTCAGGGGCATCCACAGCCTATGATGGCTTGCCTCTGGTGGCTTAGGATTTATTTAAGCCGTGGAGCCTTTACCACAAATCTAGCATTGATCCCAGAATACATTTTAACAATTGATTGCGTAGATTACACTGTACAATCAGTCGTAAATATCAAGCCTACAATCAATCGCTAAGCTTTGTAATAGGACTCCGGTAAAGTTTCGGACAAAAGCCCCCCCCCTCAATATCAGCTGTTGTCATAGCAATTGGTCTAAATGTAGAACTTGGACCCTTATGCCCTATTTTCAACCCCAGGTTACCTTAAAACATGGTCCAAGTCTGGGATAATATCATGGTAAACTATAAGTGTCAAGAATCTTTTTACACTGTAATGCCTCTTGCTTTTATTGGGGTCCTTTCCATGTTAAGATGGTGAAGAAGACTTTCATATTTATCATTTCAAGTCATTTTTTAACGATTCAATGCAAAATGTGATAATAAATTGATGATCTAATATAGAGATAGGTGTCTCATTTGGTTACCCATTGTTCTTGAGACCGTTTAACCGAAGTTCAGAATACGGGCAATAATAGTTATTGTCTTGTTAATTATCTTTATCATTCAGGCATGACAAGTGCGTTGGACATTGGATTTTCAAACTGGAGTCTTGTATTCATTACCATTTCCTTGTATACAATGTGCAAGTCATCTGCAATCATTTTCATCCTCATCTTTGCAATAGTTTTCGGTCTTCAAAAACCAGTAAGTTATTTGCTTCTCTGTTGGATCATGTGTGTATTCAATCTGATTTGGCCAGTGTTCTGAAGTCGGGTTTAATTGAGACTCTGGTCTAAAATTGTGGTATAACTATGGAAAGTCAATTGTGACACACATGTATATCTCTTATAGTAGAAATCTGATGTATCAGCTCATTTGACTCTCAAATCATTATTAACTGCTTGGAGGGATTGATTGACAGTTGTCTTCAATATCAAAGAATCAGAAAAAACAAATTTAGAAATATTATCTCTTTATGTCAGTTGATGCTTGCCAATTTTACTATGGCATAGAATTAGCTTGCATGCAGCTTGAGTGCCGTGATTAGCGTGCATACATGTACCGCGATTGGGACTCATTTTTTTCTTCAAATGTTGGCAGGCCTGCTAGCTGCATAGCAGGGCGCATTTTATTGTAAAATGTAGTTTTTTGGGGGGAAAATATTTTTTTTTATCACAGAATACAATTTTCATTCGCAGAGGTTGGCAGGTCTGGGAGTTGGGCTGTAGGAATAGGAGCGCCTTGAGCACCTAACAAGGTGGATATGTGCGCAATATAAATATCCTATATAGTAAGGGTGCATATTGTCTACATGTATTTCCTATGCTGTTATGATGATGGGGTATGAAAAACAAAAATTTCACCGTCACACTTTCAAGCATGCTGCTGTATTAAAGGGGAATCCAACCCAAATAAAAACTTGTTTTTATAAGAAAAAGAAAAATTAGACAAGTTGATAGGTGAAGGTTTGAACAATATTGGACAAACAACAAGAAAGTTATGAATTTTTAAAAGTTGTAAATATTGGTGATCACTATACCCATGGAGACTTCAAATTGGCTGCTTATATGATGTCATAGTGATGTAAGGCAAGGACTACTCTTCCATGTACTCCAATACATATTCTGGCTAAAATGTCATTTTCCCCAAAAATTTCATTTCAAATTATATTTTTCTTTCATGAGGACATTAAACAACTACTACCTGGGTTATACATAGATTACTGCCCCAGGGGAATGGGTACTTATAGGAGAAAACCACAAATCCCTGATAATAAAGTACATGGCCTATGAGGAAGTTGTCCTTGCCCCTTGTCATAATTTACTTACCCAGTTGCCAATTTGAAATCTACATGGTATTAGTGATCTCAATTTTAAAGCAGCTATAACTTTCTTATTGCTTGTTCGATTTCTTTCAAACTTTCACCATTCTGTTTAATTCATTTTTCTCCTTCCCAACACAACATTCTATGGCAAAGGCTGGATTCCCCTTTAAACTGCATAATGTAGGCAAGATCACCCAGGGGCGTTCCTTTCCATTTCTTATCTCATGGTCTATTTCCAGAAATTTTTATTCATTATTTTTTCCCCATTTCTGATTTGTTGCAGCATTGGATGCAGGTTATCATTGTAGTGCTCATAGCTGTGGGTCTATTCATGTTTACGTATGAATCAACTCAATTCAACCTTGAAGGATTTATCTTAGTGCTTGCAGCATCTGTTCTCAGTGGTCTTAGATGGTCATTAGCTCAAATATTAACTCAAAAGCAAGAAACAGGTCAGTCTGTTTTGTAAAAAAAAAAACATGACATCAGAAAAAATTATGATATTCTAATGTGACTTAGATGCACCCATTTTTTAGTAGATCTACAATATATCTGGTTCAGTGGCATATAAAATCTAACTGAAATTATTAATCTACATTCAGGCTGAAAATGATCAAACAGAAGCTCATTAACACAGAAATTCATGTGTGGGAGAGCATAACATTATTGCTTAGAAAATGACCTTGAAAAAGACTAGGCTGGATAGCATGTTTAATTTGTCCATTTCTCAGCAATTACACATTTCATATTATAGTCAATAGGCACATATTTTGTTATTAAAAAAAAATGTTTATGTACAACCTTTGGATGGTCACTGATTGGATTCTGTTTGAACTAATTTTTAGATTTTTACCACAACCAACATCTTACCAAACTGCATATATATAATAATAATAATAATAGTGTATATTTGTAGAGCGCACACACCGTCAGTAGACGCTCATGGCGCTAGCCGAGCAACAGTTCTCTTTTACAATGTAAAAATTTGATTTTATAGAAATTTATTTAAATACTACACAAGAACCATGGACAAGTACAATGTAAGAATAATAATTTCACATCTGCTTCATTCACCCCAACCCATCCATCAGCCCATCATCATGCGGAACCCAGTGCCCTCTAGCTGCCTCGTTCACTGACAATTTAAGGGGTAAACCCAGTCAGTACATAACTCACAGGAGCTCTAGCAATCTGAGGACACCAGGTCCAACATGAACAGCCAGTGAACGGGAAGGCATGACTCATCTTTCTTTTAAATAATCATAAATGAAATAAAACAAAATACATTTAAAATCAGTTACAATTTGAATAGGTATGTCTTGAGGTGATCTTTGTTTTGTATTTTTTCAGGTCTACATAATCCTATAGATATAATATACCATCTACAGCCTGTGATGATAATTGGGTTGCTCCCACTTGCTGTCGGTGCTGAAGGTAAGAATAAACAACAGCTGGTGTAAAGTTTTGTGTTAGTGCTGGCATTGGGGTTATGAGCATAATTTGGATTGCCTCCCCTTGCTCCAACACATAATCAAGTGTTGTATTAATGTTGGCATTAGTGTTTGAAGCACAATTTAAATTGCCTTTTTCTCAAGCACCAGCAACTAAGTAGGAAAATTTACAAAAGTGATGAAAATCAAATCATTGATCACTCAAGAACTTGTGAGAGTCAGCTAAGGTCAGGACCAGTGCTGACGTAAAAGTAATTCTTACTGTAATTTTACACAAATCGAGTGAAAAACAAACATAAGATTTAAATGATTTTATTCATAATAAAAGCAGTTACAATACAGGAATACAGATGGAATCAAACTGTATTAGAGGTTGAAAAGTGCCATAGTTACCCATCATTACTTATCCCAAGTGAAAAACACATATGACACATTACATGAATTACTGAGACAAACCGCAATAAAAAATCCTAACAAAGAACAATTAGAAGGGGAGGCAAGAGGATTTTACGTGAAGGACTCAAAAGGGAAAGTTTGTATCCACGTTGGACAGATAAGTGACGGGATTGTGCCGTTAACATCCCTCCTGTGACCTTACACAAAGAGGCTTCAAAGAGCTCTTTCTGGTGCTATGTCAGGGTGGTAGTTATTTACAACTTATCAAAATCAATAATTTTTGCTCATAATGTTGCAATTGTTGATTTCTTGGCAACCTCGCAAGATTCAACTATTCAATTATTGTAGGTGAGTTTTTTAAGTATCTTTCATCTATGGATATTGAATTGTGCTGCGCAATAAATAATCATTTGATACCAAAGCATGTCGAAAAGTGTACTCGGCTCTGATATAAAACAAACATAATTTTTTCAATATTCCATTTCATACACATACATGTATCTTAGGAGTAAAGATCTGTACAACAGAGGCCTTTCTAGGTTTTAGTGACATTCAGGTGCTTATAGGAACATGTGCCAAACTTCTGCTGGGAGCTTGTTTGGCTTTTATGTTAGCCATGTCAGAATACTTACTTCTACGGCAAACATCAACGTTAACTCTGTCAATATCAGGAATATTTAAGGTAAGTCACAGTAGGACTTTTGTTCTTGAAGTTAAGCTACTGTAAGAAGTTTAAAACATATCCTTGATGATCACGGTGCTTGAGTGTGTCATAGTCTAGTGGTTCCGATTCTTGCCTTTTACACTGAGGGTTATGGGTTCGAATCCTTGCCATGGCATGTTTTCCTTCAGCAAGAAATTTATCCACACTGTGCTGCACTCGACCAAGGTGAAGTAAATGGGTACCGACAGGAAGTAATTCCTCAAAAAGCTGTGCGCAACACATTCGGTAGACTAGTTATAGCCGGGGTAATATTATATAGGAGCGCCTTGAGCACCTAGCAAGTTGGATACGTGTGCCATACAAATCCTATATTATTTATTTATCATTTATCAGTAAATAGTTTTTGAACATAAACAAATCAAAGGATAGATCCATGGGTCAGAAAAAAAACTCAGTGAGAAGAAACCTGTGGTGAATCTTAGTCCTCTCTGTATATCGATGCTAAAAGTTTGAAGGATCATTTATAGGTATTGTTGTGGCTCTCACACAGCTTATATGTAAGGTGTGCCATGCAGGCAGGCAGAGCCTCTAACCATTTGAAATTCAAAAATTTGAATTGAAATGTTTCACCAAACATTAAAATAGGTAGTAAAAAAAGGTATTTGCCCCTGTTCTTGTGGATAAGTTTTATTCGTTGTACATTTCAAATTTCTTTTACCGGTAATTGCTTTTAAATGTCGGGCATAAATTGCCCCTTTGTACTTTCAACACCTTCTCAATGAGTATCACCCGATCAGGCAGCTTTGTTCAAGTAAAAGAAAGATGTTTGTCCCACCTTAATGTAAACACAATTTCATATGGGCAAAGAGCACTCCGATATTCAGTCCCTCAACTTTGAAATAAACTTCCAGATAATATTAAAGAATGTTCTTCTCTTGATCTATTGTAATTCAGTCTCAATTTTGTATAAATAGGTTCAATATGATTGTCTTTCTTTTCTCTCTTTCTCTTTCTTTCTTTCTTTCTTTGTCATTCTATCTTAAACTGTAATTTGCGTTGTATAAAACTTAGGTATTATTATCATTAAACTTCTATTTCCTTCATGTTCTGAATAATAGAGTGAAAATGCATCCATTTGTAGAAATGAAATATATATTGTATTCTCTATCTTTTTTCATTGTACCCTTTACAGGAGATCTGTACTTTATACATTGCCTCAAAAAAGGGAGATGAAATGTCACTTGTAAATTTCCTAGGAATGATCGTCTGTTTGTCTGGAATATCATTACATGTGGGATTGAAAGCAATAGAAACAAAAAGTAAGTTGGGATCTTTTCACCTTGAATTTTATTAAGATATAACAATTCTGTTTTCGCTGTAACTATAAAACCATTTGTGGGTTCAACTTTGAACTTGATATATATTTGTGTTCATTATTATTATGTTTATTATTATTCATTATTTTCGAAAATTGGGTGTGCACTGTATTCTTTAAATGCGGCAACAGCAGAGGAATTGATTTAGACTGTGTGCAATCGATAATTCACTTGTTTTTTGGGGGTTTTTTTTCACTTTTGAGCCATGTGATCAACTTTTTTATAAACTCATTATTTCTGAAATACTTTGAAGATTTCTTGTTTAGCTCTTTTTTGTTATAAAACTTTTTTTAACAGTACGTTTTGACATAAAAGCCCTGTCACAGCGTTCCATGCAGGCCTTGCTGGTGACTTGTGGGTAACTATGATGTTGCTACCAACAGGTCACCCGCATGGCAGTATCTCACACGCAGCTACACATAGGTGCACACCCAAGTCTGATTAAGATTTGCATGCAGAACTGTTTTGAGCATGCTCAAAGCATTTTTGCAGGTGAGTTGCGGGCAATCACCCGAAACTCAAGGCAAGACAAGGCTTGCACAAAGTAATGTGACAGGACCTTAAGGATTAATATTCATGAAATGAGGTAGCTTGTCATTTATTTTAGCTTCATAACATTAAAAAGCTGAATGCCATAACAAAATGTCTGTTGTTCTGGGAACCATCTAGAAGTTGTGGTCATCTTCGCTAGCAAAGGACGAACATCACCATAGAACATAAAAATTATCCACACTGGAACAGTGGCGGATCCACGTGGAGGCCACAAGGTCTGCATGCCCCCTCTATATTTTAGAAATTGACTATTGAGCAGACGTATTAGTATAACTAAGTCAAAAAAAATTATCATTTGCATCCCCTATATTTTCAAATTTGGTAATTGCGCCCCTCCTACATGTACTTCAAAATCCTGGATATGCCACTGCATTGGAATGGCATTATATAATTGATGCAATGTGCAGGTTATTCATTGTCAAATATCCCAACTTTTGCAGGTTCTTCAAAAATGTCTCCAAATGATATCAATGGGGACATGGAAAACCTTCTAAATGATGATGGAAGCAGCGATGAGGATGAGCTCTTTGTCAGGAAAAGGATTGATACACAGTTATAGTAGGAGGCCTGTCAGAATAGGCAGCTGAAGGGATTACAGGTGCCATTTTATTTATATTACAGTGACTGTACAGTTTTGGATCAGGAGGGGTGGTGTTTCACAAAGATCTAAGTATGACGTAGAGTTGCACCTCGATGTCAAATTGCGTGCCGAATAAAAGGCATTACCGCATTGGTCAAATCATGCTAAGAAGACGTGCACTGCTTCGTATTAGTCAATAAGATTGCATGTTAAATAATCATGTGTGCTTCTGCACTAAGCATGACTTTAAGTCACACTACACCCCACCCCCAGGAGAGTCTTTCACTAACCTTTGTTGGCTGACAAGTTGTAGGATCATAACACTTTCCTTGACTCTGATTGGCTGAGAAGTACAGTTCCTATGGTTACTGTTGTATCAAACTTACTTTGTCGCATATGACGTCCTTTTTAATGACACACTCCCTGGGGCAGGGACCCCCCCCCCATGACATATAGCAATAGCCATTGATATTTGTGACTGGTTATTACAATTCATTATACACAATAATTAATGCAACCAATGACAGGGACCTGAATTAATTGTTAATTGAAAAAACCCTAATATTGTACAAAGACAACATAGAATATCAATATGAAATTATTTCACCAACACTCACACATTCAGTTTGCCCATTGTAATGGGATTATAACCTTGAAAATGAAAATAGCTAAAATGGTGCCCATTTTCAAGAAAGAAAATTCCTACATGTATTGGGATGTGCCATCCATTTGCTTTGTTTTCAGCTTATTAGATTCTGGAGAAGTTAATCTCTTTGTGAATTATCAAAATTAATGTTTGAAAATTCAAAACCCCACTTTCGATATACATGTACATGTAATGTACTTTTCATTAACAATATTTTGTTGGCTATTAATGATGGCCTGCACACCTTAGATATATTTAGACTACTTTAATGCTTTTTATACCATTGATCATAATGTTCCATTGCATGCATTATCTTTTAATGATCTTTAAGTGAATGCTTTCAAGTGGTTCAGAAGTTTCTGTCTGAAAGAAAGCAGTTTGTCTGTAGAGATGGGGTAAATTCTTGTGCGTAGCCTGTTTTTTGTGGAGTATCACAAGGATCTATCCTTGTCCCAATTCTTATTCTGCTACGTATTATTAATTATTTCTCCCAACTCCTTGAAAATTTTACTTTCATCTTTTTAGTTGTGGACTACTCTTGTGTATTAATTCTGACAAAGAACTCGGACACTTATTGCAACATATAAACCTATCGTGACTTGGATAATGGTAACAGTTTATGTCTAAACGTTTTGAAAACTAACAAACAGTAATTCTTTGTGACCTGTACCTGCACAAAATTCTTAAGATATTTGCCCAAGGGCTGTGCTCGATGGCATAGTCAGACCAGTGCCGTACCTATGAGCCAAAAGAAACAACCATGTCTTGAATATCAGTCCGTGTATTTTTTTATGAACCCAATTGATATAAATTCTAGATCTCCAAATAGTATAACTAGGTAGGAAATAGCATCCAGTGGACCAGCTAAATATTACACATTTACTCTGTCGTTCGGCTATCCTTACTACCTAGGATTAGGCCCTGTCCTTTGTTAGAGTTAAGTTGATTAAAATCTGTCTGGTAGAAGTTTTCAGACATTCAGGAAGTGTCATGAAGCAAGCTGTAGTCCATCAGAATAATTGACAAAACAGAGACTGAAGCTTTTGTTCTAAGTTAGACCTTGCTCAAAAACTATTTAAAAACAAGATTTGGTCTTATGTGTCATTACCTTTCAACCAGTCACATCACTTTATATTTTTTACATTCTTGACAAGAATTTCCATGATCTTTGGCAATGTTAACTCACAAAATTTCATGTATACAACTGTAGTTTCATTGCAAAATAGGATTTTACAATGTATTTTTATCCCTCTGATCACTACTTTGGAGACTTAATGTCATGCAAAGGTTATGGAAGTCATTTTTTTTTACTTTTAGAAGCAAGGTGTGAAATATTATCCTTGATCTGGCAATGGCGGAGGCATAGGCCTGTATTCTGAAGTTGGGTTTAATTTAACCTCTGGTTTTAAGTTGTGGTTTAACTATGGAAAGCCAGTTGTTACCTAAATCTCTAATAGTAGAGGCTCAATGTATCAGCTCATTTGACTCCCAAAACAATATTAACCCTATCTAGGCCGGGGTATTTTGGGAGTTCCTATGGCCGGGGGGGGGGGCCTCCCAGGCCCCCCTCCTAAGATCTCGGCCGTCGACCGCGCGATCGTGCCGTAAATTGGCAAGCGATTGCCTAGGACATAATCTACAAGATCGTATAGTAATTTATTTCATGCGAATTGTTATTAAGTGATTATGCTAATTTATGCGTAATTAGTATGCGAAATCATACTTTTTCCTCTAACTCCCTAAATAAAGCTCCAAATGTACTAATTTTTGGTATAGAAACTCTTTGTGGTGTCTTTAGCAAGTGTACATGAAAAAAATTGTGATATCAAATCGTTATCTTATTGAAAACACAATTTGCATTGACTTTGTACATGAAATCACGTTTTTGAGCAATTTTCGGTCTGACATGCACTTACATTATGTCGCGTAATTTCGGAACCACATACCCGGGTGACGCAAAATTGGTCTCAAAAGTTGCGCAAGACTTGAAAGTAAAAAGTCAGCGAGCGGCGCAGTCAAAAAATTTCGCACGGCGAAAATATCGCGCGATTTGTTGAGGGGGGCCTCCGAGGCCCCCCCCCCGGCCTAGACAGGGTTAACTGCCTGGGAAGGATATGACAGTATATATAAATAAAAATCTTAATTCACAACAAGTACCATCCTGCATCACCACTACTGAACTTCCCAGCTAAATCCTGGTTGGGCCTGGTGCCCTTGTGTTTGCTGCACCGTTCACAGACAATTTAAGGGGCAAAAGCCCTGTCAGCTCAGTACTCACAGGAGCTCTAGCAAATAAGGGCACCAGTCCTTATAGGAAGCCAGTCAGACCAGCGTGTGATGTCAGAGAGTGTACTATGTTATATGCTTGTTTGGTCATACTCTACAGTGCGTATGAAAAAAAAGTTTACACTTTGAAAAAAATCCTGTAAAATTATACATTTGTAATATCCTGAAGATTTTTCCACTTTTTAATATTGGTACAGATCCATTTACGCAAATGACGATTATAACTATCGAAAATATTTCCACTTGAATGAGCACCACTTACTTTATAAAAATTTAGTGAAAAATGAAAAGAATGGGAAAATGTGACTTCCAGGGCATTGGCTGAATTCAAGGAAGTTCACATCCTGCTTTCCCTGACACAACTCGCCAATTTTTTCCTGATTCACTCATGCCAATATTTTTCCTGATATATCGTATGCTGGGGGTCCAATTCCTAAAATCTTTGTGAATAAGATTGGCTACCTTCTTGGTAGCCAATAAATTCGCAGCATCTGGCCAACCAGTGAGTGACTTATCTTTCATACTATATTCCATCATGATTTCATCAATAGATTCTAATATGAATTACAATTATGAAAGCACTTGTTTGTCCTCATCTTCATTTTGGTTTATCAAATTCTTTTCCTTTTTACATCATTAAATTTGTAAATCTATTTTTCATACTAACACTTTTAGTCTAGGATAGGCCCCATAGAAACTTGACCAAACCTTGTTTTTTTTACATATACAATATTTTTTTATGGTTTCTTGTCAATTCGAGCGTGCTGATTCCGAATCTGGATGATGCCTTGAACTTTGAACTTTTATTGAATAAATACCTTTTGGCCCCAATTGGGGCAAATAAAGGCTCAAACATTTGAACAAAAGTAACATATTTACAAATTGGTAATATACATACTACATGGTGAGCTCACACTTAAGTAGTTGGGCGACATGCAGCGGGGCGAATAGGTCAGAAGTCAATCGCAACAAACATGGATTATGTAAAAAGGTGGTATGTAAAAGGTCTAATATGATCTTGAACACCTGACTACTAGTATTCTGTAACCCGCGGCAGGTCACCCAACCACATTAAGTGCAGTTCATATACATTATATGTAGGGTGAATATACAATACTAGATGAGCAAAACAGGCAACCTACGTTGCCTGAAAATGGCAGTACTTATACCATGGAGCTTGTAGCTCCATGTTTATACATAATATGAAACGGCAAGATAAATATAGATGAGAATTTAACGTATATACATTGTGAGACATAACTTATAGGACTATTGTGTATATAAGTCCACGCGTGGGGAACATTACTGTGTAATACTGATAGTGGAACATACGTGATACTGGGGTAACGTACCGTACGTAGGTTACCCCGAGACTGATGGGGGATGAAGCTCAGGGTGAGGGTGGCGGCAGGGTTAGGGGGTAGGGATTTATGATGGCTACGAGGCCCTGTATTTTGTAATAATGGCATAAATCAATTTACAAAGCTTTGTCATTTTTTCTTTACTTACAGTAGTAAACAATTTTTCCATCTTAAAAGTATTTGGGTTTTTTTAATACATAGGGAGAAGCTCCTTTCTAACATCGTTGAAGAAGCTACATTCAAAAAGGGCATGGAATTCGTCTCCAATTTTTCCTTGATCGCACAAAGTACATAACCTCTCATCGTAACTAATGCTGGTATATCTACCTGAGACCACTGGGAGTAGTGTGTTTGCCAGTCTAAATTTTGTGAGGTTAACAGCATGTTTTTGCAGAAGGGTTATGAGATGTTTTTCCGGCGTAATATTAGGGCTAATATGAGGGTATACCAATTCACTGCACGGTAGCGAAGAGGAGGTCAAGTGATGTTGAGCTGGAGGGGTGCCCATAGAGTAACAGTGAGTGGTAGATGGAATATTACTATCATGGTAAGGGGATGTGTTGGGATCAGAAATGAGGTAAGTTAGAGATGTAGTAGAGGCAAGGTTTGGAGTGACATGTTGTTCAGAACCTCTGCCAGCAGCCTAGGTGTAGAGGTAGTTACCAAGACCCAGACGTCTGTAGTCAATGTCATCTAATCCCAACTTGAACAAGTCATTTGGAGATTCAATGATTTTCAGGGAGTCGTTGGCGAGGTTACAGAAAATCTTCCCATTCTTGGTAGAGGCACGCTTAACATTGACAAAGCACGCTTAACATTGACAAAGCTTTTGACATACCCCAGAAGTCTGCTTCTGAGGGGGGTCAAGTCTTCATTAATGTACACGGAGTGTGCACATTTGGGCAGGTCTTTCAGACGTTTGCGCGCACTTATCATTTTGTCGGCAGCGGAGCGAGTTGTCATTTTGCACAGGATATACCGACGTTTGTCGTTGCGGTGTGCCACAGAGATGTCGTTCTCCTGTAGATTGACTCCAATCTTCTTCCTAAGGTCAACAACCTTCTTGGCGACATTCTCATCCTTTTCCTGCGGGATGCCTGAGATTTGGATGGATTCCCTGTGAGAGTACTGTTCCAGACGGTCGTTGTCATATTTGGCCAAGAGAGCCTGCTTTTGGAGTTTCTCTGAGAATGCAGGGATCTCAGTGATTTTTTGGAGAGCAGCAGTCACAACATGATCAACCACAGTTGCCACACTTTCGATGATGGTGGGTAGCAGCTGGTCAATAACGTTTTTCATCACTGAGGCGAGCTGGTTCTGAGTGGGGGGATATATCAGCGGTGTGCGCGGCAGCAACTCCACCGACCTGTTGGGGCAACTTCTCGGTCAGCAGCACTTTCACAGATTCAGAGACATCGTCAACCGAGAAATCGAGCCAGGGGGCTGGGGCATTACAAGAGCGTAGCTCGTACTCTCCACGTGGTTTCTTGACTTGGGTTGGGTTAGAAGTAGGGGTAGCAACAAAATCACGTTTTGCGTTAGAGATTGTGTTTTGACTGTCTCCCATGATGGTTTAAACGGAGCACAAAGTTATGATGATACAAATACAGGCGATGATAATTTTCAGCAATAATATCTACCACTCGTGTAACCTTGAGCATTTTCCGCAAAATGGCAAAATCCAATATGGCCGCCAAAATATGCAAATTACCCATGAAAATCCTAAAATTGTCCGCACATTGGATATGTAATGCTTGAGATTGTGTGGCTCAATGCTCATTTACTGGCATGTGGTTTTGAAATTGAGACAACGGGATTACATGGCCAATAAGGGTTTATCGGGGCTTGGAAATGTTAAGGTTTTCAAATGAAAAATGGGGTCTGGAACTGCAGTTTGCAGTCTGAACTGCGGTCTTTTTCCAAACGAGGGTTTGACGTAATGACAGAATTTATATGAATTTATATATTCATGAATTCAATCATCATATCAGCAAGATAAATAAATCTTTTTGATGGGTCTCCTCAGTTCAGAGTCCACAATCTTTACTTTGACGTTGTGAATGCGTCCATCAGATAATTACCCGACCTAGAGTCCAGTTTCCTGTAGTTGCATTTAAGTCTGCTATCAGAATGATATTGTCCACACGTGCGTTATGTCTTTCAGTGTTCCATCTTTTGCATGGTACGAGCAATGGAAAAATGTCTCTGTTCCAGTTCTTTCAAAACATTCACTATGTACTGCTCAAATCATCCGCAACTTCTTGGGTTTCGGGATTCGATGAATGGTCCTTGTGGTACTATTTTCGAGATCTCCCCATTAGCATGTCGTTCGGCTAAAGGTAGGCACCATTGTCTGGGTCATTCAGAGTTCAGCCAATTGGTCGTTGATTCACCAGATTCACTATCTCTTTCAGACAGGTAACGAGTTCAAATGGAGTCAATGTTTGACTACCCACTGCTTTTCTTCAGGGCTGATTTACATGGCTTGACAAGTGACTCAGGGCAACCTTTTTGATGGGTTTCCAAACTTGGTGCCGTTGTGACTGAACAACGTATTGAGGAAAACCTCAGAACTTCAGATGAATTCCATAGTAGAACACTCAACAGCTAACTCTAGGTGAACGGCTCTAGCATTTAGGCAGGTAAATATTACTCCATAGTATTTAGTCGTGTTGTTGCTCACTTCTACTACTATCGGTCCAAAATATTCAATGGCAGTGAAATGGAATGGTGATGTGAATGATGCCATTCTCTTATCTGGAAGATCTGCCATCTGTGTTTCATTCCTTCTGCAAACTACACATCTGAACTTGATAGTCTGGGCTAGCTTAATAGCTCCCTGTAGAATCCAAAACTTTCTCCTACTTTTGGCAGTGGTCATGGTGATGCAGTGATTACCTAGTTCATACATGTGTCGGTGATAAGAACTGACACATGATAATTTGATGGCAGCAGAGCTGGATGCTTGGTTTCATATGATGTTCTATGAGGTTTTCTGCTCTGCCACCTTTTCTCTCAGCAAGCCTTCATCATCTAGAAAGAGAGTTAGCACCTTGATTTCCCCTTTCTCATATCTGTGTTTTAGACTTTGTTGTGCTTTGATAACCCACTACTTCAGTCAATTCTGATGGTATAAGAGTGAATTCAACATCAGGTATCACATTCTTCTGGATCTTGCTCTTCAGAATCCGAACAAATCTTAAAAAACTTAAGTTGTGATTCTTAGAAGTTGTCTCCAGCTGGATGCTCTTGTGCAGTCAACAACTTCATGGCTTGCGATGTGCATGACTGCTTTCACATTATGTCTCTCTTCATCTCCAGCCAAAGTATCTGCCTGTCATTCATGTTGTGGCTACTGGTCATCAGGCAGGCATAGAAGTTCTGGGCCTGTTTTCCATCTGTCATGTAGTTGATCGACAGATATACCTCTTGATATCTATTAAATGTGCTGGATTCAGGCTACCTGGGACATGTCTCTACAGACTTGGGTCAGAGCTACTTTGAACTTCTCCAACTCTAGCTGTTACGAAGGGCTTGAAACTTCTTGTCTTGCTAATCATCCATGATAAGACAATCATACTGTCGGTGAAGAAGTCATTCTCAGCTCCTTCAATACTGTTTATGTAAGTATTGTAGCCATAACAGCTGCCTGTAACTCAAGTCTGAGCACTTTTAACCTTTTAAGTGGTGCAACTCTTGACTTGGCTGTCACGAACCTGGTGTTTAACCATCCCTTCTGTAGTCGCCATCTCTTGTATACGCATGCACCAAATGCGTATTCCGATGCGTCTGGAAATGAACATAGGACTGGTTGCTCTACTTCTAAGGGAGGAGTGAAACATGTGTCCAGCTTGACATTTCTCAGTCCCTTCATCTCCTCAAACAGAGACTTCCATCTGCATTCTTTGTTTGTTGGAAGCTCATCATCCCATTCAAGCCACATTGAATGAATGAATGAATCTTTATTTCGTTTCAATTCCGATATCAAATAACAACAGTAAATCATTGCGATACTAGTAAATAGCAAAGAACAAAAGTGAATAAATACAGGATAATATACATAATACATGCACTCCTTTTGATGGAACATTAGTAACACCCATGAGAGAAGATGGAAATGAAACATGGTGACCTACTAAGAAGCTTAGCTTGTGGGCCATAGGCCACCAGAATGTTAAAAACTTACATTAGCAATCATTTAAAACATCATAGAACAAGCAAACAAAAAATTGGAGTAAATAATCAAAGTAAAGATATGCATATTAGGGGCATTTACACAGTACTGATCATTGTACATTTCCATGTACACAACAAAATCTCAAGCTCATCAATCAGACTTGCAAGTGTACATTGACTTGATTCAAACTAATCAAGGATACCACCAGAGCAAATTAAAGGGTCGATTGAAGGAGAGTGAAATATACTTTGCAGTAGTCTTAACCCTATCTAGGCCGGGGGGGGGGGCCTCGGAGGCCCCCCTCAACGAATCGCGCGATATTTTCGCCATGCGAAATTTTTTTACCACGCCGCTCACTGAGTTTTTACTTTCAAGTCTTGCGCAACTTTTGAGACCAATTTTGCATCACCCGGGTATGTGGTTCCGAAATTACACAACATTATGTAAGTGCATGTCAGACCGAAAATTGCTCAAAAACGTGATTTCGTGTACAAAGTCAATGCAAATTGTGATTTCAACCAAAATTCATAAATGTATGATTATTTTTAGTTTTGCCAGTCTAAATGTATTCATTTTATGATTTTTATAATCACAGAAGAGTCCCCAACAAATTTCATTGAAAAAACAATGAAAAACAAAAGGTCAAAAAAACAAAGAAATACATAAGAAATTTCAAAAAACAATATAATACATAAGAAAATGATTTGATATCACAATTTTTTCATGTACGCTTGCTAAGGACACCACAAAGAGTTTCTATACCAAAAATTAGTACATTTTGAGCTTTATTTAGGGAGTTAGAGGAAAAAGTATGATTTCGCATACTAATTACGCATAAATTAGCATAATCACTTAATAGCGATTCGCATGAAATAAATTACTATACAATCTTGTAGATTATGTCCCAGACAACCCGCATGCCAATTTTCAGTGCGATCGCGTTGTTGACGGCCGAGATCTTAGGGGGGGGGGCCAAAATACCCCGGCCTAGATAGGGTTAATGAAAGTGACAAAGAATTTGTGTCATTTTGTATTCCCAAATACATTTACTATTTACAACTATTTAAAATATTTAACTATTTAAAATATTTAGTCCTTGATACAGCTTTGATATAAAAATACATATGAATATATATATAGTCTACATTTATGAGCAAAAGATCAACAAGTAATAATATATATAGGGGAGACTGGGGAGAAATGAGAAATTTTGGCATAATCAGGACAGATTCCTTGTAACTTTTTAAATTTTATGTCAAGCTAGGCCATTATCAAAATGTATTTACTATAGATACTGAAGTATATAATGAAGTATGTATTGCCACCCCTACATTATTCTATTTTGTGTAATTAATGATTTTTTAAACCCTTAATTTTGGGGTAACATGGGGCATCCCGGGGTGCAATGGGACATCAGGGGGGGGGGGGGGGTGAAATGGGACATATGGGGTGAAATGGGACGACCACAAAAAGAATTAATAAATCCTCACTTTAGGAGATTTAAGTTAAAGCAAATGTTTTTTAATGAAGATATAAGAAAACAGATGAATTTTTTAACAGAAGGCCCTTTACAAGCTCTATTGACAGCCGCTTGGTTGAGGGAAAAAAACATAATCGCAGAACATTATCCCTTTTTACAAAGTGCATACAACATTCTCGCCCTTCCTGAAAGTTCTTTTTTTTCTTTCCTTTTCCTCTATTTTTTCATTTAAAGATTACACTTCTACAATTAATGAACACACAATGGGCCATAACATTAAATTAAACATCGTCTTTTGAAGAACACAAACAATGCTAAAAACAACTGTTGCATGCAAGAACACTCAACATAAGAACAAGTAAAAAATATGATAACAATTGAACTATTACATACGAATTCTCTCATAAAATCATTGTTTTCCTTGAATATTAAACCTCTTAGTATAAAATTAAAAAACGTAAGCTTTTGAGTCTAGTCAACACAAAGCTGCTACAATGTAATTGTACTGACATTTTTCCTCCTTGAAAACCACAATTATTTGTAAAACTATGAAAAATAAACTTCTGGCATACAATGTGAGTGTCACACAGAATTGAACAAGTCACATTAAGAAAACATTTAATATGTTTTCTT
The DNA here is from genome assembly GCF_018143015.1 of Lytechinus variegatus. Taxonomy (NCBI): domain Eukaryota; kingdom Metazoa; phylum Echinodermata; class Echinoidea; order Temnopleuroida; family Toxopneustidae; genus Lytechinus; species Lytechinus variegatus. The sequence goes on from NC_054749.1 coordinate 9,245,045, forward strand.
TCACCCAATCCTATCCCATGAGGTACATGTAAATTTAAAAGTGGGCACAGGGGAAAAGGGCACTTCCTCTTTTTAAACCCCAAAATACTTTATACTCTGTTTTCTAGTAATCTAGATTACTGTGTTATAACTTTTACTGCCTTTTAATAAGAAGTAATAAATTATGAACAAATATGTAACACAAATGAAATCAATTGAGTTGATTTTTTTTACAGAAAGCAAGAAGAACTTGTTTACATTTGTATATAAATTGGGAAAATTATCTCGTCAGTTGTCCAAATAAAACGTTATATTGAAAGTGTAACTATCCTTTGCTTCATAGGTGTTGTAGAAGTACGCCCTCTACGTTGCTCCAAGCGTTCTTGGTTCTATTTCCTTGATATGTTGTGTTAGAATCCAGGTTAGCAGGTAATAGTGTCCGGACTTGACGGCCAAACATTTCTGCAGGGGATGGAAGATGGGCATCTACTGGAGAACATCGTAGATTGAGTAGAGCGGGAGCAGTACTTTCTCCAGTTGCCTGTGTTTTCTGTATGATCCGAAATGATCTCTGTAGGAGATCCTAGAAGTCCAAAAGATACCAGTAACAGCATTCGCCACAGCTGCACTTGTCGTGGATGTCAGTCAATGTACGACTGGAAACTTGGAATGGTAATCTACTATCAGTAGATACTGTACTGTATTCAGCTCAAACAGATCCATGCCAACCTTGGTCCAAGGGGTGATAGGTACCTCATGAGGAATGAGTGGTTCCTTTCTCTGCTCTGGCATTCTTTCCTGGCACTGATTGCACAACCTGACATTCTCGTCAATCTGGCGATTAATGTTGGGCCAATAGACTGACTGGCGTGCCAAGAGCCTCATCTTCTTTATACCTGGATGCCCTTTGTGCAATTGCTGCAGGATATCCTGTCTCATGGATTGCGGAATAACGACCTGCCGGCCTTTGAAAAGGACACCTCCAGACACACCTAGCTCATTACGATATGGCCAGAATGGGGGAATACCATTCTGAAGTTCCTGAATGGTTGCAGGCCAACCTTTGTGAGTGAGTTCTTTCACGTGCTCTAGGATGGGATCCCTGACAGTCTCCCTCTGCAAAGCTTGCTGTTTTATGTTATTTTTCAATAAGAATGTCCTGCATAATTTTGTGTTAATTATTTGATAGTTCACCACATGTAAAAAAAATATCAGTTCGTTCTGATAAGGTAAGGAACACTATAATACATTACATGTGCATTCATTTTCAGCAAGGAATCGTCTCATTCACCCGTTAAAGTCGGTCAAAGAGTAGTTCGTGAGGACGAAGCTGGTGAGGCCGCCAATGTATCGTGCCTGTATCAGCATACCATTTCCTAAATGCCCCTTTACTCCCTTTGCTGAGGCGCGGTACATCCTAGGGTTGCCTAAAAAATACTTCATCTTGTACTGGCTGCTGAAGAGATCATGGTCACCTATTAGTATCGCACTGTCCACGTCTCTATCGTGATATCCATATTATAAGAGAGAAAAATGAAACACAAGCTATCGAGACGATGTTCCTAGAGTTGACTGAAACCACGTGAAGAGAATTCAAGCATTTGATATCCATAATCATGTCCCTTCATTTGGTATCATTCATTCATCAAATGACCATAGGCTAATTCCCACTTGAAAAAAAAAATATGTCAGTGTTTCCCATAAATTGTCAAAGGATGAGAGGTTTAAGAATAATGTCCAGCTGGAAACTTAATATGTCAGTGCTGTGATAAAAGCACAATGCTCACTTTGTTCCTATCTTATCTTTACTCTGTTCGAAGACCAGTTGAGTCATACTCTTACTGGATAACAAGGAAACGACAAAAAACAACTATACCTGTGTTTTTTGTCAGGAAATTATTGCTTATTATCGAAATCTAAAATATATCAGAAGTCTGCAAAAGTGAAATTAAGAAATAACACCCTGTGGGGCCTCCATTTTGAATTCCAATATGGCTGCCGAAATCAAAATACCCTCTGTCCTTATTTCCAGTTCTATTGCACCTAGGAGTTCAAGTGTTTTTGATGTCTAGAAACACAATGCCAATGTCAGAACTTGCATCTGCGGTAATTGATTTCAAGATTGCCGCCATGATATACACAATAGGTGACAATATACAATATGCCCATGTTCTTGATACTTTTAATCATATTTCAAATGAGCTCATTTCTCCCTATAGCAACAATATAGTCGTTTTTGCAAACCTGTGAATACCTACGTAATATTTGCACGAAAACAAGCACACAGTTCAAACATATACACTGTATATCCATTTCGGTGATTTGAAACATGTTGGTTGTGTCAAAATCAGAGGATTCTCAGATGGCCACAATGTAGTCCGCGCTAGTGCAACCATTAGGCTTTGACTTTCCCAAAATAAGAGTGTTGGACAGTTCGACTCCCAGGTAAGGATGTTGGCTAACCTCTTGGAGTGTCCGGCAGAGGAACCAATAATCAGCGAACAACTGCATTGTTGATGAGATGTTTGTCGAGATTTTTGTGGTATAGATGAAAAATAGGAGATAAGGATGTCCTGTCCACATTTATCTGTTCTGATCTCCTACTTATAACATACTCCACATTTGCAAAAGTGCAGTACATTCCAGCTTTGTCTTGAAGCACTTGCAGTTCCCCTTGCAAGATTTGATGCAGTTACATCCAGTGAATGCATGAAAGAAAAGCAATCCTTTGGCCATCTCTGGGGATATTGCACGGGCAATCTCATGGATTGGAATGTACCTGAAATCCTTGCCAGTTCCAAAAGCCATCCAGAGTTGCTCTATGTCTGGCAAGTCCTGGAAATGGGCAAGAGCGAGCACAACAACATCAGTATCAACAGTTCGTATCATTGCTCTCTTGAACCCACAGTTCATAGCATCTTTGACATGAACAAGGATCCGCGTATCTGCTTCTTCATGCGAGCATGGTTGAAGTCCATCTGTGGTGTAATCCTCTCTAGAGGTGACAACAGAGTCCAGTAGGATGGAAATGATGACCTTGTCACCTGTGTCCTTGGAAACACATTGCTGTCCTAAGAATCGGAAGAGTTCATCCTTGTTGTTATCATTCCGCAAGAAGTTTTTCCAGTTCCCTGGAAGCTTCACATTACCAGACACCCTCTTCCTTGTGCCTGTACCTCTGTTTGCTCTTATTGAAAGCTTTAAACTGTTCTTGAGATACACAAGATCAACGCGCTTGACCTTTCCAAGTTCAAACAAGATGTGCGGGATGAATGCTTCCTGTGCATATTCAGCGAAGGTTTTCGATTCTTTAACTGGAATCAGATGCACAAGCGCCGCACCATCAAGAACTGTCACATCTGTAGATGGAGTGTTTGTGACAGCTGACGGAGTATTGATGAGAGCCTCAAGCAATCTAACCAGATCTGATTTGGTTCCTTGTTTAAGTGTTCCAGACGAAGAAAGTGATGGGGGATATTTTTGGTTTTCATGCTTGAAGAACTCTTTGATGTCACCCTCTCTTGTCTGACTGGCAATGTATAGTCGTGAGAATCTATTGTTACCAATTCCTTTGTACGATCCATGAATGGATTCCCCAACTCATTCATCACAGCAACGAGGGAACGCACATCATCAGCAAAGGATTTTTGCACCGATGGACTCTGTTCATGATGCTTTGGATTAGTATCCGCAGGTGACTTGTCAGCACTGCTCTCATACTCTTCAATGGCCATTGCTAGATGCGGCCTTGCCAACATCCATCGTCGTAGGGCACCTGGATCTTCTGTCAGACCGATGGCTCCTCCGTTACCCTTGACTTGGGCATTCACCTGCTCATGCGCATGATCCAAACCAATTGCAGAGAATAGATTCCCAGTTTTGTTTGATGTGAATGCACCATGCATGAAGTGTTCATGTACATGTGGGCACTGCTCGGCACGCCTTGCGATGTCCTTTATGTGTACAGGGATCCATCGGGGATAGTGGATATGGTCTAACGCAAAGAACCATGGAGCTAGTTGAGGCAATGTCTGCGCGTACAGCTCAAAATTTGATGTCCGAATTGATCGCACAAATGCCAACAAAGTCAGTTCCAGATCAAGCACTGTGCCCCAAAATCGAAACATAGGGTGGAACTTGCTTCGCTGCTCACACCATTCCGTGAAGCTCTCCTCGGAGACAGGATCCTCATGGATGGCTGATTCTTTTTCCTCCCTAAAAGCTTGCCTTTGGAGAATGTACAGTGAAGAAGCAGTAATTTGATGGGCTCTCCTTGTCCGTGCAACATGTGATGCATGAATGAAACTATCCGCTGTCCCTTGTGTAGCAACTCCTGCTTGGGCGATAGCATTACTCCAACCAGTCCCATCAAGCAAATCACCAAGCATTTTCAAGAAAGCCATTTCGATATGAAGAGGGCCTAACATCACATTCTTGTCTTCACCATAGCGCTCATGGAATCTTCACTGGATCTGTTTCCCAAGGGCATACAAAGGTTGGTCCATCGTCAATACTGGTGTTTGTCCTGGGTTTAACAAGTGTGTTGCTTTTTGGTTGGTATACACGCAATGCATTATTGTTGCGAATGAGTGTGATACTTCACGAATAATGGCATCAGTGCAATTGTAGTCCGCAGCATACATGTATGTTGCATCTGCATATTTGCACGGTAGCAGCCCAAGACACAAAATCACCAACCGAAAGGTCTGCTTTTCCAGCCATTTTTTCTCATTACTGCGGTCTTCGTTAAACTTGTCTCTATCTGGTCGCATTGGTCCGTAAGTCACTGGTGCTTTGTATTCCTTCGGCATGGATGGTGCAGGCAAGATGTTTGTGTATGCCAGAGGAAGAGGATGGATACGCTTGTCTGTCTCCATGTCAACGAGACCTACCGGGTCAGCATCTGTCCCTTGATTGTTCTCAGTGGGGTGCTGACACAAGGAATGGGCGGTTCCATGAAAAGAGCCAACTGCTGTCGTTGCGCTGGGATTATGATCAATGTTGTCAACCTGTCCTGTCGTGAAAAGATTGTTCTTCAACTGAGGCGGGCAGACTACTCCATCCCCCTCAAAGCGATTGATGATGGCATTTGCGATAGATGATATTTTGAGAACCCGACAGAGATATTGACAATCCATGCTTTAGGAGGCTGTCAATCAACTCACGATTTCGTCTGCGCATGAACTTTCAGGCCTATGTAAGTCGGTACAGGGACCTCTCTGTCAGCGTTATGTCAAACTGCATCTTTCTTCACACGATTGCCCTGTATGCTATTGAATATTATGAGTTCACTAATAATTCGAGCTGCTCGTGTCGACGAACCATCTTTTCGCATCTGCGACTTGATACTCGGACCATCAAGGATCATATTGACCAGTGCCAGCAGTCTGGTAGGAACTGTGTTTACAGCTGAATCATTTATCAAGGATCCATTGAATTTTCTGCCATGGGAGAAAAGTTGTTTCCTGATAATTAAAGCTGCCTTTGCCAGTTGTAGCGCTTCAGAATCATCATCAAAGCATGTCATTTGGATGGCATCTCCGATCGCAGTGTCGTATGTCAGGAGAACATCTCTTCCTTGCCTCACAGCTTTCAGATATGGACAATGCAATAGGAGTCGCTCTTTCAGGCGGGTTGAATTGACCGTTATCTCTGTATTGTCCGTACTCAGTTCCACCAGGCGCTCTGTATACACAAAGACAAGGTCGGCAAGATGGCAGACAGGAACACTAGGCCCAACAATACTCCTTTCATCAATGTAAGAGATCAGCTCCGCTGATCAGCTGAAGAGATCAGCACTTTTCCTATGATCGTAAACTTTGTATTATTATATTTAACTGTTTGAAAGTTAATTTGAAATCATGATTCATCCCACCAAAATACTACAACCATAGAGATATAAAAACAAGGTGCATGATTTATGGGCAGTGTCTACCTTTTGTCAATCTAGGCAGCGATCAACATTTAAAACTCTCCATAATCCTTTACTTATATTTCATTGGGCAGTGAAACATCAGCACAGGTCGCCCCTCACACCAATTTCTCATAAATCAACTCACCTGTTGTATAGATCCGACAGGCAAGTCTTGTGATACTTTGCATCCAGTGCTATCATATCACCTGGGGCCAATTTAGCCAGGAGTCTTGTATCTTGAAGCTCTGTGGCATACTTTTCGAACTGTCTGGTCCATCCCAGTTGTAACATCATGCAATCCTGCAGTTCCAGCTTCTTTATCACAGAAAAAACAAAAAGCTTGATCCTGTCCAGTGGAATGGTTGTCTTGAACACTAGTTCGTCTCACTTTAACTCTGCTGCTGCAGCTGTTGCTGTTGTCTGGTTCCAGTTCACGCTTTTCTATTTGCCGATCCAATTTCAAGTCACTGAACATATTCCGGCCAGTCTTATGCCACATTGCTTTGTTCGTTTGTAATGTCTCTTCAATGCCAGACCCATCATCTAATTGTTCAGGAACAACATTCAAAGGAACTTTGCCTAGTTCTTTAAATTTTAACAGATTTGTTGTGAATGACTGATAACTTGTCCTTTTAGCTTCATGATTCCCTCGCCCTGTACCCTTCCAAGGCTGGGTAAGATATTCTGACGATTTCTCTGGACAGAGAATGCAGAGGGTCCAGTCCAATGGCGGCCGCTTTACTTCAGCCAGTTCTCCAGGCTTTACTAGTCTGAACAGCTTCGATGTCATGTATCACACAAGTGCTGCTGGACTGTGGGTTAGCATCTGCACATCGGCACACTTGCTAACTATTGCAATTCTCAACCCTTTTATTTTCCTCTTGATCCTGGAAAAAGAAGAAATGGCATATGATAAAGCGATAAGCAATAATCATAGTGAAAGACTTGTAAGAATATAGCAAAAAGTGTTAAAAACTTCTCATTGAAGGTTTTAGCCAAATGCAGTGCTGCCAACACTGCCTGAGACATTTTAAATTTTACTTGGCAGGGTTGAACAGGCAGCTTAAACAAAATTTTACACAATGATTTGAATGAAAAAGATGAAGCATACTTCCAACAGGTGAATCAAATATCTTGTTCGTTGGACAATGATATCTATTGCTTTAAAAGTATTCGTTTGAGTGTCAAAGTAATTCACTTTAAAACTGGGTGTATTTGCAGGGATCTTTATGTTTTATTTTGAAATAACTTATTTTCAAATAACAGAGGCATTTATTTCAGCTGCTGCAGCTTTTTGGATGGCTTATTTCTAAAGAATAAAGGCATTTGTATCAATGCAGCTGGTTGGAAAGGTCTGGGCTTTATTCTATTTATTCTATACTGTATTTATTTGCTTTAGTACTACCTTAGCAGCTAAAATATTGCCTGAATCTTCAAATGTCTCACGCAATAATGACAGCCCTGCAAATGCGATATAAACATAGTGTAAAACATGGTGGCCATCTTGGGATGTATCATGATAGGCTGTATTTCAAAATACAGAAAAAAGAATACGAAAATATCTTTATGGAATGCAAAATTAGATTCATCAGCCCCCTCCCCCCCAAAAAAATATTTTAAATGTCCAGCAAAACATATCATACCCCACTGTTTTCAATTTCTCTTACGCTTCTTCGTTAAGATACAATTATAGTGAATGAATGCTAAACTTACCTAATTTTGTCCAACCAGAAGTCCATTCTTCGGAAGAGAAGGTGCATGTCTTCAGAAGAGAGGGTGATTGTCTTCTTCACTATCTGATGAACAGAAAGAGAAAAAAATTGTTTTCAACCTTTTTTTCATGCTTTTCTACATACAATGGAGACCAAAATTAGATAATATTGTATTAATTTTTAAATTGAAATAGGATGGGGTTGGGTGTTCAAAGATTTAACAAAAGTAAACTATTCTTTATTTTCAATTTTCTGAAATTATGCATCAGATGATAGAAAATATCATGAATATAATTTTGGAATAACATATAGCTTGTCATGTTTTTATTGCTTTATTTTGATGTCATAATACAAATAAGTGTACATGAACTGTAATATGTATTTCTGTATGTACCTTTGTTGGTACATGTATAATACTAATAATATGATGCTACACTCTTATTTTCCTGTAATGTCTGATTTGAAATGGAAATTAAATTCATTTATTTATACAATATTTTGTGCATTCGTGTATTGTATCTGGATTTATTTGTAAGTTTGGCATTTTTTTTCACTTCTCTGTGGTTAAGTCACTAATCACTATGTTGGATTATTCACAGAGATAACACTGTTATCTCTGTGAATAAATACACTCTACCACAGTGTGAAATAGTGTTCACTCTGTGTTTCACAGTGTGCTGCCTGAGTGTTTCATTATGTGGTGTGGTGTATGTGTCTCACATTGTGGTAACTGTGTCTCAGTTTGGTGACTATATGTCAGAGTATGATGAATTTGTGTTACATAAATTGATGAATGTGTATCACAGTGTGGTGACTGTGTGTCAAAGTCTGATCACTCTGTACATCTGTGTTTCAAAGTGTGGTATCAGTGATTCATAATTTGATGACTGTCACCTTGTGGTGACTGTTTCACAGTGTGGCAACTGTGATTCAGAATTTGAAGACTGTTACCATTTACCATGTGTTGACTGTTTCACAGTGTGATGGATGTGTCTCACAGTGTGGTAACTGTGTCTTACAGTGTGGGGACTGTTTTTCACAGTGTGATGGCTGTGTTTTAAAGTCTGATCACTCTGTGCATCTGTTTTAAAGTGTGGCAACAGTGATTCATAGTTTGATGACTGTTACCACGTGTCGAGTGTTTCACAGTGTGGTAACTGTCGTGCAGTGTGCGGACTGTGTTTCACAGTTTAATGAATGTTTTTCAGTGAGGTGTCTGTGTTTCCCCCATTGTTCATGAGGTAAAGATGTGCAAGACAGGGTGGTTTTTTTGCATTTGTCAGAAATTTCATTGCTATGGTAACTAAGTACATCCAAAAATCCGGGAAAACTCCTTGTGAATCAAACTACTTCCCCAGTTCTTTACCAGTACTTATGAGTGTTGGCACAGATATTCATCTTAGGATAAAGACATGCAAGATTCATTTTCTAAATGTGTTCAGAACTGGTAACGCCATAGGATGGGGCTTTTAATCACCTTCAGTGATATTTCTGGTTATTTCTAAGCCAAATAATAAAGGGATATTCTGGGCCGAAAATAACTTTTGTTATTAGATTAATTAAATAGAGTAAAATTCACTTAGTAAAATGCTGAAAATTTCATCAAAAACTGATAACAAATGACAACGTTATTGAATTTTTAATTTCAGCAATATATTGTTGAAACAGTTATTTTCATGTCATGAATATTCATGAAGAGGGCTGATGATGTCACATCCCCACTTTCTTTTGTATGTTTTTACATTAATGATTTATTTCTTTTCATACATGTGTGAATGCGCATACATTCGTAATTCCGAAGCTTCGTTATTCCGAAGGTTCGGATATTCCGAAGGTTTGTTATTCCGAAGGTTCGTAATTCCGAAGGTTCGTTAGTCCGAAAACGAAATGAGATTCGTAATTCCGAAGGTTCGGTAGTCCGATAACGAAATGATTAACGAACCTAATTTCGTTTTCGGACTAACGAACCTTCGGATCAATGAACCTTATTTCGTTTTCGAATTAACGAACCTTCGGAACAACGAATCTTACTTCGTTTTCGGATTAACGAACCTTCGGAACATCGAACCTTATTTCGTTTTCGGATTGTCGAACCTTCGGAATAACGCCACAAATGTTTGGATTAACGAACCCTTTTACGTTTTAGGATTTAAGAACATTGATGTATAGGCTATTTACATGTTTCGGTATTACGATCCTTCGGAATAAAGAACCTTCGGAATGACGAAGTGTAACCGTGTGAATGATATGTGGGTTTATTTTCAATTGGTCTACTGCCAATTCGTCCACTTGCTAAATGATCTATCATTTTGTCTAACATCAGTTTGTCCACTATCCACATGGTTTAATCCCCATTTCGTCCACTCACCACTTAGTCTAATAACCAGTTGGTCCAATAGCCATTTAGTCCATATACCACTTGGTCTAATTTGACTTAGTGTAATTGGACAAATTGACATAAATAAAATGGACATTAGGCCAACTGGTTATCAGACAAAATAGTCATAGACGAACTGGTGATTAGATGAAGTGATGATTGGACCAAATGGTTTGGTTGCTAGACGAAGTGTTTATGGATGGAATGGCATTAGACTAAATGAAGAAAGGCCATGTGGTGAGTGGACATGTTGGCAGTAGACAGATTGGCAATTTACCGATATGTCTTTCATTTTGTCTCGCCTGAACGAAGTTTTGGCGGAGATGTAGTGATCACTTTTTCGGTTGGTGTATTAGTCCATTTTTGTTCGACTTGCTCTCATATCTGCATCAAGTGTGATCACACTTGGTTAAACGACATTAACAATGACATTTATTCCTATGTCACCCGTAGAGTGGGTATTGGAGAAAACAATTATACAAATGTACAAAATCATCAATAGTATTTCATCAAGTAAATTACAAATAGAGTAAATTTTATAAAAGTTAAAAAACTACAAATTTTAGCATTAAACATAATTTGATAATTATGGTTGAAATAGTATATCCTGAAGCTTCAAAATATAAACAAGTGGAATGCCTCTGGCCGTCTCACCTGCATCACGCGGTTCAATATAGCAGCAGTGCTGACTATAAATACTACTCTAACTCGCACAAGATGTTCAGTGATACATGGTTACTCTTATGTCCAAGTTTAATGAACTAGACCACTTTTTATGAACTAGACCAATAAACTTACAGAGATATGATGGTGGTTATTCAACGAAAAACCCCAACATGGCCAAAGTTCATTGACCTTACATGACCTTTGACCTTGATCATGTGACCTGAAACTCGCACAGGATGTTCAGTGATACTTGATTACTCTTATGTACAAGTTTCATGAATCAGATCCATAAACATTCAAAGTTATGATGGTAATTCAACAGATACACCCAATTCGGCCAAAGTTCATTGACCTTTGACCATGGTCATGTGACCTGAAATGAGCACAGGATGTTCAGTGATACTTGATTACTCTAATGTCCAAGTTCAATGAACTAGACCAATAAACTTTCAAAGTTATGATGGTAATTCAACAGATACCCCCGATTCGGCCAAAGTTCATTGACCCTAAATGACCTTTGACCTTAATCATGAGACCTGAAACTTGCACAAAATGTTCAGTGATGCTTGATTACTATTATGTCCAAGTTTCATTAATCAGATCCATAAACTTTCAAAGTCATGATGGGAATTCAACAGATATCCCCAATTCGGCCAAAGTTCATTGACCCTAAATGACCTTTGACCTTGGTCATGTGACGTGAAACTCATGCAGGATGTTCAGTGATACTTGATTAACCTTATGTCCAAGTTTCATGAACTAGGTCCATATATTTTCTAAGTTATGATGACATTTCAAAAACTTAACCTCAGGTTAAGATTTCGATGTTGATTCCTCCAACATGGTCTAAGTTCATTGACCCTAAATGACCTTTGACCTTGGTCATGTGACATGAAACTCTAATAGGATGTTCAGTAATACTTGATTAACCTTATGGCCAAGTTTTATGAACTAGGTCCATATACTTTCTAAGTTATGACATCATTTCAAAAACTTAACCTCAGGTTAAGATTTGATGTTGACGCCGCCGCCGCCACCGCCGCCGTCGGAAAAGCGGCGCCTATAGTCTCACTTTGCTTCGCAGGTGAGACAAAAACTGACATACGATTTAAAAAAAGAAGAAAAATGCAAGCAACGACATCATCATGTCCTTGGCTATTAAATCGCAGTTGAAAAGCTCAAAATATTAGGATCCTTTGATAATACCCCGGGGGGCACTTACATTGACGAGTGGATACCATGCGCGACCAAAAAAAACCACGTAAAAAGGATGTATTTTTCATGATAGGGCACGTTACGTACGTGACGTGATAAGGGTGTCAAAAACACAAAAATATTGAAAAAAGGGTATCTATTTCGCTCGGAAAAATATACGTATTTAGGGTCAAATATGCTGGGATGATGAAACAAAATCCAAATGTTTTATAAAGGATGTCCTTTTGCCCAACACTACGTGTTTAGAGTCAGATTTGCGCGAGGTGTGGAAGGTGGGGCCGTACTAAACCAAAATAATGGTGTCTTAATGTAAAACCGACGACCGACAGACGCGTGACATAACAATAAAATATATCTGTACTTGTTTAGGGGTTCATTTCAGGGAATGCTTGCTAAGAATATCGTTTTGTTTCCAATACTTGTTACGGGCAGTGTTTCACACGCCAATACATGTTAAGGGGTGCATTTTCAGAATATGGAAAGTACGTGTTTAGGGTGCTTTTCAAGACCTCGTGGTCGCGCAACATGGTATCTACTCGTCAATGGAAGTGCCCCCCCCCCCCACACACACGTGTGTGTTGTTGAGGATGATGGTTCAAAGGTTATCTAGGGGTCATAAGTTGAAGTTTTTGTTCAACTTGCTATCATTTCTTTATTATCAGTTGTCAATTAATCCTATTTCGTTAGTACTCTGAAGAAATTATTTGATTAAACACAATTCAATACTTATCATGTAAATACAAAAGAACAAATTGTGATGTGACATCATCAGTTTGCTCAACCCGGCAGATATGGTTCCGAATAAAGTACGATATCTGCTTTTAAGAACGATACCTGCTGGCGGATACCGTATCCGCCGGTGGAACCAAATCTGCTGCTATACCGGCAGAGACAAACCTCACCCAACCTACGGTAGATGGGGACATAGAAATGTAGGTGAAAATGTAAAAACTTTCAATTTTTTTTATACAAACGCCAAGCATGCCAAGTGTCCGTATCGAGTTTCATCGGGAAGTTTTGAATTAGAAAGTTGTTAGAATAGCTTATCCAGGAAATTCCGGGATAGGCTCTATAAAAGACCTAAAAAAAGAATATATGTTCTTTCACCAAAGTTCTATTCAAGGCAATGAAAACAAAATTCCCTAGAAATCCCATATTGGTGATGATCGTAGTTCCCATTATTTTCTTTGAATTTCACGACGGCCACCATTTATTGGAACTGAGCCTATTCAGATAAACCAATACATAATGATATTAAAATCATTTTGATTATTTACCGAGAGGAAGCTTTGTTGACACAATTTTCTTGATGAAAGTACACGGGAAGTTCATATCACTATACTTTGACATTGTTTATCCAATTACGTTTAACCTATTAAAAATATTGCCGCACGATTGGTCAGAGGTAAATCAGTGATCACACGCTGGAGATCCCGTACCCAAGGGGGGGGGGGGTTAATGTGAATAATGTGAAGCATGTATTGAAGCCTTTACTTTTTGTGTTTTACAGAGGTGTTCGAAAGCTAAAAACATAGAAGGAAATCACATATTTTCACAGTTAGAAAGTAAAATTTAAAAGGTTAAATTTCATTTTAGAGAAAGCCCACATTATATAAATATCCCGGGATAAATATGTCTAAAATTATAAATCTGTTCATAAAACCGTCAAGCATTCCTCTGCTACTGAGGGATGTAGTCACTAAATTATAGATGGATGGGAGTATATAGGTACACATGGCCGCCAAAAGTTCCACAACCAAGAAAAAATAAGAAAGAATAAACGAATGATAAGGGGGTAAAATGCGGTTTATTTTCGAAATATTAGGCCAAAATATGCCGGGGGAAAAGAGTCATAAATGTTTGTTTTTGTCACCATTTTTCGTTTAATCCGACCATTGGTTTATTGCAAAGGATGGCAAAGAAGGTAATCCGACTTTGAAAAAAGTGGAATAACGCACTTCAATAACACCTTGAAACTCGATGGCCCGTATTCTGAAGTCTGCTCTAATTTGATAAACTATTGTCACATGTTGTAGTTTAACTATGGATAGCCCATTGTGACATAAATGTCAAATAGTAGAGGTTCAACTTCTAGCAAATCCGGGAGGGTAAAAGCATAACTCGGGCACTAAACATAAGAAACATACAATGTAGTCAAAATTTCGACACGTTTGGCTTTCCGTAATTTTAGCACAGAATTAGACTAAGGTTAACCCATATTGTATATATCTCTATGGGTTAACCCGACTTCAGAATACATATAGATGTATAGCATTTGATTGTGGTGAGTAAAGGGGGTTCGAGCTTAATAAAAAATAAAAATTGAAATACTGACTTATACATTTGACCAGAATTAAGCAAATAAAGGGCTTGCTCCGATTTGTTTGAATAGTCTATTAAATTACAGTTATAATCATAACTTCGTTTACAGACAATGACAATCCGTTTCGGGGTATACATCGGGCAATGTCTCTTATCGCTTTGCATAGGCTTCCCCGGCCGAGTTCTGCCGAAAATATCACTAAATTTGATCTTTAGGCGTTCAAATTCAAGCGATTCATCCTTTACTGTCATTCCAGTGTGTCTGTTTCACATTTTATTTTAAATCAAGATGTGCTTCTTCAAATGGTGGATTTAGATCAGGTTTAAATTCAAATTAAATGTTTCTATCAGATTGACAGAAACGTTAAATTTTGGCAAATTTGAGTGGAGCCAGATATTTCATGGTGTTCTGCTGATTCATCATCTTTGAACAGTCACTTCGATAATTATTCCATTGACTTAAAACAATGATATCTCATTTTGATGACTTATTATGTCATTAAAATGAGATAATAGGTCATTAAAATTACTATGTCGTTTTAATGACTTAGTACGTCATTAAAATGAGATAATTATGTCGTTTTAGCGACTTATTATGTTATTAAAATGAGATAATATGTCATTAAAATGAGATATTCTCACTGCTAGCTCCCAACAATATTGGTCACAAGCAAATATTTCAGGCCATTATATAAAATTACAAATGGCTCATATATCGGCATTTATGAAGACATTTTACAGGATCCAATTCATCATCTAATTCTTCCGCCAATCAAAATAGCTCCTAAGTTGGTGATATTTCTTTCCAATTTAGAAAAAGGATCGAAGTTTAGTATAGTTACCTCCAGAGAATCAGTGTTAGATCGAAAATGAATATATTTTGCCTTCCTGTTATAAATAGGCTCGTGCGCCCTTGACGAGAATTCATTTATTTCAATCGGTTTATGACAGTACACTACGGAAGCAGAATTACTTTCAAGCCGCAGATTATTTTCTCATCTTCGGAATAGCATATTTCATGATGATACAAGTTTCAGCAATGATATCACAGTCATCTATTGTCCTGAATATCGGAGGATGCACCAGTGTTGTTTATTTACTTGTGCTAGCTATTGACAAGAGTCTGGAAGAGAATGATTTCCGGCAAAAAAGGTCAGTAAATCTATTTGAACCAAGAGAGAGGGAAGGGAAGAGGGGGAAGGAAGATAGGAGAAAGGGATAAAAAGGAAGTAGAGCGGGAAAAAATCTTATGTCCGCGTCTAAGACCCCGTTCTCATTACCGACTTAAAACCGGAAAATGGTTTAAAAATGATTCTCTTGTTGAATATATTTATATAATTTGTATTGTATCTTATAGAGGATATTTATATCCTTTTGCATGCCTATAGGATCAATCATAATTGACATTATTTTGTCTTCGTCTGTGTTCTTCACGTCACTCCCTTGTTCTTCACCACTTTCTCTTTTTCTTCTACCTCACTCATCAAACGGCACCGGGGCAAGTGCTTAACGACAAGTCACAATCAATGCGCGTTTGCTAATATTTTTTAATATAAAGACGTTATAAGTCACCCTGAAACATAATATCATTGCGCGATTTCGAATATTTTTTCAATATGAAGACGTTAAGACGGAATGTTATATTTTCTTTGTAATCATAAACATGATGCGTATCTAAATGAATGTAAGTTCGAAGTGCGAGTTGAAAAAAGTTTATTTGAATATAAGGAGAAAACTTCAAAAAACAAAACTGTAAATTTCATCAAAATCGGATGTAAAATAAGAAAGAAAACAGTCATATGCACATCCTGGTCGGTATGCAAATGAAGAGACTAATGACGTCATCCACTCACTATTTCTTTTTGTATATTATAATATAAAATATGAAAGTTTCTAATTATCTCATCAAGTGAAACAACGATTAATTCCTCTCTGAACATTTGGAACTAGCACTGTTTATGGTTCAATCAAGTTGGTCCTTAAATGTCATATTTGTAAAAAAATAAATATTGTATAATTATTTATTTGTTTTTAGAAATAGTGAGTGAGGGACATCATCGACTGTTTCATTTGCACGTCACTGAGTTGTGCATATCACTGTTTGTAAAAATAAGCAAAACTTTTTTATTTAGCACCCGATTTTTATGAAATTTTCAGCGTTATGCTAGTTTGATTTTTCTCTATTTATTCAAATCAACGTTTCTCTAATGTGTACTTGACCTTTAATCACATCTTAAAAAGGGGAACAGTTAAAAATACTCTTTTAAGGAATTCATGAAGATGATAGGTATCTCATTAAATAAATCGACCTAATACTATGCAATACGCGGGCAAAACGCGAGCCTATATTTTTTCCAAAATCAAGATCTTAAGACTAATTATTCTTGGCACTTTTTAACATTTTGTTTTCATTAATGTGATGGATATGTAAACAATGCGAGCGTCGGAAGCGCGATCTGAAAAATGTTGATATTTAGACCTGCAATCGGGACATTTCATGCAGAAGAAATCCCACGATGTGTATCCAAACTCAATGCAAACACGAGGGGTGAGCTGAAATTTGTGATATACTTACCTGAACGGTAACAAAGAAAATTTTATGGACCATTTGTAGGAATTCATGGAAAGGATACGTCATGTACGTATTTCATCGGCATAATGCCAGCGCGAAGCGCGAACCGGTTTATAAGTGTGACTTTGAAAAAGAGAGGCTGCAAGACGTAGAAATATTGTCCAACTCCTTTATTAGGCCAAGCTTTCGACCGTGTAACCGGTCTTCCTCAGGGCTTTGAGGGACACAAAAGAATTTAAACGAAAATAAGGATGTCATGCAACAGAAACATAATCTAAACAAGCATGCAACGGATGTTGCATGACATTCTTATTTTCGTTTATATTCTTTTGTGTCCCTCACAACCCTGAGGAAGACCGGTAACAAGGTCAAAAGCTTGGCCTAATAAAGGAGTTGGACAATATTGCTACGTCTTGCAGACTTTCTCTTTTTTTCAAAGTCACTCTTATATCATATTATGATGCTGTATCTCGATCATACGAAACCAACTGAAGGCAAATTATCGATATAAATATGTGTATATATATATATACAGCGTGTATAAAAAAAAGGGACAGGTTTGAAAAGTCTATAGAATTTTTGTTTCAAATTATCATATCTATATTTTGGTGTCGATAGGTGCTCTGAAGTATTTTCCTTCAAATGACATCAAAATAACTTAGTTTCGTTCATGCTTGAGCGAACACGGAGTGTTTTAGTCTGGGATTAAAAACCGTAATGGCATAAAATATTAAATATGGTGGTCAAGCACAGAAACTTGGTGAAGAATTCAATAACCCCTCGAAAATAGGATTCATGTCATTTATAGGTACCATAACATAATTTGTTTCACATAATAACGGGATTTGAATCATTACAAATTCTCCCAATTAATAATGCAAATCTTCTTACTTGGGTAGACAAAAAGTGTTCTTTTCTTACTTATGAAGAAAAATTCAAAGGTAAAAGAAGTTTAAATGAAAAACAAAATAATTCAAGTAAATAAATTTGCAAACGAAATTTGACAGCATGATTTGAAAATTATGACAATGATTTAAGACAATGAAAAGATTAAGAGGAAGTCTGCTGATTAGCCAAAAGTCTAATAATCAAATTTCTCATTTCTGCCATTTTGGCGCATGCCTCTTTTTGAACCCCCGACAAAAAACGGTTCATGTTCGCTCAAGCATGAACAAAATTTATTTTTCTAAATATATATATATATATATTTATATATAATATCCTCACCTAAAAATAGAAACTTTAATGATTGTTTGTAGAAATTAATGAAGAGGATTTTTATCTCCCTTGTCAAATCAGCGCGTGATGAAAAGGTCTGACAATTAAACCAGACAAAATGTGTATTTCAGAACTGTTCGTAAGAATTAATGAAGAGTAAACTATCAAAATGCAAACTCGCAGCTAGAGATGAAAACTAGTTTTTATTTGCGTTAAAAAAAACTACTTTAAGGACTGTTTGTTGGAAATCTTGAAGAGAGTAGGCCTATGTATATCACTAATCGAAGGATGGCACGAATATTCATCCCTTGGTAAAGACATGCAAAATTTATTATTCAAAATGTGTTGGACAACTGCATTACCATGAAAATAACCCTAACCATAACCGGCCTATGTCGAAAGGGTGGGTGCTGTCGCGTTAGGGTGCGTCAACGCGAACGCGAAGATTCGTCCAAAGCCCCCCCCCCCCCGGTTTGGCCGAAAGGGTGCGTTGGGAGCGCCACGTCGCGTCGCGTTCACTGGAACGCGCCCTTTCGTCCAAAGCCCCCCCGGTTTGGACGAAAGGGTGTGTTTAATAATAATGAATAAATAAATACAAATATTTATAAGAAAGCTGAATATAAGGTATTCAATTTGCACGTAAAATAGTGGATTTTCAATCATTTAAAGCATTGACAATTTGAGGAAAAGAAAGAAAAGTTCAACTAAGAATAATAATGATAATAATAATAATAATGATGATAATAATAATAATGATAATAAAATCAGATACCCACCCTTGCAATAAGCCACTTGGCGCCAATTTTTCACTCCAAATTCATTTCCATAAATTCACTCTTTGGGGTGAAAATTATTATTATTATCATTATTATAAGTATTATTATTATTATTGTTATTATTTTTATTATTATAAGTATTATTATTATTATTATTATTATTATTATTATACAAACAACACGCACATATTATTATACACACAACACGCACATATACACAACAGATACATCTCACAAAATATACTGAGGCAGGGTCTCAAGTGTAAAATATAGTAAGGTAGGGTCTGAAGAGTTAAACGTTGTGAATGCTGACCCGACATCAATTTTGGCCTTGCCCTTCCAGGACACATCTGCCGTAAGTTTTATAATTTGGGGGACACCAAATATCTCCAGGTATACGAATGTTTTCCTTTGTAATAAATACACACCTGCAAAGTATAAAATTGAAGGTAAGTTATTTTTTTTATTTGAAAGAACCTTGAAATCAGTCATAATTTTTACATGTATCAATATTACACCATAAAACATTTCCACCGAAAAATCCTCATGCAGCATGCCGTCATTGTTTTTTTTTTTTACCTTAAAAAGAATGTTTGTGCCATATGATGATTTATGTTCCTATGCAAATTTCATATATCACTGTTTGTTCAGCTTTCTTATAAATATTTGTATTTATTTATTCATTATTATTAAACACACCCCTTCGTCCAAACCGGGGGGGGGGGGCTTTGGACGAAAGAGCGCGTTCCAGTGAACGCGACGCGACGTGGCGCTCCCAACGCACCCTTTCGGCCAAACCGGGGGGGGGGGGGCTTTGGACGTATCTTCGCGTTCGCGTTGACGCACCCTAACGCGACAGCACCCACCCTTTCGAAATAAGCCACCATAACCTAAACCTGACATAAAACCCTATTGCAACCCTTACCCTATATCTTAGACTAAATTAAGCCCGGAGCAATTGTTACAAGAGCCAGTGTCGTGTCACCATTAATCACATTCAGTGGTATTCCTGGTATAGTGGGTTTTCTGTTATTTTTTGTTCTCCTTTTCTTTATATGCACCCCCTCCCCCACCCCTACATTCACCACTGCTCTTTCTGTTTTGCAGTCCTACCAGCTCAGATTCACACATTCCCCCCCCCCCTCCCTCTATCTATTTCACCCACTCTTTCCACCTTTCTTTCCTTTCCCTTGTGCTTATCCTTCTGTTCCTACAACCTTCTATTTTATGAGATATAATTGTAAGTATACTTTAATTTTGATATAGAATACTGTAGGTCCTAATTGCGTTTTTCGTTCATTCGCTTTGCTCTATCGTATATCATGAATGTTGGTAAATTGACCCTTTCAGCATGCGCTTCTGGTCAATTTTAGTAAATCTATTGTAAATGCCCATCAGATCACAATTAATAGCTGCAAGGTCTTTGTCGAAATTGTTGAACCGGGACGAAATTGTTGAACAGGGACAGCTGAGCATCGTAAAATTCTGAGCTGACAAAAAATCGCAAATATGTCGTTTGCTCAGACGACGGAGCACTGCTGTTTTGATTTATCAAATTTCGATAGAGACTGCTTTGTCATGAAGGGCACTAACAATAGATTTTCTATGTTCCAGAAAGCATCTCCGTAGTGTTACACAAACTCCCATAAATTTGATAATATTATACCCCAGTTATGTATAATGATCGTATTTTCATTATCATTTCAGCGTATTTTACAGACAGTGCCACTTGGGAGAGTTCGAATTTTAACAGTGCTGAAGCTGCTGTCGACAACGTTTAGTTCTGGCATCATAGTAATATTGCCTGCTTTTGAATCTTCCGTTCGAGGTCGAGTTAGTAAATCGTCTTTATATCGTTATAATTGTAAAATTTGGTATTATCGTAGCTTTTGAATGATACCATGATGGCTTCCATGGATCACATATTACCGCCCAATTTACAGTGCCCAATATGTTTGGAACTTTTTGATGATCCTAAACAGTTATCTTGTGAGCATACATTTTGTAAGAGATGTCTTCGTGATTTGTTGGCATGCTCTTCACAGAGTTATGAAAATTGCCTAAAATGCCCAGTTTGTCAGACCACGACAGATGTCGATGGTGGTATTATAGGAAATCTCAACACAAATGTTCCTCTCAAGTGTCTCCTAGAAGAGTACAGAAGAAAGAAGGGCCTTTGTGGAATGTGCGATAAAAAAGCAGAAGCCAAGCTTCATTGTCGTGACTGCGAGAAGGAGATGTGTAGAGCTTGCCTAAAAATCCATAACAAGTGGTCGCCCAACATCAAGCATGAAGTTATTTCCTTAAAGGACATCAGGAAGGGGGTGATGGTCTTCAACGAAAAGGTGTACTGTCAAGAACATAAGTCCGATGGGAAAGATCATGTCTGTACCGATGTCTGTAATACTTGTAATAAGTTTATTTGTATGAGATGTCGGATGCTGTTTCATGAAAAGAAAGGTCACTCTGTCATTGACGCTGACGACTATAAGAGTTCTATCCGAAAAGAAATTGATTATCTAATTGACCAAGGGAAAATAAAAACCAAGACACTCAACAATCATGTAGCCTATGTTAAAAGTCAAATGGACCGTGTAATTGATCACACTGACAGCATACAGGCTCAAATAAACAAAGATTATGATGACATGTGCAAGAAACTAAAGAAACGAAAACATGAACTGGATTGGCAGCTGTATCTTCAGAAGAAGGAACTCCGCAAGAGACTAGAGGAAATGAAAGACGCCAGTGTGAAAATGGTCCTGAATATCGAGAAGGCGAGCGTGTTAGCTGGCTTCAGTTTAAATGCACCGCTTAGAGGCATCACCATTGCCATTCATGAAGCACTTTCAAGTGAATTAAAGACAGTCCTCGATACGGATAACCCAGAACAGAAGCTTGCTTGTGACATAGCTGAACGGGCTGAGGAAATAATGTTTGACCAAAAGAGTCAGTGTGATCAGCTAGAGATAGGGGATATCTTATTCGTGAAACGTTGGCTGAAATGTGACGTTGGTCTCACCAAGGAGAACACCATCAATACGATGGCTGCTACCTCGGATGGTATGATGGCAGTAGGATACAGTACAGGGGGAATCGACGTCTTCAATGCTGATGGCCAACTACAGACAACAGTACTCAAAGACGTAAATATCCTAGGAGTAGGATTCCTTTCTGATGGTCGGCGTGTTGTACTATCCACCAGTAATATAATGACATTGTACACATCAGAATGGGAGATACAGAGCACAAGGTTTCAGACTCTGGCTCTTGATGAAGCAGGAATCGCTGACCTCACCATTGGCGATGAAAATCAGATCTACATCAGTTACAGGACAGCTAAGCAGATCCACGAATTCACACCAGCTGGTGGAAATGCCATAAGAGTGATTCCATGTCAAGGGTACGAACCTGAGCAGATCTGCAGCTTTCAGAATGGGTTCATAATAAAAACTAGCAGTAGTTCTGCCTGTACGGTGAGTGTCGTCGACTGTCAAGGTGTAATAGAACACACTGTAACAGTCGATAACGGTGCTTTCTGCCATTCTGCAGTATGTAGCGAAAGGTCTATCCTCATCTGTTCATTCAAGGCTGATGAGGGGATACTCACTGTCAAGGAGCACAGTGACGAGTTGGCTCCAGTTAAGACACTCGTTCATCACCGGATTGTGAAACCTGAAAGGCACTGGTTTTACCTTCAACAGTTTCGATCTGGAGAGATTGCCTTCTGTACGACAGAGAAGATTTACATCTTCGAATAGTTCAGTCAACCACCCCCCCCCAAAAAAAAAAATGATGGGTGTTTTGAGCCTTCCCTTCACGCGTAGCATTCTCCACTGAACCTGGTTCTATGTTGAAAAATATACTGTAAATATCGGTTTTCCGCAAATACAATGACATGAATCATTACTAAGTTCATTGATTACTTGTATCTTGTCTTCAAAGGACTTGTCCATCGGTGTCTTCGACCTACATCAGGAGTTTTGAGACGTTTGTGTTTTCCTTCTACAACACAACTCATTGCTAAATGTTGAAGACCAAGATAGTAGGTGACATCGACATATACTGTAATTTATATGAACATGATCAATGCTGGCTGTTTCAGCTCCCCCCCCCCCGCAACTTTCCGGGGGTCGTTGTCTTACGTCTTTTGGGGGTTCACAACTGACATGGCATTTCGTGTTTTCTGTCTGCCAAGCCTTTACCATGCAGGATCTAATAGTGGTATTGATAGGTGTGTGCAATGATCATATTTTAAAGATCAGTGTTTGGTAGTACATGTTTATCGTATTTTTTATAATGACATTTCATGAAGTCCATTTTATATATATGATTTATGCCAAAATAGAGTAAGCAATATATATATTTGTTGTGTAATGAAAAATGTTTGTTGCGTAATGAAAAATGTATTATATACGTTATATGTTATGACTGCAGAAGGAAAAAAGAAATCAAATCAAGTCAGTTAATTTTAATCTTAACCCAGAAATTGACTTTTTAGAACTTAAATCCGATCAGGAAAATTTCATTTCGAGCGTACTCCATTGTTCATGTTTCATGAACCATATATATATATATACAATTTATTTATCATTTTAC
The DNA here is from genome assembly GCF_018143015.1 of Lytechinus variegatus. Taxonomy (NCBI): domain Eukaryota; kingdom Metazoa; phylum Echinodermata; class Echinoidea; order Temnopleuroida; family Toxopneustidae; genus Lytechinus; species Lytechinus variegatus. The sequence goes on from NC_054749.1 coordinate 9,268,395, forward strand.
GCTTGGCGCAGGGGTTAGCAATGACACCCATAAGCCTATGTGTTTGATACTGAATTTATACTCTCCCGTTGGCCTGATATCACTTTTCCATGTCATGTTTGCTTATGTTTTGTTAATATGAAATTGAAATGAATAAATGAATGGAAAAAGACTTACCCATTATGTTATATTGACGTACAGAAACTTATTCCAACGGTATTTAGGATCTACTCTTGTTGTACTCGCTCTTACATAATGGGAAAAATGAAAAGTAAACGAGGTTTAGTTATACAAACTGAATCATATAAACTATAGACAGATTATATTTATACGGAAACAGTTGTTTGTGTGTTTGTATTTATTTCCATATAAGAATAATAAAATGTATACATGTTCAAGTTTAACATATCAAATACATCATATAAAATATGTAGGATGACCCCCCCCCCTTCAGCGGTATTAAAACTGTTCTTCCATGGGGTCCTAATCGCTCGATTTTGAGTTTTGAGAGGATTTGAGTTAAAGTCGGTATGAAGACGATGATAAGGACTTACATCTTGGAAGATGGTGATGGATCAGTTGGCTGTGGACGGTTGAGCATGATGATGATTGTGATGATTATGTTAATGATGAGGGGGATAAGGATGATGATCATCATCATAGTGGTGTTGGTGATTGTGGTGGAATTGGGTGATGATGGCAGCGGTGATGGTGGTGATGATGATTGATGATGATTGTGGTGGTGGCAGGGGCAGCGGAGCGAAGTTGAAAGTTGGGGGGGGGCACAGGAAAAAAGGCACCTTTTCTTTCTAGAAGGGCATAGGGCATTATTTAAAAACAAAGAAAAGATCTACCCCACTCACATGACCTCTGAAACGTATGGCACCATAAAATTTCTATAAAAAAAAGCTGCGAGCGAGCAATTATATGGTTACTAGGTAAGACCTATTGCAGGGCATAAAGTGATTGGTTCTCTACTTTTACAGATAGAGGAAGTGTCCCACTTCTCCCGCGTCCCACTTCTCCCCGCTCCCCCTACATTACACCATTCGTGTCCAGTATTTTTACTTGGAAAGTGAAAGGAAGTGAGATAATGAATGGGATAATGAAGAGTGTGTAAATGAGTGTGAGATGTGGAAAATGGGAAAGAGAAAGGGGGAGAGGGACTATGGCACCAAAGGTTCACTCTTAAAATGTTGGGCAACATATACTGTCCACACAACGATTGGTTAAAAAAAATATCCAACTCTGGGTAGTTTTCAGACAATACTGTGTAGTTTTCACCCAAAACACACATTATTGGTTTAAAACTACCCGGAATTGGATAACGTTTGAACCGATTGTGTGGACAGTATGATGCCCAAATATGGAGAAGGGGAAAGTGAAAGAGAAAGAGGAGAAGGGATAAAGGAAGAGAAATGGAGGTGAAAGAAAGATAGATTAGCAGTAGGGTAATAGAAGAGAGAGAGCGAGACGTGGAAAAAGGGAAAATTGACAACAGAGGGAATGAAAGAGAAAGTGAAACAGATGCTGGAAAGGTGGAATCGGGGAAAATGTGATTGAAAGCGAGATATGCCAGGAGAGAAGAAACAAAACTGAAAGAGAAAAATGATAAAGAGAGATAGAATATTAGAGAAAATGACAATGGGTTCAATGATATTTGGTCTAGTGAGGAGGGGAAGACTGATCCCCGGCTTTATATAAAAGCCTTTGGAAAGTGCCACTGTTTTAGCACACCAGCGAAATTTACCTACTTTAAAGGACAAGTCCACCCAACAAAAACTTGATTTTAATAAAAAGAGACAAATTCAACAAGCATAACACTGAAAATTTCTTAAAAATCGGATGTAAAATAAGAAAGTTATAGCATTTTAAAGTTTCGCTTATTTTCAGCAAAACAATTATATGAACGAGCCAGTTACATCCAAATGAGAGAGTTGATGACATCACTCACTCACTATTTCTTTTGTATTTTGTTATATGAAATATTTTTATTTTCTCGCCATTGTCATGTGAAATGACGTTTCATTCCTCCCTGAACATGTGGAATTCCATTATTTTAACATTTTGTGCTTCGCGCAAGGAGGTCCTAATTGTCAAATTCATAAAAATTGAAACATTTTATAATTCAGCACATTCGACACACGTTGCTTTTTGGTTTTGCATCACTGCGCATTACGATAAATCAAAATTTTATGTATTCAGGGTCACATTTTCTTACAGTTGCCTTCTGAGACTTTTCAACAGTAGATTTGTTCCCCCCCCCCCCACCCTTTCGCTTTATAAACAAGGTCCATTTCGATGATAGTATGTTTCATGGAATTTAAACATAAAGCACATTGTAAGCAATGAGTTTGAGAAATAAATGCATTTGCAAAGGTCCGGTGAATCTACTCTAGAGGATAAATTTCCTGGGGGGGGGTAACAGTCCCCGGCGGTAAAAATATATTTTCCTTGAAGTAGTTGTCAGGGGGTGTCAGTGTGGTGACTGCATGTTTTAGTGAGGTGATTGTGTTTTACAGTGAAGGTAACTGAGGTGATTGTGTTTTACAGTAAGGTAACTGTGTTTCATAGTGTGATAAATGTGTGTTTCACAAAACACACAGGTTTTTTTTTTACTATATTAAACTGAGGTGACTGTGTGTGATAACTGGGTTTCAGAATATTGGGACTGTGTTTAACAATATGGTGACTTTGTTTCGCAGTAGTGACTGCATTTCACACATTGGTCTTGCGATAATTATTCATTCAGATAGATTTAAGTTCAAATGTCTACCATGTTGGGTTTGTGTTTTGTTTACATTCTTCATACGTGTGTTATAGGAGGCTGCATCTTACAAGCTTCGCTTTTTAGCAGCCTCCTCCGTTTCCGACCTGTTATCTTGATTATTATACATAATAAGTTTCTTTGTTTTATTGATTATAATTATATCAAGATGTATGTAACAAAACTATTGTAAATGTAAATGATTGTTGGAAATGGAAATAAATGAAATGAAATAATTGTGCAAGACACATTTTGTTGTGTGTGTCAGAATTTGTGTTGCCATGGTAACAACTTATTATATGGCGAATATTAAGAAATATTGCAATTCAAACTACTTCATCAATTTCCAACAAATTCTCATGAAATTCGGCTCACACATTTGTCTTGGGGTAAAGATGTGCAAGAAACCTTTTTTTGCATTTATCAGAAATTGCATTGCCTTTGTAATAAAAAAAAAACCGGGAAAACTCCTTGTGGATCAAATTACTTCACCAGTATTTAGCCAGTGCTCAAGAAAGTTAGCATAACATTCATCTGGGGGTAAAGACATGCAATATTCATTTTCTAAATGTGTTCAAAACAGCATTACCATGGTAACGCCATTGGTTGGAGGTATTAATCGCCTTAGTGATGTTTCTGGTTATTTCTATGCCAAATTTTAAATATTTTCCAACAAACACAAAGGTGGCACATTACCATTACACGCTCTTAAGTCAATGGTGAAATTTTATCGCTCTGTTATACACTACACCTATGGTAGCCAATTCAGTTCCGAAAACATTTACGATGAAAAAATTAAAACGTCTAACATTTGATAACAGATGTATCTGCTATCTATGTGTCTTTGTACTTTTAAGCTTCCGTAAATATGTAATATGAACAGTCAAGGAAGTTCACGACATGCCAAGATGCGATACTATTACTTTTCCTGTTTAGTATCAAACGAATTTTGCATATGGGCGTTAAAACCCCTGATAATTTCACTTAGTAATATTGATAAATGTTGATGATATTGCTTTCAGCTTTCTTCGTTTGAAAGTAATACACACACGTGAAGAGCATGCAAAGCATGTACCATATTTAGAACTTTTGTACAAATTGATCTTATTACCGGCATTTAATGGTAAAGTAACATTATTTGAAATAAAAAAAAAATATATATAAGGGATGATAACTTGAATGGTGGAGAGAATGGTAAATATCTACGGAGGGCACGTGCGCCCCCCCCCCTTCGGGTAGCCCCCAAAACAAAGGGATAAAAGGAGGAAGGAAGAAAGAAAGAAAGAAAAACGTAGTGGGGAAAAAGGAAGAAATTGTTGTATTTTATACCATGTTATATTCTATTATTAAATTGATTATTAAATTGTATAATATAAGAAATATGTTTTTCATAACTTTATGAAACATAATTTGCTTAGGGCCTAGGTGAATTCGATTCCAAGCCCTTGCGTGTTTTCCTTCATTAAGAAATTCACCCACATTGTGCTGCACTGAACCCAGGTGAGGTAAATGGGTATCGGCATGAAGTAATTCCCCCCAAAAGCTGTGCGCACCGTAATCGGTAGACTAGCTTCGCTGGGGTAATGTAAGAGTGCCTTGAGCACCTAGCAAGGTTGATACGTGCGCTATACAAATCCTATATTATTATTTATAATATATTCATCACTCCTGGTCCTTGCATTTTCTGTTTGATGAGATGAATAATCATGTTCAAGGGTATTAAATATTACTAAGACACCCCAGTTTCATTTCAATATACACCAAGCAGATTTCATCGCACTGCGAGCTTTTATTAGTTTATGTAGTAACATATGCTTCTTTTTCATGACTACTTAAACTGATTGCCCCCTTTTAAGGTCTGAATATAAAATATGTCCAGCCCGTGCTTACGTTCGCATTAGTGGATTTTTGAATTCCAAAAAACAGACCTTAAAATGTCCCTTTTTCTGGTCTGAATATCACAAATACTGCTCGCGCTTGCATCATTTGGTCATTATATCAGGGGAGGACCCAAGATTTTATTCTGTTTCCTATTTCCCGATTTTAACCGGGACAAATTTCCGCCTTGCGTCCAAAACAAATTATTGTGGCTTCCGATTTGAACTGTCAATCAAAATGTGTAAATCCCCAGAATTGTAACCAGAAATATATATAATAGAGTTAATCTGTTATTGATTCTGGAATAATTATTTTGGTATGAGAAGAAATATAGTCTTTTCTTTTAAAATCTGCTAAAGATGCATCTGGAATCTTTTTAATAGGTTAGAGAACGTTATAGGCCTTCATCTCAGAATCATTCGCAGAAAGAGGGGATAGCGAAACGCTGACGCGAGATACAAGTTATTATTGGATCCTACCTCAGCTCAGGAATCTGGATTTTCTGCGCAAATAAGATTGACAATTCAAAAAGGTTGACTTCATCGAGGAGTATTGACGGATTTTGAAAGAGAGCACACGAAAGGACGTCCAGAGGTGAGCGAAGGCGATTCGAGTTTAATAATACCGACTGGTTAATTTTACAGGGAGGCAAATTAAAAGTTTGCTCCGACGTGTGTGAATAGTCTATTCAATCAAAATAAATACCACCTCGTTTACACTGAATGCACTCTAAAAACACTGAGTAAAAGTTTACCGAAAATTGGGTAGAAAGCCTGTTTACTGGGTAATTTTTCGCCACATATTGGTCAAACGCATGTTTTAAGGGAATTTTAAGGCAACATTGCGTAAAAATTTACCATATATTTGGTATGTTTTTACCCAACAAACATGCATGGTCCTATTTTACCCGATATTGGTAAATTTTTTTTAGAGTGTGGCCATTTGTTCTACGGGTATACATCGGGTAAAAAAGTATCCAATCGCTTTGCATATATCCCCCGGCTGAGTTCTGCAGAAAATATCAGTCAATTTGATCATTGGACATTCAAATGCAAGCAATTTATTTCAGACGCTTGATTTTGAGTAGCTTTAGATTAAAACTGAATGTTCAACCAGATTGAAGAAACATCATTTAATTTCGGCAAGTTCAGTCGAGGATTCATTTTCATCTTTGGGCAATCACTTCGAAATTTCTTCCGCAGAATTTAATGTCAATGGTCTCTTGATCTTCATAAATTTCTTTCCCGATTCCTCCTGTCATTTAGTCTAAACATTTTTCTCTTTTTTCTAATTTATTTATTTTCTGTTTTTGCTTTATGGTTTCCTCTCTGCAATGGCAATTACTTCTCCTTAAGCCCATTGCAATATAACCTCATTTCGTGTTATTCTTCCGAATTCTATTTTTCATTAATTTCATGTGATAAAATACCATTCAAAACCATCTGCAAGTCAATGTCAAAAGTATTTGTATCATTACATTATCATTACCAAATGTTCTATCGGTATAATATATCGAATGCAAAGTAATTCTTAAAACTTTTTCTTTATAAATATAACCTTTTATGTGCTTGGAGAAGAATTCGCAATTAACATTTGCGTTAAAGATGCCAATTAATGGTGACGTAATAAAAACTTTTTATATTCGTTTTTTTTATTCTTTTAAGTGCTTCCGTCAAACATGTCAAACCTTCAGTAATAATATACTTCGATTTTGCTAAGCCGGTATAGTTCAGAATGGATTGTATAATTATTTGCATAATTTAGATAAGAAATTGGAAGGATTATAGTTTAAATTAATGAGCGCTGAGGAATACAGGAGAAAATGAATTAGATTAATTTTCCCCTGCTTGCCTCAGCGCTAGAGAGAGATAGAGAGGGTGTGTGTGTGAGGGGGAGGGGGGTGGAGAGAATGGAGGGCGTTGAAAGGGGTTGCCCCGATTACCTTCTAGCTCGCATGTCAGGGTTGTGAAGGTGTATCCCCATCCCTGGGATCAAAATAAGTTTTGGATTGAAAAAATAGTTCACAGTTGTAGTATGTAAACAAAATCCTTTACGATGGAACGGTGAGTGTGTATTATTGTAGGATGGTAAGCATGGTATATTGCGAATGGAGGGGGTTGAAGGCATGGGCGTAGCGAGGGGGGGCAAGTACCCCCCGGCGTCTCCCTGAAAAAAAATGGCGGGGCAAAAACTTAGGGGAGACAGAAAGAAAAAAAGACGAGAAAAATTTTAGGAAAACGAGTGAATAAAATAAGATGAGGGAGAGACTTGCAAAAAAAATATTTCATGTCACTTTTTTCTAGTTACCTCTCAAATCGTAAGCAATGCACCATTTATAAAGCCAGGCTGACACTTGCACGACTTTTGGCCACGATTTTGTCGTGGCAAGGCGTGCCATTTTAGGGCACGAACTGGGAGGCTCCCGCACTGTTTACGACTTGTTCAAGCATAGTTCACGACGAGTTCATGAATAGTTCACGAATGCGTGCCCGTCAGTGTCCACGTTGACACGAGATAGCACGACGAGTTCACGCATAGTTTGCGCATAGTTTACGCACTTCCCGCATTGGCACGACGAGTTTGCGCAATTCGGACGATGTCGTGCTGAACTATTCGTGATCACGGCGTGAGCTGTTCGTGAACTTTACGTGGCAGTTTGTTACAGTCGTCGCATGGCGGGCACTGTCACGCACTGGCACGAATCCTCCCGCATCGTCCCGACGAGTTCACGACGAGTTCGCGAACAGTTTGCGAATAGTTCACGACCCGGTCGCTAACTTTTGTCGTGACCAAAATTTCGAACACTTCAAAATTCTCGTCCCGACATGGCACGCAGTCATGACGTGTCACGACGTATTTACGCACACTTCACGCCAGTTCACGACTAGTTAAATTGCGACTGGCATGACTTGAGTCGCGCCAATGCGTGACACAAAATCGTGCAAGCGCCAGGCTGGCTTAACTCCGTTCAGTCTGAATTTAGGACAGCTGAATGTGGAGTAGGCCTACCTCAAGGGTCATTACTTGGCCCATTGTGTTTATTTTCATTTATTAATGATATTTATCGTTCGTCAAATCTCCTTTCCTTCATCATTTACGCCGACTATACCAATGTTGTTTATTCGGATAGAAATCTCTTTCACTTGTGTGAAACTGTAAATACTGAACTAACAATGTTTGTAAATGGTTTTGTGCAAACCAGCTTACCATTAACTATAGAAAATGCAATTCATTATATTCCGTAATTCCACAAGGAGTATTGATCTTAATAATATAGCGGTGAAGCTTAACCAAATTATTCCAAGAGTTGAAAATACTAGGTTTCTTGGCGTTATCATGGATAATGATTTAAGATGGATGCATAACATAAATGAAATTGAGAACAAAGTTGCAAAAAATATTGGAATAATACATCGCCTAAAACTGTATTGCGTACATTATATTGCTCCTTAATCTTGCCATATTTTTTATTATTGTTATTTGGTCTGAGCGAACACATACTAATCCAATCTTTAAAAATTATGTTCCCTTCAAATAAACGTGTGCGTATTATTTCTCCAGACGAAATGATACCACTAGCAAATACTAAAAAATTGTTTCATTCCCTAAAATTGTTGAAATTAGACGACATCAATAAACATAAACAATGTCATTTTCTCTACAGGTGTTTAAGTTCTCAAATTCCACAAAGATTTAGTGGTTTGTTTATGCAAGTTTCAAACATATATCATTTTGATACCCGCTCAAATAATCAAATTACAATTCCCAAACATAGAAAAATAATCTTCCAACACAACATTCGTTATACTGGCCCCAAAATATGGAACGAAATTCCGGATTACATAAAACAATTTCTATCGACAACTAGCTTGAAGTATAAAATGAAAAAAAAAACTGCTTCTGTCATTTTTTATATATTTTCCACCTTACGTTTCCTTTTGACTTTAAGTTAACTTGAACCATGGACATTTGTTGTTGCGGCCTTTATATTTTGCCCCCTCTGATACATTTGTTGAGCATTCTATTTTATTCAGTAATTTATGCCCGCCTCCCCACTCACGTCAGATCAGGTCAGAACGCTTACAATGCTTACTAAAAATTCTGCTCGCGCTTAGCGTTCGCGGTAATAATCTAGTTACATACCCATGTTGTTCAGGATCACAAACATTGCCCGGAGCGTTAAATTTTTCAGGACAAATACATGAAAGTTAAAAAGGATTTAACTCGCGCTTCGCGCTCGCACTTTTTACACAGGGCTTATGAGATTATTTTATTTTATGATGTTTTATAAGAATAATGGTAATTAGAAGTGACTGTGAGGGCAACAACAAAAATAAATTTTGAGCGGCCGATCGGGGAAAATAATTTTGGCCCCACCTCCTATTGGCGAAAACTGGATTCACCCCTGTGACCCATACACAGAAAAAAATTGTTGCCCTCCCCCATTAAACGATGAACCCCAGTAACCCCCCGCCCCCGGAAAAAATACTAGCTACGCCAGTAACGCCACTGGCGTGACTGGTTGAAGGGGGTTTCCCGGTTATTTTCTAGCTGACATGGATGCCAAATTTTTTGTAAATTTGAAAGCCGCAACAGCAGAACCATGTACGGGGGTCCAAACAGGATTTTACGAAAATACTGGTAAATAACATTTCGATGATTCTTGCACGGATGCGGCATGTACAAAAACTGAATCCACCACGATGGGCGAATGGTGAGAGGCATTATGGCAAACTTGTGAGTGTAGAGTGTTGAAGGGGTTTCTCCAATGAGTTTCTAGCTAATCGTATTGACGTCGAGGTTGTAAAGGTGAAGCCGAAAAAACCTGCACGGGGTCGAAAAGGGAATGAATTTGGATTCTTTACAAAATAGTAAATATTTATTCGAAGATTCCTGGAGGTTTCACAAGCGTTAAACATTTCCCATAGACTCGTGTGTTACTCATTAAAAATAATGATGAAAATGGAGGGTCGAATGTTTACTTCCTGTCCAGTGGATATCTGACATTCCATATCTGACCTGACATTGGGACCTCGACCGGCTCATTCTAAAAAGTAAATCGACATTTATGAAGACATCTCCTGACAGGATCATCACATCAGGTACGGAAATGAAGGACTTCTGTCAAATTCATCATCTGACACAGTAAACTTGCCCTAATTCATCCGCCAGTCAAAATAGTTCAAAAGTTGGTGACATTTCTTACCAATTTGGGAAAAGAAAGAGCAGTAAATACTCCCTATGGAATCATTGTTCAATGACAGGGGCGGAAATCTCTCCCAAAAGGTAGGGGGGACAAGGGGCTGGAAAATTTGACAAGCAAAAAAAAGGGTTATCACCCCAAATTTAAGGACGTTTCGACGAAATTTGACAAGCATAAAAAAAGGGGAAAAGGATTATCATTCCAAAAGTAAGGTCATCTCGTCCTAAAAATACATGTTTTATTTCGATTTTGAATGATGTATTTCTTACCATCAGAAAAGACCACAAATAGTAGGGGGGACATTTGATATATTTAATTTTTTCTTTTGTATAATTTTCTCTTTTTTTGTATATATATATTTTTTTACTGTGTAGGCCCACTCAGTGCGTCGGCATACCTGGAACATCCAAGCATTTTCTGTCCCTTTGAATATTTTTTTCTTGCTGATAATACGAGGGGTGCTGGTTTGCTTATGCTCTTGTGTGGTTCGGTTCCATGCCGTATTTATGTTGCATCGGACGGTCATAACAAGGACAAGTTTTATTATGTACGGCACCCGTTATCTCGCTATTTAAACAACAGTAAAGATGATTTTTTTAATATTACATTGCAATATTCGTAGTGCCAATAAAAATGTTGATGCTTTGCATTCCCTTTTACTTATTCGAAACTCAACTGTTTGGTTATAGGCTTGTCAGAAACCTGATTACTTTTGAAACTGAAACTGATCCCCCCCCCCTGGGATTTCCGCCCATGGTCGATGATCAATCGTATGCAAATTCGAAATTTGAGAATGAATATCTTTTGCCTTTCTGTTGTGAACACGCTCGTGCGACCTGGATGTAAACTGAGAGTGTGTATCATTATGGGATGGCAAACATGCAGCACATTCAGTACATGACATCCTTGAATATAACGTTGCAAACGACTGGGAGGAAGTGCAATTAAACCATACCATTGTCTTATCCTGAGGGACTCACACCACTCCTTAGGATCGATGTTTTGGCATCTATGTTTTTTTCTCTGAGAATTCATTTACAAGAATTGTAATCGGTATATCAAACTAGTGAAGCAGAATTACTTTCAAGCCACAGGTGTGTATTTTTTCATCTTTGGAATAACATGCATGTTTGGTGCTGATACATGTATAGGAGCAGGACCACAGTATCCTGGATAACGGAGGATATAACAGTGTTGTATTTAATTTACTACTCTGGTGCTAGCTATTGATGAAAGTCCGCGAAGAGAATTATACATTACCAGTAATAAAGGTAAGCAAACCCATTGAAACCAAGAGAGAGGGGGATCAAGAGAAGGAGGGGAGAAATAGAGTGAGAAGGAGTGAAAGAGACGTGGGAACGCCAAAAAGTAGAAAGGGGATGAAAAGAAAGAGCGGGAAAACCCCAAGGCTGCGGCCAAGATCCCGTTCTCATTACCAACCTACAACTGGAAAGTAGTTCGGTGGAAAAAAGTGAGTTAGGAGAGTAACGTGAAATGAGAACATTCGAAGCGGTCTTGGAAGCGATCTTCCAAACCAGTTCGGAAAACCATCTCAAGATGTACGGTGGTTTTCAAGATTGCTTTGCCTCGTTATACTTGTTTTCGCGTGAGGATATGATGCGGTTTTAAATTTCGCGCGGAACATGTCACCTTTCTGAGAACGTTCCCGTAGCAACAAGACCGCTTTACGTTAAGCGGGTTTTGAAAACCACTTTGGGGTGATTAAAGGGATGGTCGAGGCTGAAAATATAAATGTAGTAAAATTCACAGAGCAAAATGCTGAAAATTTCATCAAAATCGGAAAACAAGTAACGAAATTATTGAATTTTAAAGTTTAGCAATATTTTGTGAAAACAGTTATATGCACATCGTAATGAATATTCATTATGTGGGCTGATGATGTCACATCCCCACTTTCCCTTTTCTCATGTCATAACATGAAATCATAAAGGGTTCATTTGTATACATGTGAAAAAGATGTGTATCCATTATGATGTAATAAGTTTCGGCATTAAATAATGCAATTGATCAGTTGTCAATCCAATTGTTTTAGTTCTTGGTAGAAAAATTTCGAATAAACGTAATTTCATATAATAAAATATAAAAGAGCAAGAGGGGATATGACATCGTCGGCCCACCTATTGAATATTCATAAAGACATGCCTAGATCTATTTCCCAGAAATAATGCAAATCTTTAAAATTCAATAACTTGGTTATTTGTTAACCAATTTTGATCAATTGTTCAGCATTTTGCTTTGAAATTTTACTCTATATATTGAGATATAGATATCTGCAGCGTGGAACATCCCTTTAAATGGAAACGTTAGCCAATCGTTCTTCCTGTAACGGTTTCCACTAGTATATTTTTTAGGATTTTTTTTCTTTTCCTCGTTCAGTGGTACTTTATTCTTCATATTCCTTTCTCATTTTAACAATTTCTTTCGAGGCACAGTGCGTGTAGAGTTACATAACAAGTTACATATAAACATGTAACAGACATCAACTATTTAATCTAAAATGTAATAAAGATGAAATTTCTCTATATGGTTAAAGCTCTTTGAATATTTGAATTAAATGAACACTGGATATCAATCGCCATTTTACATTAAAAAAGTATCTCTTTCTGTTTTTAGGATTGTAATGAGGACAATGCCTAATTGAATTACCATCCTGTCAAGGCGTGTCTTTCAAAAAGCTGATCGTATATACATCCCCCTTGATTCTCTCTCTCGACCTTTATCTCTTTTTGCCTGTGCTTATCCTTCTTTTCCTTTACAACCTTCTATTCCATGTTATTATACATTGTAAGTAGACTTAAGTTTTGATAAAGAATATTGTAATTATGTTTTTCGTTCATTTGCTTTGCCATATGTCTAGTACTTCATGAGTTCTTGTAGATTGACCTTTCCAACATGTGCTGCTGGTCAATATATCAAAAAACATAATAAAAATAAATGAATTATCATGATAATAGCGAGCTTTCGCAATTGCAACGGGGACAAATTCTACAACATAATAAACCTATTATTCATGATTCAGCTTTTCGTTCACACACTGACCCACTATTTTTTTATAGCAAATTGCTGAAGATAAGCGACCTATATTTATTTCATTTAGGACAATTTATGTTTAACTTTGACAAAAATACACTTCCACGTGTATTTGATTCTATGTTTCCTCTTAATCGGTCTTTTCATAATTACCCTACTAGGCAATCTAACGAATTTCATTTACCCCGTTTTAGAACTTTATTGGCAAAGAGTACATTTATGTTCGATGGCCCTAGATTTTGGAACTCCCTCGACAATAACATAAAAAACAGCCCTTCCATTCATTCTTTTAACAGAAAACTTAAAAACGTCTTACTTAAATCCTACCGAGGTCTTCATTACTAATTCCCGCTCGATATCATCTCCTCTCAGACTTCAAGTTATTTTTGTTAGTCTTTATCATTTTTTTTTAATCCTCTCTTTTCGATCGTAAATTGTCCTAATTCTATTTTACGTTTATTTCTCCTTTTGTCGTCCTGTTTTGTCTTTTTCAATGTATTCTATTATTTTTCGTTTTGTCTTGTTCTATGAGTTATCCTGTTCTTTTTAATCTATTCAGTAAATCTCCGTAGGCAAATAGCAACCATTGCATCTCTCTCTCTTTCTCCCTCTCTCCTCTATTCTCTTCCTTTAGGGGGGGGTTCACATTATACAAGCTATATATGCTTTTTAGTGAATTCCCTATTTCCACAGATCCTTTTTTTCTATCCAAACTATATATTATTTGTCTATAAAATATTTTGTATTATTTTTTATATGTTAGTTATCATGATAATTATTATTAAATTATTGTAATTATTATAATCTATGAAAATGATTTGTATCAATATTTATGTTATTTCTGTTGGAAATAAATCTGAATCTGAACCTATTGAAAATGCCCGTCAAATCAAAATGAGCAGCTGTAATGTCTTTGTCAAATATTGCTGAGCCGGGACAGCTGATGGTCGTAACATTCTGAGCAGACAAGAAATGACAAATGTTGTTTGTCCAGACGACGGACAACAACACTGTTTTATTCAACGAATTTCGATAAAGACTGGGTTGCCATAAAGGGCGCTGACAATAGATTTTCTACGTTCCAGAAAGCGCCTGTGTAGTGCGTAAACTCCCTTTCGATGATATCATACCATTATAATAATCGTATTTTCATTATCATTTCAGCGTATTCTTGCAGACAGCGCCACTTATGACAGTTCGACATCTAACAGTACAGAAGCTGCTGTCATCAACGGTGAATTCTGGCATCATAGCAGTTTTGCCTTCATCTGACATCTGAATCTTCTGCTCGATGTCCAGTTAGTAAATCGTCTCGTTATAACTGACAAATTGGTATTATCGTAGCTTCTGAATTATACATCGATGGCTTCCATGGATCACATATTACCGCCAAATTTACAGTGCCCAATATGTTTTGAGCTTCTAGATGATCCTAAACAGTTAACTTGTGAGCACACATTTTGTAAGAGATGTGTTCATGATTTGTTGGCATGCTCTTCACAGAGTGATGAAAATTGCCTAAAATGCCCAGTTTGTCAGAGCACGACGGATGTCGGTGGTGGTATTATAGGAAATCTCAACACAAATGTTCCTCTCAAGTGTCTTCTAGAAGAGTACAGAAGTAAGAAGGGCCTTTGTGGAATGTGCGATAAAAAAGCAAAAGCCAAGCTCTATTGCCGTGACTGCGAAAATGAGATGTGTAGAGGTTGCCTAAAAATCCATAACAAGTGGTCGCCTAACCTCAAGCATGAAGTTATTGCCTTAGCAGAGATCAGAAAAGGGGTGATGGTCTTCAACGAAAAGGTGTACTGTCAAGAACATAAGTCCGATGGGAAAGATCATGTCTGTACCGATGTCTGTAATACTTGCAACAAATTTATTTGTATGAGATGCCGAATGCTGTTTCATGAAAAGAAAGGTCATTCCGTCATTGACGCTGAAGACTACAAGAGTTCTATCCGAAAAGAAATTGAATATCTCATTGACCAAGGAAAAACAAAAAGTAAGACTCTCAACAAGCATGTTGCCTATGTTATGAGTCAAATGGACCGTGTTATCGATCACACTGACAGCATACAGGCTCAAATAAACAAGGATTATAATGACATGTGCAAGAGACTAAAGGAACGAAAACGTGCACTAGATTGGCAGTTGTATGTTCAGAAGAAGGAACTCTGCCAGAGACTGGAGGAAATGAAAGACACCAGTGTAAAAATGGTCGTGAATATCGAGAAAGCGAGTGAACTGGCTGGCTACAGTTTAAATGCACCTCTTAGAGGGATCACCATTACCATCCATGAAGCACTATCAAGTGAATTAAAGACAGTCCTCGATACGGATAACCCAGAACAGAAGTTTTCTCGTGACATAGCTGAACGGGCTGAGGAAATAATGTTTGACCAAAAGAGTCAGTGCGATAAGCTAGAGATAGGGGATATCTTATTCGTGAAATGTAGGATGAAATGCGACGTTGGTCTCAACAAGGAGAACACCATCAATACGATGACTGCTACCTCGGATGGTATGATGGCAGTAGGATACAGTACAGGGGGAATCGACGTCTTCAATGCTGATGGCCAACTACAGACAACAGTACTCAAAGACGTTAATATCCTAGGGGTAGGATTCCTTTCTGATGGTCGGCGTGTTGTACTATCCACCAGTAATATCATGACATTGTACACATCAGAATGGGAGATACAGAGCACAAGGTTTCAGACTCTATCTCTTGATGAAGCAGGAATCGCTGACCTCACCATTGGCGATGAAAATCAGATCTACATCAGTTACAGGACAGCTAAACAGATCCAGGAATTCACACCAGCTGGTGGAAATGCCATAAGAGTGATATCATGTCAAGGATACGAACCTGAGCAGATCTGCAGCTTTAGGAATGGGTTCATAATAAAATCTAGCAGTAGTTCTGCCTGTTCTGTGAGTGTCGTCGACTGTCAAGGTGTAATAGAACACAATGTAACAGTCGAGAACGGTGCTTTCTGTCCTTCTGCAGTATGTCGTGAAAGGTCTATCCTCATCTGTTCATTCAAGGCTGATGAGGGGATACTCACTGTCAAGGAGCACAGTGACGAGTTGGCTCCAGTTAAGACACTCGTTCATCACCGGATCGTGAAACCTGAAAGGCACTGGTTTTACCTTCAACAGTTTCGATCTGGAGAGATCGCCTTCTGTACGACAGAGAAGATTTACATCTTCGAATAGTTAAGTCAACAAAAAAATGATGGGTGTTTTGAGCCTTTACTTTCACATTCCCTTTAGGCGTAACAGTCTCCACTGAACTTGCTTCTATGTTGAAAAATATACTGTAAATATCAAATGAATCATTGTAGTAATTACTGATAGGCTACTTTTATCTTGCCTTCAAGAGACTATCCATCGATGTCTTCATCTTAAATCAGGAATTTTCAGAGGTTTCTTCTGCGTCTTTCCTTCTACAATACTTCTCAACACTACAAGTTAAAGACCTATTAAGTGACATCTACATACTTATATTTATGCACATGATCAACACTGGCTCTTTCAATGTCGGCATTTGCGGGGGGATCTGTTATCTCACTCTAAATATGCGTTCACAATTAACATGGCAATTCGTGTGTTCTGCCATATACCTTTTCCACGTGGGATCAATTATTATTTACTAGTGGTATTTATAGGTGTGTGCAACGATTATGTCATTGCTTTGTATATAAAAATTGATACGATTTTTGTACTGCTTCGTGATAATTAATTTTATATTACATGTATTACATTCATTTTAAAGGCAGCATTTTTTTTAAATAGAAATTTGATATTACTTGTACATTTTCACATGGATTGCCAAATTCAAATGGGAATAAAGTGTGACTACAAATTAGGCGTATGTACCTAAGTCCATTAGGTTTAACGCTTAATTTTATTTAGATGGATATCCGCAAACACTTTGATCAAGTAAAATATCTGCAATATTTCAGTCTTGTTAATATAAAATCCTGTCGCAAGCTCGCAGAGTTTGATTGAAAATTTCAAAATATAATCTTTGTCGCTTGTAATATTGTGATGGGTTCCTCCCGTCACTCTCTCCTTTCTCTCTTCTATTAACTCATTAGACGGGACCCAGATCAGTTAATTGTGTCATTCACTCACGTGGTCAGCTTCCAATACCAGATCTCTCCCAAAACACATCCATAAATACAACCAACGCATATAAATTATACTTGAAATCAATCTTGAAGTTACAGCACTTTATTTCCGGGTAACTTACCCTTATATTAGTACAAAACACTGTGTCACACGAGCGGCACCTCGAGATCATCTGCAGCGCCCGGCACGTACGTCCTCCCGCAAGGCCTCATAAACCGCAACTAACCATTTTCAATGGACCGAAGGACATACGTGCCGTGCGCTGCAGCCGTCTCGCCACGCGCACGCATGTTTACAATAAACTGACTTCGTTACAATATCAAATACAAAATGTCTAAATGCTACATACGAATGTTATGAATACAGAAGAAAAAAATAAATCAAATCAATTGATAATAATCTTAATCCAGAATTGGACGTTATAGTATTTACATCCGATCAGGCCTTCATCATTTCGAGCGTACTCCGCTGTTCATATTACATGAACCATAATATATTCAATTTATTTATTTATTTTGCGCTTGGTTAAAGATGGCACACATAGGCCTATGTGTATTCTGGCATGTTTGATACTGAATTACTCTCCTGTTCACTGATATGTATGACTTTGTCATGTCATATCATCATTTTGCTTATGAAATTGAAATTAATAAAATTGATGAAAGGATAACGATTTACCAACTATATTCTAACGGTATTTGGATTTTCTTTTATCGCTTAAAGTACTCGTGTGAAGAATGAACATTAAATGAGCTTAAGTAATACAATTGAATCTTATAAGCTAGACAGATTATATTCATACGAAAATACTTTGTCCACACTTGTGATTTAATTGAGTTTTCCACAAGATTTTATTGAAAGTTTGTATGAAGACGATAATAATGATTGAAATCGACGACTAGATATGGTCTGTAGCTTGGACGATGGAATCAAGTCGGCTGTGGACGGTTGAGCATGGTGAAATAACGATAATGATAAAGATGATGATGATGCATGGAAGTACGAGTGCTGAAGCACCTCCCATTTTTTTTGTTAGGAGTGCTGCGTGTGTTCTTTCCATAGGCAGCACTCCCTGGAAATGACAAACGACAGAAATGTAATGAAAATGAACGACGTTTTGTAGGACCTCCCCCCCTTCATAATTTTCCTCCAATGCATGAAATAGTGCTTAACACCCGGCCCTTTTCAGATCGGGACATCAAATATTTTCAGCTCGCGCTTCGCTCTCGCATTTTTGATTTTCATTAAAAAATGTATTTAGAATGCCATATTCTAGGTCTAAATCTTAACATGCGCACGCATATGTTTATTTAGATACGCAGCTTGTTATTTATTATTATGTAAACGTGCTTAAATTATAAAGATTCAGAGAAGAAAATCGAACTTGTGCTCGCGTTCCGAGCTCACATTATGATGTAAGATACCCAATAAAACGTCCCGATTTAGGTCTGAAATCTCAATTTTGTTTTCGTTCGCGCTTCGCGCTCGCATAAATCGTAAAGTTGTATACCGATCCTGTTCATGATTACAAAAGTGCTTAGAATGTCCAGTTTTTAGGTCGGAATGTCAAAGTTTTCAGCTCGCGATTGTTGATATGTATCGTCTTCATCGGTAACTGTAAACATTCCTTATCAGGCCAGGGGCCCGTTGCAGAAAGAGTTACGTTTAAACGCATGTCAAAAAATCAATCGCAAGTCAAAAATGCGCGATGTTGATTGGTTGAAAATCAAGTTGCGCGTGATTTTTAGAGTTGCGTTTGATTGCAACTCTTTCTGCAACGGGCCCCTGAACGTATGTTAAAAATATCTGCCTCCGCTGATCGCGCTCGGAATAATTATTTGTTACATATATTACGCATCTTGTTCAGGATCACAAACATTGATGATAATGGTGATCGTGGTATGGTGGTGGGAGTGATGATGGTGATAATATTCATGCGTAGGAAGATGGTAATAATTGTGGTCGTTGCAGGGATGGTGGTGGTTTTGACGACGATAATGATGATGGTGGTGGTGTTGGTGTAATTTTTAAGCTCATAACCCAAAATTCGTCTGGTAACCATCCACAACGGAACTTTTTTTTATCTTTAAGATTTAGAGTGTATCTTACATCATGCATGCTTAATATGTTTTTTCTGGTATTTTTCCTGGAAAGTGAAAGGAAGTGAGATATATGGATGGGATGGAGAGGGATTGGAAGAGGGTGTAAAAGAGAGTGAGATGTGGAAAATTGTAATGGGGAAAGAGGATGGCAGAAAAGGTTAAAGAGAGTAAGAGAGAAAGAGAGAGGAAGGGATTAAGGAAGAGAAATGGAACGGAAGTGAAGAAAGATAATAGATCAGAAGTAGGGTAATAGAAGAGAGAGAGCGAGACGTGGAAAGAAGGAGAATTGACAACAGAGGAAATGAAAGAAAAAGTGAAAAGATGATTGAAAGGTGGAATCGGGGAAAATGTGATTGAAAGCGAGATATGCTAGGAGAGAAGAAACAAAATTGAGAGAGAAAAAATAAAGATAGATAGAATGTTAGAGAAAAAGTGAAAAAAAAATGGCTTCAACGATATTTAGTACGGTGAAGAGAGGAAGCTTGATCTCGGGCTTATATCCCTATAGAGACCAAGATTTTAAAATATTACTTTTCAGTGGGCGAGTAATAGTGAACGCAATATGACATGCAAATGTATAATTAACAAGTTGGACCTCTTGACAGGAGTAGCAAGACCTAAAAAGAAAGATTATGTTCATCGTAGGGCCAACAATTTGTGTCGGCAAAAATAAACCTAGAACCACAAATTGTCTCATATCATCTCCTTTCTTCAACCACTAGTCTGGTGCGTAGTACAGTGAATGTGTGTCGTTGCCTATGGTAAGGTTGTGTGCGTTGTGTTAGAGGCGAGTGTTATGTGAGGGAGGGTGAGAGATGGTATGTGTATATATGTGTGTATTATTATTATTATTTATTAGTATTAGTTTTGGGGGTTATATCCACTTGGTCTAGCAGTAGCAGTTGGTCAAACTCTCTGACCATACGAGCTTACCCATTTGCTCTTGCAACAGTTTGGTCTAACTTCCACTTGGCCTAATATAAAGGAATCGGTCAAATATAATTTGTTGGTATAATTGCCGAATCGTCGAATAGCCAAATGGTTCGTTTATATCCCAAATATAATTTCCAGTCTAGGAATTAGACCAATTAGATATATTAGACCAAATAGAAAAGGAAATTAGACGGAATGGTAAATAGGCAAAATGACAATTAGACCAAAAGGTACAATGGTTGTAGATGAATTGGAATTTGACCGTGGTATAGGATGAGGCTAAATGCATGGTCATTAGTCAAATCGGGTTTAGACCAGCTGACAATTTACCTTTAGGGAGGCTAATGGAGAGAAGAGCAGCAGAGCCCGTGGAAAATCCAGTTTTTACCCACATGGTCTAACAACAGTTGCAATAATTCTCCATTTGTCTAATATGGGCTTAAACATTTGGTGTACTAATAGTTTGGTCTAATTTGGAATTGGTCTAATATATACTTGGTCTAATTCTCATTTGGTCTTATGACCAATTCGTCTAATAGCCAAACGGTCTAATTGCATTTGCAACTCTATATGACCTTTTTTTGTTAAATGTTAAGTGAAATGGGGCGACAATATGTGGTGTTCCCTCCTCCACAAATAATTGTTGTCTAAATGATGCGACAATATTTGCGCAGGGGTGACAATTCGTGGTGTAAAATTTTGCACAAATTCTCGAAGGGGGGGGGGGAATTTGTGGTGTCACACCCTTCCCCCCCCAAAAAAAAGTAATGAATAAAAATGAAAATAAAATGAAAAAATGTAACAACAGGATAACTGAAGAATAGCGTCACAATTTGAATGACAATTTTGATTGACTTTTAGTTTGCTAAAGGGGCTAAAGACTTCTACCCGAGTTGCTTCGTTCATTTGAAGTTTTATATCAAAGAAGATAATTATCCTCCAAATGGATACCATACCACTCTTGTTAGTTTCAAGTGTTTGCCCCTATTTATCGATTCTACTTACAATGATCGTTGAATAGTGACCAGCCGAATATTGAATATATAATGATAAACTTTTTAACTCAAAAAGGATTCAAAAGCAAAATCCGAGGGTTCTTCGAGTATAAGTGAAAATGATAAACAAAATAAACAGAATTTATAATTCTTATGTAACCTGCATAAAATTGCAAGAGAGAAAAACAATGTTCAAGTTTTAAGCAATAAATATTAGAAAAAGTTACATTCATTTTTATATTCGTAACATTTCTGTTAAAATTCATTTCATCAGTTCATTAATAAGTTGAAAGACGGAATTGGCTCTGGGTCAATATCGGTAGAGCGCCATCAACCGTACCGGCATGCATAACGCAGCGCAGCGATCGCGATCGAAGCTTCTTCATCAACCAAGATGGATTTTATCAACAGAGTCAGTTCTCCGATGAACTTATATTCTGAAGATTCATTAGAGACGAAAGAAGAACTTGATGCAGCTCGTGAAGAAGTTTTGAAGCAGCAGAAGAAGACAGCCCGTATCCTTAAAAAATACCTAGTAATAAATTACAGGGAAATTTATCCAAACAATTATGGGACGCTTTGACATAGTGACGGTTGCTAGGACCTTCTTCGTAACTCGGGGAGCTCCGCCGCCGAAGCTCCGGCGGCCGCGGCCGAGCACGGATGCCTTGGTAGTGTCGAAGATCGCGGAGGCAACCGGGCCGAGTAGGCGTAGTTGCTGAAGAGTTGAAGAGTTGGAAAAAAATCAAACTAAAAAAATAGCAGGGCAAGTCCAAGAATTCACGCGCGTTACGTATGGGACATTTCAGAGGCTTCAATGACCTGAAAAATAGTGTTAATTGACTTTGATTAGATTGAATACCCTCATGATGGTAGACATCTAGGAGAAGAATAATCATGGAAAAAATGGTGACATATGACCTTGACCTTTTAGAGAGGAAAGATGGGCCGTTACGTATGGGACGCAGAAAAAAGACAATTTTTAGAACATTTTTTTCAAGTTGAGAATTCTCTGAAAGTATTTCATTTGACAACTTGTAACTTAGTGTGATAGAATTCACAATACTCTAGTAGGCCTATATCTAAAGTAAGGCAAGTTTCATGTCATAAGTCAAATCCCTCTAATTACAGACTCTAATTAAACAAATTAATGACATGTTACGTATGGGACAGTTACGTATGGGACATTTTGTCCCCATAGAGAACGTACACAATTTTCCCCATAATTAAAAAAATTGAAATAATTTAAAATATAGAAATAACCAAAGAGTTTCTGTCTTTTCAAATGTTCTATTGAGACATATTTGATATGACTGAAAAGGAAATTAGCCATTTTAATATTTTTTTTTCTTGTTTTTCATGGTTTCATGAATTTCTTATGTATTTCTATTGTTTTTTATTTTTTTCATATTTTTCCATTTTCAAAATTTTTTCGCTTCAGTTGTTTTCATTAATCAGTATTTATAACAAATCAGTCTTTAAAAACTAAAGAAAAGGTAAATAATCACTGTTTAGAGCACTCTTGAAATTTTTTTTCTCCATTCACTTTGTACACAAATCTCCCCATTGACATTGTGTGTAAATGTCCCATACGTAACATGTTGTCCCATACGTAACAATTTTTTAATTAACTTTTAATTAAAAAGTAAACTCTATTTTTGAAACTTTTTGTGGTATAACATTTTCATACTTTATAAATTAGAACTTCCCAGAGATGCAACAATAAAAGTATTGTATTATGAGAAATAACTTAAAAAAACATCCTCAAAATGTTACGTATGGGACATTCCATCCTTGGACAAGACCTAATTTGCATAATTAATTAGATGACACCACTTTTTTTCCCTCATAAGTATTAAGATGTTAGGGGGTCCATGTCCCACCTATGACTAAATCTCACAAGTTTTGTTTTTATTTTCTATGAGTTTTTATAATTGTCCCATACGTAACACCCATTTTACCAATTATGCAAATTAGGTGACCCAAATTAGCATAAATATGCATATTATCACATTTTTCTTAATGAAATTTTAAAATTCCACATTTAGGCTTTCTTACTCCACCAAAGATAACTTCTTAAATTAAAGATGAAATTTTGCCTTCTAGGGTGACCTTTTCTTGGACTTGCCCAGCAACGAAGGAAATTTCGTTTTATATTGATTCGTCAGATAATTCCTAACCATTCACAATCCCAGGCCAAGTTCTTTTCCATAGGCATAGGCCCTAATTTCATTTAAAAAAAAGAAAAATGCATTCAGATGGCCATACGGTACGATGGGGGGTCGGGTGTCCAGACACTAGTTTTGAAGCCTTCTTTTTCGTCTTTGGATTACATAAAAAAAATATAAATTCAATAGTTGTAATCATCTTCTGTTTTGTTCTTTATAATATTTCCTAACATTTTATACTAAAAATTGATGAAACTTCGCTTGTAAATTTTTCCAAATGACTTTATAAAATTCATCGTCCGGACACACAACTGGGTATACATGTATTTCGTTCAGACTCAGAATCATAAAATCTAAAGTTAGATCTATACTATCAGCTGAACCAAATGCAAAATGATTCATTCTACTTTTTTGTTGGGTAAGACAGCTAAATCTTAGGAGCTGAGGGATCTTGGATCATCTACTTCTGTTAGTACGGTTAGACAGGAATAACCGTCGTTTCTGGGGATTTATTCAACAATTCTCTGTAATTCAACAATTTTACTGTAATCCCCATTCATATGTATGGTGAGTGGAGCAAACGCAGTTCAGCGGAACAACCAAAATACAGAGACTGAAGCTTTTGGTCTAGTAGTACGGTAGGCCTACTATTCAATGCTAACACTATCTTCTAAGTTGTAACTAAGGCTGAGGCTCGAGAAATTATTGTATTGGGGTCTAAATCCTGGCTCACAATAGTCACTAGGCCTATGCGATTTGTGACATTGCGACTTCAAGAAATCGCATCTTGCATTAAATATGAAAGTTCCAAGAAATATTTTTTTTAAAGTTTGGAATAATGTTAGGAATACTAAAATCAATTTTACTGTGCCGCAAGTCCTGTGGTTGGATCAAAGTCCAAATCGGCTTCAAGTTGCAGCCGATGATGACATCATTATGATTTTGATTTGTTTTTATTCATTTAGGGAGGCTCGAACTGGACTGAATTTTGATTTCAGTAGTCCTACCTAGTCTTGAGGATGCAATGATGATATTTTTTATATACTGTCATATACTTCATCATTGACGTCTTGACAGCGTAGCCATAGTGCCTTAAGCGAAGGACAATAATAAAGATGGATTTCCCTAGGAAATCCATCTTTTTCATAACATGATCGCTTGAGATACGTTAAATTTATTAATTTCTACACCTTCCTACGCCTAAAATGCGTAGGAAGGTTTTAAAAAATGTAAAATAAAAATGTATAAAAATTATGATTTCTTACCTCATTGATGCCGCATAGACCCCTCAATCCACATGTAACCAATGGAAATACAATAGCGTTGACCCTTGAACCGTATGACGTACATGTACTTCTGGCTAACAACGCCATTTTGAAAAACCATGTATAGATAGAAATTATTATTTTACAAATATTAAGATTTATTCGGTAATTATAAATAATTTGTAGTATTTAACAAATTATTTATAATAAGGTAATTTTAATATTTTTGAAATAATAATTTTTATCTATAAATTGTTTTTCAAAACGGCATCGTTAGCCGGAAGTACGTCATATATAGGCGGTCCAAGGGTCGACGCTATTGTATTTCCATTGGTTACATGTGGATCGAGGGGTCTACGCGGCATCAGTGAGGTAAGAAATCTTCTTTTTTTACATTTTTATTTAACATTTTTTAAAACCTTCCTACGAATTAGGCGTAGGAAGGTGTAGAAATTAATAAAATTAACGTATTTTGAGCGATCATGTTATGAAGATGGATTTCCTAGGGAAATCCATCTTTATTATTCTCCTTCGTTTAAGACACTATGGCTACAGTGTCAAGACGTCAATGATGAAGTATATGACAGTATATAAAAAACATCATCATTGCATCCTCAAGACTAAGTCCAACCACTATTCTTTACTTTGATCCGTAAAATTTTATTAGTTGGAATGTCCATATCAAGTGTTATCACAATTTCTTTGAAATTCGGATTGCAATGAATGGCATAGTGTGAGCCGGGCTTAAAAATGGTGGTTGGCATTGCAGCATATCCCCATACAACAATATACTTGCCCCACCCCCTCTCCAGGGTCACCGCCCGGGCAAAACGTGCCAATTCACACTTAATCTTTCCTTAACCAACATATTTGTTAGCTTTTCTTGTTGGGAGTATTGCTAAGGTGAATGATCGTATTACCAGTCTTGACCGTGAGCTTCAGGATTTAGCTACTGGTTTAGTGATAGAAAGCAGACAGACTTTTGGAGATGATGATTACCCTCCCGTCTCCCCACGCTACGATGAAGGACCCAAAGCTGGTATCTTGTCTATTTTTTTTTATATATATATAAATTCAGGAAATATATTATAGTTTGAAGAACTTTTTCTTTTTTGTTACTTTATTTATATATTTTGCTTTTTATTTGTAAGATGTGTAATGTCAGTTTACCGGCTGGGGTAGCACGAGGGTATTTTCATGAGGGGAGGGGCAATACCAATGTCATTTTGATATATTGCCCTTTGGTCTAAATCCCTTTTATCTACTTACAAACCATCATATTTTTCTAATGGGCAGTACACAAGTAAAACGCAGCCTAGACTTTTTTTACTTCTTTTTTTTTTCAAACAATGGCTGTAAAAAGTACTGATTTATAGAAATACATCATTATAAAAGAACTTAAAAAGTCAAACAAAGAAAGAAAAAAGGTAGCAAGTAGACTGAACCATATTTATTTTTCTTCAGTACAATTAACTTATGGTGGAAGATTCTTTGCATACAGGTTTAAAACTTTGAATGCCTAACTATTTTTGTGAAAAAATAAGGGGAAATAAACAGCTGTACTGTTTTATTATATATATTGATAGGAATTGTGGGAATTGTCCAAATCTAATTATTTGCATGTCCGTTGCTTGATTTTTCTTAATATTGAATGGTTTAACGATTGTTGCAAACTAACATTAAGTTTTGTCCATGTAACCATAATAATTTCATCAATTTGTATTAAACCATTGTATTTGTTTACCTGTTTGCATTGGGTTCCAGATATAACACGTAAGTTTGGATTTGGATATCTCTGAATTCTCTCTTGCTTTGTTGCTTTCTGACTAATTTTTTTCTTTCAGGATTGATGTCTGTTGAATGTAATTACTTATTCTTTGAAGGGAGATTTTAGTTGTTTTTTCTTAAAGACATTTGTCAATAACTGTTTAAATTGTGTGGTTGAAACCTGCTTGAAGCTTGCAACATTCATATAAGAATTGTGTGTTTAAACATTTTTACACAAACAGATTCATATTGACTTTGATGAAAATGCACTATAAAATGTATCACCTACCAACGATTGTTTAATTTATTTGATGAGTGATCACTTGAACACAGAGTTGTTGACTCAATGTTACATTGTAGACTGTGCACTTTAGGATTTTTTTTTTACATTCTGAACTTATTTGACTGCCAGCCAATTTTCATAGCAAGTAGATTATTAGACACTATTATCATGGTTTGTGCAGACAGTAAATTTACTCCATTATGTCAAGCCCTCATTTCAGACCTGCCCCCCCCCCCATATGGTGGGGGAACCTGGGGAAGGGTTATAACCTTTCCCTGTCAAACAAATTACTAGTAAACTTTATACATGTGATATTCAATTGTTTGCATAGTTTGCGTTTTCCAAACTTTTTAAAGTGAAAATTATCATGATTGCGCTTTACTCAATGCTTTAAAGTTTAATGTGTTTTCCATCCACACTGCCTTTTGCATAAATTAAAATTTGGCAGTATTTTACAATTTTTTTTCCTCTAAATGTGTTGTCAATAGCTTAAGTTTGTTCGCAAGCATTTGTTAAGGCAATCGTTTTTATAAGCAACAGGTTCCAGGGAGCATTTCATGAGGAGCTTTGTCAGTAATTTTCACTGACTTATTCGCTCTCGGCCAATCAGATGCAAGGATTCGTAGTAGCTTATAACATCTTTCATTGAATAGCTCTTTGTGAAACATGGTCTCTGTTGTCAAGTTTGCTCCAGTGCAGATTGTTTACAGTGTATGCAAATGACCATTCATGAACTAACATTCAATGTTGATTGTGAAATATCATTTTTTTGGTCAAAGTCAGTTAGTAGGTTATATGAATTTAACACTATCACCAAAACTTTGTATTTTGACTGTTCTTATTCATTAATCCTTAATTCCAGAGAACCTTGATGTTCAGATGATAGACTCCAGTCTATATTATATGAGACCTGGGGGTGTTTCACAAAGATTTAAGTGTAAATTAAATTGCACTTAAATGCAGATGCATACCTCAGATGCAACGTGCAATCTAAATTGATCAACACACAGTAGTGAGCATCCTCTTTGCATGATCTGACCAATGCGGTTATGCATTTTATACCGCGTGCAACTAGGCACTTAAATCTTTGTGAAACATCCCCCTGGAGTCCTTGCATTAAAGAAACTCAAGAGGTCCATGAATCATTGAGATGGAAGTTGTGTGTAATAAACATAGAATTTGCAATGCAGAATCTATTTTAATTTTAAGGACTTCGAAATAATTGAATAATGACTTAAATTGCTAGTTTTCTTGCTGTAATTGTAAATGTAATATCTTGGAAACAACACCCTGTTTGAGTAATTGTTTGTTTTTGCTTGCTTGCATGCCTTTATCCATACTTGCTTGGGGGCCTCTGTCTTACTGATTTGCTTCTGTCATGTTGGGTCATTTACAGCCAAAGATGTCAAAGAACTCAACCAGTTTGCAGGTGTATACGCTGTCAAGTCAAGTAAGCTATCTTTACCCCTATAGTCAATACCTACACTTGAATCTAGTGGTTAGCACTTTTACTAGCCATGCTATTATTACTGTACAAGCCTGTAGCATGAAGCACCTTTCTTAGCCCTGTTTTCCCCTCCATCTTCAGTTTAGTTTAGTACACAAGTATCTAGAGGGGAGCACCTTTTAAGCTATGTTTGATATATAGTTGCACTTTATTCCAGCTACACTGGTTTTGCGATTGCGACTGGAGTTATATATACTGTAATTAAGTTGATCACATTAATTTCAAGCATGTATGTGATTCATTTAATACAAAGGTACTGCTCATTTCAGTTCAATTGTAAATAAAGTCATAATAATGCACCTTGGACTCATTTATTTTTAGAGAGACATGGATGGCACTTCATAAATGCTCACTATGATTGTTATAATTTTCACTATGCTTATTATTACTATTATTGTTATTACATAATAAATCTTTGTAGTCTAATTATCAATAAACATCATTCATTGTTATTACCATCATCGTCACTGTTTACAAGTCACTTGCAGTATGACACTCATTACATGTATCTGAATCATTATCTTGTACAAGCACATTTTTGTTCTCTGTAAAGGTATGTATGCTCTGCACAATGTGTGGGAATTCATTTGTAAAAATTCTGCTTATTCTTCTACATGAAATCATAAAGCTTTATTGTGTGTGTGTAATAATACATGTAATTCCTTGTTGAAATATGGAACACTAAATACATGTACATGGGAATTGTGCAGGTTTTATTAAACATTTCTGCTTTATTTACATTCTTGATGTATTTACATTCTTAATGATGAGTACCGGTAAAATGTTGATTGACCCTCCCTTTTCTGTTTAAACTTCATGTATCCTGCTAAAACTATAGGCCCATATTCTGAAGTCAGGTTTAACTTACATGTAGGCCATGGTCTAACTCTGTGCTAAAATTATGGGAAGCCCATAGTGTCAACATTTTAATTATAAAAGTTGTATGTTTCTTATGTTTACTGTGCGTTTTCCTGATCCATCGATGGTGAAGACGATCATCTATCTATACATGTACTTCCTAGACAATTATAAATGATTTGAGAGCCAAACGAGCTGAAATATGATCTTTACTCTTAGTGATTCATGTAACAATTGGCTATCCATACTTAAACCACAACTTTAAACCTGAGTTTAAGACAAGTTAAACCTGACTTCAGAATATGAGCCACAGAGTATAGGAATACTATATAAAGTAAACTTTTTACCGATGAGAGATATCTATTTTCTTGCAGTGCTTCAGGTGGATAAGGCTGATAAAGGAAAACATCTCTTAAAGAACTTAGCAGCAAGCAGAAAGGTAAATATCCAGCCTTGGCAATTCAACTGTTTTTGTGATCTTGAGCAAAATAACAAGAAAGCAAAACAAAAACAGGGTGGGGAAAATTTGAATGATAAGAAAGTTCTGATAATTAAAAAAATTAAAATTGTATTTTTATCACAACTGATGGAATGGATGAAGTATTGTAGCAAAACTGTAGAGGTCAGGGATGTTTTTTCTTTTTGTTTTTATAATAACACCTTTTTACTGGGCCAAAATTAAAGCAATAACAGTGATATTTAGGTAGCGTGTTGTCACAGCCTCAAAAGTGAAAATGTAAATTTGAGTAAAACACTTAAAAAATAGAAACATTTAAGTGCTTTTGTGTATTAGAGATAAACAAGGAGTTACTTCTACCCTAAATTGCAATACAAGCAGTCAAAAAGCTAATTAAAGATTCTTACAAGAACAAGTCATAACATTCTTATTGATTTGTTTATCTGATTTTTTTTCCTATCCACCTCTCACATGATAATCAGTGTTGTCAGGAAAATGACTACTTTTAGATTTCTTAAACAAGAAAAAAATGTATGTTTTCATATTTTCTTGTTATGTTTTTGTTGTAGCAACAAAAAGAAAAGACTGGAACAAAGCCCAGATTAGTTGAGGTAAGAAAATATGCCATCCAAGTGTGTAAGATCCATGAATATTATTTAGCTTTTTGATCAAACCAGGGTCTCATAACACAGCTTTATGTAGAACATGTTTTTTGTATGACTGATTGCATTGACTACAATTAATCATGAAAATGAAGCTTATGCTTAATTGCTAAGGTCTTTACATTATGTTATGGGACCCAAATAATGGTCAGAGACCCAGCACCAAAAAACACGAGATTACTGGTACATGAATGAAATGTCAAATGATGTCCCATATATACACGGGTCGTGTGGTCCAGTGGTTAGAGCATTGGACTCATAATCGCAAGGTTGTGAGTTCGAAACCCAACTCTGCCATTGTCTCCACTTTGATAAAAAGGCCCGAGAGTGATATCTGTCGTCTATAGCGTTAGCCACTATGACTGATTAATCTCGACGTAAAATGTTTCATAGGTTATATACCAGCTTGGTGTTTACCAGCAAAATGCTGTCCTGCCGAGTTCCTACGGGAGTTACCACAAACAGAAACAGAATATACACATGTGTACATGTAGATGTTTTCATGGAGTATGAGACAACTTGCCAGTTTAATAGCCTATATTGGTATCCCTACTCATAACCTTCAATATTGTGGTTGTGATTCCTGAAGACTGTTTCACAAAATCTGAGGCAAGTACCATAGGCCTATGCCTGTTTCTGATTGGTAGAAAATCATGCTGCTTTTCATTTTCAGAGTTTTGTTTGATTTTTAGAGTTTTACGTTTGATTGCTCTTTCTACAAAAAGGCCACTGCTTGATCAAAGCCAGCAATGGGATAAAAAGTTAAATTGTAGGGAGAAAAGTTCTCCTTAATTATTTTGTTTTATTCATTTATTTATCGATTTACTAATTTTTTATTTGCGTGTATATATTTATTTATTTATTTGTTTATTTATTTATTCATTTATAAAAAGATCATTTAAATTGCTATTTTACATTGATGTCCTGATTTAAAAAGAATAATAAACACATGAAATTGCAGCATATATAATGCAAAAATGAGTATCGAAAAAATGCAGTATATACTGTACATTCCAATAATGAAATGCCAGTTCAGCACGGTATGAGCGTACACAACAACAGCACCTCGGGCAGCCGAATCTCTAAATTCAAATTTTAATTTATAGAAAACTATCACCCCCTAAAGCAGTCACTACACAAGCACCCGCATCACCAAATCAGTACCCCATCTTCCAGAGTGTTTGACACTAGATAAATACACAATGTTTGAAAATAAGCATGCTATTGAAATATGTTTTGATTTCTTTCATTGTAGCTTCATCAGTACCCAGGATATGAATCGGATCGCCTTACACAGCTTCCCGAGGTCCCTGGTATAGTCATACTCAAGACTGTTACCAAAGCTCAATTAGATCTTGAAAAGAAGCCTCATTATAAGATTGAATTCAAGAGACTTTTCCATTCCAAGATGTCTGAAGCCATATTATTGGTAAGCATATCTGTCTATTTGTGGGGAGATGGTTTTTTTTCTTCTTTTGTAGATTGCACATATGCTTGGACCACTATTTTTACCTTCTGAAGATTTCTTAGATTACACATATTCTTGGACCACTATTTTTATCTTCTGAAGATTTCTTAGATTACACATATTCTTGGACCACTATTTTTATCTTCTGAAGATTTCTTAGATTACACATATTCTTGGACCACTATTTTTATCTATTAAAGAAAGTCTGTGCTGTTGATTGTGTGCATTTTCATTTCTGTCAATAATTTGTATTTCGCAACCTTTTTTTTCTGCAGGATACATTTTGGTATTTCTTCCTGCATCGATACCATCCAAGTAGAAAAGTTCAGAGTAGACTCTTCAACCGTATCTCGTACAACTATGTGAAGTTACTCCTCTCAGCCAAGCAACCCAAGTATAGAGATGTCTTTTTCAAGGTTATTGGTCAATCTGTTACTTTTTTTTGTAGGTGCAGAATCGATGCAAAGAAACTGGTTGTTTGCATGTTAAATACATTAGAGAATTTACAGTCAGCTAGGTATTGAAAGCACTAAGATCTAGTAAATAGAGCTAAGTTTGATCATTAGCATTAAAACCCCCCATTCAACAGTCTTTCAATTAACCTTCAATGATCTCTAATGTCTTACACAGTACTTTAAATCCCCAGGCATCATAAAATGGGGGCTTTACCAGTCTTTCAATGGAAAGTAAAAAGAAAAAAAATCATTCTTAAATAGCAGATATACTACATGAACGACCTTTAATTGAAATACTGTTGAAAGACAAGGGCCCTGTTGTACAAAGAGTTACGATGGAAAGCCAGCAAAGTCAACATATGAAATGCATGTTTGTTAAAAAAATATATCTATATATGACTCCATATCCATGAATTCATTAATTTCTTGACAATTTGGGGTGTTCTCCTTTGATTACAAAGGATATTTTGCAAATTTCCTGTAGAGAACATTGTGACACTGATGGATTCCCATAGAGTTACGATTGATCGGATCAATCGTAACTCTTTGTACAACGGGGCCCAGTAGTCTGACTTCAACAAGACAAGAAATATCAGTCAGTCTTTTAGAGTTCTCTCAGGGGGAGGGGAGGGTAGGTGGGGTCTTGGTCAGTATTTCTATCAGTGGTTTCTGGTAGTCTTTTAAAGATTTTTTAGTGTTTTTTCAGTAGTCTTATTGCTGTATGAATTTTCAGATGTCTTCAAGGTCCTATTGTGATCTTTCCTGCATTTTTAAAAGTCTTCCAGGGTTTTCAGAGCCAGTCCACATAAACCACAAATATAGTGACCTTGTAGGCTGCTGAAAGACCTTGCCATTTCTTGGTCTTTCAACGGTCTTTGTTCTATGGAATGGACCTTCCTTGTGACACCCTCAAAGTGGTCAGTAAGTAAAAAATTAGATGAAAGGTTTGATAGAATTATTTTACATATATGTCACCAGAAGATCTCTTGTTTTGCAAGTTTAAAAAAAATCTAGACCAAGGATGTAGTTTTTGCAATTTTGACATTTCATCTGAATCACTTCATGTTCTTCCAACAGTCCTATTCTGACATCCTAGCCCAAGCAGTGTATGCCTCGTACTGTGCAGCCTTCCCTAACTCATGGAGGCAGTTTGATGATAGCTTTAAAGAAGACCTTTGTGGACTTACATCAGAGTGGGTGGTTGGGACTAAGCAAGCTCCCAGGAGATGGGCTGCATGGAACTTTGATGACCTCGAGCCTCATGATATGAAGAAAGATGATTTTAGTAAAAAGGATAAGAAGAAAGGTAAACATAGAATATCATATGGGGGTGTACATTGACATCACAAAATCACTTTTTTTTCTGAACGGTTTTAAGTCATTCAATATGCTTCATTATGTTAATTCACAGTGTATGCAAGAATTGTAATGTCTTGTCCAATGTTCAGGTGGAAAGTTAGATAGAACTTTACAACTGATAAATTTTCTTGTCTCCAAGGTTGGGAGGAATTGTTAAGAACTCCCCTCTCCCCTCCCAACCATTACAGTATTAAGTACTTTTTACTGTAATGATTCATTGTACGTCTGACAAAATGGCAAACAGCCAAAATTTAAGGATAGTATTCTGATAGCCATGGTTTAGTTAAACCTGGGTTAACTTAGACCACACTTTTATGGAGTGCCGGTTTTCAACTTATTCATCAATTAAAAATCATTCTTATCCTGCTGCAAAAAATTGTGAAAAAAAATAGTGAATGTTGAAATTGGAAGAATAAGAAAATAAAAGAAATATCATGAATTTTAATGAATTAATTGATTATAATTACCATGAATATGTAAGAAATGTAAGTCAGCATTCCATAGAAGTGTGGTTTAAGATTTAGGTTAGACTAGGGTTAAACATACTTAGGCTAATTTTCAGAGTACTACCCTATGTGTTTCATAGTGCATGCATGCAAATTCACCCTCATTGGGATGTCACTCATTCCTATTTTGGTTGACAGCAGTGTATCTAGTACCATGTTGATTGTTATTTGGTTTATCCTTATTTTCTCTTGTTTCAATATGTCATTTTAATAGATTGTGCATTGTAAAGATGTAGAATTCAGTAGTGTCATAAAAAATTTATTGCAATATCTTCTTCTGCAGGTGGTATACTAAACTTTGAATCAGGTTCATCAAATTCTAGTCAGAGCTTAGCGGATATAGGAGGTAACCGCTCCACCATCGCAGACGACGAGGGCAGTCTCATTTCAGCTGTAGCCGACGCACAGAGTATCAGCTCTATATCGTCATGTCACCCTAAAGACAAATGTAAAAAACAAAACAGTATGACTGACTTGACAAAGAATACCAGTAAACCTGCATTGCAAACCATCAGTGAAATATCGGTAGAACAGTCTAGTGTGGACCTGATGCATGATGGGAAAGGGGGCGGGGCAGGAGGAGGAGGAAAGGAGATGAAGGGAAAGACATGTTTGTCAAAGAAGAAAGACGTTGGGTCTATAATATCTAAGAAGAGTGATTCAAAGACTAGGGTCGGAGGGAAGTCATCGGACCTGACGGCGAGGCCTTCTATATCAAGGACGAGCACCAACAAGAAAACAGAGAAGAAAGAGGTAAGACTATCAGGGAGATTGGGGTAAATAAAGCCCCATTTAGATTAGCTGAATGCTCAAGATTTCCAGTCTAAATGGGATTGCTGTTTGTGTATTTGCTATTGATATAGTGGTACCAAACTTCATAAGTCAACTTTTGCAAAAATTGTAAAGTCTGAATGGCACTTCCTACATGTGAAAACAATGCTAAAAGCTTTTAATACAACAACTTGTGAATAGTCGGGTCAAAAGAATGTAGGACATGACGAAAAACTTGCATTTGAGAACACTATACCCCAGTTCCCCTTCTCATCAGTTCTCTTCTCCAGCCGTAACTGCCTCAAGAAAGCAATTTAAGTATCAAAACACCTGTTTCTTGACGTTGGTCCGAAGATAAAACAACAGCCCGGCATATACAGTCACAGCAGGGGGCCACACACGATGGGATGCATGCGCAGCGCTGAGTGCGGTCCCTGTAAGCATGCTGTCATTTTTATTCGCTTACTTTCCTTATTCCGAGGTCGATTTTCTTTGTTCGAAATTGAAAATGGACTAACATTGGGTTACTGAATACGATATGCCTTTGAAAACGTGATTAAATATGGAATACAATAATTTCATTCCGAAGGTCCTACTACAGGCAGAGACGTCTTACGTAATAGCGCAGCTGTCGTTTATCTTTTCGTCCTTTGCTCAACGCTCATATACTGGCCTGTGAGGGTGAAATTGAGACAGCGGGGATTACCTCTGGATTACTTGGCCAAGCGCGGTTGATAAGGGCTTGGAAATGATTTTTAGGAGATCCAAATGGAAAATGGGGTACAACACCGCAGTTCGCAATCTGAACTGCGGTATTGTTTCAAAGGGAAGTTTGACGTAATGGATATGTTACATTTACATTAAATGCTGAAAGAACATAAAAAGTAATACACTTGGGTCCCGTAACACAAAGCTTAGCAATGATGGTAGAATATATCTCTACAATTGATTGCATTGACTACAATGTACAATTAATCGTAGAAATTAAGCGTACAATTAATCGCTATCCTATGTGTTATGGGACCCTGAATAACCCCAAAGTTATTTTGTTTTAGAAACATCTTCAGCAGGCAAACAAGTCATTTAATCTGTGTTCCATTTGCTGTATCTCATCGTTTGAAGAAAGACATTTTCCCTCTATTGTATTGTGCTTTTTCTTGTACTTATTTTTACTTTTCATTTTTTTCTACTTTCTAAGCGCCCCAAGCATTTCATCAAAATTGAGATAAATATGGCCCCCATTTCCTCAGTAAATCAAACCTTTTGCCAGAGCTGTCATTTTAACTAATATTGCTGAAATCTTTGATCCGTTCACAGTCGCATCCAGCTGCCGAAGGTCCGACATTCGTCAAGCATGTTTTCAACGTGGAGGGTCGTAGCCCGCTGGTGGCGCACTTCATGAAGCAGGAGGGGCTAGAGAGGACGGCGGGTATGGACATCCTACTGCAGAGGACAGAGATCGACAAGCTACCTTCATCTAGCGCCCCGACTTACCATGACATCATCCAGGAGACATTCCAGCATGTACGTCATATGAAAGACACCTATCAGCGGATGTACGAAGAAGGCGTCAAGGAACATACCCATTTCCTTGGTCAGCAGAGGGCTCAACTCCATGAACACATGAGGTAGGTATCGCAAGCCCTTGATGTGTCAAGTACAACCTAATTTTGTACTTGTGACCTAGCAGTTAGGTGTTGACAGAGTGAAAATGGCCTCATTGTTTCTGTCAAAAACTTAATCCTAACATCGATTACTGCTGGGGCTATTTTAATTGCAAAGAAAAGCTTTGTTTGAGATTTAAGATATGTAACACTCCATGCCAACAACTATGATGGTGAAGCCACATGAAAACCCTACAAACGTTGTTTGCCACACCAAGGAGATTGTATGATGAGCAGAGTACGTTCGGGCTCCCTATGATGACAGTAGAGAATAACAACATCTGCTCCTGCAAAAATTGTTCAGGGCTGTGTTTCATCTAAAAAGTGCTAGGGTTAGGTTAAGAACTATATAGGGGTTTTATGTTGGGTGTAGGGTCAGGTTTCTAGGGTTGAAGTTAGTCATTTAATTATTTTGTCGAATTCATAGCAGAGCAATTGTAGCCAGAGCAAATGGACATGTAAATAGGTTATTAGTGTTTTGGTTTTTAGTGGTTCCTGGATGTTATCGTTCACTTTATTTCCTCAATCTCTGATCCTAGGAGAGAGAACGCTTTGATGGGCCATCCTAGAGAGGTGAAGAAGTTGAGTGATCTGCTCGTCCTAGAGTTACTCAAAGACCAAGGTGAAGTCAGCACTGGAGCTGCACAAGCCGTAGAGGAAGCCATGCAATATTACGCTGATCAGGAATAAACTCAATGGCCCTTATTCAGAAGTCCGAATTAACTCAGGCCATGATCTAACTCTGTGTTCAAATTATGGGAAGCCAATATATTTCAAAATTGCATGTTTCCTACCTTTATTTTGCTCTTTCCTTGTGTTTTAATGATGGAGAGAACTATTCCCAGACACTTAATGAATGACTTGAATGTCAAATACAAATTGAACTTGTACTGTTAGAGATACCCATCTCAATTGGCTGTCCATAGAGATAATAACTCCATTTAAATTATACCCTGCTATACTACAGTATACACTTATTCTTAATAGTGTAGAGAATTGAGGACGATGGGTGATTTCACCCTCATCACAGATCAAATTGCCCCTAAAATTTTTTAAATGGTAGGCATTCGGGTGACCCTCTTTTCCAAAGTCACCCCAGGATCTTCCCAAATCAGTATTAAAATACATTTTATAGATAACCAATATTCTACATAAAGAAGAATGATGATATGTGCAATTACTTCATTTATTGAGTGTCGCACAAAGGAAGGTCACCCCTCAAATGGAGGAAGTAGCCCCAATGTGAAAAAGGGGTCTACCGCTTTATCAGTGTGGAGCATTTCATGAAATGAGTTTTCAGTGTATAATCCGACAAGTCCCGTTTAAAAATATGCAACATTTATATAGCACTTAATACTCATTACATAATATGCAACATTTATATAGCGCTTAATACAAATGTTTCTAAGCGCTGCATACTAATATACGACAATTACCATAGTAACACATTGCTTCTCAGCCAATAGGAATCAAGAAAGTAACGTCAGATCTGACAACTTGTTTCTGGACAAATAGCGATGAAACACTCCCCAGATTTTTATAGGAAAGATCAAATCACTTCAAAGGTATTTGGTATATTTATCACACATGACTTTATACAAAACTGATGGCCTGCACTTGGGTAACAATCAAATTTTCAATCAATTTGATTCCCATCAGCTTAAAGCCTGGCTAAAGCTTTGCTAAAATGTCAATAATGTGAATTACATGTATGTACTTGAGTACATTCTAATATCTCATTGGGTACAAGAACCAGTTTGTCACTGTACATAGTCTATGGGGATTGCAGAATTGAATAGGCATTTGGGTAATACATTTTCCTTTTATATCTTATCGGTATAAAATATTGTAATTTCTTTACTGTTGAAAAATCACCTTGAGAACAATCCAATTAAAAGTATTATAAAAGGTGTAAATATACAGATAATTATATAATAGATGAAAATATTGATATTTTTATAGTGCATTTCAGAAGTGTGCCTTGTGCCTTGGAAAGACAGTGTGTGAGTATATTTTACCATGTGTATCTCTAGTGCATGCAATAAATTATATATTAAATGATATAGCAATACTAAATTGGCGTTTTTTGTTAATTGTTCTCATACATTAGAATTCAAGGTTTATTTTCTGTAGTACAAATGAAAGACACAAGAGTCTGCATAAATCAACTTTCCTTAAGTTTCACAGAAAGTCAAGTTTGAAATCCCAGTTTAGGTGCGGAATAAAAGGCATCACAGCATGTGGCTCCAATAGATCAGTTTGTAGTTCATGGACAAAATGCAGGAGTGGATCCAGGATTTTTCAAAATTTTGAAAGGTGGGCACGTGACGTTTTCCTGAGAAAAAAATTGACAAGCAAAAAAAAAGAAAAAAGGTTTTAACCAAATATTAAGGGGATCTCGTCCATGAAAAAATGACAAGCATAAAAAAGGTCCTCACTTTGAAAGGGGGGGGCACAGTTTTTTTAACGGCATTTTTGAATTACAAATTTTAATTGTGCCTCTCAAAAGGGGAGGTACGGGCTGGCTGCCCCCCCCCCCCCCGGATCCGCCAGCGCCTCCATGCATCTTCACACTTTAAGGACATTTATCATTCATGAAAAAGAGTAATTTAAGCTCTTACAAAAGAACCATACTCGATCTTAAATGAAAACCAGTACGGGGCATGCACTTAAAAAGGGAATCCAGCTCTGGTCATGTTTTGTGTTTGAAAGGAGAAAATAAATAAAACAAAATGGTGAAAGTTTGAAAGAAATCGGACAAGCAATAAGAAAGGTATGGCTGTTTTAAAATTGAGATCTCTAAGACTATGTAGATTTCAAATTGGCAACTGGGTAAGTAAATTATGACAAATGGCAAGGACAACTTTCCCATAGGCCATGTACTTTATTATCAGTGATTTGTGGTTTTCTCCCAAATACCAATTCCCCTAGGGCCGTAATCTTAATATAGCCTAGGTAGTATATTGTTGTATGTCCTCATGAAAGAAAAATATAATTTGAAGTAAAACATTTGAAAAAAATGTAATTTTAGTCATTTATGTATTGGAGTACATGAAAGAGTAGTCCTTGCCTTACATCACTCTGACATCACATTTGTTGCCAATTTGAAATCTCCATAGGTATAGTGGTTTCCAATATTCTCAACTTTTAAAAATTCATAACTTTCTTATTAATTGTCTGATATTGTTCAAAGTTTCACCTATCAACTTGTCTGATTTTCCTTTTCTAAAAGCAAGTTTTTATTTGGGTTGAATTCCCCTTTAAGTAATATTAAAGGACATCGTCAACATTTCAGTAAAAAGTAAAAGAAAATATCAACATTTGTGCCATGGAGGCCGTGGGGTCAATTCCCCCCAAAAAGCTCAAATTTTGCACCCCTTTCAAAATTTTGAGTGTATTAAATTGGCGACTATAGATTATGGCTTGACATTTTGGCACCCAAAGATTGAGATCAACCCCCATTTCAAGACCATTTTGGCACCCACTCAGTTCTGAGTCAATTTGATGCCCCCTCCGATATGTCCCCCTTTGATATTCTGATCTGAAACTAAGAACAAGCTGCGCTCAATAAACATG
The DNA here is from genome assembly GCF_018143015.1 of Lytechinus variegatus. NCBI lineage: Eukaryota > Metazoa > Echinodermata > Echinoidea > Temnopleuroida > Toxopneustidae > Lytechinus > Lytechinus variegatus. The sequence goes on from NC_054749.1 coordinate 9,308,206, forward strand.
CATGTGCGTGGTTTAGATTTGGACATCAATACATTTTTTATCATGAAAATCAATATTGCGAGCGCAAATCAATTATTTAAAAAGAGGGTGAATTTAAACACTTTTTCAAGCAATGTGTAGGGAAATCGTGAAGTGGATGTGCATCGCACTTAAGATGATACCAGCGCGAAGGGCGAGCTAATATATATTTTTTAACTATTTTGACTTCGAACCGGGATATTCTGAAGTCATTTTGTCATCATATGAAAATAATGACTAACTTCCTATTCCTCTTCCTATACTTTTAAATATTCTATTCTGAAAATAGATGACAATTTAGTTATTAGGAATTCATGAAAATTAAATTATCTTGTCTATTAATCTAATAATAAGCCTAATGAGAGTGTAAGATTTGTTGACATTAAATGCCTGGGGTGGTATTCTGTAACTCTGTCATAACTTTGTTATAAATTTTGTCATTTCTCTCCGAGATATGACACCGCTATGATTGTCACAAATCGGTATTCTGAACATTGTCTTTTCCCTGTCATATCTCTCAAAGTTCCCACCCATCTTTTCGGAAGCGAGCAAATCAAAATCATCGTTAGTTCCCAGTTGGAGCCCTTCTAGCCAATAGGAAAGCCCCATGGCAGGTAGGGCGTATCCCCAAAACAGTTGCTGGCATCGCGCAACTACGCGTATATTGATGCGCTTAATTACAAAGAGAGACAGGGAGCTGTGAAGAATTTTAGAGAAGTATAAAAGTAAGGAAAACAGAGAAAAAAAGGAGGAATAAATATGTAGGGCCTAACTAACTGTAGCATGAAAATATAATTTTGAAAATTGTCATGGAAGATGAGTGAAACTAATACCACAATCTAATCTAAATAATATAATTGTTTGCTTGACATTCAGTCGGCAGGGTATCGGGATATTTGGTACTAAAAGATATGACAAAATTTATGACTGCTACCCCCCTGTCATAACTTTTGTCATATCTTTTGCTTGTATAAAAGGATTACGCGCATTTAAAGCCGCGTTTTTTTGCTGCCCGCTAAAGAGAAGAGACAAAATTTATGACAATTTTTGTGACGAAAGTTATGACATCCACCAGAATACCGATTTTGTCATATCTCTGAGATAAGATAAAATATAGAGAAAAGACAATGTTCAGAATACTAAACATTTCAACCATTTATTTACTAATGACTAGGACGCATGGGTTAATGTATTAATGCACCGAGGGCAATTCGCGAGCCGAAATTTTTTACAAACTGCTATGAAAAGAGAGAAAACATTCAAAATGATTCGTTTTGACAATCAGACCTGAAAAGGGATATTTTGAGAATCTTATGGAATACATGAAGATGATATAGGTACTTGACAAACCAAATAATGCGAGCGCCCAGAGCGAGCTAAAAAAGTTGATATTAAGACCATAAAATGGACATTTTACAGAGCAATTTAAAAAAATAATTGTGTAAATCAAACAAAATAATGAAGGCTCGATATCCAAACTGAAATGTGTGTTGTATATTGACAAAAAACTTCCGTGTTTTAAGCTCCATATCAGCCTATTATTATGGATCTCGTAGAACAGCCAATGCAAGCGAGAACTTAAATTACTTTTCAAAGTCTTCCCCTCACCCTATTTTATTGTCTCGTCTTCCTCCTATTTTTCCTCCTCTTTCCCTTCTTTCTTTCTTTCCTTTTTTTTTTGGTGTTGCTCCAACAGGGGGAGGCAGGCCCCTGGATCTGCCGATGGGGGGCATTCATGAAAAGTCAGACATAAACTGACAAGTCTTATTTTATCCGACAGTTACCATAGTAACAGTGATTCTCGGCTATTTAATTAAAATCAAGGAAAGTTGTCAGATCTGAAAACTTGTCCATGAAACACAGGGCCTTGAGAACAAGTGGGGGTGCTGATGTAACTTTGAAAGCCCCCCCCCCCCAAAAAAAAGGGTTTCACTATTAAAAGATGGAAGTCAAGTTGGTCCCGAAAAAAGTCAAGTTGGTCCCGAAAAATGATAAGTTTGAAAAAAAGGGGGGGGGGGTTCACTACAAAATGAAGGTCATTTTGGTTACATTTTCCCACTTTTACAAGTTCCAGAATACCTGGGATGCTACCTATAGAGAGTAATACACAAAAGCACCCCCACTTCCAAGAGCCGTGATGAAACAATGAAAGGTAATAATTATGAAACGCTCCCAGGATAAGTTTTTTTAAAGAAAAAAGATATATAATGCACAAATAATTACTTTCACATTGACACTGTGAGAAGTTTTCTGTATCAAGAATATGTAAAGTTTTAATGCACCATAAACATCCACACTAAAAGGGCAAGAACATTGGTAACTCACATACATCTCTTCAATTAGAAAAAAATCCAATCCAATAAATAACATTTGTGCTAAACTATAATAAATAACATCAATTATCTATTTACATCCAAATTGCAATACAAAATGTTCTCATTTTCCAAACAAACTACACTCATTGGTAAACACTGAAGGGAATGTAGACAACTGTTAATGACAGAGCATTGATGCTTAACCTTAAATAAATAAATCAGGAGGTTGTTTCACAAATAAATAAGTCTAAGATTCACACTAAGAGTCCCTGCTGCGTACAGTTTAAAAGGCATCACCACATTGGTCAAATCATGCTGAGAGGACGCAAGCTTTCTGCATATTAATCAGTAAGATTTTGTGTCACATATCGTGCACGTATTCTAAGTCACACTTAAAGGGAAATTCACCGCAAAGAAAAGTTTCTTGTAAAAATACAAGAAAAAGGTAGTAAAAAAAAATATCAATAAAAGTTTGAGGAGAAATTCATCTAAAAGTATTAGCATTTAAAATTCTTGATATGTGAGGTCATATATGAGCAGCTGCCCCATGATATGTATATAAAATGCATAAATTTCAATATTTCAAAGTTTTATTATGACTACATATTTTTTTCTTTCAGGAGTGGCAGTGGAATAATTTGCCTGTTGATATACTTAACAAGTGGAATGCCTCTGGCCGTCTCACCTGCATCACGCGGTTCAATATAGCAGCAGTGCTGACTATAAATACTACTCTAACTCGCACAAGATGTTCAGTGATACATGGTTACTCTTATGTCCAAGTTTAATGAACTAGACCACTTTTTATGAACTAGACCAATAAACTTACAGAGATATGATGGTGGTTATTCAACAAAAAACCCCAACATGGCCAAAGTTCATTGACCTTACATGACCTTTGACCTTGATCATGTGACCTGAAACTCGCACAGGATGTTCAGTGATACTTGATTACTCTTATGTACAAGTTTCATGAATCAGATCCATAAACATTCAAAGTTATGATGGTAATTCAACAGATACACCCAATTCGGCCAAAGTTCATTGACCTTTGACCTTGGTCATGTGACCTGAAATGAGCACAGGATGTTCAGTGATACTTGATTACTCTAATGTCCAAGTTCAATGAACTAGACCAATAAACTTTCAAAGTTATGATGGTAATTCAACAGATACCCCCGATTCGGCCAAAGTTCATTGACCCTAAATGACCTTTGACCTTAATCATGAGACCTGAAACTTGCACAAAATGTTCAGTGATGCTTGATTACTATTATGTCCAAGTTTCATTAATCAGATCCATAAACTTTCAAAGTTATGATGGGAATTCAACAGATATCCCCAATTCGGCCAAAGTTCATTGACCCTAAATGACCTTTGACCTTGGTCATGTGACGTGAAACTCATGCAGGATGTTCAGTGATACTTGATTAACCTTATGTCCAAGTTTCATGAACTAGGTCCATATATTTTCTAAGTTATGATGACATTTCAAAAACTTAACCTCAGGTTAAGATTTCGATGTTGATTCCTCCAACATGGTCTAAGTTCATTGACCCTAAATGACCTTTGACCTTGGTCATGTGACATGAAACTCTAATAGGATGTTCAGTAATACTTGATTAACCTTATGGCCAAGTTTTATGAACTAGGTCCATATACTTTCTAAGTTATGACATCATTTCAAAAACTTAACCTCAGGTTAAGATTTGATGTTGACGCCGCCGTCGCCGCCGCCGTCGGAAAAGCGGCGCCTATAGTCTCACTTTGCTTCGCAGGTGAGACAAAAATGGTACAATAAAACTGTTTTTAGTTATGTGAGAAAATGACATTTCATTGACTTTTTTTACTGCTGGATGTATGGGGAAGCTGCTCTCATATGAAGTCATAAATAAAAAAAAATAAAATTGTAATATCAATTTGATGGATTTTCTTCAAAACTTCAACAATATTTTTGTATCATTTTTTTTCTACTATTCTTAAATAATTTGTTTTCAGATTGAACCTCCCCTTTAACTCTTTGTGAAACACCCAACAGGAAAAAAAATGAAGGAAAATAAATAACTTTAACATCAAAGGAAATAACACAATGAACATACTTAACTCTATATGTAATATAGCAAGATGGAGATGCCCAAAAGGCATATTCAGACTGCCTCGAAGTTTGTCGGTTCCAGCTATTCTCTGATCGGAAAATTTGCCCTGATCAACCCCTATCAGAAAGTAGCAGTTTTTGCCAATGTGAGAGCAAATTATTCATAATATTCCTTTTATTTCTTTCATGGATATTAAGGGTAATTTGCTTTTATATTGGCAAGATACCCATTAAATAGTAGATACTTGCTGAAACTACAAGAAATTTTTACAGGGGTTTTGGCAATGTGAAAACAAATAACAAGAACTTTCTCAACTGTGTGAGTAGTTGGGCACAAACGCTGTGGCCTTGCCTGCTAATCAGAACATATTGTACATGCTTCGAAACTTTGAAAACTTACCCCGAAAGGGTTAACTTTGGGTCGGTGTGAATACAGATACTATAATAAGGTATTTTGTGGCCTGAAAAGTTCTTATAATTTAACAGGTATTCTGGAGATCGAGGCAGTCTGAATATAAATAAGAGTTGTAGAGGAGATTTGCATCAATTGGTCCAAACAGAAAAGGCTTGAGCAAGGTGATGTTTTATCAGCATAGCATACAAAAATTGATTAATAGATTGCACTGTCAATCAAGGAACAGGGAGGGGGTTCATGAAATAATTATAATTACACCCCACTCAAGGTTTACCTTAGATATTTCTGAATTGACACTTATTTTGGTCACATCTCCTCAATACTTATGTCCTAATTTATTTGATCCACAATTGAACAACAATATTCTAGTTGTCGTTTCATGATAAATAATCATTTTCTATTTACATCAACTTGAACAATAATTTATTATTCTCCTGGCTTTACATTTTGCATAAAAGGCCAAAGTGTTGAAATATATGCATCTATCAAAATACAACTCGAAAGAATCTAAACATGTTACGAACACAATTTAACACACAACTCTTATAAAATAGACACAAAGAATGAAAGAAGAATGTCATTCTGTGAACAAAAAATATAGACAGCGAAGCACACACTAGTATTCCTTACTACCACCAAAAGTGAATCACAATAAATTAGCAAATGCAGTGGGGTACTAGTACTGATCCACAAGAGAACTGTAAATTTCTGTACATGTATCGTTTCCATACTTGAACTCAATTGTAAAAAAAAGTTAACATTAAGAGCCGATACTGATATTATTAAATACTTGCCGAGTACACTTATTAGATAACAAAGTATGGTGTTTTTTTTTTTGGGGGGGGGCAGGTTTTCTGTAGTTCAATACATGTCAGTATGCCAGCAGAGTGAGAGTCATTAAGGCCATAATACTTCTCATTCTTACACCAATGAAATAACAACCTCATTAGGAAAAAATATTTTAAAATCATCAAAACTTAATTATTGTAAAAAAAAAAAATCCTAAAGCTTGGCAATACATAAGACTTGAAAATGGGACATCAATCCTTTTTTTTTCATAAGGTTGAGATGAACTAGACAGATCAAGATTATGAACAAATATCTCAAGTTCAAAACGATTCTTTCTTTGCTATGACTGTAGGTGAATTCATGGAAACACAATCACATATTGTTATGACATCTATTTCTAATTCATAACATTTTTGTCATGGACAGCGTTATCCAGTAATCTCTATGTTTATAACCCCCCACACAAAGTTTGAAGTGGGGTGTATAGGAATCAGTGTACGGTCTGGCTGTAGCTCCGTTGCAAATCTTGCACATCGAACTACATGTACTTCCTCAGTTTTTTCTCATGAAACTTGGCACACATATTGGTGTTTGGGTAAAGATGTGCAAGATACATTTTTTGCATATGTCAGAAATTGTGTTGCCATGGTAACTGTATATTATGGCAAAAATAAGGTAAAAATCCTTCAGTTCAAAATACTTCCTCAGTTTTTAATCAATTCTCATAAAATTTGGCACACACATTGGTCGTGTTCTCATGATATTTAATAGCTCACAAATTGATCTTGGGGTAATACAAGATTTATTTTTTCCATGCGTTGGAAACTGTTGCCATGGTAACGGCATACAGTGTGGATATTAATCAACTTCAGTGATATTTCTAGTTTTATAAAGCCCACCTTTACATTTATTTTTCCTTAAAGAAAAGTGCTTGATCTGCAGAAGGGTACACAAATTTTTACATCCATTAACTGAGTAGGTTCCTTCAATTTAACAGATTAATAACTATAGGTTACAGAACAGTGTACATGTATGTCTATCAATCATACAAATCTAAAAATCTAACCCAGCAAATGATTTTTCTCTTTCTTTTTCTTTTTGCCTTCAGAGAATGAACTATTAATATTGCTGCTATTGTATCCATGCATCACACATCAATCATTCACATTGATAGATCACATACATGTAGGAAAGGCATGGACAAGGACAGGGGCCCATTTCACAAGCACTTGTTATCATAACAAATTTGCAATAATAACAGTTCAAAACTACTGAAATCATCTCATTTGATTGGCTGATAGCGCATTTGTTATCCTAACAAGTCTGAATGAAACAGGTCCCAGGGCAGGGTCATGAAAGATACATGGTAAATCCACAGTATAAATATCACTTTGATATTGAATGATCAGTGGTGATGTATAGAGTACATACATTACACATGTCAGTGACACAAGAACTAACTTCACACAAAACTCAACAATAAACAAAAATCATACACCCATCTTCCACCATCTTCAAAACAGGCATGGGTTCCTCAATACACATCATACGAAACCCGGGGTAACTGTGCTATTCAGTATTGGTTCAATTGAAACCTTCATTCTTTAATGTGCAATGATTTTGGGTTGGTGTACCTTATGGCATAATATGACCATAATAATGAGAGGCAATATACTACCACCATAAATATTTTTTAGTCATCCTACTTATGACAAGTACAATTGTCTGTAAATTCATGCTATTTCTTGAGTCTTCTTTCAGGTCTTGGGTCTGTTGCAACGAACTTGTGTTGGCAAGAAATTCCTATGCAAACATATCAAACTGAATCATGTGAAGCTAACTGGCTTGAAAGAGCTGGAACTTTATTTTCCCTATTTTTCATGAAATAAATCTCTTTAAGCAGCCAGCTCCTTCAAAAGAAAATTGCTTCAATTACACAGAAATCGTTTTGAGGATGTTAGAATCAGCTAACAAAGACAAACTGTTATTACAAGATAGCCACATCTTTCGCATACATAGAGCCATGCGAATGCATCGATCAATCAATCAGCCATGAGTGTCCACTGCTCTACCATGTCATTCTTCAATTCTAAACTTTAAAAAAAAAGACAAGATAGGCAGAAATCATTCACAAAAATCAAGGTTGGCTGCATATTTATTAATTTAGTTTTTTATTTTCTTACTTATTTATTTATTCATTTATTTTTTTTTGGGGGGAGGGGTAAATTTGAATTGGCATGCTTAGTAGGGTCCATCAGGTTACAGCACACAAAGTTTGTTAGTTTTTTTACCTTATTGGAATCTTGTAAAACAAACCTACTACCAGACCATGCAAGTAAACCAGTTCAATTGATCCGTTTCTATTGCTTCATATTTAGAGTATAAGTACTTACAACATACATGAAAACTCACAACTTCTTTATATGTTAATGATTGGTAAGAAAACTTTTTCTGACAACAACCCAGTAGAATGATGTGGCATGTGCTATGCAGGCTGTTCACCAGTAGCAGCTCTGTTGATAAGGTAGGTACATGTATGTGCTATGCATAAAGTTTGAATTGATCCTCAATATCCTCTAATGATCCAATCCCAAATGTGTCTTGTTGGTTCTGCACCAGCTTGAAGATTGCCTCTAGTTGTTCTGATTGAATCCTGAAATGAGAAACGTTGGAATGAGGAGTCAAACATCTTCTAAATAGAACAACCAATACTGCAAAAACATCCAAGCTTCACGAGCCCATTCTAGAGACTTGTGTTTAAATGCAACTATTAAAAGCCCACTGCACACTATGCGATTTGATGGGATCTGAGATTCAAAGATATCGTAAAACATTTGATATAAATATTCTAACCAATAAAATCTTAGCTATCAGAGTTCAGAATAGTGGTAGGACTTCTAAAATTGAAATTCAGTCTAGTTCGAGTCTCCCTGTAGTAATAAATCAAATCCAATTCCAAATCGTAATGACGGCATCATTGGCTGCAACTTGAAGCCACTTTGAACTTTACTCTGACCACAGAGCTTGCTGAAAAAGCGAATTATGATTTTATTAGTCCTAACATTTTTTTTTGAACTTCAAATAAAATAATTTCAGTTTTGGGGAACTTTCATATTTAATGCAAAGTGCAATTTATTAAAAATTGCATTGTATCGGATCACATAGTGTGTGCTGCGCAAAAGAGATCAAATTCGAGCCCCTCAGTACTATGTGCTATAAATGTAACTATTATTAGAATCATTATTAGAGAGCAAGTGTTTTCCTTCAGCAAGAAATTTACCCACATTGTACTGCACTCAACCCAGGTGAATGCTTGAGCGCCTACATTGTATAAGAAACCGAGCTAAATCTGGGGTAAAAATAATAGCAGGGCCCACTGGGAGAACAGTTTTCAGAATTGAAGTGGCTAACCTGGGTGAATATACCATTACTATCATCATAAGAAACAGACCTTCTTTCTTCCTCCTTCTGTTCATCTGACATCATCTTGGAGACCTCTTCAACCAATTTCTTTGTTTTCTGAGGCCCCGCTAGATGTTGCGTCTTGGACTCAATATCATCACCTTCCCCATCATGCTCCTTTTCGTTGGTCTGTTCAGAATCTAATGGTTTGATGTCATCGTGGTTGATGAGGAGGTCTTTGATGTCATCTTCATCATCGTCAGCGATTGATTCTTTCGTCGATTCCCCGTCTCCTCCTGACGATGCTTGCAATGATTTATCTTCTGTTATTGACTGAGAACAAAAGGAGATAATTGAAAAGTTCACTGTAGGATAACTATACACGAATGTCAATGTATTATTAGATATGCCAAGGTCAAATGTTAGACAGAGCTAGAAATGTTCCGTATATTTTCTTTCAGTAAACATGATGCTGGGAAGATTTAAAATCCATGTATTTTGATACCTACATGTGTGATTAAGTCCTTCTATCATACATGTTTTAGAAAAGTAACCTAAATGTGAATGGTTTATACTACCTATGTGTAATGATAAAATAACTAACATTTTATTAAAAGTTATGATGGTTTGAAGTAAAAAATCATTTGAAAGAAATCAATGTAAACCATAATTATTCAAATTACATTTCAATTTTTATAAACGATAATTTGAAGCCTGGCCAAAAAAAATGTGACAAATATGTAATTTGTACAATACCAGTCAGCTATCTTTAACTCGCTATTAGCTGTAAAAAAACAGAAAATATTTGGGGTCCACCGAATCTATTGTTCTCTGGTTTTTACAGGTAATAGTGAGTTAAAGATAGCTGACTGGTATTGTACATACAAATTAAAAACACCCCAAAAAGATAGTTCCTCAAAAAGGATTTGCTATATCATTTCATCATTGTAAATCCAATGCAATTCAGCCAAACTGGCTGCAATATGTGGATATTTCAATAAAACATTTGACCTAAACTGGCCCCAAATCATCTTTTGGGGTGCTACTACATGGAGAAGACATACTGTACAAATCCTAACCTTTCTTTTATCTCCATCTGGATGGACTGGACACACATTCTTCCTGGCAGTCTTCCTGTACACCCACTTGAAAGATATTATGAAAGCCAAAAAGGTGACCAAGGCAGCTGTGATGTAAAAAAGAATCTCAGATTCCAGAGCTTTCCTTCCCGCATCGGTCATCGTTATTGCTTCATCTGCTCATCTACGAGTCTGTGAAAAACAAAAGTAGAAATGTAGACAGCTTCGGGGACAGATTCCATACAAGGTTTTATAGATAGGCCTACACTGTACATGTACACCACATCCAGAAAGTACAACATATGGCTCTGAATGCACATATGTACATTGTATTAGGATGTTCTACTTGTAATTAAGGTAATGCATGCTTAGATTTAGGAAGTGAAAGCTCATGCAACAAGATAAAAGAATGTGATGTGTAACTAATGTGAGATGTACATTACAACATGTACAGAGGGGGATCAAGACAGACAAGCTCTAGAAGGAGGTGTGAGGGATCATAAAATTTTAAGCACAGGAAAATAACTACCGTCTGTGTAAATATATATATGGCCAATTTATATAGAACACGGCACAGCCTTTAGAGATCTGTATATTGGGCAATTCGAAGAACTTGCACACGTTACCAGGACATTTCTGAGGCTGTAATGACCTGAAAATAGTGACTTTCATTAGATTTAATACCCTCATGCTGGTTGATATCTTGGATCAGTTCATAAATGAGAAAAAATAACAGCAATATAACTATTAAACATTCTTCTTATTTCATTAATTCTTCTTTGCCTAATGAGTAATGATCGTTCAGAAGGTTGGTATACATGTACATGTATGTAGGGGCTGCAGAACGGTTTTTAAAGTGGTAGGGGGGCTGACCATGCAAACAATCACAATCATTTGGTCAATCTTACGTTTTTGTACACGGTTTTGAAAAAAGGGGGGGGAAGGCTGAAGCCCCGCTTCCACGGCCCCTGGTATGTAGTTCTCACAAGAAGTATAATTGCTTCCTACATGACAGCATGTACATTACAAGCCAGGCCTACACAAATCTGTCAACAGCACTCCATTCCAATGGTGATCAAATCATGAAGGTTCATTATATATTGGTATGACATCTATCATCATGATATTATTAGAAGTGGATAAACAGGAGATGAAAACAAGCCATGAATTCCAATCTGGCAATGATTTACAATCACAGACCATGGACCTGTAACACAAAGCTTAGCAATGATCGTAGAGCATTTCTCTATGATTGATTGCATTGACTACAATGTACAATCAATCATAAAATCATGCATACGATTAATTGCAAACCTTTTGTGTTAAATGGGACCCGTATGGGGAGTGGATCTTTTCTAAATTTCTGCTACATCATGCACATGTACTGTAGCTCAACAGTACATGAGCTGTGTGCACCTGAACATTAAATGAGAATGAAACCCTTCCAGAACAAGTTAGATTGTAAGCATACGGATAAATAAAAGAATAAGATCAAAGAAAGTTTAAAGAACAATTGGATGAACAATAGGAAATTTATTCATTTGAATGTCAACATTACTAGAAATGCTATGGAGATCCTAGCTACTTACCACTTGCAATGTGACCAAGATCTTTGATGTCATACAAGTAGGCTTAACGTTATAACGTTATGGGGGGGGGGGGCTCAAATTAACCCAAGGCCATGGCCTTGATTGCCTTTCAAAATAAAATTTGAAAGTCAAATCAGCCCATGGCTTTGGCGCACTGTGTTAATCATTTTGTTCACATGTGCCCCATTTAAGAGTACATCTTAATATACTAGTGACAGTACAAATTACATTTTTAGACAAGTTGGCAATTGGATGAATTGGTATTAGCTCATTTCCTCCCATAAAAACAACAAAGAGATTAAAAAGAAAAACCTGATCCAGACTTTATGGTAGAGATTGATTGGGGAGCTGTCTGAAACGGGGAAGGATGTTTAACAATCTGATTATTTACTTGCCACAAGTTTGTCTCTTAAACACACAAGGAAGAACAGGCTGAGGCTCCGGGGTAAACAAGGCCCCTACAGCAGTTAGTTTTTAGAGGCCGTTCTCATTACGCTTTCTAAAACTAGTTTACTGGAAACCGATTCAGGAAACCACTTTGGAATATCGCTTTGCTAGCATTCTCACTTGATCACACAAAAGTGGTTTTCAAAATCACTTCACGTAAAGCGCTCTTGTTGCTATGGAAATGCTCTCAGTGGGGTGAGACGTTTCGCGCGAAATTTGAAACCGCAGCATTAGCATTCTACACCTGTTTTGCGAAGATCGCTTCCCGAAGAACGGTTGTGTCCTCACTTACGCTAAAACCAGTTTAACGAGGCAAAGCGATCTTGAAAACTACATCGCGAGATGGTTTTCCAAACTGGTTTGGAAGATTGCTTCCAAGACCACTTTGACCGTTCTCACTACGCGTTAAACTAGTTTCCAGTATTTAGTTTTAGGAACGTAGTGAGAACAGCCTCTTAGTCTACATGTACTGCTCAAGTATACATACCAGTGAAAATGGGTCGGTGTTTGTGTGGTATTTAAGCATTTTGAGGCAGTTCTTTAGCACAAGTTTTGAGCACAGACGTTCAGCCCAATGCATACTGTATGACCGGGAGGAGCACAAACCTAGTACTCAGCCCCTCAAAATCAAAATCTTGAAAGAAGCATCGCCACTTTAGAGAGGCAAGTACTGTACCCACCCTGTAATGTTTACATGTATGAAATCTTATCTCAGTTTACTTTTGTTAGGCATTATGGTACATGCCAGTACTGTAGTAAAATTCACCACTTTCTCTCCTTTTTTCTGACTGAAAGCCTATGAACTTAACATGCCTGATGGGGCAAATGAGCCCCCCCCCCCCCCTGGATTAAAACATAATTAACACTGCACACATGTAAATACATCTCTTAAAACAGTAAAATGTAGTGTACATGTAGGCATCTCCACACTTGCTTACAAATGTTTTTGAGTGTCCATTTCCAATTGAACGTGTAGAAACATGACAACATGAGTATAACAGTTGAAAACACAATCCGAAAATCATTTTTTTCCCATAATATTGGATGGGATTGATATTGAAATAAATCCTTAAATGGGAGCTTTTGGAAAAATAATAAACTATCAATCCTGTTATTGTCAAATGCTAGTAAATGTTCAGTGATTGTTTCAACAACATACCAATTAACTATTAATTTTAATATATACATGTACATGTAGCATCACAAAATACTTTTTAATCAAGGGGCCTTATTTGCCCCCATTTTGATGGGGCAAATACAAAACTGTAAGGCCTCTGACAATATCTAATGTTCATTTATATGCAAATGAGACTGATTAGATCTCATAATTCTATTAAATAATGTAGGTCTATTGTGTACCTTAGACATCTAATCATGTTTCTACTGCTATGCAAAGTAAAGATTTGATTAGAATTATGAAAAAGGTGGCCTTATTTACCCGCACTCTCCCCCAAATGTTCATTGATTGTATCAAACCAACTGAACTATTTTTACCTTGAATATATCGCATACATTCGTAATTCCGTAGCTTCGTTATTCCGAAGGTTCAGATATTTCGAAGGTTCGTTATTCCGAATGTTAGTATTTCCAAAGGTTCGTAATTCCGAAGGTTCATTAGTTCGAAAACGAAGTGAGGTTCGTAATTCCGAAGGTTCGTTAATCCGAAAAAGAAATTAGGTTCGTAATACCAAAGGTTCGTTAGTCCAAAAACTAAATGATTAACTAACCTTATTTTGTTTTCGAACTAATGAACCTTCGGAACAACGAACCTTATTTCGTTTTCAAATTAACGAACCTTCTGAACAACGAACCTTATTTCGTTTTCGGATTATCGAACCTTCGGAATTACGCCACAAATGTTCGGAATTACGAACCCTTTTACGTTTCCGGATTAACGAACATCGAGGTATAGGCAATTTATGTGTTTCGGAATTACGAACCTTCTGAATAAAGAACCTTCGGAATTACGAAGTGTAACCGAATATATAGCAACACAAAATATTTATTAATCAAGGGGCCTCTTTTGCCCGATTTTGATGGGGAAAATAAGGCCCATTGACAATGTTCAATGCTCATTAATATACAAATAAGATTGATTAGTTCTCATATTCCTATTGGATAAACTGTCGACCTAGTAAATGTGCATCTATTCATGTTTCTACTGCTATGCATTACAAAGAGATGATTATTTGGATTTTGGAATCTCCCCCTTACAAGTAGCCTACATTTACATTTAATGTACCATATTGTTCATACGGTGAAGCTATTTTAATCCAACTACATTGAGATTTTTTTAAATATCACAAAAACTTGTCTTCAATTGAATCCCAGGAGGCTTACATGTACATGATAATATGGCTACCATGGCAACCAGTTGAGAAGGAAGCATGCATGCATGTAATTAGCTTGGTATCACAGTTCACATGCATTGCTTCTGACTGAACTAATAAGCTTGGTCAATGTTTATCATTTTCATTAGCTCCATGTACTCTGTGTACTGTACATATGTACAGATACATGTAATACTTGTCTTGTAATATGACAAGTTTACATGCTTCCTCTTTTCAGTTTTACTGATAATGACATATTTCACACATGTACATGTAGCTCTGTACATTGCAAACCTGGTGGGTGTTTCAAAAAGCTGTTCGTTGATAGCTACTTTTAGAATGACTGGTGATCCTTTCTTGTGGTAAATGGTATATTAAAGGGGAATCCAACCCAAATAGAAACTTGCTTTTAGAGGAAAAAGGAAAATCAGATAAGTTGATAGGTGAAAGTTTGAACAATATCGGACAAACAATAAAAAAGTTATGAATTCGTAAAAGTTGTGAATATTGGTAATCACTATACCTATGGAGATGTCAAATTGGCAACAAATGTGATGTCAAAGTGATGTAAGGCAAGGACTACTCTTCCATATACTCCAATACATAAAATGATTAAAATTACATTTTTATCAAAGTTTTACTTCAAATTATATTTTTCTTTCATGAGGACATATAACACTATACTACCTAGGCTATATTTAGATTAATTAAAGCCCCAGGGGAATAGGTACTTAAGAGAAAACCACAAATCCCTGATAATAAAGTACATGGCCTATGGGAAATTTGCCCTTGCCTCTTGTCATGATTTACTTACCTAGTTGCCAATTTGAAATCTACAGGGTCTAAGAGATTTCAATTCTAAAACAGCCATAACTTTCTTATTGCTTATCCGATTTCTTTCAAACTTGCGCCATTCTGTTTTATTTATTTTTCTCCTTCAATCACTGCATATTATGACCAGGGCTGGATTCCCCTTTAATTGGTGATGGTTTAGCGGGTAAGAATGGTTCACCAGTTGTTCTTAAATTCGCTCTTAACTTCCAAACAGCTTTATGAACGATCCACAAATCATGACACAATTGGGGAGAGTGTTGTTTTTACACAAGAAAATTGCCCCTTCACAAATGTGTACTGTGCCCTTTTAGATGTTACCAAGTGCCCTTTCTCTAAAAGTCCCAATTTTTTATTAAAAAATGCCCCCTCTCAAACGTGTTTTGTGCCCCTTTCACCTGAGAAGGACCCATTTTATGTGTGAGCAAGTGCCCCCTTGCCTTCTTGTATTAAAGTGCTTTTCTTGAATCAGTGCCCCCTTTTACCCAAGAAAAGTGCCCTCACAAACGTGATATGTGACCCTTTCATACCTAAAAACATGTAAGAAGGACCCGTTTTATGCCATTAGCAAGTGCTCTTTTGCCTTCTTGTACAATTGTAGGTGCCCTTTCTCGTATCACTGGCAGTGCCCCTATTTACTCAAGGAAAGTGCCCCTTACAAAAGTGTTCTGTTTTCTCATTTTTAGATAATACTTGTAAGAATAATGTGAGCAGGGTAGATAAGCAGTGGTGAATAGATGGGGGGCTCTAGCCCCCCTGCCACCCAAATTTTTCAAGACCAAGAAAAAAAAAGAGAAAAGGAAAGAGAGAAGGGCAAAATATGACATTATTGTACATGATATGACATATCTAGCCCCATCAAAATTGTTGGCTTATTACACTACTGTACATTGGTCTTGTTTTTTTTAAGATAGTGCCCTTTTTGAAATAAAAAGTGCCGTTTTTTAACACTGAATAGCTTAGTTTTGACATATAATGTGAGGAGGGTCTCTAGTACTCTTTGAATAGTAATTCATGTTTAAAGGAGAAGTTCACCCTGACAAAAACTTTGTTGTGAAAATAGCAGAAAAATAATTGAAAAATATTTGTGATGGTTTGAAGAAAATCCATTAAAGATTAAGAAAGTTATTAGAATTTCAGTTTTTTTTATTTGTGATGTCATAAACGAGCAGCTGCCCCATATGTTATGTAAAAAAATTGCCTAAATTAATTCATTGTTAATGGTTTGTGATGACTTATTTTATTTTATTTTTAGGAGCGGGTGTGAAATCATGTGTGTATTGATATACACTGAAGGTAAAATAAAAATCATTTTTCAATTTTCTGAGGAAAATTACTTTTCATTGATTTTTTGTAGGGAAGCTGCATGCATATGACATCACAAATCAAATACGGTAATTAAAATTCTACTAGCTTTTTTATTCATAGACAGATTTTTCTCAACCTTCAACAATATTTTTTTCTTCTATTCTTACAACAAAAAAATAGGGTGAACTTTCCCTTTAAAGTCTTTGGTATAAAAGGGTCAGTGAACTATACTCGGGTATCAGCAAACAGTACAATATCAAAAAATGTACTTAGTCATTGAATGCATTAAAGTGACTGACATGCACTTTGGGGATTTACCAAAACTAAATTGTAGGCTTCTCAAAACTTTTCTAGATTTGTTGCAATGCAAATGATTTCTTTACCAAGCTTATATAAACAATATTACATAGACTCTGGAGTCTAAAATTATACTGTCAATTGGTGTTCCTTTGGTCACACTTACATGTCCATTTTTATTTTAAATGCTAATAACAGACTGTTTTTTCTTTGTTATCTTGATCTCCACGATTTAGTCACATTGAGTTTCTTTTTCTATTTCTCTGGGTTTAAAATTTATTTCTGTTACAGTTTACCAGCTGAGCAATATACTATTAATTTGCTTTTTTAACAATGTTATGCATATTGTGCAGGCCTTACTGCGACAGTAACATCAGATATTAATTCATGTACATGTATATGGATTTCCATGTACATCCATGCATATTTCTTTTAAACGCATATTAATTTGAATTACCTTTTAAAAGATTTTTCTTTCGTTTTTTTTTAATATAATCTGTATATTTCAGGTCATAATGTATCCGTCTTCCACAATTAATTAAAACTTATCTCACCGGGGCCTGCAGTTCTTGCAAGCATGCTTTAATGTAGGTCCCATCCTAATTCTTTGAATTAAATTAAGCTTTTACCCTATAACTTGACTGATTGTATTATGTTATTGCATACTTTTCAGTTGTTTATAATTTAATACATAGTTATGCATTACTGTTGCTGCTTTATATCAATGAGATATATGAAAATAAATGAAAAGACATGTAATGAAATATTAGGACACCAGGCTTTGCTGAAATGATTATTGCCATATATTTGCCAAATGAGCCACACGATATACATGTACCACAAAAAATCCCCTTTCCGATCGAATGTTCCACATGCAAAACACAGAGTATTACAAATGTGACCCTCCCTCCCCCATGGCAGAAAATAGTCATTTCCATTTCAGCCCCCCCCCCTCAAATGTTCATTAACAGGTTGCAAGCACGTTCCTTATTTTTCAGGGAATGCAGTATATTTCAGGGGCTCGGTTCAAGGTACATGTACATGTAAAAATCCACAAAAATATGTTCAATTCACTGGCAGATACATGTACATAGGGGCATGCCCCACCCCCAAAAAAAAAAATTAAATGAAATATTATATAAATAATGTTCTAACACCAAGAAAAAAAGAAAAAGAAAAAAGGGAAAAGGAAAGGGAAAGATCAGTTTTAATACTGTCAAAATCTACTACAAAATTAGCTTTACACTTAAGAAAATTAAATATCTTGCTTTGCTCCTGACGTATTCTTATTCATTTACATGTACATACACTGTAGAACTGATGAAAATAACATCCTACATGTAGGAATATGAGAAATGTGCAAATGTGGCTCAATTGGAAGAGTTGTTACCTCCTTATGAAATGTAACCAATACCACAGAAGAGCATAAACCAGGAGCCACCTAAAGTCCTCAAACTACTCATATCTGGCCAGGTTCCTAACCCACCATGCATCATTTACAGCAGTGTAGTCTTATAATATAAACACACTTAAATAGTAAGAACACTATCAATTCACTACTCATTTCATACCACAATTACCACCAATTACGAAGTAACAATAGCTCAGGACTAATTTTCCTGTTTAGAAAGATTAGTTTCTCTACATGTACATAAGAAAATTAATATAAAAAAATAATTTATTTTCTAGACTTTTAAAGAGAAATGCCAGTAGTTGCAGTAAACACTGATTTCATGAGAAAGTCTATAAAACCAGGCTTAATTGTCAGTATATCATCGAGGATCTACATGTACATGTAGATCTGGTACAGTCACATAAACTGATCTTTGTGAAATCTTGAAATTTACGCTGAAAAATATTCACACTGAAGATCACCAACACAGAAAAATTCACGTGGGACAGTGTATTATTATTGCTTTGAATGTCGTGCCTGACGCTTGACCCGAATCCTGTGCTTACAGTGCCATAAATGCCAGTTGTGGTAACGATTTCAAAATGAGTTCGTACAGAATCCAATGAAATGACCACCAAAGTGTCTGTCTGTATATAAAATAAAAAATATGTGCCAAAGGATTCTGGAAGAAATTGTGTAATTGCTGAGAAATTAGCAAATAAGCACGGATTTGGGTCAGATCTAGATCCTTGATGATATAATGACAATTAAGCCTGGTTTTACAGACTTTTTCGTGAAATCAGTCTTTACTGAAACTACATTAAATACCTTTAAAGGTTTTGTGTGGTTAGGGCAACCAATTGAAGTGGATCTTCTGTTACCCTTGCACCTTTGTGCTTGTGAGCTGTGCTACAAAACATTCAGTCATAATTTCTTGGAAAATATATGTCTATTCTATCTCTGACATGCCAAACACTTTATCAACTAATCATTAAAGTTTTTGTGTGCTGAGGTCAACCAATAGATGCATGTCTTCTGTAAAAAAAAAAAGAAAAAGAGCACATTATTAACTAGACCAAAAGCTTCAGTCTCTGTATTTTGGTTGTTCCGCTGAACTACGTTGGCTCCACTCACCATACATAGACTGAAGAGCTTGGGGGCCCGTGGCTACAGACAACGGTATAGTGAACTAGCATTTTATAGATCACGATTTAAAACTGTTTTTGAGCGAAATTTACAGTTTCATGGTTTCCATTATCAGGGAAAAATATAACTTAAGTAATTGTATACCTTGGACCAGAGTTGAAAAATATCCACTGGATGATTGAGAAATCTGTCATCTAAGTCTGACATTTTCACCTGACCCGACAGTTTTTCTTACAAGTTGCCATCTTGAATGACGTTATTATCGTTATTAACTTTATAAATGTCTCGATATATCACGATTATAACTAGTATCGTTTGTCTTTGTGTAGTGTATTGTATGCCTTGTAGGTGTGCTGGTGGAATGCAATATCGCTATCACATTCGTAAATTGTTGACGCTCTCTCTGTTCGTTTGTAAATATTTCATAGTTTGGCTGCCATTTTGATCGTTTTTCTGCGGCCTACCCAACTAAACATCGGTAAAGTCACTTGTTCACTGCAACCACCCTGCCTGTGGGGAGTACAGGTTGGACTATGGCATGCCAATGCTGTACAGAGCACACACTCTAAAATTGTTTAAAATTTCACTTTTGTGACCAAAATTACTAATTTCCATACAGTTGCAATTTATTTTTCATTAGTAACTTGGGAATCATTTTTGTATTCACTAGAGCGCTCAAAAACTTGAATTTTTAGAATATTTTTGTGTACGCCCTCTATTGGTGGAAAATAATATGGCAAGAAAATTTTCATTTTTTATCTCTATTTTTAATTAAGAAAAAAATAATTCAAAGAATCAAATTTATTTAAGGGCCAAGTTGTATGACGAATAGATGTAATGGAAACCGTCAGTGTAAAAAAATCAAGCATTTGTCCCAAAGAAAAAGAGAAAATAAGCCAAACATTGCCATCCTTATTTTGCCACACATGGAGATATTACTGAGAACAAGGTTATATCATAACCTTGTTCATTGAATAAGTGGGTAAAGTATGATTTTCATGCATTTTCATCTATATCGTTTAAAGTATTTTCATGGTGAATAATCATGTATTCTTAGTTTGTAGTTTATAAATCCTTAGAGTGTAAATTCTATGTGTAAAATTACACCAAACTTTGGACTATGGATTGACAAAAGTGCGGGTTTGATAACAAATGCGAGCCCACACGGACACTTTACCGTCAGTGAATGGGGATTACAGCAGGGCTCGACACTAGCGGCGGTCCGACGGTCCCAGACCGGTAAAAATCGCTGTCGGGCCAGTAGATTTTCGGAAATTGGAAGATTTACTGGTCCGACATGACCAGTAAAAAATATCATTGTCGGGCCAGTAATTTTTCCAAAAATAGCAAGATTTAAGGGTCCGACATGACCAGTAATAAAAACCATTGTTGGGCCAATAACTTTTCCAGAAATGGTCAAATTCACAGCAAACCATTCCCCCCGTTAAATTCAGCCATTCACACACAGAATACACACAGAATGAATCGCACGTGTTACTAGAGTACTATACAGCATGCATACAGCTGTGTACATGTAGTCAGCCACACAGCTCACATGGTAAATTCTCCACTGGCCGCACGAACGAAGCCTGGCTAAACTCTGGCAGAAATCTCTCACAGAACTGTCAAAATTCAAGGTTCATACTCATGAAAGGCTCTTATAATGTCCATATTTCCTAAAAATTGGAGCAACTCTGTCATTCGTAAGCAGTAAAAGGAGAAATTTTCACTTCTGTTTTGGTTCAAACAGATCGGGTTTCGGGTGATATCGTCTGAATACATAATAGCCCCACATATGCATTTATGTGTGTGTTGATACACTTGGTATCTGACTTTCTTTCGTAGCTATTTTAATTGAGCCAAAAAGAAACTGATAAATTTCTTATAGTTTTAGCTTTCTTCCTATCTTTCTTTCCTTCTTCATCTTTCTTTGTTTCTTCCCTCGATTTTTTTTGTTACTGTTTTTTTTTAATTTTCCCTTGTTTCTTTAATTCATTTTTTCTTTCTATCCTTTTATAAAATATTTTCTCTATTTCCTTTTTCTCTCTCTCTCTTTCTTTCTTTCTGATATTTTCTTTCTTTAGTTTTTGAGTCCATCCATCCTATATTCATCTCTTCTCTTCTTCCTTTCTTTCCTTCCTTCTTTCCTTCCTTCTTTTTACCCCTTTCTTCATTCTTTGTTTCTTTCTTCCATCCATCATTTATTTACCCTTTCTTTTTTTATTTCTCTTCCCAGCTCTTTCTTTATTACATTCATTCCTTCCTTTCTTCTATCTGTCTTGTTCTTTCCTTTTTCCCTTTGTTAATTACATCCTTTTACCTTCCTTTCTTTTTTTTGACTGCTTGCTTCCTTTATTCTTTCATTCCTTCCTTTCTTTGTCTCTCGGTCTTTTTTTTTCTTCCTTTCATCTATTCTTTTACCTTTTCTTTTTTTTATAATTGCTTGCTTCTTTCCTTCCCTTCCTTCATTTATTTCCTTCCTTCTATCTATCATTTTACCTTTCCTTCATTTCTTCCTTAATTCCTTCTTTCAATCCTTCCTTTCTTTCTTTTGTCTGTCTTTCCATCTCTCCTGTTACCCTTTCTTTTTCTTTCTTTCCTTTACTACTTTCTGGATTTGTTCTTTCTTTCTTTATTGCTTGCTTCATTTCCTTCCTTCATTTCTTTCTTTTCTTTCTTTCTTTCTTTCTTATATTTGTTCCTTCTTTATTCCTTCCTTTCCTTCTTTAGTTCTTTCTTTTTTCTTCCTTCACATCTATCCTTTTCTTACCTTTTTTTCTTCCTTCCTTTCTTTTATTCTTTCTTTTCCTTCCTTCATTCCTTCCTTCCTTTCCTTTCCTTTCCTTCTTTCTTTCTTTGTTTCTGTCTTTCTTCGTTTCGGTCTTTCTTTCTTTTTGTCCTTCATTTCCTTCATTTTTTTTTTGGGGGGGGGGTAACGAAAGGCTAGAAAAATAAACTTGCGCCTTTTCTTAATGTTTTCTTTATTTTTGGGGACCAGTAGATTTTAGGTTCGGACCAGAAAAAATTTGAAAAACTGGGTATCTACTGGTCCGACATGAATAGGTTGGACCAGTAGAAAAAATGGGTTAGTGTGGAGCCCTGAATTTACAGTAAAATGTCAGAAATTGTTGAATAAATCCCCAGAAACGACGGTTATTCCTGTCTAATTATTAACGTAAGGCGTTTACCCTTGCGCTTCAGTGGGGAGTAACCCTCCGGCCGTAGAGTTACTCTACTGTAGCCTAGGCCTAGATGACTTTTACTCCCCAGACGCCTCCAGGCTAGTTTAGGCCTACCTTACTTTTTTGAGCGAAGTTCGCTCGAGGTACATAGTTTAGCTCGTGTTTTTTTAGGCATAACCTGCACCTGTATTTCAAAAGTAAAACAATTTTCAGATTACAGATTTTATTGCAACTCTGAATACCGTATTTGTCTTAAGTCTTAAGATAATTTTCAGAATATTGCATCTGCTGAAGATGTGAAGTTCTACTTCCTCAGCCTCAGTGTAAGACCTCAGGCTCAACCCCGAGCTCAGCCTCAGCACTCTCTCAGACGTCAGACTCAGTCAAACACAGTCGCACACATCAGCCTTCAGTTCAGAGTCCGTCCACGGCCACCGCTGGGCCAAAGCAGAGGCACTGATTGTCGCCGCATGCCTGCATCACTGCACTGCGGACGCAGTGTCAGTGTCATACGAACTTGCGATCGCAAGAAGATTCATTC
Source organism: Lytechinus variegatus (assembly GCF_018143015.1). Taxonomy (NCBI): domain Eukaryota; kingdom Metazoa; phylum Echinodermata; class Echinoidea; order Temnopleuroida; family Toxopneustidae; genus Lytechinus; species Lytechinus variegatus. Next base: position 9,331,383 of record NC_054749.1, read on the forward strand.
AGTTCACGGCTAATATTCCCCTAATTTCCTCATTAAGAATCGATGTACCACATCATCAACTAAAAGAAAAGAAAGCACTTACCTCCAAATTCGTCAGTAAAGTACAAATTACGGTCAAACTATATATTTGCAGACGTCCAAAACAATTCCGTTTCAGGTCTCCGAAAAAAATTATTACATACAGTGGCCTCAAGTAGCCTGAGAAAAAAAAAATAAGGGACGCAATGTTGACAATGAAATTTACTAACAGGATCTGAAAAATCAGTTCAACTTCAATTCACTTCAATAAAATTTGTCTCCAAAGGCTACGCAATATTCATATCAGGATATTCATGAAGATTTACATGTAATGGAGGTGACAACTCTGAAAACACAGCTTGTAGTGAGTGCTTTATAAAAACATATTTTTTTTCTTTTTTTTTTACCCGTTTTCTTCCCCCCCAGTTTTGCCTCGACCTATATCAGTTCATTTTCGCCATGATGAAATAAAATTAAAGAGACCATTATTGCATGCTAGCATTACTGATCTGTGTACCGCTGATCGATCTGTACAAAGATCAGACTAGTATGCAATAAGTAGATATATCACTTTTAAAGTCATTTCGATGTGTAATTACCTGCCCGTGTGCTGAACACCGGGGCTGAACATTTTGATTTTGTCTGCTTCTATTTATCCATATAGTTATTATCCTTATTCATCATTTTCATCGTCATCATCATCATCATCATCCATCATTATCATCATCATCCATCATCATCATTATCATCATCATCATCATTATCATCATCAATCAATTAATTATCATCATCATCATACTATTCATCATAACAGCATTCTAGAAAGACCTTGGCACTTAAAAAAACTGCATTATTGTAATCTCAGTCGTCATCAGATACATAAAAAAGTCCTCACTAAATATACTAGCACTGTCTTATATTTGCTACATTTAATAATAAAAGGAGTTTTCTCTTCTCTTTATTATAAAAAAAAACAAGGCAGGCAAACATTAAGAATGATCAGAGGCAGCATGACATTTCAACTGGACAAAACATGGATATTTATTGCACATTTACCATCCAACTGAAACAAATAAATTCAGCATTAAAATAAACAATACTTTTCAAAAAGATTTATAATCTTAAATGTTTTTTTTTGTAAAACAGGAGATTTCAATTGAATTTTCTACAGTCATTTCATTGTATATTATCCAAGTAGTTGAAGACAAAAACAAAAAATAGAACATAAACAATTCAACAAACGGACAATGTTTCAGGGTAATCAATTGTCATCCTCATCCTGAAATCATTCAGTCATTTGTACTGAAACCATCTGGACACTAAGAAAATTAATACAGAAAGACTGCAGTTACATACTATTACAGAAGTGATTCGATAGATAGCATTTCTTGTAGATTGGTATATAACACAAGCATGGAGCTCCTGGAGAATGGAATCTTTAAAGGACAAGTCCATCACAACAAAACATTGATTTGGATACAAGGAGAAAAATTCAACAAGCATAACACTCAAAATTTCATCAAAATCAGATGTTAAATAAGAAACATGACATTTTGAATTCATTCTTAATTTCACAAAATAGTTATATGCACATCCTAGTCGGCATGTAACTGAGGAGACTGATGACGTCATCCACTCACTATTTCTTTTGTAATTTATTATATGAAATATGGCATATTCTAATTTTCCCCTCATTGTCAAAAGAAACAGCTATTAATTACTTCATGAACATGTGGAATTAGCATTGTTTGATACTGTATGGTTCAGTCAAGTTGGTCCTTATTATCAAATCAAAAAAAAATGAAATATTGTATAATTCAAACAATAAAAACAAGAGAAGTAGTGAGTGAAGGACATCATCGACTGTCTCATTTGCATGTCACTGAATTATGCATATCACTGTTTTGTGAAAAATATGCAAAACTTTAAAATACCATAACTTTCTTATTTTACATCTGATGTTGATGAAATTTTCAGCGTTAAGCTAGTTTGATTTTTTTCTATTTATTCAAATCAACATTTTTCTGGGGTGGACTTGACCTTTAACATAAGTTTATACAGAACATAAAAAAGCAGAGCTTGAAAGATGAGAAAAGCTCTTTAAAACCATGTTCCAATGTGGTCTGATCAAAGCTAAAAACTGAAGGCATTTTTCGTGGACATACTTGGCATAGTCCTTTAGACCTGATATAAAGTAATTTTTTGTTTTATTCTTGCAAACAAGATAGGGTATCTCATAAAGATTTGATATAATGTTAGTGTGAAACGTGAGCGAAACATGAGCTGAAATTTCTTAATATTTCATGTATTTAGACCCCTGGACATTCTAAGCATTTTTTAAAAACAAAGATGCATACATGTATCTAACCAAGCAATGAATGAAAGTTATGATATACTGACAATCAGAAAAGGCGTTTTTTTTAGGACCGTTTGCAGGCACTCATGAAGAAGATAGGATTCTTTAGCTTTAATGACCCAATGGCTGTTTACTACAAAGCATAATTTTAAAAAATACTTTGACAGCCAATATAACAGCTAGTTAAAGCATCCATCATTTTCTTTTCGGTTATATGCCTCTAGTGTTTTATTCATTCATACAGTTTTACTCTACGTACATGTCAAAGAGCTTCCATATGTCCGCATTCATTGCTGTTTTCTTTTTTTTATAATGACTTTTTGAGATCGTGGGTAATCTAAATGCAGGTTTGGGTATCTGATTACACTTAAGAGTTGACTTGTCTTTGAATAAGGTTGCCATACTTTGCCGTGAATTTTGAGTACGCAGTAGCACTGAACACAGCTGACACAAGTAGATGCTCTGTGTCGCCCTCTATAGTTGCAATGTCTTGGACGGTTGCCTCCTTGTACAACCAGCTGAAAAAAAAAATATTTGAAGAGAAACAATCAAATCTATCCATCAGTCATTTTTATTTTATCGTTAGTAATTAAATTATACAATCTATTAATATTTACTGTTTTTTTATTCATTTTTTTTTAGTTAATTTTATGGTATGTGGGTTGGGTAGTTATAGTGATCCTGTATTACATGTTGTTATTATTATTTCATTGTCATTGATGGAAGTTTTTATCTCTTTTTATTAATCTAGAAAATTGTATTACGGTATGTATCCCAGTATTCTCTACTAATCTTTACTTTCCTGGGTGACCAAACATAACAAACATGCTGCTCTTAAGGGCAATTGGTCAACCACTGTTTAGTCAAAATTATCACAATAGTCAGTGTTTCCCTTTGAAAGTAACTATGAATAAACACTATAGCTTTCCTAGGATTTCACAAACATTAAAACTGATTACCCCTATTTCTTCCCTGCATTTGGGAGTCATCATTCAGTTGAATATTCCTTTAAATTTGTCAAATCTCACTCACGGCCCATGCTGTTATGTCTTAAGGTATTCAGCCCCCCAAAAAAAATATATTTTTAACTTTCGGCGACTACATGTACCTTTCACCACATCTTACTACCTGAATCTGCAACTCTGGATAAGCTTTAACATTGCAACCAATCACGATTTTGAGCATTTCAAGGGTGAAATTGCCCCAAGCCCCCATGTATATTTCCCCCCCCCCCCACAAAAATCACATATTATACAAATAGCGAATAGGCATGAGTGCGATAGTGCAAGATTTCGCATAAGGTGAAAGAAAGATGCTCTATTCAACGAGGCGTTAGCCGAGTTGAATAGAGCATTTCTTTCTTTCACCGAATGCGAAATCTCGCACCATTGCACGAATAAGAATATTCGCTATTTGTGTTGTACAACGCCTCGGAATCTAGTGAAAATATGAAAAATAAGAGTTTTTCCCTCCAGTAATCTATGAAAAGGGAGCAAAAATATTGAAGGCGAAAAGCAAAATCCCACAAGTGCACATGATCTTGGACAGCATTGCACATTTAGCCAGCGGGCTGTATGTGCATTGTAGTATCTTTGCCTTATTCAATGAAATCGCATTGTGACGTCACCTCCTAAAGCCGTGCAATGGTACATTTTGGATGGTACGTCTTGCGTGCAACGGTAAGAATGTTTGACATTCAGCCTCCCATTTGATCGCTTACAACAGGCTAAGTAGGCAATGTACAAAATTATCACCCGTATCAGACATCTGAGCTGGTCATTTACAAAACCGTATTGCCCTACATTTTCTGAATATCGGGAAGGGTAGGTATATTGTTTGTATTTTCCTCGGTCTCAATGCGCGTATTTACTTTGCATGCAGAGACGACGCAAAATATACCTTTGTATTTTCCCTGGTCTCACATCCGGGCATTTGAGGATGCGTATAAAGAGATACGCTTCATAAGAACCTGCGCGCCAACAATATACGTCATAATAAAGACATCACTGGATCCAAGCGCTTGCAAGAACGTCATAATGGTAAAGTGCAGAGCCTAGACCCTTATATTAACAAGACACAATATAACTATTTTAAAAAGAAATATCACCATTATCACGATTTTTGCTCTAGATATCTGATTTGGATGATAATAAAAATATTGACTGGCCCTTCTTTCGGGGAACATCAAATATATTGCCCTTAAAAGACCCATATTGCCCTCGTCTGAAGACTCGGGCCAATATGATTCTTTTGCTGGCAATATATTTGATGTTCCCCTCAAGGCCAGTCAATATTATATAAGTGAATATCGGTGGCACATGTATCATTAAATGAAAAAAAAAATTACCTGAGATGTGTACCAGCCTGTGGAATTCTGACATCACAAGTGACTCTCTTGGTGACCTCTATTAGTTTCAACTCTATAGCCTCTCTCAACTGCTTTAATCCGGTTCCCTGGATGGCAGAAACTGGGTAACATTCATCTTTTGATGCAAGTTCAGACCTATAAGATTTTAATGAAAAAGACTTTAAACTCATTTATTGAATATTGTTACAGAGCTGCCAACCTGAACATTTCAGTATTTTCAAGGCTGAAAAATCAGTATTTTGATGAGGAAATTAGTATTTTCACAGGAATACCATGCTAGCGTTGTGTGTTAGTGTGCCTCACCGCTGTGTTCAGTGCAGGTTTGAAGGCAGTTGGAAAATACTATGTCCATCGGAAAGGACGCAAATGTTGGTCCCGTGTATAGGAGAGTCACAACCTATGCACGTTAAAACCAATACACTATTCATCAAAGAGTAGGGTGTTCACCTGGTGTATTGCACCTGCCAGTCCCCGGTACTACAATACTGCAAGAATCTTCAGGATTGAAGGAGGCAGTCAGTGTAGCTTGGACAACACATAAAGTGAAACTTTAGAAATCAGTATTTTGCATGAAACCATCAGTATTCAAGGAAAATCAATACTACTTGGCAGCTCTGTTGTTATCCATTTTTTTTTTTGGGGGGGGGTAGGGGATGAAGTGAATCATGTTTTTTTTTTGGAAATGTGTATAGGCCCACCAAGAATGATGGATTGCTGGTCCTACATCATCATGAATCCAGCAACTATATCAATAATACTTCTTGATGTTTGTATATGCTTCATCAATCAACATGTTCCTTTAAAAAAAAAATCATTGTTTTTTTTTCCTGGTGTATCTTTTATGATTGTGTGATATGATAATCTGTTGGTTGTAATTTTTTGCTTATATATCATCTATATATTATTGTATTTGCCTTTGTTTATACTTTACACTGGTTTTTCAATCTTTGGACTGTTTTGCCAGTTTTCTTTATTGAATATATATCATACTACTACTGAAGAGGACATGACAAAATGATTTAGAATGATTTTATAAAATCAGAAAGGTTAGAATACATTCTAGGACATAAAGAATGAGTAAAGAAAATCATCCTATACCTGTTTTCCATGAGATCAATCTTATTATTAACCTCAATCATGTTGTCTATGAGACGCTGATTGACCCCAAGGTCATGAAGAACACTGAGAACCTGAATCCGCTGACTCTCTGCTTCAGGATGACTTACATCTCTAACATGCACTAGAAGATCCTGTCAACATTTAAAAAATAGAAGAATAAAAAAACATGTGGTTCTATTTTGGTCAATCCAAATGTTATCTTTATACACCTACATAGATCAAAATTATCTGTGTTGATATTATGCTGGAATTGATGCAGACAAAGGAAATAATTACTTCGGGATCATAGAAAGGGTGAATTTATTATAATCACAGCTTTATTACAGTCAAAAATGGGTTCAAGGATGTAGCCAATAGTGAATTAGTATGCAAGTCAAGAAGAAAAAAAGTCATCAACCCAAATATTAGGGGGGACAAGAGACATTTTAAGGGGGGGTCCACCAGAATTTAGGGGGGGATGCAGACAACCAAATTGACAGGCAAAAAAAAGAAAATAAAAAGTTATCAACTAAAACTTACCACCTCCCCCCCCCCCCGCTTCCGCCGCCTATAATCAGCTATTTTCGACTATATTTTGTTTTTTAAAAAAATTAAAGGTTCGGTCCTTTTTCATCATCTTTCTATATAACTTCCATTTGGAAGGATATTGAAATGTCTTGAAATGATTATTTAATGTGTGAATGTGTGCATTCAATAAAACAAGGCCAGTCAGTAATACAATCACTTACTATGGTCTGTGTTCTGAAATCTAGTTTAAAAGTTTAAATAGACTATGGTGTAACACTGAGCTAAAATTATGCTAAACCAAAAATGTCGTAACTTTGTTTGAATTGTACATTTCCAATGTTAACTGTGCTCTTTTGTTATGCTTTAAACTGTTTATGTTACTATTTCCAGATAGTTCTGAATTATTTGAATGGTGGATGAGCTAATAAACCGAACCTGTATTTGTGTCACAACTGGTCATCTATCATTAAACTGCAACTTTAAACCGGAGTTAAACCTGATTTCTGAATATATATTCTAGAAAAAGGACTCACGGCATGAAGGACATCTTCTAGTGTAGCTGCAAAAGATGCAATCAACTGATGAGGTAAATCTGAGATGAATCCAACCGTATCAACATAGATAACAGGCATTCTATTAGACAGGTAACCCGCATGGGACGTTACGTCCAGCGTTGCAAAGAGTTGGTCCCTAGGTTCAAGTCTTGCATCTCCAGTAAGTGCTTTTATAAGGGAGGTCTTTCCTGGAAAGGTTGGAGGAAATGGACAATACATGTCAATTACAGGTTAATAAATTAAGCAATTACAAATACGAAAATAATTATGCAAAAAGCATGAATCTACTCAACTTTATTTTTCTTTTTTTGAGGGGGATGGGGCTACTTGTCACAAAGCACATGTACTGCCAATATCTGCAACATATATGTTTTTACATCACAATGAATGGGGATATTTTGGGCTTTGCCGACTTGCTCTCTTTTATTTTTTTAGGGCTCTTTTGAGAATTTCTAAAATATTGCCCCAAGCCTCTGCATATTTTTTTTTCCAACTCATGAACAGGACCTGAGCTCCGCAGCACAAAGTTTTGCGATGAGTTGCAAATATGAAAGATCAGCACTGATTGGTTCCTGGTCAGAATTTTAAACAAATTTTTTGATTTGTTGTAAAATTTGATATTGATTGGTCAATTCATTAATAGTGATTGATTGCTAATCTTTGTGTTACGGAGCCAGGTAGTGCCTGTGTACAGAACGTACAGGTAAGCTTCATATATCAGTTAAGAAAATAAGGTGAGAAAATTAAATGCATGAAATTAATTGGCTAAAGTAATATCATTTCCCATCTCTTGTTATCTTTTACATTGGATGTTTATCATCTAATGGTGCTGTCACATTTCCTCTACGGCGGCCCTATGGCGAGCCGAAAACAGCAGTTTTTTTGTACCAGCTACATATAGGTGGTTTGAATAAAACAGCTGTTTTCGACTCGCCGTACGGCAGCTGGAGGGAAAATGTAACTGCGCTATAAAGCTTAGCTGAGGGTCATCTCGTTACCAGCATTTGTGTATCCAACAACACCGACATGTGGAAAGTGTTTTCTCTCTCTGCCTTTCCTCAACAAGTCTCTCTTTCCCTTCAGCTTCTCAAGAGCTTTTCTGAGAGCGCCCTCTTTGTCTCGCAGCAAACGTTGTTTCTTCTCCAGCAAGGTTTCTCCTCCACCGCCTATGTACTGGTGGGCTCCACTCTGCTGATCCAGGTCAAGGGTTTCTTGCTGTAAATGCAACCTACAGAGTGATGATAAAAATTATTCAAAGTGGTAATCTCTTGCCTGATGTCAAACATCTCTTCAAATATATTTAACAAATTTTACAGAATCAAGACACAGAAATGAAATATATGCAACATATATATTCTTTTATTTTCATTTTGAATGGGAGATCTAAACAGGAATCATTATTTCAAAATGATATGCACAAAATTTTGAATGTGATCTTTCATACAAGATCAAGTCCACCCTTAACATATTTGAATGAGTTAAGAAAAAATATTAGACTGCAAATAAGAGAGTCTAAGATTTTACATACTCTTTACTTCTTTTGAGAGAGAGAGAGAGATGTGGAGAAAAAGCAGCTAGGGATGTACCGATAGATGGAAAGAGTAAACAGAGGGGGAGGAGTGTACTCTCACCTTCTAAAATGTAACTCAGCCAAAGCTATCTGTAGCTTTGCTTCCTTAGATGATGCATGCTCCTTGAAGATCTGAAGAACAACACTGTACCTACATGTACAAAAAAATAAGAAAATAAAATAAGCGAGTTCATCAGTGATCACAAAAATTAACTCTACTACTATTAAGGACCAAGAATCTGTGATGAAATATTTAGTTCCCCTTCTCACAATGATGGCTTAAGTCTAGTGTGTAGAAACAGAGTATGATTTTTTTTCACTATGTACAGCACTTATTCACCATAGCAATAATTATCTGCATAGCAATGCACATTTGATTCATTTCATTCACTAAAAGGTAAAAGCCAATGAGGATTGAATTACAGCATTGAAACTCTTTTAATTTAAAAAAAGTCTTCCAACTTAATCAGAAAAGTTTTTTCAAATCTCATTGCCACTTTTATTGCCATTGTGATTGTGTGTGCCCATTGTAAATGTTCCCCATATATGCTGTCATAAAGAAATGTGCCCTATAAAACATGTCCTTGACCTGTAAATATCTCAATTTAAGACCTGTATCAACCCCTTGCTACATAATGCTGTAATTCTCATAAACTTTGTGCAGGGATCACCCTCTTTCCAGCAGGCGTTGGCTTAAATAAATTCTCCAAGGACAATTTCAGAGACACTTCAAACCTCATAAATCTGCAGATTTTTTTTTTTTTTTTTGGGGGGGGGAGTTGTGGGGAGTCATTCATACCTCATGATCAATAGATTTTTTTCAGAATTGAAATGTACCTATCATAAACCGGCATTCCCCATTGCTCTTCCATAGTCTTCTTCTGCAACCCGCTCAATCTATCAACGTTCAAGAACACACTGGTTATATCTGGTCGAGACCGAATCTGGGCAGTGAGTTCATCAAAAGTGCCTTGGCCAAACATGTACTTTTTGCTCAGAGATTTGGCAGGAATCAGTCTGCTGTCAACCAGTGACCAGTCTTGAAGTGTCTGTATCAATGTCAAATTGAAGCTTAAATATTAGAGCACTATGAATTGAGCCAAACAATACTGTGTCAAGCGAGGAGTAATATGACTGATGATAATATACATGGGATAATTACTAGTGACCTAAAGCTTGAAACTAAGTAAATGCAATTTGGATTAAATCAGAAATGATAGCATATGCTTCTGTTTAATAATTTTCTGAAACAACAAATAGAACATCACACGCTGTATGACCTATATTGACCAATTCAATTTAATAAAACATCAGTGTAAAAATTACCTTTCATCCAGATTAAGTCACCTGAAATGCTTTTCAAATGATCAGTGAGGCTTGATTACCTCATTAATACTATCAAAATTTGGATAGATTCAAGCCTGGAAAAGTTATGCCCAAGTCTCCAGACAATAAATACAGATTAAAAGAAAAAACAATCTTAATACCTACTGTAACAAGAGACTGTGCTTCTGTTAATTTCAGCTCACTGTCTTTCTTGTCTCTTCTCCCAGTTTTAAGTACAGGTTGAATAACTAGAACATGATGACCTTTCAAAGCATCGTGTTCTCTCCTCAAAAGCTCATTTGCATATTCCATGACTTCGTCTCCATACTCCAGTCCATCACCATCAAGGTCATCAGCTAACATTTCATTCCTGGTATTTTCCATTGAAGTCCTACTCTTTCGCTTGCGATGGGATATGGGTGATTGGTGCAAGGATCCCTTTGGTGGTGAACATTGAATTTCTCGAGGAATTCTTATAAACAAGCCGGGGGCGCTTTGACGAAAACATTGATTCCTTGAAGACACATGACACAAAGAACTCCTTGCAGCCAGACGTGGTGAAGACAATGAATTCATTTTCCTTGTAGTCAGGTATGGAGAAGACATTAGATTCATTCTAATCAAACTAGGTTTCTCACCAATTTTTCTAAAAGGCTCGGAAACTCCATTAACGCACCCATTACGAAATGGTAGATGAAGAAGAAATCTCCTGGGTATTCCCAGTCTCAGAAGATATGGAGCACTCATTGCATTGTGCGATGTTGAAGGGTCAAATGATGAACCACTCAAATAGCATAGAAGGGATTCTACACACAAGAGTCTGTTCCTACGGGAAGTCACTTAAAAACCAAAATCTGCAGTAGATAGTCATTCTTTTTGTATAATTACAACTCTAGAACATGAAGAACATTTTAAAATCATTGTCTGAAAATCTATCTATTTGCCCTTGAGGTGAATTGATCCACAGTCCACACAGGTATGCATGTCGGCCAAGACATCCAACTTCTTTAGTCTTCTCTGATAGGATTGACACTTTTCACAGAGGCATTTCATGTTCAGACCTTTGGGTGAAAATTGAATAAAAAAGAAAGAATAAAAATTACATACCGTAGAATGATTGAGCTAAGAGATTGAAAACTGTTATAAATAAAAACTGAAGTATGAGTACATGAAATAGTACAATACAAACAACAAATATTGTTTGAATATGGTGAAGAAGCTCCCAACAAAATAAACAAATCAAAATATAATAGAAAAAAAAATTGTTGAAGTTTGAATATGTTTGAAGATGGTGGTGGGCAGCCACTTGCTATCTTGTTGCAACCTTCCATTAACAATAAAATGAGAAGAAATTGTCAAATAAGAACTTTAAGTGAAGTAGAACGCCTCTGGCAGGCTCACCTGCATTACGCAAAATTTCGATAAAGGAGCAGTGCTGCCTTTGAAAACAACTAATGAATAATTATAGAAAGCACTAATATGATAATAAAATATTATCGACCCAAACTGACCTTTGACCATGATCATGTGACCTAAGCATGTGCAAAACAATCATTCATAGGCTTATGTCAATGTTTCATGAGCTAGATCCATCAATTTTCTATGTTATGATGCCCATTCAACACAAACTCCCAACACGGCCAGAGTTCATTGACCTTTATTAAAGGTCATCAAGTGTTTGTTTCATCATATACTATAATAGAAATGCATATCAATCATAATAATCCATGTAAAACTTATTGTTTTTGGTTTACATCCAGTTAATTATAAATTTTGATGAAATTTCACTTTCACTATTTGTTTAACACATGGAATTATTTGCAAGACATCTTTCATAATATTTATAAGGTTGTAAAGTGTTTGCTATGTTTTGTTTCATTGTAAACTAGTAAAAAATATATCAAGTTAATAATACAATATGATGAAATTTCACTTTCCCCATTGATTTTACACAGTATGCATAAGCGTGGACGTTTACATTTTTAAGCTACTGCATAACAATGAGTTCTATCATCTCGTTTATGGCTAATAAAACTTGATAAGATACAAGATATAATATAAGACATAATTGCCCGGCAATGCAACAAAATGACTAAATCAGGGGCCGCGGAAGCGGGGGGCTTCAGCCCCCCACTTTTTCCAAAAACCATGTACAAAAACGTAAAAATTACCATATGATTGTGATTTTTTGCATCATCAGCCCCCCCCCCACTTTGAAAACCGTTCCGCGGCCCCTGTAAATGAATACCTGACAAATAAAATAAATTCACTTTTCACACGCAGCCTTTCATATTTTCTTTTTTAGTTTCATCCACTCAGACACATTGATTTTGTAATTTTTGTTTACTCCATTTAAATTTCAAATCCTATTTTTACCTCAACAAATAAAACATATAAGGCATAATTTGTAAAATTATGATTTAAAATTTGCATTCAATAGAACATTCAATAGAATTCAGAATATTGAAATATGTTAAAATTACATACTGGTAGATACATCAATTTTTATTTTCGGACATGGGTCTCTTTAGTTGAAATATCAATGAAAAGTGTCCTTAAGAGGGCACATGTTCTAGATAAGGAAAATCACAATTCATCTATCAAATACATTCAGCTTACCACCTTTCCGAAAAATATGCCGGAAAATAACGAATTTCGTTGACAAACAGGCCAGATTATTCTTCGATCACCATCAGCGCATCTACAGCCGAGCTAGTGTACGAATGTGCCAGCCAATCCGCCCGCGTGTGCACGTCCGTATGCCCAGCTGTAACTGACAGCGATCAAAGTACATGTAGAACCTAGCTGATCCTGAATGTTTTTCATCAAATTTCGCTATTTTTCCAGCATATTTAACAAAAAGGTGGTGAGCTGATTGTATTTGATTTAAAAATATGAAAATGTTGAAAAACTCCTCTGAAAGAAACATCGGATTTATCACTCTAGCTCCATACATGTCAGATCAATTCAACAAACTGTACTAAAGAAAAAAATATTTGATCTCCAGTTTATTATTGAAATAGAGTCTATATGATTTTATGAAAAGTCATCATAATATTAATAAACATTATTTATATCATTAATAATCGTTTCAAACAGTACTACTTTCAATTATTCATGCATGTAACTATTTCATTTACTAATTATTTCTCGATCCAAATGTTTAATTGTATTAGTTATTTTATCCTGTACATACATTGTAACCATTGCAATTCAGTCTTTGGACTGCGAGCATGGATAATTTTAATAAAATCCTTCTAAAAAAAAAAAATTAAAAAAATATAGCGCTTATCACAAAGAATGTCTCTAAGCGCTTTCATTCCGTAATAAGGTTCAGGCAACGACCAAATTTTTTGCCCATACTCGAGACGATAGGGCTTCGAGCTCGAGATCAAACAATGACTGTCACAGACAGCTTGGGAGACAAAATTTCCAGCATATCCTGGTTTAAACTTTTAAGTCACCACTCCATTCGCTGCCACTTATTTCATCAGCGGCGGGGACTTCTTTCCTCTCCCATTGTATGGTAGTGGATCGTATTACTGAACACTTTTCAATGAATTTGATCATATCAAACACATTTAATATTCCAATAAAATTCACTAAACTTTCACCATAAACACACAAATACCTACAAAATATAAATATGCAGAAACTTTGCCGAAAATTGTTTTTCATTTATAAGATATCAGCTTCCAATCGGACCCCTCTTCACAAGTGAAAAATTTTGGTCACTTGAAAAAGGTATCGTGTTACCGAACGTGTGTTTTCTATGGAAAAGTTGGGATAACAAAGTCACTGATGAGCTATTTTTACCATATTTGTTTGTTTTGAGGATATAAAGACTTCGAAAATGTGTTTTTGATCATTTTTCTATTCAAGTTCCCTTTGGAACGATGTTGCTAAGGTTTGAGTGCATTAGATCATTTTTTGACGCATTATGATGCGCGCGTTCAATAATACAACTACAACTAGTACAAGGCCGGTCGGTAAATCACTCACTATAGGTTACATAATGAGCGCACACCCAGGCCCCAGCGACACATCGACACACACGAGAACAGAAGGGAGATGACAAAATCACAAATTTCAAAATAAGACCAAATAAAAATGCGTCATTGTCCGTGAAACGGAAAGCGCTGCGTGCTAATTTGTCGCCAATCTTCCCATCTCCGAAGAATGGTCAAAGGACATTCCTATGACTGTATCGCTGATCTTGTCATGAAACAAGCCCAAGGTGAAGGTTAATGTCCGAGCTGTTACTATTTTAGTTTCGCGCCTAACAACAGTAATTGTAGCAGTGCAGTGTTAGGTGCCACTCATTCAATGAACAAGGCACTCATTCAATGAACAAGGTTATAATATAACCTCGTTCTCACTTATATCTCCATGTGTGGCAAAATAAGGGTGGAAATGTTTGGCTTATTTTCTCTTTTTCTTTGGGGCGAATGCTTGATTTTTTTTGCACTGACAATTTCCATTTGTATTATTCATACAACTTGACTCTTATTTAAATTTGATTCTTTAAATCATTTTTTTCTTAATTAAAAATAGAGATCAAAAAATGAAAATTTTCTTGCCATATTACTTTCCACCAATAGAGGGCGTACAAAAAATATGCCCCAAATTCAAGTTTTTGAGCGCTCTGATGAATACAAAAATTATTCCCAAGTTACTAATGAAAAATAAATTGCAACTGTATGGAAATTAGTAATTTTGGTCACAAAAGTGATATTTTAATGATTTTTTAAAGTGTGTGCTCTGTACAACATTGGCATACCATAGTCCTACCTGTAGATTCCCCACAGGCAGGGTGGTAGCAGTGAACAAGTGTTAGGCGCAAAACTAAAATTTAACTAGGGCCCAAGTTAGGCTAACACAAAAATAAACGCGTGGGGCACGAGCAATGACATGAGAGAGATGTTCTTACCCTTTTCCCTGCAAATGTAAGACAAATTAAGTTTCAACTGAGTTGTTGCAACCTTGCTTTCATCAACGCCTTATTTTCCTGAAAAAAGTGTGTTTTTCTAGCCAAACGTTCTTTATTTTTACCCAAATTAGTTTGAATACGTACGGACTGGTCACGTAAGTTATGGTACGCGGTAAGTTCAAGAATTCTGTGGAAATATATCTGAAAAAGCTGCAATTTTTTAAAAGAGCAGCTTTTAATTGAACTAGAGTAAAGTGTAGCTAAAATACCTATTTATGATAGTAATCTTTTATTATGATTTAAGAGCTGATATGACAAATATATAGCAAAATTTTCTTCATCTAAAATTTCAATATTTTGTTTATTTTAATTCTTTTTCGGAATCAAGTGGCACACCATACCATAATTCTACCAGCAGAATGATTTCATGATCACGATGGATTTCTCTGCAGTTGTGGCTGTTTACAATTTATGGCGCATAGGAAATCTGTTCATGGCAATCTTCTTTTCTCTTGCATCATATGTACAAGTAGGTTTCAATCGTCAAATAGCGTTTAGTATCTTAGACTAGAGTTTTAATCGTCAATTCTGTTCACTTCTCAGTTCTGATGTTATGCTGTATCGCTCAGACAGTCCCACATGTAAGATATGGTGTAACTTTTCTTACTGTTAAAATCATTTGTGTGTCTCTCTCTCTGTCTGGTCTAACGTTGTCGTTAGATTGGATTTTTTTTTAACAGTTATCGAGTTTGGCGTTTGTAGGCATTAAATTAAGTGAAATGTGACAGAAACAAAGAACCTAAAATTATATGACTGTGAATGTGATCAGCAGTAGATGTAGAAGAACTGGGACACATAACGTTAGATTATTTTTAGGCCTATATTTATATTCTCGATTATATGAAGTTATTTTCAAGCATAATGTTTACACTTCTTTTTTAATATTTGCAGCACAATGACCCCGATGCAGGAATATGGATGGTAGGTATTCCCCTAATTCTTCTCATCATAATTCATATTTCCTCTTTGTTATGGAAAACCAATACTAAATAGGCCTATAATATTTTGACAATTATATAATTTTAAAGTTCATGTGATAGTGATAGGTAAACAAAAAGGAACATGATTAATTTGCTTTTTATAGTGAAAGCAAATGGCATTCTAAATTTATGCTAAATGTGTTTATTTTTCTGAGTTAAATTTGGTATAATTTAAGAGCTAAACTCCCATATATTATGATTTGCTTACTAGTCTTTTGTTAAATTCAAAAGATTTGATTTGAAATATTTCATGTATCAATATTATCTGTCCATTATTAATCAGTGTATTACATGTATGTTCTTTGTAACTTTGAATGCAGCTTTTATCTTCTGTATTTCTTTGCAATTTCTTTAGTATTTTTTATTATTTGATTTTTTATACTGTTTTTATGTAATTAGCATGTAATATTTTGACGAATTTGCAAATATCACTTGAATTGAATTGAATCATTGATAATTTTTTTCCAGCTGGCCTATGGCATTCCAGCATTTCTCTGTGTAGCACAGTGTATGAAGCCAAGCATATCAGGTAACAGAGATTACTCATATGAGAGGTATATTTTTGGATTGCCTAAAGTTATTAAATACAATGGTAATAATAGATGGGAATTATAGTGTTGGCTTTTCCATTAACTTTATAACTGATGCATTTAATCTATGTGAAATGATATCTTTGACACTCTGAACTTATCACAGTACACAGTTTTTATCTTATAATTATCGTTTGCTAATATTTCTTGAGGTGAATTTGTTGTGGGAATAAATACTTTATTAACATGACCCCAGTTACATGCATTATCCTTGAATATCAATGTGTCATGATTTTTTTTTAAATCTTGTTTTGTATATTTGCCCTGTGTACATTATTGGTAAAAATATTGTTCATAGGATAAACAAGACAAAAAAGACATTTTTTACACTATTTTTCCTGACATTTCTTCTCCAGAAAATGTGGTATGGCGTTACATGACAGTGCTTCATCTGGTGCTTTGTGCCTGTGGTGAGGGGTATATTCTATCTCACAGCTACCTCTCCAGTGGGGCCGCTGGTAAGCATGCCCAGCAGTGGTTTGAAAGAGAAGAAGCCAGGTAAGGATAAATTTATTGGGGATTATAATCTCCAGCATGATGGATTTCATCGTAAATAATCCTTTCTTTCTAACGCCCGCACTTCCTTGTCAGTAATACATCTTTATGTCAAAGAGAAGTATACCGAATGTTTTTACTATTTCAAATTCCATGCACGAGAAATATAAACTACAAAATACTATTGCCTTAAGATTGTCAACATATTTTCTTTGATATTATTTATTGTAAGAATGGATTCTATATATAATATGTACATATATTTTTCTAAAATTTTAATGTATCATATATGTTACATGCATGACTATTTATCTGATACATATTTTGTTCATTGTCTCAAATTTGATTTGATCACAACCATTTTATTGGAGAAATAATTTCTCAAATTGCATATTATCTGAAGTATTAGGGTCAAAATTAGATTGTTACACCAGTATTATCATGTTTTTAAAAAGAGTAAAGAAAAGGAAAAGATTGTGAGAAGCTGGGATGGGGGATTTTACCTTTTATGCGAGATGAATAATTGTTATAGTAGAATTAATATGTGTAATATGAATTAGGGTGTTGATTTGTATCGGTACCTGTACTACGCAGTGGCGGAACCAGGGAGAGGCACAGCTGGCCCTTGTCTATTCCCCCTTTTGAGAGCCATAATCAAAATTTGTAATGTAAATATACAGTTTTTAGGTAAGTGTGCCCCCCCCCCCCCCTCTTTTGAAAGTGAGAAACTTTGAGGGGAAGGGAGTTTGCTTGTCAAATTTCCGCAAATGAAAATGACCTTCAATTTTAGGTGAAAACTTTTTTTTCTTGTCAAATTTTCATTGGGAAAATGTGCCCCCCCCCTTTAGAAAATCATGGATCCGCCCCCTGGTACTACCCTATAGAAATTCCCCTCATTATCTCCATTTTGCACATTGATATTTCTTTGTTCACCTTTTGGTTCTGTTTTGAATGCTATATTGCTGTTGTATTTTGCTGTATCTTTCAGGGAATTTGCAGGGCTTCTATTGGTCTGTATATGGCTAACCTTATGTATTCTACAAACAAAGTAAGCAGAAAGAGATATTCAACCTTGATAAATCATTAATATTTTTTGTAGAGTATGATTGTCTTATGAATTTATCTTACAGATATTTCATGCATTTAATATGGGAGTAATTTACTTGTTTATATGTCCATTTTTCTATGTATCTATCTGTTCATTATTATTTATTTTATATCAATTTATATATATATTTTTTTTGGGGGGGGGTTGGTGAGACAGGTTTATAATATACCGAGGTTTTTTACCTGACTGCTAAGAAAGCACTAATGCCTGTGAGCAAGCAACCAGGGGACCTCTCCGAGGGACCTGGTAATGAGGATAAATGCCTTACCAAAGGGCACTAGCTCACCAATTGGGAATCGAACTCGGATCACTAGAATCAGAAACCCCGCTCTACCGACTGAGCTATCACGCTTCCCAAATAGCAAGCATGAAATCCACGAATGGCAAAACTCTAGTTTTATATATTTTAAAGAAAAGATTTAGTGGATTCAGGTATCAATTTTAATGTTACATTAACTTTCAGGGTTTTTTTGTAGAAAAATAATAAATTCTATTCTGTGGTATGGCTAGAGTTGTTACCTAATTAAACTTGATAAGAGATCATATAAAAGAATGATTGAAATTATCATAAACATTTATTTCTTCATATTTATTTCTTTGTTTCTTTGCATTTCAGGACAAATAGAATGACAAGCCCTCCTCGGTTGGTAGTTTGGCTTGCTCTCCTCTTGATCATAACACCATTCATCCTATGGGCTTCCATCAACTTCAATAAACATTATGATGAGATTCAACCAGACCATTGCAAAGGATCACTAAAGATGCCCAGCTTTCAAATGTGACAAGAGTTCTTGTGAAAAATAAGGAAAGTTTATCTGGTGGAGCTCTCACAGTTAATTATTAAACCATTCTATTGTTGTTTTTATGGTTCCATGACGTCTGCTCCAGCGACAATTGCTCCGCTGTAAATTCCACTCACTAACAGAATTACACTCACTAACAACTTCAACCCTCGATTTGACATTATATCCTATCCCTAAACCTAACATAAAACCCTACTGCAGCCCTACCCCTGTATCTTAGACAAAATGAAGCCCAGAGCAAATCTGTTGTGTCACCGTTTTTATATAACCACCACTTGTAACAATGGAATAGTGAAATATACAGCAGGTTTGCAGATATACTAACATATCAATCAAGGTAGCTTTTTCATTAATTAAACTAATGGTTAAGTTACACAAGACATTACAAGTAAGTAGAATATGTCGTGCTAGAATATGAGCCCACAATATTGTTTTTCTTGAAGTTTCACGAGGTGAGACAATTTTTTTTATCCAATTGAATTGTATATGTGGCAAATTATATTCATGGAAATATGCTGATGCGTATATGATTAACGCACGTTGCTCTCAGAATGTGCGTTAATCTTATATATGGCAGTGTATTTCAACTTAATGACTGAAAGATGCAAGATGGCTTACCATACTTCAATCTGTCTAAAAATTATGTGTAACTGCTATTTAATGACAGAGCCCTGAGAAACAAGTCTGACTCGGCATGAGGGACTCGGACAGGGAAATATAGGAAAAAATATTGTGAGAGTGGTAAATACCTTGACCAAGAAAATATATAGATTTGTTTGAAGAATGGGGAATATCAGAAATGTAATAGAGCTGATAAGATAAACAAATGAATGTGAGATTTCAAAACACCAAGAGAATTATGTGTTAGGTAGTTTAAAATAAATGCAAGTATAGGTGATTTTATGCAAAACTATGCGGCAATTATTTTTTTGGTTTGTTTTAAACCAGTCTTACATCAATGCTTGGAACTCTTTTTTTCTGTATAAAAAGAACACTGAGTCTGCTCAAGTGCCAAGTTAGTCAGATCCATTTCTTAATAATATTTCATGTTTTAAAACCCACCCAAATACCAAACGGAGAAGTCTCCCATGCAGCTGGTCTGTATGAAAAGTAAATGGTGCTATTAAAGTGTGACAATTATTTGTATTCTATTGATGATATATGATCGATGCATTTTTCTTTTGTTAAATTATTGTTACTTATTATTAAGTAACATGAAAAAGCGACTACCGGTAATTGAGAAATCGACTTGACCCATTTCAGGGTGCAGAGAACAATATTTAATGAGGGGGCGCTGGGGTCCTTGTTCAGACAAATATTGAGAGGCATAGAAAATAACATTTAAACAAAATTCAGTGCAAGATGGTGGGGATTTTGGGAAGGAAAAAATTTGACAACCAAAATAAAAGGTTATTGCTCCCAAGTCTATGTCATTTAGGAGCATACGCAGCACCCCCTAACAAATTTTTGGGGTTGCTTCCCAGGCCCATGACCCTTCTGCAAATGTGTCATGAAATGAACAGTCAAAATTGGCTGTCTTTTCCATTTACCATGATATTCTAAATTTCTAATGTTACAGTCCCCCTCAAAATTAATCCAAACCAAAAATAATGTTAGAGCTTTAATCGGTCAGGAGTCTGTTTCGTTGGTGAGATACTATGCACAAGGAGGAATGCTCAAATTAGCAACAGGTTTCTGAAGTCTCATTATAAACCATCTTGTTGTACCTAGTAATAACATGTTATTGTCGGAAGGGAGAATTTAGTTGAAAATGCGCCATGAATTATCTGTATGCAAGGAACAGGGATCACCTGGGCCACCCAGTACGTGGACCAGCTTGTGCATACATGTTCTAATTGGATAGTCTAAAAAAATGCATTGTGGTCTAGTTGTTATGGCTCTCGTCTTTCAGTCTGAAGGACATGGGTTTTATTCCCAGCCATGTTGTGTTTTCCTTCAGCAAGAAATTTACCCACATTGTGCTGCACTCAACCCAGGTGAGGTGAATGGGTACCCGGTAGGAAGATATTCCTTGAATGCCTGAGCGCCTGTAGGCAGCACGGCTAAAGCCGGGGTAGTAATAAAAACATTATTTTAATGTGCAATTGAGTATATACATTACATATATAAATTATGCAACATAAATGTAAATTATTATAATGTATTATAATTTGAAGGACCAAATGTGAATTCATCAATGACCAAGCACTGCCTAATATAGAGTAAGTCTAGAGAAAGATATTAAGATCAGAAATGTGTGACAAAATTGTCCTTTTTGATGCATAATACAAAAATAACTTTCTTGCCATTCATTCCAAAAATCTCTTAAATACTTTTAATATTTTCAAGAAATCTTGAAGCCAAAAATTTCTCAACAGTATTTGGAAGTGGTGTAAGTTTGCTGCTTATAAAAAAATTGTACAATAGAGATCATGTTTGTGATATATTTAATTAATATGATTCTTAACATTCATAACCCACCAATTCTCAGTATGTGGAAACAAGTATACATATTTGTTGATTTATTATATCATGATTTAAAAGTTTGATATGATAATATCAAGAAAAATGTATGGATACACTAACATTTTTATTCTAAATATATCAGGGCCCCGTCTTACAAAGAGTTACTATTGATCCAATCAATTGTAAATCTATGGAAATCCATCAGTGTCATAATTTTTTTTACAGGAAATTTGCAAAATGTCCTTTGTAAAGAAAGGAGAACACACCAAATTGTCAAGAAATCAATGAATTTCTGGATATTTAATATGTTTAATCTGCTGGCTTTCAATAGTTGCGATTCAGATCAATTGCAATTCTTTGTAAGACGGGCCCCTGTTCTATTTTGTTTTTCAATTTTATATTCCTGACTAGTGAGAACAAGACAAATATCAAATTCACTGTGGTATGGAAATATGTGAAACATGTATTATAATTTGTTATTTAGTGTATTTGAAGAATAACAACTTTGGCAGCACTTGCTATCAAATTGATGTCACTTCTTTTTCACTGCAACATTAGATTGCCATTCACTAAGTGAAAACAATTTTAACAGATTTTTTAAAAATTCAGTACATGAAAATTTGTTCATGAATTGGGATAAGCATGTGATTAAATTTCCAAGTGTTTTTAATTATTCAGCATGATTTAATTGTTATTTACATGTACAATGAGGGATGATATGAATGATCTAAATAATGGATGAATGACTCATGACGATGAGAGTGATGACGATGAGAGTGATGACGATGATGGTTATGGTGATGATGATAGTGGTGATGGTGATGATGACGATGATAGTAATGATGCTGATGGTGGTGATGGTGATGATGGTTATGATGATGATGGTGGTGATGGTGATGATGGTGATGATGATATATCGATGATGCTGATTACGATGATGGTGATGATAATGAAGAAGATGGTGGTCAAGATAACTATGATGGTGGTGGTGGTGATGTTGGTGAAGATGAAATTGTCACTTACAAATTAATAAAATCCAACATTCTTATTACAAAAGCAACTTAAAAGTTTCGAAATTCAAAATACATGTATTCCATTTATTTACATCATCAACACTATCCACAATTTAAGATTGCCTGTACTAAATATTCATTAGTATGGCATAATACCATCATTTCAAATTTTCAATAGAAAGAAATAGTTTATAATTGGTCAAGTAGGGAAGGCCTACAATATTTCATAACTGGGAAAAAATACTGTCAGAGCTGCCAACTAGTACTGATTTTCATTTTGTTTTATTAAGTACTGGAAAAATGAGAAGAATCCTGATGGTTTCATGCAAATAACTGATTTCTAAATTTTCAGTTTTATGTGTTGTCATCTGGCATTTCTTAGAAAAAAACGATTTCCTCAATATACTGATTTTCAGCTTTTAACTCTTCATGCGTTATGTTCGCATTATTGCACGTCCGTAGGCGTGTTTCGTTCGCATTTTTGCACAACTACACATTTCCCATAGACGTCCCCTGTCCCATTGTTTTTGGAACAATTGCATGCCCCGGAGGGTGACTAGCTACAATGTATAGCCTGGCGTTTGTGTATACCGTACATGTGTAGCGATCGATAAATCGCGCGCGACATTAGTTTAGCGTTTGATGGATTATCGCAGTTTACAAATTACAGAATCGTTGAGTTTTCCCAAAAAATCAATACATCCTGATCACAGCCAGGAAGTTCATTGAAAAAGGAGAGGAGAAAATCAATAAAAACCCTTCTCACAAACAATACCATGGCCAGGTTTATTGTTAGGAGTCTGTTTTGTTGGAAGTATTACTAGGAGAAAGCATTTAGAAAATGTAAATTACTATACATTTTTCCATAATTAATCAATAAATTTAAATACGATAAGACAGCCCAGGAAACATTCTACAAGTTTGCTACATGTAACATTTTCTTTCAAAATGATCATATAAAAAGTAATGGCACCCTAAATAACAGTGTATGATACTGCGTAGAGGGGATCACGCTAAAATAATGCAACACACAGGGGGTTTACTGGTGAACGCATGAAGAGTTAAAATACTGGGGAGCATTTCATGAAATTTGACAAGTCCTGTTTTATCAGACATACACTGTAGGAACTGTGTATCTCAGCCAATCAAAATCAAGGAAATTTGTCAGATCGGACAACTTGTCGGACAAAAATGATGATGAAACGCTCCCGAGCAATGTTTTTGTTTAGGTTGGCAGCTCTGTACTTAAGTGGTATTTGAGATTTTCTTTTAGTATTAAGATATGATCATATTCACAATACAAGTTAGATTGTCTCTTTCTTTGGTACATGTACACCTTTGAAGAGATGCTGGGATTTTGTGATATTCAGCATTGCAGTGTTATGTCAGGTCTAACATACCACAACCTTGAACTGTACATCCTCTGAAGTTCTATTGCATCAGAATCAAAGATAATTATCAGCATACTTCACACAGGCATTAAAAAACATTGTCAATTGGTACAAAGTATTTTGGACGGGAGCTCTGCAAAATGACATTGCACTAAATTGAATAAAACCTTCACCTCAAGGTGTTGACTAAAAGCTATGACAATACAACAATAGCTTTCATAATTAATAGAATATTATGAATACAAAATAAACTCATTTCTGTGACTTTAATAGTCGATAACCAACACACAACACATTATTAAGTTCAATGTGCAGACTTGAATCTGTGGTTGCAAATTACCATGTAATCACATGTGAGGGGAATATATGCTTTAATGACTGTATAATACCACGCATTTTGCAATAAAGAAGTACCATTAGGTACAAAAGGCAGTGCATATATATTTTTTATTACTATACACTCTGTTCTGATTTTATAGATAACCACCATGTTCTATACAGGTGAATATTGAGTGTTTCATAATGGCATTGATAAGTGCTCCAAGAAAACTTCAATATCAGCCAATACTGACACATCAAAAAAAATCATTTAACACTTGAGCTTATGAACTATAATTAAAATAAACAATCCCTCTATTTTGGATCTGGTGCCAGCGTCGGATGCTCACTATTAGTGAATGGTACATTATTTGAGCACAATCATGATCGACGTAAATGTTATGGTCAATAATTTGTTTTTCTTGAACAATTCTGAATTGTTGACATGCACCTTTGAAAGTCTGTGATACTCTATAGCCATATCGCAAAGGATTACCCTAACTTGCAGGAGAAATCATCTGTACGGCAGGCAAAATTTTCGTTAGAATGTATTTGGGGAATACTTCTCACAACTTTCTGCCTAATTTTGCAACATTGAGCTTTGTCATTGCAAATAATGGGAATTTTCAAGAGCTCCTTTTTAAGTTTTCAGGGCTCTTTTGGGCATTTCATGGGTGAAATTGCGCAAAGCCCCGATGTAATTTTTTCCCTTGCTGTATGGCTTCAATAGAGAATAAATGCACCAAACTGAAGATTCAACTGGTAGATCCTCTAGACATTTTGTTATAGTATAGATAACACCATAGGAGTATCAATGATCCAACTCTGCTTGTAAAGACGACAATCACGATCACCAGAACACATTCTCTTCATAATGCGACTACAATGTAACGCTCTGCGATGATTCAATCAGAAAGCGGTTGTCTTGTGATTTTACAGTCCAGGATTCAGAATCAAGTCAAAACAATTATGTGAAAGCACTGAGGTGCAGTGAATCTAACCACATCATCCCTTGTAATCGGAGGGTCGTGTGTTCAAATCCCCTATGGCCTAGCCAGCCTCCTTTGAGCTTGCACCTTGCCTCTCTCCACCCAGGGGTGTGGTATGCCTTGAAACTGAGTTAAGAATATTGCCATAAAGCTCACCAGGAAGTGGAGAATAGCATACACCATGTACAGGGTGATAACATTTCTGTACCGCTCTCCACCCAGGGGTGTAGTACGCCTCGTAATTGAGTTTGGAAACTGGCCCGAAATCTCTCCAGGGAGTGGAGAAAAGGTATATGTCATATGCGGGTAAGCCATAATCTCATGACCTGGGCAATCATATTTCTATACCGCTCTAAACCCAGGAGTGTAGTATGCCTCGTCATTGAGTTAAGAAACTTCACGGAAAGCTCCTCAGAGAATGGAGAAAGGGTATGCACCATGTACAGGCACATGTAAGACACAATTTGATGACCTGGGTAATATTATGTCTATACAGAGCAAAATATCATTCTCAGATGATGCTGCCATCTACATGCATACATACATGTACATACTCTCTTTTTTGTAGAAAATGGATAAAAATTAGAGATTATCACCGGAGTGTTCAACTATGATCCTGAGAAATTCTGGGATGCAAAGGCCTTGGCATCGGCAATTCTACTCCGACTGGAATGAAAGATTGAAAGAAAAGATAATACATGAAAAATTCATCAATATCAATAACAATCTTCAAGATATTAAAGGAGAATGTTCAATGAAAACAATTCCAATATTCGAAATGAGTTCCAGATTTAAAAAAAAATACACAAACTTTATTGCAAATTTAAGCTTTCTTAACAATGCCAGTCATGTAAGCACTGTACTTACATGTATGTTTCTCTTTTTTTTCTTGTCTTATTATGTATTGAATAGAAAATCTTCATTCTTAATCCCCCCCCCCCTAAAATGGGTACAAATATTCTATAATTCTTAATATTTATATTCTCATGAATCATTAATCGGCTCATTACCTGTTGCACCTGCTCTTTGGTCTGCCATCTGACATAGCAGACACACTACGAATGGATAGATCATCAGAGAATCCTGTCATTGGTCTATGGCTTGGTGGTTCACTGGGTAAGGTGTTCAGGACGGTACGGATGTTAGCAAACCTGATAAAGGATAGACATAAGAAAGAAAGTGGGTCTAAGGCGTTACAAATTAAAATAATAGAACCACAGTTATATTTTTAAAGGACAAGTCTACTCAAACAAAAAGTTGATTTGAATAAAAAGAGAAAAATCCAACAAGCATAACACTGAAAATTTCATCAAAATCAGATGTAAAATAAGAAAGTTATGACACTTTAAAGTTTCGCTTAATTTCACAAACAGTTATATGCACATCCTGGTTGTTATGCAAATGAAGAGACTGATGACATCATCCACTCACTATTTCTTTTGAATTTTATTATATGAAATCTTAAATGATTTTAATTGTCTCCTCATTGTTAAGTGATATGTGCTATATACTGGTTGTAGGTTTGGCGTTGCCTGTGCCTGGGAGGTGAAAAGCGAACTGAATCACTATGATTCGCAGGTCTCTCCTCCTGATATAACTGATTGGGGGAGTGCAGGTGGATCACTACACCAAAGTTTCCCCCTACATGCAAATCAAGGTGGAAGAGCAGTTCTCATACATACCTGTTTGAAAGGCTGGTCATGAAATCTGTCAGGTCTTGATCAGAATGCTTCAATTGATTCTCTACCTGTCTTGCACTCACAACTGAAATAAAAATATATACAACAAAAACATCTTACAAACCAAACCTACAACCAATAGTTTCAGCTTCATACTTATCTTGTCTGTGAAAATCTTTAACTATTTGGTCAGTATAATGGTATTGTTAAAACAGAATCTTTTTTATATCAATATGTGAATAAAAGCTATCCAATACTGGGCAATTTCATATAAATCATCAACATTTTTGTAGATCTGACCCCCCTTCCATTTTCTCCAGTCTTATTACATTTCATGAACTTCTCAAGCCATGACAATTTGATAATATTGATAACAAACATTGCTTATGGTATATAGCACATATCACAACTGTGACCCCTACAAAAAACAGCATTTGCTGATAGGGTGTTCCATCTCAACAAGTGGTAAATTAATAAATAGATAAATAAATAAAAAAATAAGTAAAAAAAATAAAACAATATCATCAGGTGTCTATGCACTTTTGAAGAAGAAAATAAAAGAAGGAATAAACCTTTTTTCAGCTCCTCTCATCTGGTTTGGAGTCCTTTTCAGGACTTTCAAGAAAAGAATACCTAAAATTTCCTCTTTTCATCCTTTCTTGTCTTTCCATTTCAATTTTTCTGCCTGTATTTCCTTTCCGTTCTATATATTACACATGGTGAACTGTAAACCTTTATTCAATACAAGATTTTACAAGGAGCCTGTGTAATATCAACTAGAAAACCGAGACAAATCATTTCATGAAGAATCCACGTAGAGAGGGTGAAACGTATATTGTATGGCATTACCATTACTGCACTATAAACCTGAAATAAATTCCATCCCCCTTTATATCTTTACCTGTTGATGCTGACATAGGTCTCATAATGGGGGCTGTTTTATTTCCTGTATTCCTCTTAATCACAGCACCATCTAGGATCTCAAGGCCCAATAAACTTGCTTGTAGTTCTTGATGATAACTAGTATGACAAAAAAATAAATGTAAACAGATAAACTAAACTACCATGTAATAATGAAAACACAGCAAAAATGTAGTTCTTTGTGATAACTGCAACAAACAAAAGATGACCATGCAATAATATAAACAAATCACCATGTTGCAAAACACACTTTCCAGCGGAATTCTTCACAAACTATCATAGGCAAACGTTAACCACTGAAGGGCAAGTTCAACACAACAAAAAGAAGAACACCACTGAAAATTTTGTCTAAATCAGATTTAAAATAAAGTTACAGCATTTTGAAGTTTTGCTTAATTTCATCAAACAACCAAGTTATATGCACATCCTGGTCGGTATGCAAATGAGAGGTCTGGTGACATCACCTACTCACTATTTCTTTTGTGTTTCTTTGTATAGAATATGAAATATTCAAATTTATCCTCATAGTCATTAGAAATAAACATTTATTCATATCTGAGCATGTGGTATTACCACTGTTTTAACATTCTGTGGTTTAGTCATGATAATCATTATTGTCAAATCTGTCAAATTTGGAATATTGTAATTCAAACAATTAAAAAAAGAGTGAGAGACATCACCCACTCTGTCATTTGCAAAACAACTGTTTTGTGAAAAATAAGCAAACCTTTAAAATGTCATAACTTTATATCTTACATCCAAGTTTGAAGAAATTTTCAGCATTATGTTTGTTTGATTTTTTTCTTTTGATTAAAATCAACATTTTTCTGGAGTGGATTTGACATTAATACACCTCTGAGTAAATACAGTACACCCCTGAGTAAACTTTAAAAATCCTTCACGAGACTATTAAACTGCAGATTTTGTCAAATGACAAAATTTTAAAAGCAGCCCTGAAGACATTTTATGAATGAATTTGAAATTAATATATTTAATGCATGATAATGTTAATATTATTTGTACTTATAAATCCACCATTTTTTATTCCAAATTTCATTTTATTTCATTTGCTTAATTTTACCAGGGTGGTTTTTTTCAATAACATGCTTTTTTCCTAAGAGATCCTGAAGAATTTGGCATATCCTAAAGAAACGCTAATCAAATTTCAATCCTGATTTGAAAACCTAATTAGGTTATATATAATTTCTTGGATAAATTGAACTAAGATAATGCTTTATGTAGAATAACTCGCGTTTAAAAGGGCGATATATGAGAAAAGAAATATCAAGCCCCATGAGTATACTGATCAGGGTAATATATTTATAAAGATAATAATTTACCTTGGTTTTTCTCCTTCTGGTTGCGAAAATGGATTTCCCTGAACATACAACTCTGACAAATGTTGACATATATGTAATGAAAGCTGTATGAAAAGAAAAAGAATATTTTGTGAAAATCAACATTAAAAAAATATATTTCTGGCAATAGATTTATATGCCCATGCATCCCCTTTTGAAATTTGAAAATGCAGTTAAAACAGAAGTGTGCCCCCCCCCCCTTGAAAGTGAATACCTTTTTTTTTTGCTTGTCAATTTTTTTGTGGATGAAATCCATTTAATTTCTGGTTACAACCCTTCTCTTTTTTTTTTGGGGGGGGGGCTTGTCAAAATTTTCCTTGGGAAATGTACCCCCCCTTATAAAAAAATCCTGAATCTACCCCTGACGGTTCTCTTACCACTGACTTCCATCTGACAATTCTATTGTTACAGACATTGAGAACTTCAAGAGCAGGGAACTGATCAACGATGAACTCTAATTCACTGATCTTATTGTGAGAAACATCAAGAGTGTGTAATGACCTGGTGAGGAAAAACAGAGGAACTAATAAATTTTGCTTTCAAAATACATACAGTACATCACAGAGAGTGAGGTCTGGTAGACTGTACATTTAAGATAACAATAATAATATGGTCTATCTATATAGCACACTTACTGTAAGCATAGTGCACCCCGACTGTTACAGTAGCTGAGCCGCCAGACGCTACATCTTTCAAGGAATATATCCTACCGGGTACTCATTCACCTCAACTGGATCAAGTGCAGCACAAAGTGGGTAAATTTCTTGCTGAAGGAAAACACGCCATAGCTTGGATTTAAACCTGTATCCCTCCGATTGAAAGACAAGAGTCATAACTACTGGACCAAGATGCTCCCACAGTAGAGAATGAGATCAATTTGCTTCTGCAGTATAAAGTGTCATTTGAAGTGCGGTCTAAAGGACAGTACAGTTTAGGTCAACATAGTGAACAGAATCCTGCACAAAAGGTGTTTAGGAAGCGGAAATCCTGCTAGGCTTCCCCCCCCCAATTTCCCCATTTATTTATATGTTAAATCAGAAAAATTAATCGCAAGACATTGAATGGCTTTGACTTGTTTCAGGTAGGTTCGTGTAGATTTAATAAAAATAATAATAATGATGTACAATTATATAGCGCTTATCACAATAGTTTCTAAGCCCTTAACATTTGAATTCAATTCCTTGAATGCTTGAGTAGCCACGCTATAGCCGGGATAATAGTATGCAGCACGAAGAAACACTGTATTACGAGCTTTATAAATGTTGCATATTGTGATTATTATTTTATATCTATCTCTGTTCTAGGACACATAATTTTGAAATTTTCTTTAAATCATTAAAAGTTTTATAAAAACAATGAAGATACATGGCAAATGGACTTCAAAACAAAGAGTAAAAGAATGAACGATCTTACCTTAGCCTCTCGACAGCTTTCAACGTGTCGACCGTTAACTGATTGTGCGATATCCTCAAAACCTGATAAGAAATATGGTAAAATTTTGCCACTGTAAAATTCAAATCCAATATGGTGTGATTCACCTATTTTTTTTCCATTCTTAAAGCAAAAACAGATATACAGTGGTGCTAAAAAGTTAGTGAATCTGATACAGAAAATGAATATATTTAAAGTGTTCAAGTCCTGCAGTGTTTTAGATATTTAATTGTGAAGTCAGGTGATAAAATATTTATATTCAACAAAGTTTGTTCCTTTGGGCTCGCCAGACATTGTAGTGTTGGTGTCTACATTCAACACTCAGCATGAAGGAGTGCATTCTGTGGTGGGGTTCACTAACTTTTGAGCACAACTGTATATCATGATGAAAGTTTAACAAAGGACTTATTTGGGAGTTTTTTGGTATTAGTTGTGTTTATCACAACTATGCATGGTATAAATCCTGGTAAGAGCATTCTTTGTACAGCATCATCATTTTCGTCCAACAAGTTGTCAGATCTGACATCGTTTCTTGACTTTGATTGGCTGAGAAGTACTGTCACTGTGGTTACTGTCGGATAAAACATGACTTGTCGGATTAAACGTCCAACAAGTCGTTTCATGAAACGCTTCCCAGGTGTCAGGTTTGAATGTAACTACCCTGCTTTTATGACAGAGACATGGGTGAAAAGTTGACTCTATAGATGAATGAATAAATGTAGGAAATCAACACACACAAAGAACAAAGATTTGATTTGCATGAGTTTAAAATGAAAGATACAAAACCTGACAGTTTGAAAAAAAGAAGAAAAAAGGAAATACATTCCTCTTTTAATGTCTTCTTTGATAGCTAAACAAAAATATACTCACCGTCAAATTATGGAGCCCCTTGATTCCACTTAAGTCTGCTATCTTGTTGTTTGATACATCAATCTCTTGTAGCTACAATGACAAAGACAGAAAATAATCTCACTAAGGACTAAAGTTGCTGTTACATGTTTTGTATAAAGAGTTTGAATTTTAGAACACCAAAAAAACAACACAAAATTTGTTTTAAGAAAACAAAAGATGACTCTACTTTAAATGCCTCATGACAAACCAATCAGGGAAACCATATTAATTAATCAGATCAAATCAAATAAAACATCACATCTCATGAATCTGTTCCAGACACTGTTTAGGTTTCTAAACATTGTGTATACATGTATGTGGAGTAGCACTGTTGGAATAAATGAAAATGCAATTTATTACACAATTTTCTTGGCACTGCATGTCTGATCACAATTATTTTCCTACAAAATTCCAGCCTCCTATATTTCCTTTCCACAAATTAAAGCTGATTTGAAGTATAGGAAATAGGCTCCAAGACTTTTATTTTGATCAAAGTCTTGTTTTTTTATCAAAAAGGAAGAAATTCTTCAAATTAAGTTTTCGCCTGTATTGTTCATCAAACCCACACCCTTGCCATTGTAAGCGCAATGACTATCCCATCACACCACGCTGATCAGCTCCTCTCATCGTTGCCAATTACTTTTATATAGCTTTATGACTTGTGTTCATGATGTGGGTGAAATCTTTGACTACAAATATCCTATCCTAATGCCTAAAGGAAAAAGTTTGTAGGAAAAAAATTGCTGCCTGGCCGGGCCTGTTCATGAACCGGACCATGCTTAGTGTGGACAGTACCTTTGGAATAAATCTAAATAATGATAATTATACTTGCGTATATAGCGCTTAACACTTATTTTATCAGAAGTCTTTAAGTGCTCTACAGTAATGCAGCATCATTACCCTGGCTTTAGCACAGCATCTGTTACTTGGACTGTGCTTCAAAGATCAAATTCTTACCAGGTACCCATTCACCACACCTGGGTTGAGTGCAGCACAATGTGGACAATTTCTTGCTGAAATAAAGCATGCTTTTTTTCGGATCGAACCCATGTTCCTCAGATTGAAAGACGAGTCTTAACCACTAGACCACAAAGCATCGACGCCCCCACTTTGAAAAAACATTTCATTTCCATTATTTTTTTATATAATCTATGTCACGTGGGGCCTGTTAGTGATCCGCATCATGGTCAGTACATCAGGCATTCACACTGATCAAGAGGTACTTACTTTGCGACATCTCTTGAGATCTGTAACCGCTCTTAAACAGTTGTGTGTTGCACGGAGCTCTTCTAATGACGACAGTGCATTCAAGGCCTGGAAAATAAATATGATGCAAAGGATTATAACTAACTGACCGACTACTTAAAGTAAAAATATATTGAAAATCCTTGAAATGGCCAATTACAAATCAAATTAGAGCAGAAAATAAGAACACTGTGGTACTTCAATTATCATGGAGACTGATGAAAGTCAATTCTAAAATTAGTCAGTTATGTTACGCTGTTCATGATCACAAATACAAAGTTATATACAGTATATTAGAGGATGGATTGATTGAAATTGAATTCTTCCTTAGTGTTGTCCTTCACTGTACGATGATTGGGGCACGATGACAATGAAATGTTTTTGTGCACACATACAATACTGCACTGCACTATAGCACGGCAGCTAGCTGTAGATAGATGCAAATGCATTCAAGGTGCAGCTCTTGTTTACATCTTGCTAGCTTTTTTATGTTTTAGTTTTACATTTAATTTTAATTTACCTTAAATATTTGATTCAACGAAGTATTAATCATAAAACTTATTTGTAAAGAAAAATCATTTTAATTGTAACTTAATCTTTATATGAAAAAAGAATTCCCTGAATTCCATACTTTTGTCAGAATAATGATATCGAAATTCAATCTAACAGAATGAGCGAGTGTCTATCCTACGAGTCAAGTTCATGTAGCTTGATCGTCAGTGCATATCTCTGCTGCTATTCGTGAGTTGATTTGGATACATGAATTATTTAGTTCAGACATACTTGTTTGATAGTACAGTGCAAGCATTATTTCTAATTATTATTTTTAAAATTACACTTCTAAGTCAATTTGTTGAGTAAGTTAAGTGACCCTGCCTGACATGGTCGTGGACTTGACCTTTTGACCTCAAATTTGATAGGCTTCCTAGGATCAATGCTAGTATCATACAAACCAAATTATATGAGCCTAGGATAAGTTAAACTAAAGTTATCGTGTTTGCAAGCACTTCAGAAGGGTAATATGAAAACATGTCACTGTGACCTTGACCTTTGATCTTTTGACTTCAAAATTAATAGGCTTCCTGGGAATCATGCTTGTATCATACACAACAAATTATAAGAGCCGAACTAGTTAACGGACGGAGAGACAGATGGACACCAAGTGCGATACCATAATACTTCCCGTAGGACGGGCGTATACCAAGTGAAAATAATCATACATTTATCACTTTTTTGTTGAAAAGTCAATTTGCACTGACTTTGTAGACAAAGTCATGTTTTTAACAATTTTGGGTCTGACATAAAAACAAAGTCAGCGAGCAGCACGGTAAAAACAAATTTACTCTGGGGCATTGTGACAAAATCCGTCAAAGGGGGGGGGGTCAAATTGAGCACCCTGAGTTCAGAATACGGGCCCATTTCAATAAGTCTCCACTGAATTACAAATTTTACTTACCGCTAAACTGTCAAGCTTGTTTGAGCTGATATCAAGATAGGTAAGTTGTGAACAGGCTGCCAACTCCCTGGCTTCGATCTTTCCCAAATAATTGCTATCTATTCTCAAGACTTTCAACTTCCTTGACAATGCAAGTCCTTTACCTAAATGGTGAAAGAAAAATAAAATCATCACATCAGGGGGATGTTTCACAAAGACTTAAGTATGACTTGCATGTAGAGTTGCACTTAAAAACCAATGCGTGTATGATATGTAACGCACAATCTTGTTGATTAATACGCAGTAGTGCACGTCCTCTTGGCATGATTTGACCGATGTGGCATGCTTTTCACAACGAACAAAACTAGGCATTTAAGTGCGACTCCAAGTCGTACTTAAGTCTTTGTGAAACACCCCCCAGTACATTTGCATACCTGCCAACATTTAGAAAAACAAAATCTGGACAACCAATGGCCTGGGAGCCAGGGGGCCCACTAATCCCCTGCGGTGTCCAGGGGCAGAACCCAGTGCGGGGGTCAAGTAGGCAGTGCCCCCTGGATTTAAGCAACTTTCAACCTAGAAGGACTGGGCTATTTAAGGTGTATTGGAGAACCAAGGGAGGGGCATGAATGGGTCTATGGCAATAATTTTTTCCTCAAATGAAATTTTCAGAAGTCAGGATTTTTGGTGATTTTGAAAGTTGAAAGTCGGGATGATCCTGATAGAATCAAGACAATTCGCAGGTTTGCATTCACTGCTGAAAACAGATAGGCCATCCAAGGTGCATTTTTGGTGTGCATCATTACTTTGAATGCAATATTAAAGTTGTGAATGGTTTTTGTCCACTGTTACCTGTCATCAGACATAATAAGCATAAAACATAAGAAATATTTTTCATCAGACACAATATATTTGTCATCAGACACAATAAGCATAAAACATAAGAAATATTTTTCATCAGACACAATAAGCATAAAACATGAGAAATATTTTTCATCAGACACAATATATTTGTCATCAGACACAATAAGCATAAAACATGAGAAATATTTTTCGTCATCCCTGTTATGCAACGTATCAGTGCATAAACATTTTTATTCCGTTTTGGGTTGCAATAGGGTATTGTATTAGGTTTAGAATAAGGCAGGGTATAGTGTTCAATCCCTGGTTGAAGTTTGTCATTCCATTAGTCTGTGGAATTTAAGGCATGGTCATACCGCCCGAGTGTTGTTGGAGCGGTAGGGAAAGAGAGCCGAATTTTGCTCACAAAATTGGGGAAAAAATTGAAAACATACAATCGAAAACAAAAAAAAAATAATTGAAATTGAAATGGTGAATGGTAGCAAGCGGTGATGATTTTTTCTCTCCGCTCCACGACCGCTCCAACAACGGTCGGGCGGTGTGACCGTGCCTTTACAGTGGATCAATTGTTGCCAGAGCAAATGTCATGGAACTGTATCAACGAGCATGACACAATACAAAATGACAAATACTGAGTATAATTTCGCAAGCAGTTTACTGATTGGGAAAAATCTTTGACTATTACATATTCAGTACCTCCAAGTTTCTTAGAGAATTAAGAAAATGTTTCATTATGATATTTTTTCATTAAATGAAATGACAAAACACATGAGGCATACAATTTCAAATATAAATAAAATCATCGAAAATTCTTACCTATTGTTCTAATTTTGTTGTGCTGTAGTTGCAGTGAACATAGTTCTTGTAACCTGTGAAGGGAAGAATGATCACAAGTCCTAAGTTTCATAGTCTTGTAGCATCCATGCTTTACAAAAACAGCATTAATCCCTGACTTTAAAAGTTCAGCAAACAACATGATTAAGAATTTATAACTGTGGTTGCATACACTGGATATCTATTTCAGTTGCCCTAATGTCAGAATTTCTCCCATTCCTCAGCTGTTTCTTCACTTTAAAGATGTTGGATGTTGTGGTTTCCCATCTTTCTCTATCCACTGTAAATCTCACAGCATTTTGTTGCCATCATCTCCTGAATATTTCCAAGCCAGCTTTTCTGTTTTTCCACCTTTTCCTCTCCTGCCTTCAATTTTCCCTTCATGATTTTCTTTTGTAAAGACTCTTGTCTTCTGGTATGGCCATAGTATGAGGATTTGTGTTACTCTATTGATATCAATAATTCTTTCCGAGTAAAATTCACGAGTTTATGAACATCATCGTTTGTTTTCCTCTCTTTCAGCACATTCTACGTAAATCTCAGAAATAAGCACATTAAAAAGTCAATAAAAATACAGATCAGAGTAAAATGACCACAGTCAACTTGCTATAATGATTGACTCCTGTGAACATTGATTCTTGTTAACAAAGTCTGCACGAAATAATCCTTACCTTTCAATGTTGGCAATGGCACTTATCCTATTATCATACAGCTTCAGATCCCTCAAATCCTGAAGGAAATAGATAAAAAAAAATATTTATTTCTTAGACCTAAAAAAAATATGTTGGTTTGCCACAATGGGGGTTAAAAAATGGGCTGGTCAGTCAGGTTTCTTCCCCTTCCCATGTCATGGATGACATTTTACCATGCAATTTACCATCAAAAATAAAATGAAATTAGGGTCAGTTGGAACATTCTTTTTTTGGTCAAATATGAAAAAACATTACAGTGGGCATGTTTCAAAGGGGTCAGTTGTTTTACAGAAGACAATTATTTTGGGGAGGGCCTTTCTTGTAGCTGCTCTGACTAGATCAAAACCCAACATCAAGGGGTGATCACAAAGATTAAAGTATGACTTAGGGTCGCACTTAATGCCTAGTTGCGTGCGGTGCAAAAGGTATAACTGCTTTGGTAAGATCAAGCAAAGAGGATGAACACTTGCGTAACGATCAATAAGACTGTGTGTTGCATATTGTGTACGCGTTGGCATTCAAGCGCTACTCTAGTCGTACTTACATCTTTGTGAAACAGCCCCCAGTATTTGTAGATTACCATTTCAAATGCAGAGCGAGAAGTGACAAAATAATTCATGAACTTTTTCTAATACTAATTAAGAATTTGATTTACATATGTGGGTCTTTTGTAAGTTACTTACCTTGTTATTGGCAAGATTCTCAATATTCCTGATGCAATTACAGGATAGGTCCAGCACTCGGAGGTTTATGAACTGAAAGAAAGAAAGCACGAGTCTCAACGATAATTCAAATTGCTCAGTGTTTCATACAGGTGACTCTGCCAGAGTGAAATCAAATCTCTTGGGACCACAGCACATTGTTCTACTCAGGTGAAATTGACTTTGAAGATGTTAATATATCATGTTTTGCATATTTCGGTACACGATTATTTGACTTTAATATGGAAGGTTGACTTACAGAATCTGCTCTATTTTTATATGTTTTTTGCAGTAATTGCACTATTAAAAATTAAACGAGAAATTAATACAAATTAACATTAACCTCCCCTAATCTTTTCAAATATTACTATTCAATCATTTCTTTTGAATCTGAATATTCTGATGAATTGGATCAAAGAATTGATCCTCTCTCGGTCATTTAAACAAAAGTATTTAACTTTGATCTCACTCCAATCATGCATGTATCTTCTATTCTATAAACAGAACATGAACTAGATTAAATACATCTCTAACTTCCCATCTTTTTTTAAGGATTAACATGTGTTTTATCTACGTTCAGCAGCACCCATCCATCCTATCAGGGCATTCTCCCCTTTTTCTTTTTTTTTTCTTCGAGGGGGGGTGGGGATATTTTAGGACGGGTTGTTTTGTCCTATACAAACTATATTTTTTTGATAACTTCGTATTTATTTTGTGAGTATTATTTATCATTTATTTATTTTTTTCTCATTTGATTACATATATCTGTATTTGTACTTTGTTATTGGTTGTGTTATCTTTTTTTGAGGGGCCCACATTGTACAAGCATTGCTTTTTAGTGGGTCCCTCCATTTCCATCTTAATTTAATTTCTATTGAAAAAATAGTATACTTAGTTAAAACCTCCAATGTGTTGCCCAAATTGTGTGTTTTTTTCACAACATGTGTATTATTATTTTTGTTTCTCTGCAACGGATACAAATACTTATGTTTATATATGGTATATAACTTGTTTTTGTTTGATGGAAGTGAAATAAATAAAATTGAATTGAATTGAATTGAACATACAAACACACCATCTATCATTAACCATTTCGCACACATACATATCAAGCAGTAGCTACTACATTTTACCATTCAAGCTAAGTTACTTACCATGTCCAAGTTTTTGATGGTACCGATATTTGCTCCATGAAGATCAATGTCATACACCTTGGTAACTTCACTTTCCTGACACTTTTCCATCTGTTTCAGAAAAATAAAACAGTCAAGTTAGAAAGGAATACCACTATAGCCCAACTAAATTTTTATCTATTCATATTACATCATTAACTCATTGAGTGCTTCGTGCACGCTACGTATCCTACTATAACATGCCACACTCGTGCTCGCACGCCTACTATTGATTGCTTTGTGCTTGCATTGTTTCCTACCCTCGCCTGCTTCGTGCATGACTGCGCACATTCGGAATTACAATCATTGTTACGCCTTTTTGCATTGTATTGCGCATCGCATGCACGCCGTAATTAGCACTATTGTGTGCAGTGCGAACTCTGCTTTCTGACAGATCAACTTACGCGGTTTACATTCGACTTTTTCAAGTATTTCTACATTTTTTTTACAAGATATGGCTCCGCCTCTGAGAGGGAAGAGACCTAGGTTTTTTGATCCATACAAAACACTCCACAAAATGGAACTACTTGATAAGACTCATATTTTAGCGGTAAAGATAATAACCAATCCATATAATGAGGACATCATTATAAGGGGTATGAAATTTCCTACAACTCTACTACACAATATTTTGTGGATAAACTAATCGTTAGAGAGTTACAAGCAATTGTAATCATGACTATTGAAAGGAGTGAATACGACTCGCGATCCCAAAATCAATGTGGCACAGGGGGGTTTTGTGGCTGGCACAGGGGATTAGCATCGGATTAGCACTGTGGCGTTGGGCTAGTAGTGTGCGTGGCATGTTAAGAGTTAAAATGATGAAAGAGTTGGAGTCTAGTGGTTCTGACTATCGCCTTGCAATCAGAGGGTCATGTGTTTCAAATCCCTTCATGGTCTAGAGTACTTTGGCAAGACGTTAATCCACACTCCTCCATTCTCTACCCAGTTCCTTAGTGGGTACCCGATAGGATGTGAAAGTCATTGTAGCTTGTCCAGTGTTTTGTGTGCCTCAGATGGCGACTGGCTGAAACACTCCACAGGGAGTGAAGGATGTGCATACATGTACATTGTGTACGGGACCGACTGGATAAATCTGACGACTGGGGTAATGAATAAATCTGTAAGTGCTTAGAGACATAAAATGTACACCTCAAGCGCATTACAAACAATCCATGTATTGAATGATGTAACCCTCATTAAACTCACAGAGCATTTTACATCAGGGCATTTTCACGGTAAATGACGTTACACAGCACAATTTTACACACTTTCATCTGTTGTTTTAGAGATAATCATACACATAATAAAAAGTGTGTAAAATTGTGCCGTGTAACATCAGTTACCGTGAAAATGCCCATCAGTGTATTGTAAATTTACTTTTCATCAAAATCGGATGTAAAATAAGAAAGTTATGAAATTTCAAAGTTTCGCTTCATTTCACAAAAACAGTTATATGAACGAGCCAGCTACATCCAAATGAGAGAGTCGATGATGTCATTCACTCACTATTTCTTTTGTTTTTTATTGTTTGAAATATGAAATATTTTGATTTTCTCATCATTGTCATGTGAAATGAAGTTTCATTCCTCCCTGAACACGTGGAATTCCATTATTTTAACTTTTTGTGCTTCAAGCAAGGAGGTCCAAATCGTCAAATTCGTTAAAATTGAAATATTGTATAATTCAAACAATGAAAAACTAAAGAAATAGTGAGTGAGTGACATCATCGACTCTCTCATTTGGATGTAACTGGCTCGTTCATATAACTATTTTGTTAAAAATAAGCGAAACTTTGAAATGTCATAACTTTCTTATTTTACATCCGATTTTGATGAAATCTTCAGCATTGTGCTTGTCTGATTTTTCTCTATTGATTCAAAGCAACATTTTTCTGAGGTGGACTTGACCTTTAAACACCCCCCCCCCCTGAAAACCTTCCATTGTAATATCGTCTTTTAATACATGAAACAAATTCTAGAATACGTAAATTTAAATTCATGTTCCGTTGGATAGTATCTTCTGACATGAGCTTTATACAACAAAGTCTTCAAAGTCTTCAATTTCATAAGTCACCCAATTGGAGTTATTGTCTCTTTTTACAAAAGAATCTTTTAATTAAATTTTTTTTCTTTTAAAAAAAAATAAGCAACCTTTGCAATTGAGTATATTAGAACAATCCAAGTATATAATAGTTCATTTCAAGTAAATCATGAAAAACAAACTGATTTTTTTAATAAACATTCAAAGGGGATTTTGGTCATTTTATATTCATTTCACACACTGGTTGACTGGAATTCGGGAATAAATTGGACACACGATGTACTCATGTATAGACAAAGCAAAAATATCCAATGTTTGCTTAAACTTGGTCAAGAGATGGATTCAGGTTGCCCTTATAATATCATCCCACAAAAAAGGAAACTCGCGTTCAGGATAAATTTCAAAATGATTAAATTATGTTCTTACTATAAATTTGATAACTATGGTAAGAGTGGAATCTCATCTTTATTTTGGGACCAACAGCTTAGCAAATTGTTGACGCATGGCAGATTACAGAAAATAAATATTGAGGATATTAGAAACCATTTACATAGAAATTCACATGTAAATCTGAACCTTGCCCATTACAGAGATCAGTGAGAAAAACTTAACAAAGAATACAAAAGATATGTGATTAAGACAATTGTTGAATAAGCATGGTTGTCGTTTCACAAATCACTATTTTCTAATTTTTCTGCGCAACCTAATTTTGGCATAAAAACTTCCAACTGGTCTTGAAGTGTTCATCTCATATTAGGTATTAAAATATAGAGGAATAATTGAATTGTATGATGTAAATGAAATATAGGCCTAATTATTCATTTGCATTTGAAGAAAAAGACATGAAAATCCCAGTTTTTTTTTTTCTGGGATGCACTGTATATACTATATTGTTATCCTGGATTTTTCCCCACCAAAAAAGGATTTGCCCATTTCTTATTGAACTCACTACATCTCTGGGGATGATTTTGCCAGTAGGTGTAGTTGTTCCCCCTCTTGCTGCGTCTACTTGATCCTCTGCACCTCCATTGACCCAAGCACTAACAGCCTCCTTGTTGGTGAATACTATCTCATTCTGTGTGTCTGGAGGTCTCTGGTGTCTTTCACTGACAGCCGATGATGGTTTGGTGGAAGCGGATGGTGAAGGTCTCCTTTGCAGAGGAGATGCTTTCCTCGCAGAACTACGGAAAAGAGATATTAAAACCATAAATGTCAATTTTTAATATATGTGTGGCGTCGCGCGATAACCAGACTATTGGTGAGCGACAATAAATGCGCTAGGACGTCATTTAAATACGCGTGTCATCAAACTTTTGTCTGGCGCGCGTCGCGAGGAAAAACAAAACAAACAACCCGCGGGAAATAAAAAAATGTCAGGCGCATTTTTATTTTTCAGAACAGTGGATATTTGCTCGATATATTTGGTGGCGGGTTCGGATATATGTTGATTGGATTTAATTCCCCTGGCTCAAACTCATGAAGGTAAGTTGAATTATGTTGCAGATTGAGTTGTTTTGTTAGATTCATTGATAATTGTGATGCGAGGAATATGGCAACTTAACACTTGAATGTGAATTTTGTGTTGCGTATTTATGTGGATCGATCGATCGAGAGCTTTTTAGGAACTTCAAATTACATGCGACTGCTGAAGCGATTCGCGGTATTTGTCCGGGCCTTTGACGGCCTTTTTAAGATCTAACTTATGTCTGCCTAGGCTATCAACTAGATCTGCACCTACTTAGATAGTCCGTCGTTTCATACTTGTATGTAGCGACGGACTATCTAAGTAGGTGCGGACGGGCTATGTTACACATT
This sequence comes from Lytechinus variegatus, assembly GCF_018143015.1. Classification (NCBI taxonomy): domain Eukaryota; kingdom Metazoa; phylum Echinodermata; class Echinoidea; order Temnopleuroida; family Toxopneustidae; genus Lytechinus; species Lytechinus variegatus. The sequence goes on from NC_054749.1 coordinate 9,373,422, forward strand.
TGTATGTAACATAGCCATTTAAGTTAAATCTATCACATGCAATAAGTTTGTAAAAATATATATTTAAAAAAATCAAAATTGGACAAGGAGTAAAAAAGCCATGATAATTTAAAGATATGGATTATTTCGGTGAAACAGTTCTATGCATGATTTTTTATGAATTTACTTGACAAACTTATGCAAAGATGTTTCAACTTGAATGTTATTTTGTATATCATTACATGAAATTATGTTTGTTCTATTGTCCGCCTCCAAGACTAGATATTAATGAATGCAAAAAGGGTGATTTATCATTCACACACGTATGACAAAATAAATAAGTATGATTTTATGTTTTGACATAAGAAAAATTAAAGTAGGGATGTGACATCATCAGCCCATCTGACGAATATTTATTAAGACGTGCTTATATTGCATGAAAAACCTTTTTAGATCTAGTTATCAGATTTTGATGAAATTTGCAGCATTTGCTTGTATCTTAGTACGTTTGATGAGATCATTTTAAGCTCGAAGTATCCTTTTTAATTATGGACATTTTTCAAATCCCCTTCCAAAACAAATTCTTATTTGTCGGACTTCTGATTTTAATTTTTTTTCAGAGGGGTGGGGTTCATTTGCATGAGGTTTACCAAAACTGTGCAAATGATATCGAAATTATAACTAGAAAACAGATTGTCACAATTTATAAGAAATTTATTCAAAAATAACAATATATACATGTATGTATATATTTTTTTTTTTTGGGGGGGGGTTATTTCTTATTTTTTCTACCATCTAGTCGAGCTACATTACATGAGGTTCGCCAACTTTCTACACAAAATCATTCAATGTTTAAAAAAGAAATATTTTTGAAAATAAAAAGAAATATATTTTTTTTAAAGTCTTTTTTAAAAATAAACTTCAACTCTGAAAATTTGTTAACTAATTGGCCTTTATTTCGTTATGTGAAGCATGTTAAAGGCACATCATGGATCTACAGAGCAACTGTATTAGTGCAGTGAGGACAAGGCATCTCAGAACCACAATGCAGCTGACAGCCGCCCTTCAATTTTTCTTTTACCCAACAATAGTTTAATCTTATTATTTTTGGTAGAAAAATATGACATCAGCGAGTACTTCCACCATTATTAGAAATACAAATAACATTTACACACAGTCAAAGAGTGAAATGTTAAATATCATGTTGTTGATAAATGTCCATGAATCATGAAGAAATAAGAATGTAATGTGACTGTTTTTATAACACATTAATATCGGTGAACTTTTCAATTGCATTCATCAAACATGCAGATTCGAGTCATCGGAACGTGGCATTTTTAAGACCGGGACATGAAGAAAGCAAACAATGCAGAGGACGAAAATTATCCCTTTTGGTGACCCTGCTGACATACTCTCTCAGATACTCCCATATATATCAACTGGATTTTCCAAATAGAAGGATTAGGATATATGGAAAGATCTTAGATGATGACAAGGCACCTCGGTCTCCCCGGTTGGGGAGGAAATGGAAAAAAAATACATGTTTTTCTTTGAATGAACAAACTCTATGAATTTTTTCGATTAAAAAACATTTAACTTAATTTATAACGTTTGCTGACCCATTAGAAGGATGTCATTGTAGAAAATTGAAATGTGGTAAGTTTGCTACTGTATTAAGGAGTGTGTAATAATACTAAAGGCACACACTAAGGAGAGATTGTCGTGTTTAATATCCTTTTTAGTGCAAATTTGGACAGTAGAGAGCGATGCACATCCCTGAGTTTTGCTAATACTGCTGCATAGAAAAGAGTAAATGTATGTAGTCTCTTCCATATCAAGAATTAACCTCTGAAATTATATTTTTATTCAAGCATTAGATGTTTACAACGCATTTCATTCACACGTGTACAGAGTGTAGCATAGAAAAGAAGATTATGTATTTGTGATTATTTGTTAGTTATAATACCTGTCGTTTTAATATGTGGAGACAAGTTTTTATGCAAAGTTTTTTTTTCTTTTTAAACGAAGTGCCAAAAAATCATAATCCTTCAGTGATCCAGATAATTTGGCACTAATTTGTGAAATATATTTCCATGACTACCCCATCCCTAAAAAGAAACCAACTGTGGCCCATTTCAAGAAATGTTGGTAATTATGATCCCTTGCTCGAATGAAAACTACCATGAAAACAGTGAAACTTCTGCTTCCTGATTCGCTCGTTCAATGAAAGTTGATATTTCGTCAAGAGTTGCTGTCATATTAAACCTTTATGAAATGTAGCTCGCATCAGCTTTATTGCCACATAAAAAACTTGGTTTTGCAAAATTGAATTTTGTTTGTGTTTATTTTCCAAAGCTTAAGCATGATTTTTTTTAGATTTTACTTTGCGAGAAAGTAAAGTATGGACAAACAGCAAGGTAGTGTCTTTTTTTTGGGGGGGGGGTTATGGGCAGGGAGGAATCTAGTAGGGTAGAGGTGGGCAGGGGCTTTGGCCCCACCTTTTTACCTAGAACGCATGTATAAACATGTAAAAAAAATACAATTTGATTGTGATCTTTTTGTTTGCATGGACAGCCCCCTCCCATTTTCGAAAATATTCTGCGGCGTATGTGGGGGTGGGCACCCCCCCAAAAAAAAAATAATGATAAGCTGTCCCCCCCAAAAAAAAAGAATTCAGATAAATAATCCAACCACATCTGCCCCTGGTCATTGGATCTGGTGATCTCCTCCCATGTTAAAACAACGCGCTATGACGAATGTAGTATGACAAATGGTCTCCATAAGGTTTTTTTTTTGCATATAATGTGAGTGTGTGGGTGTGGGTGTGGTTGAATATGCATAATAATTTGTTTTATTGTATTCGCCTAGGTGTGTATGTATGAAATTATGTCTGCACTACAAAGATCACCTCGCCTAGGCCAGGTATGTTGGGCGTTACAAGAGAACCAACATTTCCCTATCATGAAAAGATGAATAATATGCCAGACTACCATGACTACCCTTACAGCCAGGCAGGGGGGGGGTACCCCTGATTCAATTGGCCATATCTCTAATTTAAACATGAATTAGACTCTAATATTTTGTATAGACATTGTACCTGTGTCCAGGTACCAGAAAACATAAAAACACCAAAATCCAAAATTTCACCTATAATACCCATTTTCCCAGGATGGCTCACATATATATACACATCTCTAAACAGATCATCAACAATGATCACCAGCAAATCATGTTGGTGATTTGTGAAGTGTGTGGTACACTAGACCAACATGGTTATTTACAGTATCCTCTAGAGACATGCTATTCCATCTGAGTTGAAATTGGTCGGCCCCTTTCAGCAAAACAATGACCCCAAGAATAGTTCTTAGCTTTGTAAGAAATGTCTAAAAAAGAAAAAAACTAGACCTTCATTTTTGAGGAGCGGGATTGCACCAGCGTTCCTACCGCACTCCTAAAAAAAATAAGAAAAAAATCGCACTCCTAAAAAATTGCTTAAAAAATCAGTAAAATATTGTAGTCCTATATGTAGATTTTCATGGCAACACCATGGAAGTCTACATGTGGGACTACAATATTTAACGAGTGTAAGTTCAAATCAGAGTCGGGAAAGAGGTGAATATTCTTCATTTTTCTGATAGTTTTCAACTAAATCAAACTAATTTCAAGGAATTATGGAAAATAGATGGCCATTTCATGGATTTAAAGATGTAAAATGTGAAATTACAGTAATTTTTTTTTTAGCAGGAGCGCGAGATTTTGTAAACATATTGAACCAGGCCTAGTTTCACCACAGATTAATTAATAGCTACACAGCTATTGCATATATACGATGTTAAGAAAAATCTAAAATTTATCATACATGTACTATATTGAATTGATTTGAGCTCATCAATGAGAGCGATTCTGAGGAGCTCAATTGAGCTCCTCAAAAAAATAAGGACAGCGATTTATTGAGCTCCTCGAAATTATAAACGTGAAGTACTTAAGAACATGAGATTAGACGAAAGATTATGGCATGGCCTTCACAGTCATCCGACCTGAATCCTATCGAGATGATTTGGGATGAACTTGACAGAATCATAAAAGGCAAAGCAGCCAACTTATGCTGAGCATCTTTGGGAACTCCTCCAAGAGGCCTGGAAGAACATCTCACCAGACTTCCTCAAGAAACTACTCAACCGAATGCCACGTGTTTGCCATGCCATCCCAATTTTTGTTCACAAGGTACTGTAAAATTTATTGAATTATTAAAGATAAAATGTAAGAAAAAAATGAAACATTAAACTTCTGATGAGTATGTTTTGAAAATTGGGAGACCAATTTCCTTTGTTTGCATTTGCTTCAAAAAGGATTACCTTGGCGGCAAATAAAAATGTGATAAGCAGATTCCTCATGAAAAATTACCCCTTTTTACTGTCTACTATAAAAATTCACCGTCTACTTTTGTTTTGATAAAGATTTTTGTCATCCATACACAAATCAAATGGGCTTCTGACCTCAGTGAGACAAATTTTGGGTTGAAAAAATTATGCTTTTGTCTTTGACTTTGTTGCCTGTTGGTGTCATTTCTTTTGTTCTTTTGCAAAGCCAGTCTATAATATGGGAGATTATCTCCCACATTGGAGAGAGTCTCCAATATTGGCCGTGCGCCTCTACCGACCTTGCCACTCACACATTGTACGAGGTTAGTATGTACTAACCTCGTACAATAGACTGTGTTTGACCCTGGATTTCGAAGTAGTCGGCAAACATCGCTTCATTGCTGAAGTAATATTTGCCGAAGCTCCTTCTCGCTACGCACCGGGGCTCTTGCCGGTAAGTAGCAAGAGTTTTTTGAATATAAAATAATAATAAAATAATAATCCGATAAAAAAAGCACATTTTGCTTACCTCGGCCTCGAAAGTGACTTCGCTTGTCTCTTCCACGGAAATACAAGGAAGCCCGTTGGTGGCGCTAATAATTTCACAACCTTGATTCAGCTCCTCGGTAATTTTATAACTGTATCTAAATTCTTTGAATGCGCAATCCTCATGATTAATTTACTAATTATGGGCACCAATTAATGAAATGCCTTCAAAAAACATAATTAATGATTATTATTGGTGATGACAACACTCATTTGCATTAATTTAAAAAGATGACTGATAAAAAAAAAATGAAAATAATATACGTGCCTGGAAAGAAACCAGCAGTACAAGCTTTGACGAACGTCAATAATACGTATACGGTGTACCAAAGTCTATACAATGAAAAGATTGGACACTTCACGGACTTTGCGTAATGCCTTGCGTCGATATGCGTGTAAAATAGTGTAGGTGCCTATTCTTTCCCTTGTCGTGTCTTTGATATGAATATAAATCGCGCGCCCTCTTCAGGAGAAAATTGATATCAACGCTGTCTGATTTCTATCTCCGTAAAATCTTCACTAAAGATCAAGAAAATATACATATTTTTAGAAAGAAACTTCAAGGAGAAGTCACGGAAGGATCTAAATGATTCGGTAAGTGTCATAGCAGGATGTTGAATGTTTATTTAAACAAAATATTTTATGTGGGCAAAAGCCCACTGTATTTTCGAAGTGTAGTGGTGTGTCGCGTGCGTATGACTGATAATCCTTCACTCGCGAGACGATATGAACCCATGGGTGCCGACCTTGCATGTGCGTGAGTGATTAGCAATGTGAGCCGAGAGTGCGCTTCCGCATCGGCCGAAGCCTCGGCGGTGCGCAGGCCCGTTCCCGTACTACAAGACTTCACGACAGAAAAAGTAACAAGTGGGACTGAAGAAAAGACAGTCCGAAGTAAAGACAGTCGATATCACGAAATGCAATTAATAATAAAATAATTATCAAATTAAAAAAGGTATCTAGAGGTAAATATCAAACTTGTGAACTTACCCCTGCACAAAACGTGACTGCCTGGAAGATCTGGGCAGTTTTTCATCTTTCCTTTTTGCTTGGAAACCATCAACAGATCCGTTTTTCAGAGGAGCTGTCGCTCGTTTCTGAATCTCAACGTTGGAAACATCGCCATTTCCAGAAATCTTGGACTTGCTCGAAGACAAAGCTTTGCGAATATTACCCTTGGTTGTACTGGATACAGCTCTGCTGCTCGAAAATTTCTTTGCAGAACTCATTTTTAAGAAATCAAGGTAAAATTCAGAGGCATACTGAGATGAAATTCACGAATTTGATTCCGTTGCGACGATTCGTTTCTATGGTAAGCCTTATGTGGATTAGGGAAACAGAATGCAGAAAGCATTCCATAGACAAGCATAATCGAATACTCGTAAGATAAAATTGAAAGAATGTCTGAAAACGATGACTCAATGAACTAGTCTTAATTATTGCTAGGTAGCAAGAGATTGGGAGAAAGTTAAAGGACAAGTCCACCCAATAAATAAAGTTGATTTGAAAAAAAAAAATCAAACAAGCAAAACACTGAAAATTTCATCCAAATCGGATGTGGATAAGAAAGTTATGATATTTTAAAGTTTCACTTCATAAACAGCTCCTCTGAAATATCGTTTTATTCAAACAATAAAAAACAAAAAAACATAGTGACGGGGGGGGGGGTGAGGGACATCATCGACATTTACATATCACTGTATTGTGCATATATTATATGTTTCGTGAAAAATAAGCGAAACATTAGTCATAGATATGGAGAGAGAGAGGGGGTGGTAGGGATGGGTATAAAGATATGTTTTTCAGAATTTCTCCTTCTATATTACAGATAAGTGAAAAATATGAGAACTATCATTTTTTCTAAAAGTTTGATGCAAAAATAAAAAGAAAAACAATTTAGCATCGACAAAATGTCTATGCACTTCTATCCCATAATGACAAGGAGTGTAAAATGCATAATTTTTAATCTTCTAGTGATACATGAAGACTTGAATAAAAACAATAAAAAGAACATAACATTATAATCGAGGGAACATATCATTTTAATAAAACAGAGCATCTTTCAAGGTAATCAAGCCTCATCCTAAGCTTGAAAATTTTATCACTTCATGACGACCATTTTTTTTCTGGAGCTGACATGACTCTGTCTGGGAAGCGGGGTTACTGGATGTGTTGAAGAACCCAAAGATTTTTCTGAGGGTGCTTTGTCACGGTTATCATCATAGTCAGCACCCCCTAGAAATCAGGTGGGTATGCTAACAGGTAGAAATGTAACCAATATCACCTTAAATTTTGAGCAAAAACTTTTTCTGGCCAAAATAACCTTTGTAGTGATTTTTTTTTTTTTTGGGGGGGGGGGGGGGTGGGGGTGGGAGAGGCTTCTTATTGTTTTCAAAACCTGTACCCCCTCTTAAAATCGTTCCCAGGGCCCGTGGGAGCTGATGTGAATGATTTTTCTGTTCAGTATTTAAAATATCATCATATTTTTTTTATCGTATATGGGTAAGCTCCTCGTTTAAGACGTCACAAATAAAAAAAAATCAAATGACTTCATTTTTTTATCGTTGATAGATTTTCCTCAAACCGTCAACAATATTTTTTTTATTATTTTTCTGCTATTTTTACTATAAACTTTTCATCAGGGTGAACCTTCCCTTTAAGATACCATGGTGATATACATGTACCTTTTTTTGGGGGGGGGTGTGCGTGAAAGAGTGGAGGTATTTGGAAGTATATGTGTGGTAATGTATTTAAAGGGATGGTCCAGGCTGAAAATATTTACATTTAAATAAACAGAGTAAAATTCACAAAGCAAAATGCTGAAAACTTCATTAAAATTTGATAACAAATAACGAAGTTATTGAATTTTCAAGTTTAGCAATATTTTGTGAAAACAGTTATGTACTTCGTCTTGGATATTCATCAGGTGGGCTGATGATGTCACATCCCCTTTTTTCTTTTTTATGTTATTACATGAAATCATAAATGTTTCCTCTTTTCATACATGTGTAAATAATGTGTCTCCTTTATGATGAAATAAATTGTGGCAATAATACATAACTAATGCCCTTAATCAGTTGTCAATCCAATTGTTTTATTTCTTGGTAGAAATATTTTGAATAAACCTAATTTCATATAATAAAATACAAAAGATTAAGTGCGGATATCACACCATCAGCCCATCTAATGAATATTCATGACGGCATGCCTAGAACTGTTTCACTAGAATAATTCAAATCTTTGAAATTCAATAACTTTCTTATTTGTTATCTGATTTTGATCAAATTTTCAGCATTTTGCTTTGTGAATTTTTCTCTATTTATTATACCCTAGTCACACTAAAGGCGGAATGAGCCGGAATGCCGTCGGAATGAAAATTCTTGGCACATTCTTGGTTATTCGAAGTGCATTCTAAAAATTCTGACTGCATTCTGAGTGCATTCCAAATATTCGGGTCCATTCTTGTGTCCGGCCCGAATGTTTTGTCCATGCTCAAAACTTTCGAGGTGCATTCGAACTGGAAAAATATCGAACGGCATTCAAAGTGCAGTCCAACAGCACTCTGACTGCATTCCAAATATTCTGACGACATTTCAACAACATTCTAAGTATTCCAATCGCATTCGTGGGAGAATAAAATCGTATAAAAGCACCGTTAGCTGTTGCTGCAACGTCAGTCAGCACCGAGGAGTCACTGAGGAACATTGAGGTCATCAAACGGCATTTTTTTACAAATTTAGATCAATTCGAAATTCTCTCCCGAATGTGGCTCGAATTTTGAATTTTTTCATTCCTACTGGTTCTGCTTGATTCCTGCTGATTCCGAATAAGTGTGACGGGTGTATTAAGAAAGAAATATCTTCAGCCTGGACCATCCCTTTAAAGGACAAGTCCACCCCACCAAAAAGTTAATTTGAATGCAAACATAAAAATCCAACAAGCGTAACACTGAAAAGTTCATCAAAATCGGATGTAAAATAAAAAAGTTATGGCATTTTGAAGTTTCGCTTAATTTCACAAAACAGTTTTAATGCACATCAAGGTCTACGCACTAATTCTTTTGTATTATTCCTTCCTGAACAATCCAAAACATCATGTGGAATTATGGTTTAGTCAAGTTGGTCCTCATTGTCAAATCTGTAACAAATTAAATATTGTATAATTCAAGCAATTAAAAAAAGGAAATAGTGACCAAGGGACATCATCGTCTGTCTCATTTGCATGCCACTGAGATGTGAATATATCAATGTTTTGTGAAAAATAGGCGAAATTTCTTATTTTTCATTCGATTTTGATGAAATTTTAAGTGTTATGCTAGTTTGATTTTCCCTATCTATTCAAATCAACATTTTGTGGGGTGAACTTGACCTGTAAATTTTATAATTAGCTACTGCAACTTTAAAATGAGAGATCCTGGACCCCCTCTCCTTCATCTACACACACTTACAGATCCCCCGCCCTCTCATATACTAAAATACGCATTCTATTCTTGACATGTTTCCCCTCCTGTTCCTGAATTTCGATATTTTCGTATCCCCCTCCCTACAACCTCTCTAGTCCCTCTCTCTATTATATCCCCCCCTCTCTCCCCTCTTTCTTTCTTTCTTTCTTTCTTTTTTTCTTTCAATTTTTTTTCTTTCTTCCTCTCTTTCTCGACTCTCTCTATCTCTCTCACACACATCCTTACACCCACACACTCTTGTCAGATTAATAACCAATAAAACACAGTGACAAAATATTTGAATCAAGAACGCATTTTATTAATCTTGATTGGACGGACAACAATTAAACTTCACATAGTAAATGGATTAGCAACAGAGAATCAATATCAGTGAGATGTGGGTGTTTATAGATGACACCAGAGAGTGAAGGAATCAAGACACACTTTCGATGTAGAATAAGAAGGGTATAGACACAAGGCATTTCGCCATTTGGTGTCAATGCAATTACGAAACCCTCGATAATAAAACAAAATGGCATTTAATTCAGACTATTAAACAACACTCAACAACAAGCACATCGAATCATAAGTGCTAAACACCTTCCACAAGTCAGTCTCACTCCAGACATCATTCTATATACATGATATACGTGTGTTTTTTATCCTTTCCCCACCATAGGCCTCTCATTATATCGCGTCCAGTCCATCACATCTCCTCTCTATACCCCATCTGCATTCCTTCTTCTCTCTACTCCGTCTTCACTACTTTTTACTCCTTTTCACTTTCCACTCCTTAATTCTGTCTGGCTCATCTTACCTCAATCCAATTTCCACTCCTTGTATCTCTCTCATCTTTTATCTATCCCATCACCACTCTTTTGGTCTGTTCCATCTACTCTCTTCCCCACATCTTCTTCTCTCTACCACATTTCCATTCCTTCATTCTATCCCATCTCCACATCTTCTCTCCTCACCATCTTCACTTCTCTTTAACCCATCTCCACTCCCCTCTTCCCCCATATATACACTCGAGGTATTTCTCCCTCATCATACCCCATCTCCATCCCTTCTGTCTGTCAAATCTCCCGTCTACCCCTTCTATATATCTCTCTACCTCATCTCCACTCCCCTCTCATCTTCTCTACCATCATTACTCCTTCTCATCTCTAACTCTTTCTCCCTCATTATACCCCATCTCCACTCCTGCCTGACTAATCACATCCCATATCTACCCCCTTCTATCTCTCTCAACACTATATCCACTTCTTGTATAGCCCCATCTCCACCACTTCTGTCTCTTTCTACCTAATCCGTCGCCACTCATGTTGCTCAATATTTTTTATATACCCCTACCTCCGCCATGATTTCAAGCAACATAATCTCGATGTTTGACTGAATCCAGGATCCGGATCCAGGATTTTCCAAAAGGGGGAAAGGGGGCAAATTTTTCGTAGGAAAATTTTCACAAACAAAGAGAAAAGAAAATGTTTAAAAAAAATTAAGGATATTTCGTACCCCAAAAAAAATTGTCAAGCAAAAAACCCCCTCTGTTTTAACGGCATTCTTACATTACAAATGTTAATTTTGCTTCTCAAAAGGAGGGGCACGGGCCGGTTGTGCCCCCCTCCCCTGGATCCGCCAGTGATCTAACGTACTCCCTCTACCCTCATCACTCCACCAAGCATCTCCCCTTCCAGGTCTTTTCAAACAATTTCCATCTTCTTTTCCTATCTCATAATATTTCTCTTCATCTATCCTTTCACCTTTTCCAATTAATGTTTCTTATATCGATGAACCCTCTCGACATCCATTCCCACTTTTCGTTCTCTCCTACTCTCTCTCTCTCTCCTTATTATTTACTTCACTCTTTTCTCTTCATTGTTCGCACCCTTCTCCCGATCTAGCTATCCTTTGTTCCACCTCCATCTGTTTTCTGACACCTTGTCTAAACTTCCGCCATTCTTGCATCCATCACATACAGTATCTTGACTTCCTTCAGTGTACTCCTATACTATAATATACGTATCTAAACTCCTACACCTCCCCTCCCTCTCTCCATCTTTCATTTTCCTCTCTCTCTCAATCCTGCACTCCCTCGCTCTCTCTCCACCCCCCTTCTCTCTACCCCTTCTCTCCCTCTCTCAAACTGCATTTGCTTGTCTTCATTTAGATTGGATACAGCTCGAATTAGGACCCACATTCTACATAAATATAAATTTAGGATTGTTTTGAGTTCTGTACATCCTTAACATTTCATCTTTTCTTTTTCTGTCGGTGGTTTCAATCATAGGGCATATTGGAACATATATTTTTTTATTCATACAACACTAAGAAATCTTGGTGTATTCAAAACTGACCGGCAAACTGCACCAAATTATGAGATATATCATATCAAACAGCACTCTTATGATAAAGGTTTAAAAATCCCCAGTTATATGTTAAATGTGCGAAAAATAGTGTGTGAGAATATGATATTCTGTCTCTAATCAACAGGCAAACTTTTCGGTAAGGTTATCAATCACATCATTAATGATTCTCACAAGAAATACAGTGGGTTTGATATGCTATTCAGACAGCTGTTACTATAGCAACATGAGAACAATAATGCTTCGGAAATTAGATTGCATCTTCAGAATACATTCTCGAGATGAGAGAGGGTAATCAGGCAATATCATATTCATAAATGGTAATATCAAGAATTCAAAATAATGTTGTCAATCAAACTTTCGGCTAATTTACCTCGAGTATGTGATCTCGATGTCATCGGTTAATCGATTAATTCCAGGTACAGAATAATTTAGGAACAAGTAATTGAAAATTCACGGGCGAATATGACGTTCAATGTTTGCAAAACCACGAAATTAATATAAAAAATAAAATTCAAACGAAAACACAACCAAGACTTGTTATATGGCATACATACAAAATATAATTTTTACTTGGTTGACGATAACTTGAACGGGTTACAAAAGTATAAATCACGATTCATCGAGTATAAAAAACATTTTTGTCTTTTTCAAAAGTGATCAGCTCTTTTGAATATATATACATGTGCTGTGCATTCATCCTCATTAGGGGGAAAAATAATGCCAATGCACCCACTAGTACTTATACACTACTAACAAACAGAGTAAAAATGTATCACATGACTACATTTTCGGACACGCGACATGGAAAGATGGCGGTAAATTTAAGTAATTAATATACATACCGAGCATGCGCCGACCGTCTTTATGACAAGCTTTTTGTACCCACAATTGTGTATTTCACAATAATATTTATATCATGAATGTATTTTGTGTAATGGGTGCGAAATATACTGACGAATATTTATGTCATGCACACTTTCTGAAAGCTTTCTTCAGGATTGTCTGACTGAATTACATGTGTTATTTACTACCCGCCCTTTCACACGGTAAAAAAAAATCGTAATTTGAATGATGATTCCAATGAAAAATAAGGCTAATGACGAAGCACGTGTGAAACCAAACTAGAACATGATTAGAATCATGGACGCTATTAATTCCAGTCACGATTACTATAGCATTCATCATTACAATGATGATTCAAGATTCACGTGTGAAAAGGGCCTAACATGCCTTCCTAGAAAAAAAAACGGAGGCGAATAGTTTAACAGTTCAGTTAGCCTCTTGGCAGATGGGTGCAAGTCGGTGTTAATAAGGAATTTTCGGAACAACCATACGCTGGCACTTTCTGGAACGTGGAGACTCTTTTGTCAAAAACTCTCATGACAAAAACGTCTTGTCGAAAAACGGTGAGTCATCACAGCAGTATCGTCCGTGACTATGGAAAAACGACGTATTTACAATTTTACGTCAGCTCCAAATCTTAGGATGATCAGCTGTCCAAATTCACAAATTTTCGACAAAGATCTCTTAGATTTTAATTGTGAATGCATTTTCAATGCATTTGTTGTGTGCTAGAATTGAAAGCGCGTGGTTGAGCGAAAACACGCAATACCAAATTTAATGAGAACGTTAGGCAAGTATTGATCTACGTAGCATCGACAATATTATCACCTCATGGTATGAAATTGAAGGGGCACTCCAGGCTGTAAATAGTATGATTTGAACAGAATAAGAAAAATCAGACAAACAAAAGTCTGAAAATTTGATCAAAATCGGACAAGGAATAACAAAGGTATGTCATTTTAAAGATTTGCATTATTTCAGTAAACAAGTTCTAGGCATGTCTTCATGAATATTCAATGAGCAAACTGATGATGACATACCCATAATGTTATTTTGTAATATAAAATTAGTGTATTCAAATTTTTTCATTCAAAACCAAAAATATTGGAATAACAAGTGATTAAGTGCAATATATATTTATTGCTGCAACTTATTTCATTATAAGGGAGACATATCATTCACATATTTTGAAAAAAATGAAGCAAGTATGATTTCATGTAATAACGTAAGAAAAAGGAAAGTGGGTATGTGACATCATCAGCCCATCTAATGAATATTCATGACGGCGTGCATTTAATTGTTTACACAAAATATTGCTTAATTACAAGCACTTTGCTTATTAAGGGTATCCCTCCATTTTTAAATTACTACATGTAATATTGTTATGCATGCTAATTTTTAAAGATGCATGGTAAATAAATTGAATTTGAAAATTGAATTGAACTTTAAAATGCAATAACTTCGTTATTTGCTATCAGATTTTAATGAAATTTTCAACGTTTCGCACTGTGATCTTTACTCTATTTGAAACCAACCAACGGCGATTTAATTCTTTTTTCATCAATCTTTAGCAAACGTCGTAAAGGATCAGGAGTCGTTTGTCACTAAATGTTGAAGACTTAAACCTATGACTTACAGCCATGGAAGTCCATATTATGGTGGTGTTACACAATTATACTCTGAAAGTGGACTGAAGTCAGCGTAGGAGGTGGCTTGACTTGTGTCTTTCGAAGGCCGGATTGACGCTGTCTAGGACTGAGTCCAACTTTGGATGTGGTTTGAAGGCGGCGTCAAATTGCCGGACTGAAGCCGGCCGGCGACGATGCCGGCTTCATTCCAGCAAATTGGTATGTCCTCCAAGTGGACTCAGGTTGGATTGACCACTGAACTAGAAATAGCGAACATTAGTTATAGCTGACGAACAATGTAAACTGTTAACATGAATCGTCAGGAGACCCGCGTCACGCGAATAGGCGACGTGACGGCGGCTTTGTGTAAACAGGGGGATAGTGATGTCGAGGCGGCGTCAGTCCACTTTCGGCGTATACATGTACCATCATCCAAATTGTATTCGTGAAGGCGACTTCAGACCCGGCGTCGGAGGCGTCAGTGGCCGTATGTAGCAATTAATGCCTGTTGAAGCCTGCCGTGTAGTTAATGTAGTCCCATACCAATTGTGGCTTAACGCGACCAAAGCGACACTTACCAAGTAGCCCCACAAGGCATGACTTTGAAGTTCGTACACGTTAACTAAATCAAGATGTACGTACATAGTTTATCTTTCCCCCACCAATACTATTTGGCAAATCTCATGCACACTGATAGCTTCAATTCGTTAGCGTTATGAGTCTAGATCAATTTTCACGTTGACGTTATCCGGGATTATTTACATCATATTTCTCGAAGTGCACTTTCAAATTTACAACATCATATTCTGTTTTACGCGAAGAAGTCTAAGAGACTAAGTTTATACAAAGATGAGTTAAGTATTTTAAAGTGTTAGACAATTGAGATCTCGACGATCGCCCTCCGAATCTTTGTAAATGCGGAAAAAGAGGCAAACTGTTTTTTCATGTTGTCCTTGGCTACCGGTAATGAGACAGTGTCGAGCGATGATCTTCTCCAGGCTATCAAAATAGATCTTTGTTCTCAGAACAATATTTATTGTCGGTATATTCTTTTCTCAAAAATGTCCCTGGTCACTCTTGTCGTTGCGTGATACTCTCGTTAATACATAAATCACGTGGATGTTGAAGGTTTTTAAAAGCGAATTACTCTTATTTGTGTGGCTTCTTGCGAAAACAACAGTGGCATGTTTGATTTAAAAGTAGTCAGAACTGAAAGAAAACAATATTCAATTAATCGTGTTGAGTATATGAAAACGGATTCTGGTACACGATGAATTTTTATTGTCACCTGAAACTTGTTAATGGTGTATTTTTACAAACACAAGGTGAACGGAATAGCAACACTCCACTGACGTTAGGCGGACAGATTTAAACCAGACAAGTATCAAGACCGTCTCTTACACAGTGTTGAATTTACAGAATGGCGCCACTAAAAGTATGGACAAAAATAGAACTTGGTGTGATTTCCACTTGTGAAAATTTTCAAACAGTTAAAATCAAGTTCTTGATTGAATAGCGGGTCCTTTGCCTTCCCCTATATCCAAAAAACTCGTAGACAAATTCGCATTTTGGTTTCACGGTCGAATAACCATAATGGCTAAGCTATACATTTCATCCAGTTTGATCAGACATTCTCTGATCAAACGTTCGTTTGGCTTCCTCATTCTTTGGCGAATATACCATATCATACCATCCAGGTCCATTTCCAATCTCAATTGAAACGCCTAATATCTAAATTTCTACTCATGGTAGTAGTTTGGTCCAATCCAACCTAGTCTTGGCTCAATCACCTGTTGCAGACTTTACACGAACATGACGAAAAGATTTGTTTGTTTTCTTCAAAATGTGATTCTTGATTACTTAGCTGTGGCATTGCCGAAGGAATGCTAAGGCGTCCGTCCAACTCGGATTCCCTGTCCTTTATCAGTTTGACTTTGCCCTTCAATACTGACATCACTACTGAATACAGCACATAGCTTTTCTTAGCTTTCTATGGATACTACCCCTCTCGCTTTCATCGTCGTCGACTTCGTCCATACTACTTCCCCTTATGGTCTTTAGCCGGAGCTGCAGAAGATCACTGCGGACACTGGGTCTTCTCGCATTGGGAGTGACCATCCCACAGGCCTCGCTCAACCGTCTCCTCAGGGCTAACTTTCCATTATGACTCGGCCTAAGAGACGTCGGTCCGTGACTTGCACTCACTTTCCGATGCAGCGATGGGCTCATCTCGCTTGGCAAGCGAGCATTTTCAAAAAGACACCTGAAGAGGACGTCAACATTATAGAACTTCTTTGCGGAGGTTTCCAGAAAGACACACCTTCTGGTCTGGTCAAAGGCTGCTTTGGCTTCATCCAGAGGAACCTGCCGGTTGTTGTCCTTGTCGCATTTGTTCCCTGCAATAACCATTGGGGTGCATTTTGTGCCGTTGGCAGTGTTCTTGGTTGATTGTATCTGTTCCCGAAGGCGAATGGCTTCTTGAAAGCTGTTTCTGTCGTCAATGCTGTATACAATGATGAAGACGTCACCTGAAATACAAAAATGATACAAAATGAAAGTTGATATTAGCTTATATCATCCTTCTTGAATACCCCTCTTAAGCATAGAGGGAAAATCCGTAGGGGTGCACACTCCACTCTGTTGTACACACGAGTCACCATGGGATTCCCAAACTACCTATAAATATTTATTAGTCAAAATAAACCTTATCACATTCTGTTTCCACTTGTGTGCTTGACAAAAGACCCTCTGAATCAAGAGCCATCATGAGAACATAGCGTTACCGGGGTGATGTCATAGTTTTCAGAACATGTGAAATAAAATGCTCCATTTTAACTTTAAACTTTAAACTGTACATCTTTTAGAGTGCATTGTGAGTCCCTTTTAACTGCATGTTCCTCTTCTTGCAGTTCACTCCGAAAGAAGTCATAATGCACTCTAAAACGATGTACAATTCACTCCAGAGGGGTTGGTCCCTAGTATCAATACAAGAGGAGTGTGATTAGGGACCAGATTAGTTCTTTTGCCTTAAAGAAAGCGCACAAAAAGTTGCTTCACATCTTGATAAGTCTTCGACACCTGATTGTGATATTATTTCGTAGTAAGTTACATTGACTTTTATTCTGTATACATATTCAGAGTTACTAAAGAATACAAAAATGCACTACGTTTGTCTAATGAAAATTCCATATTGCCGAAGAAGATATATATTAATGAGCTGGTAGATAACATTAACTGTAACTGCAAAAAAAATAAAACATGAAATATAGGGTAGTTCCGTTGTAATCATGTTTTTGCTTTAAATCAAACAAATGGCAAAAAAAATGGCATTGAAAAGTGAATAAGTTCGGCACTAAAACATGTCAATCTTAATGACACTTAAGTAATGCTCTGAACTCTTCCTTTTCGAATTAAAGCCTTTCAAAACGAATCATTTGTGTTTGCGAATGGACTTCTCTTAATTTACATTTGTTAAACAAGAAACATCGTGGTATAACTTGATTATGAAAAAAATACGTTATGGATAGTTTCTGTACCACACGCAGAATTGAGTGTGTGTGTGGGGGGGGGGCTGCCACATCTTCCATTAGTGCCATGTAAACTAAGAGTATGGCGGCGTTTTATTTTATTTTTTGACTTGACAAAATCCAGAATTTATAGCTCTCGAGAATGGATACTTCTTAGTTGGAAAGCAAATATTCTCTCGCTCGACTGGAAGAGAATATAGGATTATCAAGTATATCCAACAAATGCCTTATAGCAAAAACATGACTTTCGTCCGCCTCATTCCAATTAACAGCTTGACGCCAGCGAGATTGGTTTCAAATAAAGCTTTGCAACGGTACGACTGACCACAGCGTAATCTTATTCTGTCATTAGGGATAGAGAGGTACAGATGGAAGATTGGTACGGTGTATCCTTTGAGATTAAAATTGAAATAGTTATATTTTTTCTATACGCTGCGCAGATTATCTTTTCTTAATACCAGACTCAAATTGACTGCAATTACTCACTTCGCTTATTCCTTCTATAATCTTGTGAAAATGCTTGATTCCTGTCAAGAGATCATTAATAGATTGAAAATTCCACAATTATAACTGTTTATTAATTAATGTATAATTGTTATGTAATGAAATGCTCAGATTGTATGCTACATGAAATGTTGTTTTTTGTTAATGTATGTCATTGCAGTTTAAGCGGAATTACTGTTTTCCTTTTAATTTCCATTATGTATTGGTTATTCTGATATTTCTATAGTATTGGAAATTACGATATGTATCATCAATGTAAGTTCTATAAAATATAATGTAGAAATAAAACATTCCTAAGGTTTGAATGAAAATCAAAAGAAGGAAGAAAAGAACTTCCGGTCAACGTATTTATGATGATGGTCAAACGTCATGATTACTACCGGTCAGTTAGATTTCTTGGGGAATATCCCTGAAAAGGAATCCCTATGCTCATAAAGGAGAAGAACCAGGGTGAATGGAGTAGAATTGACCCTGCCAAGACGTCAGATATTTCTCAGAAAGAATAGAATTTGGTTTCCCACTCCTTCAAATGGAAGTGGTAGCAAAATATCTTAACCAATCATATTCAAGGGACAAAATGAGCGACCAGGCATTAGCCAATAATATTTAGAGGGATGTATACTTTAGAATACTTTCCAAGAATATCAGGGATCCAAAACTCTTGACCATTAGGTCTATGGAATAAAATTACCATAAACAAAAATCTAAAATTTGAATCTAAAATCAGAAGCTGCTGATTATTCAACAGAGATACTAATTGTTAGAGATACTGCACAAAAGTATTCATTATAATATTATATTCAGCTCTCGGAGAATATAACAAGATAGTCCGGATCTTTGGATTCCACATTGACAAAATTGACAACCTCAGACTGTAATTGATTTTAGATTATGTAACTATAAGAGACTGGAATTAAGATCAGTCTAAATGTGAGTATAATTTGATAATTTTGCACTTCATTATAAGACAGGTTCATATCACATTCAACTTTGCAATCAGATTTCGATGAAAAAACTCTATTTGAGATCTGTTTTATATGGAGCTTTGTCATACACACTTGTATCTAAGTGGTTATAAAGCGTGTCCCACAAAACTGTTAATGGCACTCTAGAATGGTATAAATATAAATTTTCAACATTTTATTGGTAATCTTGATGTGATTTAATCAAATAATCACAAACGATATGAGCATTTTTTTACATAAGTACACGTCAGGAAACCTATCTCCATCCAAGTTTTGTGTTGAATAATATGTGTAGTCACGTACAGCTAACGGGAGTTTGTTTTGTATTCAAGTGGTGCAAGTTATATCAATTCGTGTTCAGTCACAGGAGTAATTCTGCGAGGATTTCTTTTTTGTTTTGTTCAGGACTTGGGGATGGCATATTCATTCATATCCACTGATGAATAGATAAGATCAAGAGGAGATCATAAGAATGTTTTGATTCATTTCCATTTACCTATCCTCTATCATTAAATTAATCAGTTCCCATGTTTGATTATATATATCCTGACAATTTAGTTTCCTTAAACCTTGATTTTTTAAAGAATATTTAAGCATCGGCAAGCACGTTGTGGGCCAAAAGTCTACAAAGAAACAAATAAAGAAGAGAGAATTAAGACGTGATTGGACTTCCTAATTTATTCAACGTAATACGAAACTTAGATTGAGCGGATTTCTAATGAGTGCTAAAAGAAGGCTGATATCTCTGTGTTCGATGGGCCATATGGTATAACATTTAAGAAAGTTGTATAAAACAAAATAAAATGCTAGTTTAAAATTATAGAATTATGTAACATATGATTTTGTAATTTTCGCATTATACTCATTTAAAATACCATTAACATTTTTTGTGGGACACGCTGTATAATGTACAAGCAAAGATCAACACACCTGATGGTAATAATTATTTGAAAGATATAAAATTCTAATCACGGGGAGCTATGCATCTGATTAACCCACAAAATAACAGGGTTAGAATTGTTTTTTGCTGGTCCTTGCAGGGATATCAAATCTACCATGGAATTCACCCCCCACTCATGCTATCTAAATTGCTAATACATTTGTCCTTCTCACTTGACAATTTCGATTTGAAGGAGATACATATCAGAGTGGTTTTAAGGGAATTGCATGCAAAGATTAACCGATTTTGTTAAAATACACTTGAGCACTGCAATCTCTCGACTAACTTTCAAGATTTAAGCAGAGGAGGGAAAGGGGGGGGGGGTAGGAAACTTAATAAGACGAGCCTTGTGCTATTCACAAGATGTCTATTGGTGTTTTGCTGGTTTTTAGTATTTGGTCTCTTTCATTTTTGTATGTATTTATTTCAAAATACATCTCTTTTCATACTTCCTCTCACTCTCTCTTTTTCTAAACACACACACAACACACCAAAAAACGATATCGCTTATTCCATTCTGACGTCTGTCTCCCTGCTTTCTCTCATCCGTCCCCTATCGCGTTCTCACCCAGCCCCAGCTCGCGAGTCTAACTCGCTTTTTCCCCAATGTGAACGGAAATCTTTCAGCCCAGCTAAGGGGGATCTGACTCACCGTTTCTGCCTCAGCAAAAAGGTAGGATCAGACCCACGAGCTGGAGGAGACACGGCAATTTTTTGCAGTGTGGACAGAAGTCGAATCTACCCCTGCAATTGATTTTGAACTTCTGGTGTATCTCGCGCGCTTTATTCGAGTTTGATTTTTCTACGTCCAGATCGGAGTACACTCAATTTTATGCAGTTTTCAGACGAGGTTAATTTTCATGGCAAGTACGTGCCAGAGTTAGTTTACAAATTTATCGCGGAGGATTGTGGGTAATTGGCGGAGCAGACCCGCAAAGCGAGTCTACATGTGAACGCGAGGGAGAAGACTCCACGAGCAGAGGCTGACTCGCGAGGAGAGTCTGATCCGCGAGCTGGGGCCTGGGGCTAAGTGAGAACGCGGTAGTAGTTAGATACTAACAATGATGGAAGAGACTTTTATTTACCGTGAGTATTCTCGAGCCAAACCCAAGTGGCTTCACGCCGGGGCCTCCACTCCAAAACCTCGTAAGGACCGTCACTAAAAATAGGCCGCACACTTCACCACAGCGAGCCTGGAAATAGACGTTTACTGGAGCCACTTATCGCAGACAATTTGTCAAGATATTTTCCCTTTTCCCTAAACACCATAATCGCCTGATCTATCTGTCCTCACGTACTTTCCCTTAATTTTTAGTTGAATTGATTTCTCGTACGTCGGACTTCATGCTTTACTTAATTTAATATACAACTTTGTATATTATTTTTCACATACAACGCTCATGAACTTTATGAACTTTGAAGAAGTTGTCAACAATTTTTCGTGCTTAGTTTTGATTATAATTAAAATTTAACACACAAAAAGGAACGTTTAAACAACTTCTTTAAAGCTCATAAAGTATAATGCTTAAAATTTGTGGGAAAAATTGTTAATTAAAAAAATGAGCTAAATCCATGAAAACAAATCATAAAAGAATCGATATCAAGTGTCAGATTATTGAAAACATTGTTCGATTAATGCAAGGTGATAGCATTTTCTATTATATATCAAAATAACTGTAATAGATAAGGAAAGGTAGTGAATTAAAAAAAAACTTGATTTACTGAAAACGCTATAAGTGTGATAAATAAACGTACAGCAGCTTTGGTAACTCTTGTTATTTAGATATATTGTGAAAGAAATATGAAAGAGAACAATGATAGGCTGGGCTTAAATCAAAGTTCCCCAGAGAAATCCTCCCTTGCGAAAATTACGTAAGGGAAGATAGCTCTGGGGAAAATTTGATTTTAAGCTACGGATGAAAGATACTGTATACATACTAGGTATGTACTCGGTATCCATTATAACTATATTTTACCGCATAAAACGTTCAATCGATAGGCAAAAGATAGCTTAGGGAGTCGAGCAGATGTTCCGGGATTTACAGAAATCAATATTCACCCAAAATTTTACGAAAATTACCATAAATCAATGAGATCATTCGCGTTCTCAGTCTTCGTGGGTTTATCAGATAGCATACCAATATCAAAGAGGTACAAGTTTTGTTGCGTTTAGTGAGACTATTTCGTTAGACAAACTAATCAGTAACTGTTCTATATTTTTTCCTCAATAATATCACGAACGAAAGGAATCTATCAATATAATCCATTTTTTTAGTTTTTTTAATTGTTTGTGTCAGATGATTTAAGAATTTTACAGTAGATAAATTTCAAGAAGTTTAAATTAATGATGATAATATTCTGCGTAAATACTAGAAAGGGTAAGATTTTTAAATAATGTTCAGAAAATGGTAAATTGTTTCTAATGCAGTGTTTTATATGACATTTGGGTATTGTGCAGACACAAGCCAATGAAACCAAAGGTGCAGTAATTGTTTGACATGCTTTTAACAAACATAAACAATGAAAAAAAATCAAAATTACAAAGGAATAAACAGTTTTATGGGTTTACAGAATATTTGCTATAAAATCCAGCAATGTATGTAGTATCCCTAATGAAAAGAACGCTGTCCCATAGTGGGTTCACAGTGTGGAACAAAATGTGAAATCACCTTCACACTGTTAAATTTGAGCATTTCAACAGTGTAAATCACACATTCACATAGTCTTCCATGGACACTATGTGAACAAGCTGCGAGCAGTCACACTGTCGAGGTTTGCACAGTGTGAAAATGTCTTCACACTTTGATGTGAGCATTATTTTCACAGTGTGAATAATATTACCACATAGTCCACAATGTAATTACACTGTGTGACACTGTGTTCTTTCTTATAAAACAACTTGCTTTTAAAAATCCGAACAGAAATATAACTTGTAAATATCTGTATTTACAGAAGTATATACTTATAGTTCGTAGAAACTTATTAAAAAGTGCTTTGCAAATTCTCACTTGCAGCAGAAGTAACACAAAAAGGGAGAAGAGATTGCCAATACACATGTCATGAAATAATATGATCATTGGAAAGATACAGACGTTGCATATACGTAAAAGTAATTAGTGTTTCTACTGTGTGTAACTTAAATGCAATACATGGGAACTGTCCCCATTTCAGGGCCCGTTGTTGAAGGAGCTGCGCTTAAACCAAACTCTAAAAAATAAAAGAAAATAAAAGAAAAGAAAAATCAAGCTCAAGTCTTTATACTTCATTGGTTGAAAGACAAGTTGCATTTGATTCTTTTGGAGTTGAGTTTGATCACATCTTTACAAAGGACCCCACTGATCTTGTGAGCACGAGAGCTTATAGCATCAAGGGGCTAAATGTCACGTGTTTTGTCAGGTGGTGCTTTGCTTTAGGAGGTCATTATTATTCAACAAAAAACACCAGGAATCCAATGAAACTCTCTCATTTCCTTTCCCCGTGGGCATCCCTCGATGGAGCGATGTAGGGTTTTTTTTATATAGAGAGAGAGATAGAGTAAGAGCAGTGGAATGCTGGGAGGACGCCCGACCCTTTCAGGTGTCATTGGGGAGCAGGTTAACAGCACGTGACATGTGATTTTCGGGGTGATACTTGATTATCAAGGACGTGGATTAGGAGGGGCGACACTTGGGGCATGGTGTGTCTGCATGTATGCAAGACTCGATGATTACCTTAATGTAGGTCGGGTTCTTAGGAATAGCGTTATGAAAAGACCTGTTATGTCGGGTTAAGATTATTTTTGAGCAAAAATGAAATATACTTTATATCTGGGCAACCGAATGCTGTCATGGTATACCCCAACAAAAGAATATTAGATATGTTAGAAAATTAAAGAGAGGTAATAGAGAGAGGGGTGGGAGGAAGAAGGAGAGAAAGGGTTGGGGAGGCTGGAAAGAAGCTATATTGATTTACTATCCCATTTTTTAAAGGATTAGTCCTTTATTATGAATGAAACAAAAAATACCATTCTTCTTTTTTTGGAAAGAAAATAATGTTACCTACGAGCCCTGTTAATTATTACAAAAGAAAAGAGACTTACCTCAAAGACTTACATCAATCTACGTCTAAATCTACGTCAAAATAATAGATCTTACTTTCGAGCTTATAAAATGAAAAAAATACTTACACTTCAAAAAACTGTCTTTAACATTGTTTCTAGTATCGAATCACGCACTCAAGTGCGCAAGATCGATCCAAAGTGAAAGGCTTCATGAAACAACACGCAATTTTTTTAAAAGAAAAAATACACAAAAAACAACAACGGAAGTTTCTTCTAGTGTGAAAAATATTGTGTCTTGTGATCAGGGTAAGGTATCGAATCACTAAACATTTGAATACAATCGGATAGAGTTCACATAACCTGGTCCTCGATGTGATTTTAAATACTTTTTTTTCTTTGTATAGGAATGTCTTGGGAATAGGTTTAGATGTGGCCTTGGCGCCGTAGCGAGCTCTGGCCTGGCGCCATGTCTGTGGACATCTGAAGCAGATAAGAAACTTGGGCTGGGGAATCGCATTAATTCTTACATTTACGAAGTGGTGTTCCGCAGACACTTACTCTCAAATTACATCAAAAGAACTAAAGTTGTGAAACGTATGTAACCTAGTAAACCTAACCGCATGCTTGATGCGATATCAGTTAAGATTTAAAGGGGGACTGTTTTACAACACCCAGTCTAGTTTTACTTGTTTAAGAGTTGCAGCGTCAGATTGTGATAACTTTCAGACAACTTGATATTTATCGAACTAATTTGTCATCTTCAGATTTATCGGTTCTGGAAAGTGCAAGTGAATGTTAACGAGAAGTTCTTTAACCTGATATAGGTAGTCATGCTTGAAGATCGTGACTCAACGCATAGAGGTCTGAATGAATTATAATACTTTGAAAAGTCATGGAACTTAAGGTAGAAACGTCATCGATATAATGTTACAGAGAAATAGAAGAGGTGGGAGAAATAGAGCGAGGAGAGAGAAGGAGGGGGTACATGGAGTGTAATATGATGTCATTGCTAAAAACTGTGAGATGAGAGTTGAGATCGAAGCAGGATTGTAAATGTATGCAAGACAAATCAAGGATAACCCTAGTGCACTCTGCATGTGAAGACAGAATGGGTGAATAGCCCAAACTGACATGATTTATCTCTTTAATTTCCCTCCAAATGCGACTGGACATCATGTCATAATGAACGATCGGCTATCAGTACTGCGCAGACAAAAACGCTCCATTTTACAATGGTTTGATTTGGACGCCATGTGAGAAGTCACGTACTGCGTCAGTCACAAACGCGATGATTTATGGTAAGCTGATAGTCACTATCTTCGTACAGAAATCAGAGAAGAGAAAGAAAACGCTTTTTATCGATTAAGTGTCCAAATTAAACTGAATTTCGATACACTGTGGCAATTCGTTCAGTTATCATTAAAGATTAGAATAAAGTATTTTTTTAATTTTACATCCGATTACTATTAAACTTTCAGTGTTAAGCATGTTTTTGATCTTCCTTTTTTTAATACAAACCAATTGTCGGGGTGTATTTTCCTGTAAGTATCAAGTAAAAGGAAAAACACATGGAGTAAAAACAATGAATTTGAAAACAGTAAGTGGGAAGCTTAGAAGAAAACCTACAGTACCTGAAGTGGAGTTAATATGCAAACCTTCATATTGAAGTAAAAAATTCCATCATCAGTGAACCAGACGGATGAAAGCTAGTGGAATAAAGTAGGTTGCTTATTAGATTAATACATGATGACTAAATGCCGTTTATTTTTATCCTGCATTCGAAAAGAAGGTCGAAGTATTTATTTCATTCAAATGAAAATGGTAATTTAACCACATACTACTGTAGTATACAGGTCCTTGTTCTAGAATTACGAGTATTCCACAAGTGGCAATAATATTCTTAGTCTAATTCAAGGAGAGAGGTGCATACGAACATTTTCTTTTCACTAATACAAAGTCTGGTTTCATTCACTCATTTAATAATTTTACATTTTCTTATTACTTAGGGTTTTCTATTTCGTATCCATTAATTTAATCCTATCATTATAATTTTCATGAAAATTGCTTTGGGGAAAGTTCATTTCCCTGAGGCACTCCCCTTATTCCACAGCCCCTGTATCACTATTCAACTTGTTCAATTTTTTTTCCTCTGCGGTCTACATGCTTTATCGACCGATGTCTGCTTGGGGCAATTTGCGAAGGCATGCCTCTGGTTTTACCATTTTCATGCATAGTCAATTATACTGCATTCGAAAGTATACCGAATGCGAATAAAGTTTGTAATAAGAACAAGAAATACAAATAAACCCTGACGAGCTAAACCACAGTGACTTTGACCTATAGAACCGCTCTCCGTTCGATAGCAGCATATTCTAAAAAGTTTTATCTCATATCCTTGCAATACCAATATAGTAGTCAGGTTCGTAGATTATGAATGCTCTATATAACTATTTTGAATTTGATATAATCTGGATGCTTATCTACACATTGTTATGACAAACAAAATTATTATTATTGTTATTATCATTATTGTTCTTTTCTTTTTCCATTTTTCTTAATTCTCCTTTTTTTCTTTCTTTCTTTCTTTCTTTTTTTCTTCTTATTATCAATACTACCATTATTACTATTATGAAGCAGAAAACATAATCATCTCTTCATGAAAGCAGACAATTATCTCTTTTATAATATTCTTATGTTCAAGTCAGTATAATCATAATAATTTGGAAGTAAAAAAAAATCCATTGTTCTGAGGGTGTTTCTGTAACTCTATTCGATCTCTTGCTCTATTTGTCTCTCCGTCGCTCTTCCTCTTGGTTCTTCAACTTTGGTTTCGGAGCCGAGGGCGTTGGTGCGTGTTTACTGTATAATGGGCGATCTTGTTAAGCAGCACCGATAGTCGTTCCCGGGAGGCAATCACGATCCAATCGCAAGTATAATGCCTGGGAGGGATTTAAACACCGAATCATGACACACACCAGTGGAGGTAGTCAGAGCTGGATGGGGGTAAAATACCCCTCTTCTGTAACATATCCTATATCATACTACCCCCTCCAAATTAAATCCCTTTGTAATTATGATAACAATTTTAGAAAAATACAGTCATAGTGGATACATCTAAATCAGCTAATAATTTTCTAAAGTGAAGAACCGTGACGAAATATTATATTTAGGTAATTTCGTAACCATCCGAATCCCTCCTATTTTAAAGTGTAAACAGCCGGCTGAGCCGATTATGCTGATTATTACAGATGCAGAAATTCAGCGTTGCTGTGCTCATGAACCATAGTACACCAGATGGCTTACACATGACCATGGACTATAGGGAAGTGCATAATGAATGTCAACTAAACTCTCTATTTCGTTTGCAGTTCCAAACTTGGTGAAGTATAACTTTGTTTATATTACAAGTCAGGTTAACCGTCGGGCATTGAACCAATGAAGACACCAATATGACTCATTTCAAATGACTGGTTCTCCATTTTTTTTTTTGAAGTACATAAGAACGTAAATTACCATCTAAAAAACAGAAATAGGTCAGGCTTTATTGAATAACGGATACTCAGTTATTCAAGTCAACATGACACATTTTCTTTAAAGTAAAGTAACAATAATGCGACGGTAATGCTATTTCCATTTGAATTTCATCCGGTGTGATCATCCCATTCATTCAAACAATGAGTTCATATAAGACATCTTGTTTGTGTGCAGAAATTATTGCTCAATCATATATTCATAATCAGGCATTCTCTCTATTTTTAGTGAATGCCAGCATACTTTGGGACACTCCTCGTGTGTTCGTCTTGGCCGGCCAACATATCGGTCAGCATTGATTTTAAAGCCCTCCATACACCGGTCAACAACTGAGAATTAGGACTCCGAGTAGTCCCACAAGGCTGTATTCACGGGCCGATGTACGCGTCCGCTTGGGCGATACAGCCATCTCAACGCTTAGGAATCGACCGCTATAAGATCGATCGTGCATTGCTTGTTCATGCAACATTAATGTGTGAGATGAGGGTGTATGGGGTCCTATGCCCGCCCCCTGACACCCAGCTGTTTGGTGTCATTTAAAATGAAGCCTCATCGGAGCCTTTACCTGACCAGTATTTCCTGCGTGTCAGGTAAGTGAATGGTAAACACTAAGAAATAAAGTTTGCACCATAAATAAAACACTGGCGGCACATTTGGGACGCAATCTTGCATCCATTAAGTCGAAAAGGGTGCAAAATATCGTCTTTTATCATTTACACCAAATGTACTCGTTTTCAGCCGAAATAGTACAAATCTGCACATTTATTACGTGGTTGCATCTGCACCCTATAAGGGTGATTAATGTAACCTATTATGATTAAAGGCACACGGACGTGATGGCTCAGTGGTAGAGCGCCTGTCTCGTGAATGGGAGGTCGTGGTTTCGATCCCCGGCCGAGTCATACAAAAGACCTTCTGTCTTCTTGTCAGGCATTCGACGTATGAGAATGGAGAAGGGTAATAAAAACACATGTCGTGCATGGCCCGCTACAAGAAAAGCTTACAACCAAGAGTGGTTACCCTGGGTAAATAAGAGTTATTATCATTATTAATATCATTATTACAAATTAGCATAATTACACTCATTGACACTCATTACTGTGCCAACTTCTAGGATTCAAATTTGTGCCTTTATTACTGGGTACACAAACCATTTTAATCAATTTGACGTTTGCGAAGATAGATTTACGTAAATAAATGTTCGTCACAAATCATTAAATCATAAACTAAAGTATAAAAGATAAAAAAATAATAATTTTACTGATATATAAAGAGCAATTGGAATTCGTCTTAATTCAACATTGTGTATTTCATCAATAGAGAGAGATTGCATAATACCTGTAGCGTATCACGGACACAGTAATTGTGTCGGGCCTATATATAGCGTGATCTATAGTAGATGTAAACTTATGACGTAAGCCGAAAGGAAAACCGCCGAATATTGGGAAATTTAAAGTTTTTCGTGCAGTAAACTTACATTATTTATAAACTTCGATTACTATTAACTTACCATTATAGACTTATTCTTTCAATGCTCTTTCAGCGCTCATCCTCTTTTTTTTTTTGGGGGGGGGGCACTCGATCGAGTGATCACAATACAAATCTTAATATTTTATTTCTTAAAACTTTTCCAATGATTATTCTAGATTGAATATCAATTTTAAAGGAACTTAACACAGAGACAGTCTAATAAAGGAATAAATAAGCATTTTCTTAAAAGGCTTGTACATACATCATCCGAAAAGAACGCTATGGTGTATCATGGACATTGATAAAGATTCATTGGCAAGTACATCTGGTTTTATATGGTTGCAATTTCTCAGCAATATGCAGTTCAGGTTTTCTATAACAATATTGCCAAGGGATGTAATTACCAGCCTCTCTTGTTTTTCTCGTAATGTACAGCAAACTCTCCCCGAAAGCGGTGTAACAGATCGTTTCTCTTGAAGCAATGCATGCCGTTAAAGAAAACTTTGAGTTGCGATTTGCGCGACGAAGTACTGAGGGATTGAAATAAAATGGCGGGAGATAGCTAGAGAAAGGGGGGGGGGAGAGAACTCCTTACAATATAACTCTCTCTAACAACTGTAATTTTTTTCTGGTGAATATGATTACAATGAAAAGTAGCAAAGAGAGAAAGTGGATGGGGCAGGCAGAGAGAGAGAGAGAGACAGACAGACAGAGAAAGGGGGTGGGGTAAAAAAAGATGAGAGAATGGTTTCATAACATTTGCTCCGCTGCAAGTTCCACACATTGATGGAATGACCATTTTCAACCCTGCATTTAATAATATACCCTATGCTACACCTAAACAAAACCCTATTGCAACCCTAACCCTACATCTTATAAGACGAAATGAACCCCGGAGCAATTGTCGCCGAAGCAAATGTCGTGTGACCGAGAAGAAGATCCTCACACCCTGTAATATAGTGTTTTATCTCGCAGACATGTTGGCTATGATAACACAACCCTGAGCAATAGTCTCTCTTCTCAGGAAATTAATCTACTGCACTAGATTTTAGAGGGTCATTTATCTCATGAGAGCATGAGATGAACCTAGTGAATAACATATATATTTTGATAGAATTATGATACAATTTCCTGTAAGTTAATGTCAGAGGGAGAGTTAATGTCATTGTGGGTTGAGAAATAAAGTTTATTCCGTCCGCAGATGATATTTCAAGAGCCCTACTTATTTCTTTGAAAAATAAAAAATATTATACCGTCAGAACTCGAATTTGACATTTCCATAAGCTAAATATAATTTTTTCGTTGCACAACCATGGTCATTACCAATTCCACCACTATTACTGCTTACTGCTACCTCTACACACTAAGAAATAAAGGTGCAGTTTAAGGTTCAATTTTGCACTTAGCACGCCTATCTCGACGAGGGTACATTATTTTACCCGTACGGGTTCACTTTGTACTGGCTGGGGTTCAATTTGCATGAAGATTCAATTATTCACATGTTACAGCCAGTATCTTTTATGAAAGTGAATGAATTCAAAGGTTATAGAAAGAAAATGAAGCCAAACTATCAAATTATCTATACTATCTAATTTGCTACGTAAATCTGTGTAAACGAAGCATAGAAGTTATAATTCTTTGGAAAGAAAGTAGACGTACACAGACTAATGCCAAAGCGGCTAGTAGCCGTGGATCAACCAATCACGTCATGGAAGGCAAGGCATCAAACCAGCACTTTGGTACAACAATAACAACAACCACTACTACTACTACTACTACTACTACTACTACTACTACCACCACCACTACTATTACTACTACTACTTCTGCTACTGTTGCTATTTCTTCTTCTATTACTACTGCTACCTCTATACTGCATACTGTAAATATTTTCAGGTGATCATTGTTTCTGGTTTGCTATCCAATCTGATGTATCAGATTAGAATCGTATTCTTTCCGATGCTTCCAGAATTGTTACTTGATATATGCAACAATGTGAGCTGCCATGAATGCCTATGTTTAACATGAACGAGTGGAGCGCCTCAGTCTGGCAGCGTTTCCTGCACAACACAATTCAATATAGCAGCAGTGCTGACTTTGAAAATGACTATAAATTAATTATTCACAAAACACACCATTCATATAGTATGATACTACGCTCATTGACCTGTTATGGCATTTAACCTTGATCACGTGATCTACGATTTGTGCAAGATGAGCAATGATACTGGATTACCCCAATGCCCACACTTCATTAACTATATCCATAAACTTTCAAAGTTATGATGGCAAATGCAACAATTACCTACAACCTGGCCAAAGTTCATCGACCTTACATGACCTTCGAACTTGGTCATGTGACCTGAAACTTACACAGGATGTTTAGTGATACTTGATTAATTTTCTGTCCACGTTTTATGAACTAGATCTATAAACTCTCTAAGTTATGGTGTCATTTCAAAAACTAAACCTTACGTTAAGATTTGATGTTGACGACGCCGCCACCGCCGCCGTCGAAAAAGCGGCGCCTATAATCTCGCTCTGCTATGCAGGCAAGACAAAAAAGAAATAAGGGGAAAATCACAGTTTTATACTAGAATGCTGGATTGCCTTGCACTTTGTTGTATCGATATCATAAATTTGCCTTAGTCGATAGGCGATAGATCACGAAATCGTGTTTCACCTCAGGCGGTGCGGATCAAATGCCGAAACAAAATCTCCATTATACAAGATGCCTAGCCTCGCAAAGAGAGAGAAATAGACGAAGAAAAGAAGACAAAGGCAGAACATTTGAAAAAGAAGTGTAATGTACGTTAATGTTAGTTTAACGTGTTTTAAGTATCATTTGAAGATGTTTACAATAACTCTATACTTTTTACATTATGCATTCTTTTTTCTATAATTCAGCTTCGTTGCTTGCATTAACTCAGGACTCAAGGCTTAATTATATCTATTTCTAGCCCGCTCTCTTCCCGCTTTGTTCTCGTATTTTTCAGATATAATGCGACGTCTACAACCTACACCCTTTTCAACTTAAACCTATCCTATATCATTTATCCCTCTCCAATGATCGTTAGATTCACCTTTCTCTTTATCTCCCTCTCCTTTAAATTTCTCGTCTCCATCCCATTTCTCTTTCTCTATAATACTCTTTCCCTTCACATTCACTTTCTATCATCGCCCACTATCTACCTCTCTTCTAATACCTTCTTCATGTTCTCTACCCCGTCTCTGTTTCGCTCATCCTTCTACTTCCCCTTGCTCCATCACGCTTCTTCACACACTCTCTTCCTCCTTTCCAAACCTCTTTCAGTCTCTCTCTATCCCCACCTCATCTCTCCTTTTCCGTCTTATCCACCCACCCTCCCTCCCTTCTCTCTCCCCCCTTCTTTCTCTCTTTCCCCCATCTCATCTCTTCTTCGACATACTCCCCTGCTCCAGATACTTTGAACCTTCTCCTCTTGTTCACACCCAGCACCAGGCTGAAGATTCACTTATATCATCACCGGACCAATCTAGCCCTATGGCAAATAGATGAGCCTTTTCACATGTCGAGTTTACGCTGGCATGATGTTGTAATCAACGTAGATGGATAATGGAAGAACACTTTGCGTACGTTCCTGATGAACACCTTACGTAAGTATAAAACATAGTACTCTATCTTTGTGTAACTACAATCCAGCAGAAACGTGCAGATGGGAATGGAATTTCTCATGATCAGTTGAATTTATTGACAAATCAATGGTGGATACAGAATTAGAAAATGGGGGGGGGGGGCGACAATTTGGGGAGGAAAGCCACTAACCTTTTTTCAAATTTTAACATTCTATTTTTTAAGTTGTAGAGGGCACAACCATAAACCCTATTATACGTCACAAAAATTGTCCTCACTGAACCATGAACATACGTTAGCAAAATTTTATGTGAGTGGTGGTGGATCCAGAATTTGAAAATGGGGAATGACACCGAGGAATCGGGGAGGGGATCCACTAATATTTCACTTTTTTCAAGTTATAGAGGGCAATACCATAAACACATATGCTTTCGTCACAAAACTATTGTACTCACTGAACCATGAATATAATGTTATCAAACTTTCGTTTGCGTTTGAGTGGTAAATGACGGATAATAAAACAGCATATGCCAAATGAAATTCGACAAAAACAAACTTCGCCCACCTCTGCACTTACACAAACCTTTGATTACTCATGCATGAATCAACCGATCGCTCTACAATTTTTGTTATGTTTACATATAAATGTGATTTTATAATCCTTAAAATGAGCAATATTTAACCATCAGGCCTATGATGATTTGTTTGTTGGTTTATCTGATTTTAATTTTCCCCGTATCTTTAAACAATCTTTATTCGGTACAGAACAAAAAACAACAACAAAGAAATACGCAAATCATGAATAAGTTGAAATCAATGTAAAGTTGGCCATCACATCAGCAATCATTACGCCCTTAACTCCTCAGCTCGAGCCTTTTAAACATTGTATGCACCAGGGATTAATTATTATAAAGCCGATACAATTTATACATGCTGAAAGCAAGGTCTTATCAGAAGACAAGCGTTTGGTGAAAACGATATCGCTGCATCCTTCGAAGGTCGCAGAGAGTCGGGCAAAATATAGGTGATCTGTGGCTCTCTCAGATTCTTTTCCTTAACAAAGTGAACAAGAAAATGGCCATTCTTGCCTTTCGCTTCTAATTTCCTTGCAATTATCCATCCCTTTTCTGTCACTGGATATCGTTGTAAATAATGCATAACGTATTTGAATAATTGAATGGCTTTATTGTCTAAGAGGGTATATTGAGTATTACGTAGTTGTGCAACGAGGCTGTTTTCAACAAAATTTAATGATGAGCAAATACCTCAGTCACATTTGCTCTACGGCGGCCGCACGGCGAGTCGATAACAGCCGTTTTATTCATTTTCATTCAAACCACCTACATGTAGCTATTACAAAAATGTAAAAACGGCTGTTTTCGACAAGCCGTACGGCCGCCGTAGAGCAAATGTGACCGAGATATTAGTTTTCATCATTAAACGATCACGATTCGACTTGTAACATTTTAATCTTCAGAATAATTCAACAGAATGGCCCGTATTCTGAAGTCAGGTTTAACTTAAACTTAGGTTTAAAGCTGTGGTTTAAGTATGGAAAGCCAAAAGTATCATATTTGTTTACTACCCTGATTTATCGAAGGTGAAAACAATAATCTATTTATACTTCCTAGACAATCATAAATGATGTGAGAGCCAAATTGAGCTGAAATATGATATTTCTACCATTAGTGATTTATGTAACAATTGGCTATCCATACTTAACCACAACTTTAAACCTGAGTTTAAGTTAAACCTGCTATCAGAATGCGGGGTAATGTGTTAAGTGTTTAGTCCACATTAGGATTATTAGAGTATAATTCTTGTCGACACTTGAATTTTTAAAATAAAAAGAATAAAATAACACTCTTAATATTTTTTCTTAGGTATTAGTAACTCTGAAGGGGGGGTCCAACTAAATTTACAACAAATTTCAAGAAAGCATTGCTTTGCTAATACAACTCTTGGCAAGAGATAGAATAAATACAAAATTAAGTGAAAGGGCGTGGGGTATTGCCTTTGGTTAATATTATTCAGGTCCCGTGGCATAGAATTCATTGTCAACATCGTTCAACTGGAAATAATGTTGTTGTTTAAAGATTAAGTCCACCCTAGGAAATGTTGATTTGAATCAATAGGGAAAAATATAACAAGCATACGCTGAAAAGTTCATCAAAATCAGATGTAAAATAAGACAGTTATGACATTAAACGTTTCGCTTATTTTCTCAAAACATTTACATGCACAACGCAGTGATATGCAAATGAGAGAGTCGATGATGTCCATCACTCACTATTTTTTGGGGGTTTTTATTGCTTGAATTACATGATGTTACAATTTTTTATAGAATTTACACAAATGTAAAGCTTGACTGAACCACATAATTTCAAACAATGTTGATTCCACATGTTCAGGGAGGAATAAAACTCGATTTCACATGACAAGGGGGAGAAAATCAGAATGGGTGACGTCATCAGTCCTCTCATTTGCATACCGACCAGGATGTACATATAACTGTTATTAAGCGACTTTTGAAAATGCTATAAGTTTCTAATGTTATATCCGACTTTTATGAAGTTTTCAGTGTTATGCTTGTTGGATTTTTCTCATTTTATTCATTAAAATGGGGTGGACTTGTCCTTAAAAAGGGCAATTTTCAAATACAGTTTGGATAATGCATTGGCGTACAGATCGGGACGGGGGTCTTTGCCCCTATAGTTTCACGACTAGAAATAAAGGAGACAAAAAGGGAAAGGAAAGTGAATAAAATGATTACATGATTAAAAAAAATTATATATCAAAATCTATCAGAACGTCACAATTTCCTTTCTTAAAGGTAATTCATTTTTTCTTGCTCGCTTAGCTAGCCAACAGCTTTTCAAATTATTTTGATGGAAGCGAGTAAGGAACATTAATGATTATGAGGGTGCCGGTCGCTATCAGCTTACCGCTCTTGGACACGGTCAGGATTGCGTATGATGTGATATTTGATGAGGCAGTAAGGACACGCATTGATGATCATGCGCTATCCAAAGACAAAAATCATTGCTGTTTTATTCACGCTATATAAACAAGAGAGATCAAGCGTGATTTTATTTTCGCAATTCACGCCGGCTAAACCCTCAATGGAATTGGTTGATTTTCATCTCCAGGGGCCCGTTGCAGAAAGAGTTGCAATCAAACGCATCTCTAAAAATCATGTGCAACTTCATTTTCAACCAATCAAGAGCGCGCATTTTGGACTTGCGATTGATATTTTGACTTGCGTTTGATATTTTGACTTGCGTTTAAACGCAACTCTTTCTGCAACGGGCCCCAGGTACCTCTATATGAGCTCCTTTGAATACATATTAACCAAATGTTTGCGTTGATCTTGATGGGCTTACAGCATGTGCAGGTGACTCAGACGTTCAACCAGTATCTCTATCTGATTCTTGCTCATAATTTCCATGTCAAAGTTACACTCTAGATGGTTCTTTTTTTTCTTAAAAAAACTTATGGCAATGTTAAATACAAAAAGGAAAGAAAGTGACGTTCAATTTTCTGTTCTTTAATATATACCCTGATTTGGAAAGTATTTTATTAAATACCAATATTGCAAATTGACACTGTGTCCTCTATGGGTTTCTTGAACACTCATGCTTCTGCAAATTGCCCCGTCTTCATCTAACTTTCTAACCCAAACAGCCCATTTCAAGGCAAGGCAGAACAGCATAATCACATCGAATTAGAAGAAACCTAAATAGAAAAACAAAGTAATCTGTGACAAGATTACCCACGTATAATTTGTACACCATTGCGACAGAAAGAAATCATAACAGCTTTTTATAGTATTTCACATGATAGGTGCATTGGTTTACCCTTGCACCCCTCATCTACGTCACCAGATACTTCCAATTGAAATACACGTAGCTTGAGGGGTATCAGGAAGGGCATCACGGTACCCCATCGGTGCACCCTATCAACATCCGGTTGCTATAGGCGATTAGATGAAGACGGAAGGAGATATCGAGTGCGCTACTGAAGAGTGTTAACCTTCCTTATAGTACCCCGGTTACACTAAGAACTATTGACACTAGAATATGATAGATATACGACACAAAACTGAGACGGTATGATTGAGAAAAAAATTAATTTATCATAATT
Organism: Lytechinus variegatus; assembly: GCF_018143015.1. NCBI lineage: Eukaryota > Metazoa > Echinodermata > Echinoidea > Temnopleuroida > Toxopneustidae > Lytechinus > Lytechinus variegatus. The sequence continues at coordinate 9,410,321 of NC_054749.1, forward strand.
ATTCTTTTCAATATCTATATTATCACACACACACACATTATATATACATACACACACACACATATATTATATATACATACACCCACACACCAACACACACATATAAACCTTTAAAAAAGTATGGAAATCTGTGTTTGGCCATTAATTTTTCCAAACTCCCAATTTTTCCCAATGCATATTTCAAATCATTGAAAAGATCACTTAATTTTCTTTAAAATGATACCATGCTTGTTATGATCATGCCATCACGAAAAGAGCAGGATTCAAAAGTTTTGGATGAGATCTGAATTGAAAAGCTGCGAAAGCGAGCAGAAATAGTTATGAAGGGTCAATACAGAACATGATTCTTTTTGTCTGTGTTAATAGAGATGAAAATCCATTCAAATCAAGCCCCTGCTTCTGTAGTGATGGTTCTGTGAGATAACATGTTTTGAGTCGTTTTTTGAAATACCCATACATGCATGTTTGTTTTTTGTTATGTGTTATGTGAAGAGGTGTGTTTGATTCCATGTAAATGCTGATGTTAAGGTGCATGAAAACAATTAAAGAAACCGCTGAGAAATTCACTCATCACCACGAAAAAAAGAACAGTTACTTTCAATATTGTGCCATTTTGCAACTTTGAAATTTGACCTTGCCCCATATTTCAAAGCACTGTACCTCCATGAGACCCATAATCATATCATGTAGGATATCATTTTAAAGGAAATTAAATGATTTCTTCATTGATATTAATTACACATTGATATTTACTGAAACCGAGGAGGGATTATCGATCAAAGTCAAACGAAACTGATGAGAAACTCACTCATCACCACGGAAAAAAGAACAGTTAACTTTCAATATTGTGTCATTTTGCAACTTTTGAAATTGAGCTTGCCTCACATTTCAAGGCACTGCACCTCCATGTGAACCATAATCATATCAAGTAGCATATCATTTGAAAGAAAATTAGATTTTCTATTCATTGATTTTCATTAAACATTGATATTTACTAAAACCGAGGAGGGATTATCGATCAAATTCAGATTTCCATTTTTTTTTTGAAGTTATATATATATATATATATATATATACATATATATATATATATATATTCCATATGCCGAAGCAGACTATTTCTATTATATATATATATATATATATATATATATATATATATATATATATATATATATATATGTGTGTGTGTGTGTGTGTTTGTCTTTCACTAAATACTTTTCAAATAAAATATAAATCATACCTTCGAAATATGTATACTTTACCATGTTCTCGATGAATAAACCTATAGTTTATTCATCTTTTCTAAATATATAAATCATTTTCGCTTTTCACCTGATATATATTCGAATTCTTTACTAGCTTGCCAATTTGGCTGATTTTGACATCTTTGTTTCTTGCAATCTAATAAGTTGATTTCAAGATGTTCGGTAATGAATGTTAATCAGGAAGTAACCTAGATAGTTCTATAGGTTCCTCAAATCGCATTCATTACCTCAAGTATTTTGTTACCTTCTTTATTTCACAATATTTTTACAATTGTACAATATTCATCGTTTATTCCATCATCTTGATTGATAGGATCTTAATATATTGTATCTTGTTTGTTTTTAGAGATGCAAAATAAATGTATTTGAATTCGAATGTCATGTTGACGGGTTATCTTATTTTTTTGTGTGGCTTTTGCAAGCAATTAAATAACATCTCATAACGTGTTCCTGATTCATCATAATGTTTGGTGACTTTTACGTAAAGGAAGATCAAGATGGATGCTGTTTTCTTTTACTCTGTTGCAATATTTCCGACATGTTAGGTAAGCGCCAAGGGGCGAAATCCATCATTTTTTTTCTCACTGACGATGCAAGGCCACAATGCAATACATCAGAAAAAGCAATATAATCTGATTTTTTTTATTTCGATGCAATATCTTCACTTTGAATCCACTTGGTCTACTAGCAGATGGTCTCATTCTCAGATCGTTTCACACCGCAGAGGCTAAGCCCCACTTGGTCTACTAGCAGATGGTCTAATTCTAAGATCGTCTCAAACAGCCATGGCTATATCAAATTTGTCTACTTTTAGATGGTCTAATTCTCAGATCGTCTCACGCCATCATGGCTATACCAACTTGGTCTACTACTAGATGGGCTAGTTCTAAGATCGTCTCACGCCATCAAGACTAAATCCCACTTAGTCTACAAGTAGATGGTCTTATGTTAAGATCGGCTCACGACATCAAGGGTAAATCCCACTTGGTCTACTAGTAGATCTAGTTCTAAGATCGTCTCACGCCGTCATGACTATACCATATTGGTCTACAAACAGATGGTCTAATTCTACGATCGTCTCATACCATCATGGCTAAACCCACTTGGGCTATCATCAATTTGGTCTCAATTCGCCTACATTACCATGCCCTACTCTGCACTAACTAGAAATTAGTCAGTGGTAAATCGACTAAATGCAATTATTCCAAGTGGTAAATAAACGAATAAGGTGTAGAAGAACGAGGATTACACCAAATGGATTTAGCAATGCGACCAAACTGAATGTATTGTTTTTATACAAAATGGATGTAAGCCAGTAGTAGCATTATCCTTTAGGTTTATATCATATTCATGTTAAAGAGGTACCTCGTTATTGCATGTTTTTCTAGATTCAAACAAGAACAAGAATTCACCGTCTACTGGAAACAGCTAAGTCGAACTTAACTTTCGGCCAGCTTTCAATCTGTATTTCTCTATACCCATAAAATGTTTGCACTGTACTGTGTCGGATTTACTGCCATTGGATATAGGTGCTAATTCCACCACCATGAAAATGAGTCATGTTTGTCTTTTAAGTAAAAACCCGAGTTTGTGATTTGCATGAGACGAGACTTCTGTCTGGACATTTCTGGACTTTTGTTCAGTCACACGTCTTTTTTCATGGTGACAAACAGATTACAAGATTCCGACTTTTCAACACTAGATGATTATTTTGTCTGTATGACCATGGAACTAGCAGATCCATGGTATGACTGTGTATGTTATGAAAATGCTATTCATCTTTCCTCTTGTATACCATGTAGGCTTTGAAACTAAACATGGGTGGACTGGAATTTCTCCAGAGAAAAACAATCTACCCCTCTCGGGGATTAGCCTTCTTCTGGATCTTCAATACATCTTAACGAGAGACAGTCTGATCCGTTTAGGAGATACTATGCTCCTACAATTACCTAGTACATCCTCTGTCTCGGTATACTAGATAGGCTAAACCTGGCAATAAGATCCTTGTTTATGTGTAGATGGTGAAAGCAAGGATCAGAGGACAACATCGACTACTAACTTATGGCATGTAACAGCTTGTATTTGACTGTATTTCTGCAGTAATACTCTACCATCAGTTCTGATGATGAAAGAAATTAATCAGTCCTTAAGGAAAATTGTACGAATTGTCATATCGGGAGATTAACATGAATTCGTTTAGGCAACTTATAACCATGTCATGTCATCCTATGTCCTAGCTGCTTTTCGTTTCTAGCGAAATTCTCTACTTTTTTTATACTTCGTCACACAGCATTTTCAATATAACAGCCGACTTGAAAGCATACTCGATGGCTTCTGGATATTTCTCGTCAAATTCTGCTGGGGAGGGAGGAAGGTAGCGAGACTTTCATCTCCCTTAAGGTCGAAATTGGAGAGGGGAAAGTTCTCAATAACAAGAAGGGATTGACAGAGACTTACAAGGCATAGCAGATCATGGAATGGAATCAATCAAGTAATTATTATTTATTAATATATTAAAAACATTAATTGAGCCTTTGTCTCGTGTAGTCTACAAGACTAGTTCAATAAATTGCACCTTATGGATACCTTATGAATTATACTTGTATGGATACCCTAAAACTGCTAACGTTTGTGTTTTTCATTATTTTCGTTATCTAATCTGCACTGTGAAAAAAAAGAGTAAATTTACGTTGGTCATTTTTTTGTTGGGTAATATATACGTTGGTTATTGTTTTGTTGGGCATTATGTGCCCAATACTTAGGCAAATTTTTACTCTGCCGCTGCCAAAATACAGATGTCCAATTGTTGGGCTAGTAATTGCCCTGCTGAGTGGTAAATGTTGCGAAACTTTACGATCACGAGTTGCGCTTGCAGCATGCTACACACGGTCGATAAGATATGGAGGAGCTTCTAGATGACTGGGGGCTGGGGAGCCTCGCTGAATCTTTCATAGATGAGTTGCTTAAACGTTTTTTTAATTTTTTTATTTTGGACTTTACGTTAAGCATAATTTATAAGGAATTTGTCAGAATAGGCCTACATACATGACATATATCTGACGCTGTTTTGTTTTTGCTTCACTCACTTGAGATATGCACTTGCACTTGTATGCAGCGTTATTGTGCATGCAAAGCACTTTCGGATAAGGTCTCCGGATCGATACGGACCAGGTACACGAAGTGAGTGTAGGCCTTGCCCAGATGTTGGGTTAATAACTTTATTAAAAAGTTGGGCAAATTAATGTCCCCCAAAATGTAGTTCAAAATATTACCCAACAGTTGGGCACATTAATGCCCCAACAACGTTGGGTAAAATATTGCCCAGTAGTTGGTAGGGTTGACTATCGGCCCAACGTTGGGCAAAATATTGGGTAAAATATTGCCCAATTTTTTCACAGTGTGTTGAACATCTTATTTAAATTAACCCATACAATTACCCTGAACTCTGAGAGGACAAACGAAACCAAGAAAGCGGCAGATGAGCATAATTTCATTCAGTTTGAAAGGTCGAGTTCAAACCCGTTTCCACAGGAAGGGAGCAAACAGCAGGCGCAGGTGGCTTGTAAGTGAATTATCCCCCACACGCTGATGCGAGTTCCAAGGTAACACTAACGCAACAAATACCCTGACGGAAAGATCTTCTGAAGATCACAAACGACCCTACCTCTGTGGAGCCAATACTCACTTCCGCTCCAGACAAAACGAACTGATTAGCCAATCAAGCCATCGATTTCGTGAATAGCATACAATCAACACTTTGTAAGATTATACAAATGCGAGTCGCCATACTTTGCTTATTGTTAAATACACCCTTAAAACAACTCAGTCAAATTGACTAGACCAGTAGTCAGCTGGGTGCAACTGATATGTCTTGTCACATTTCTGACATAATATTCTAGTCGGAAATAACTCTATTCTAGTAAAATACGATAAGAAAATAATCAAATATGACTAGAATAACAGTTGCACCCAGCCGACCCTATATACTAGTCATTTTTGACTGATTTGAGTCTATAACGGATGGTATCCAGGCCCTTTCGAAAAATTGATGAAGAAAATGATAATACTTTCCTCGTAGTCTAGCATATAAAGCTGCAAACTTATGCTAACAGTCTGCTCCACCCCCCAAAAAAAAAAACATACACAAGAGTAATTGATAAACAAGTAATTACTTGTAGCTTCGACTAAACGCAACTGTGAAACTGGATACCAAACTCATAACCAGAAGGTCCTCTGTTGTTAAAATTATTTTACATAATGAAACAAACATGAAAAGTGATCTAAAAATGACATATTTTGACAACGGTTGTTTCCATTTCATATCATTTTTACTAAGAAATTTGCCTTAGTTTGTTTACCAGTTTATTTCAAACGAAACATTATACTCACAACATATGCAAATGAGACAGTGGATGTAGTCACAATTTCTTTTGTATTTTATTGCATGAATCATACAATATTTCGTTAAATTAAATCACAATGCGTCACAAAATGGCAATTCCATATGTTCATGGAAAATCAATCATGTTTCAACAGCATAATCAGGAAACAAGTGAATATTTCATAATTCATATGATAAAATACAAAATAAACTGTGAGCGTGCAGTGTGTCTCATGGTACATCGGCCATAATGTGCTTGTAACAATTTAATGAAATAAAGCAAATTTCTAAATGTCCTTAATTTCTTATCTGAACTATGATTTTGATGAAATCCCTAGCGTTATAGCTGACTTGTTTGACTTTTCTCTTTATTGTTGTGAACTTTTCGTTTAGGATGGACTATCCATTGAAACAGAAAAGTCCCGTCAAAATAAATTTACACATTTCTGATCTGTCATAAGAGTCATATATGTCACATCACACGATACATTATGGTCTCCGTAGACTAACAGGTAAAATAGATCACAATGGAACTATTGGATTATCATCAAGCAGTACTTGGGAGATGAAGTAAATCTATTTCTTCATACATTATCATCATTTAGATTAAATAAACTCTTAAAAAATGTATTATAATATATGATTGCATAATTAAAAAAAGATGTGATTTTTTTTGTAAATCGTTCATTAATTCAAACTATTAACCATTATTCCCAGACAATTATATTTTTTAAGGTGTCTGTATGTGAAATTAAGTATTTCCTGGTGGCTGCTTCATAAAGCTGTTTGTAAGTTAAGAGCGACTTTAAGAACGACTGGTGATCCTTTCATGTGGAAAATTGCATATTCATTGGCAATGGTTAGGTGCGTAAGAAAGGTTCAATAGTCGTTCTTAAAGTCGCTCTTAACTTACGAACAGAATTATGAAACGGCCCCAGAGGTGTTTAAATCATGATGAAGTACGTCTGAGACCGACCTCTTACGTCACCATCCGAAAGACGTGACCAAGGCTCGAACCTCAAACCTTCTGCATCAATTTGTAACTTCCCCACAAACATGTAGCTTGGATTACAGGGGCACGCCACAACGCCCAATTAAAGAAAAAAACACACCTTCAATTCTGTCAAAATTGAAATGAATCATGAATTACAAGCCGAGATACTGATAATATATTTTAACAATGCGCTTCATGTCATAATACATCGGCGATACCTATGTCGTTCCTTCTTAAGAAACCTTGCAGTTGCATAGGCCTATTTCCTATTCATCATTGTCACTCGTTTCCTCACTTTACTCGCTGAACGGCATAGCCTTGAAACCTTGATAATGATACAGCGCCGGAGTACAAGATGATCAAAAACAGCCTGGAATAAAAATGTCAAAACCTTTTTGACATTTCACAATCATTTTGACGGAATATCTTCGGTGACAAGGTTTGTGCGTGTAAGATAATAGAAAAGCAGACACTATGAATGTGAAACACACCCACACAAAATACTGCATCCTTATCTTGAATGCAGAAAATATGTCCTTCCCATCTAATAATCTTAAATTGTTCTGAACTTTATATATAACAGTGACAAGTAGTGTACAGATGGGGGCTTGGGAGCGCTTGCCTCTCAAATTTTTTTACGACCAAGAAAAAAAGGAAATAAGACAAAAGGAAAGAGAGAGAAATATGATACTATTTTCTGAATATTACGTGTCAATATCTACACATGTATCACGAAATTTGATTTTTTTTTTATCAAAATGTAGATTTTTTTTGGCTCGGTCGCTTCGCTCGCTCTCAATTTTTTTAAAATAAATTTTGCCCGATACACAACATCTTGCCCTGTCAATTTTGTTTTTTGATCATTACGCCACTAGCTGACAGTGGCCGATCTTAAAATATAATGCATCATTCCCAAGAAGATAGGAATAGGCCTGTGTCCTGAGTCCTCTCTTTTTCCTTCCAGGTCAAATGATAGTGACCATGCACGGACACTATACGGCCCAATTGCGCCTCGATGTTTTGTTTTGTGAGTGCACAGCAAAAACTGTGGTGTTAACCGGTGTACATAGAGGACCACACCGGTTATTTTACACCGGTGTTAAATTGGCAGTGTTAGTTTGACACCTATAGGTGTTATTAAAACACATATGGTTGTTATATTTACACTCTTTGGTGCTATGTTCAATCTCTAGGGTGCAATTTTTACACCTCAGGGCGTGGTCCTCAATTAACACCAACTGGTGTCAGTTTTAGCACCACAGTTTTTACAGTGTGCGTGTGGGTGATCATGTGGGTATTTCGTACATGTGTATGTTTTGATACAGTAAGTTCTCTTATTTCTTTTTTAAATTCCAAATAGCGTCCTAGGCTCGTCACTGGACATAATAATAATAATAATAATAATAATAGGCACTTATATAGCGCCATCTATCTAGAAATATTCTATTCCGAGGCGCGTTGTTATTATTATTATTACCCCGGCTTTAGCTCGAGCTGCCTCTCAGCGCTCATGCATTCAAGGAATTCATCCTGCCAGGTACCCATTCACCTCACCTGGGTCGAGTGCAGCACAATGTGGATACATTTCTTGCTGAAGGAAACTACGCCATGGCTGGGATTCGAACCCACGACCCTCTGTTTCAAAGTCAGAAGACTTATCCACTGGGCCACAACGCTCCACATCAATTTAATAAAATAATGTCTCCACATCTACCTTAGATTTCGTCCATACCTCTCCTCATGTGGTTGAATATGTGTGTATTGGAAGGTCAGTTGGCGTGTGTCCGATGTATTAATGCATTAATACAGCGCCTTTCCACTAAAAAGCGTTAGAATATATGCATAACGAAACATACAAATAAATATATTTTAATCTGCAAGTGCTTAAAATGTTTTTTAAAGGGGATGTTAGCGATAATTAGGTATTTAGCTTATATACGGATTGCCAGTTCAATATCACGTGCGCATTGGCGCTTGTAAGCATGACTCTTGCACACTATTTGTTGGTTAAAAAGTCCCCTTAAACAAAGACAATGGATTGCCAAGAAACGGAAAGTAAAAAAAATCGATGTCTTCAGAAAGTAAGATCCATTTGATCCCTTCCGGCGAAAAACAATTATATTCTGTTTCAGAAAAAAAACATATCTCCCTTGAAGAAGAAGCCAAAATGAAATAAATCTCCAATTAAGCTATCAAATTTTGTCTTTCTTGAGTTTCTTCCTTTCTAATATACTCAAGCTTGGGGTTTATTGTCATCGACAATCGTTGTGTCCGGTTGATATTCCATTTCCTCAAGGGGTGAATTTAAGCATTTCTTGTCTTAAAACGACAACAGTGACGCGCTTATTCTTGTCATGCCCCGAGTGCCTTCACTCAAGACAATTATTTCAAGTTTTTATTACTCAGAGTTTAATGGCACGACCTAAATTGTAACAGAGAATTGGAAGAGAGGTTGAACAGGTAAAGCAAAATATGTTGTTTGATGAGCCAACCTGTCTTTCGGCCAAAGATATATTTTTATAGAGAGCTTGTGTATTCGAACGTTCTTCATATAAATTTCTTTATCAATCCCTGTGTCTGATCCTTATATATTAAAAACATCAAATAAATAAAACACAGCGAAAAGGGGGTCTTTTAAAAGTTATATTGTATACATCTTCGAGCGCAAAATAATATTTTATCATTTCTTAAGGCATTCTCCTTCAAAGCTACTTATTTTTTTTTCAAATCGAAAAAAAAGTATAGAAATCATTTTATACAATGTGATTTACAACATAAATTGACCAATTATTGTTTAAAATGTAACAAATTGCTTTAAAAAATAACAGCAATCTTCATGTTCATTTTATTACTTAAAATATGAACATAGTTATTTAAATTTTATCATTCTTAAAACCCACGAAAAACCGTCAGTTCATATAGTAGACCAGGTTGTATGTTTTTCGTTTAAGTTTCATTTAAAAGTTTCTTACACTCATACTCCTTCTCTGTATGCATTTGGAATTAAGACTGAATATGATAAAAAATATTCTATGTTGTACTAATTTTTTCGATTTGTATCACTGCTGGCGAATGCTGTGTTTTTAACCACACCATGAAATGAGAATCCTTACTTGCACAACTATCCATAATATTATTTGCTAGTATTAGAAGCTGGTACAAGATCTACATGCTGCTGAGTCCATTTCAATGACCTCTATTATAACAATGATATACAGAAGTAATTAATCCATTACCTTTCTCCCCAGGGGTTTCGTTGCCATGGAAATGAATATGAATTACCGTTCTTTTCTACTAGACTCCTTTCATCTTCGCCAACTGCTCACCGTTATTTCAGTTTCAATCAGAAGATAATATGGTACACGTATTACGTCTAAAGTCTATTTTTTTCAACAGACTTTTATCATTGCCTATGCCAGGTATAGCAACAAATTATTGAGGGATTTTTGTAATCATTGACCGTATGTAAAATGTCGTCTTAAGGTATAATTTTACATTTTCTCGAAATGGGTGAGTTTTAAGGTTTACTTTAGAATATAGATAATTCAAATTGTACCAATAATATAATCAAATTGAAATAATAAAACAAAAAAAATTCAAAGGCACTTTGATTATAACTATATGGAGTATGCATACTCCATTTGATAAGTCCTAAATTTTGATCTGATTAATATGAGACTATAAATGGAAAGCATAGAAACTGATCTTGCGCAATCATTAACATCTGGCTGCTTTGCTTTCCCACCAATCATTTTCATGATTACTATGTTGTTTCAATTCCGATCCATTTTATTTTTAAATCGCATTTATAATGACGATTCCATATAGCATAACAACATTTACATTGTAAAATACTCTATATTTAGTCCGTGAGAGTAAACATGTTATGTAATGTGAGTTCCCGCTCATCTCGAAGAACACCTTTTCTATAAATAATCTCCCAAACGTCTCGAGACCTTTATTAAGACCATCTATTTATTTAATGAGCAGACGCAGGTCTAATGGCTTATACATTTATATATAGCTTCAAATCGTTCATTTTTAGAATACATGCAAGTCTTTATATTATCGTTTATTTTGTAGTTTGAATTCTAATCATCATTTGCAGAACAACGGGAAGTCATTAAAGGTCAAGTCCTCCACTACAAAAAGATAAAATTAGAAATAAAGTCAGAAAATTATTCTGAAAACTTTATTAAATTAGCGGTGGAATGATGTTGATGATAAAAAAGAAAGAAAAACAACAATAAAAACGATAAGCATATGCCAACAGCTTAAACATAAGTGTTAGGTATGAAAATTAATTATTATAGAATAAGATTTTGTTTTATTATTGTGTTCATACCTGGACCGAGTTGACTATACTACTACTAAAACAAATAACTTTTTTGCTCTCTTTTAAGCTCCAATTCAATATTATGTTCAAACTTAACATTTTTAAAAACTGGGAGTCTTTTATGTGAAATTATGAAATAAAATGAGAATACTTTTATTGTATGGTTAAAAAATAAAGTCGCTGTATATACGTACACAAAGCTATTCAGGAGAAGGGCTGCATGCATTATTGTGACTTAGCAAGCGTTTTAGGCACATTTTGAGGCGCGGTAATTGATGTTATACTTCGAAAGTCATCAAGACAGTTAAGTGTATCAGATTTAACTGAGGTTCTATCGGGAAAGTGATGAGAGGGAGAGTAGGCTATCGTAGTCGATGGTGTCGTGCTTCAATTCAAACATAAGAGCACACGTGACAGTATGCAGCTACAAGCGAAAGAAAAAAAATACTAAATAGGGCTTAATAGCTGTTGTTTTTCAAATGTATCACCCTTACACGTCTTTTACATGTAAAAACTAAGGTAATCTATCATTGAATTTGAATCTTGTTACCATATTGAATCAGATTTGGTGTTCGTACTTCATATTTCAGCAGAATATTACTTATGACAGGTATGAAATTACACAATTTGATTTGGTATATTTACTTCATATTTCAGCATAATATTACGTACTATAAGGCCTATATCCATGTTTAAATAAGAACTTCACACTGACTCTCTCCTGTATTCTTCCTCCGCTAAGGTCGGAGATCAACGGCGCCGTTGGAAGGACCGCAATTCATTTAAGGCTCTGAGTTGCAATCATGAAGTACTGAGTAAGTTTTGACGAGTTGTGTGGAGGTTGCGTAAGAAGTATAGAATAAGCGTATGTTATTGGGATTTTGTGTTGCTGCTAATACGCCCCGGAGGTAAAAAAAAGGACCGACTCTACAAAATGAGCAGGGGTAGATTCAAAGCATGGTCCAAACTGCTTGGTGACCTAAATTCGGCTTTAGTAAAAATCAGAAATAAATATACATTAATAAAATATTTGCGAATATCAATAAACTAATAAATCAAGTTCTGGAATTTTAAGATTTATTTTTGGAACGTCCCAAGCGAACAGCTCCCCATTTGATTTTGTCATGTGATATGAATTCCAGAAACGTTTTTTTTCTAAGAAAATATTCTCTTGTCCATTAAGGTTATAATTATTCGATTGGATTCCGGTCATCTTCGTTTTAACCGCTCAAAGTTTAACAAGAATCATGAAAGTGCCCTAATAATCTACTGTAAAATCTGACTGACCATCGAAATATATTTGCATTCTTAACAGATGGAATTAACTATGAACATTGTTTTGAATGCTTCAGCAGCTGTACCTGCACATGGAATAAAATGAAACCTGAACATTATTTCCTCTCGGTAGGAAAGGGGTTAAAACGAGACCGTTTGATGGCAGCGGTACATAGATCGTCTCTAATATCAGCAAATAAGAGATGATGAATTGGCGTTGACAGAAATGTCTTTTTTGTCCTCCTCAAGCCACATATCACTTTATATCGACTATCCAAACATGAAATGAAAATAATAACGAGCAATAGATACGAGCTTGACATTCTAAACTCTTCATGTCGAAGTATATAAAATATCGTAACAAAAAACAAATAATGCAAAAAAGATAATTTTTGATCTCTTAAGGTAGCAAATTCTTCTACAAAGTAAATAAAACTGAAAGAAAATTGGCCATGTCAATGCTTAAAAGTAAACGCATTTCTTGAGTATACAGACTTTTCCAAAAGCACTCTGATGATACGTAATTATTATAAATTTAAAAATATCAACCATAATTTACTCTTTCAGCACTGGTAGTCCTAAATCACCAAATAAACGCAGAGAATCGAATAAGGTAAAATAAAATCATCAAAATCTGACACAATTAGAAAGTTATACATAAATGATTAAAAGCAACAAAAATCTGTAATCATCAAATACCTCAGGGGTATTTCAAATCTAGGTAATATCGACGTAACGTTTAAAAGGGAACAAACAACTCCTCTATCTGCTCAAATAAAGAATGAGACTCGTCATTTTTTCTAAATTTATATAAAAGCAAATTTTTTGGTCAAAATCCCACGTGAGGAAAAATGTGTTTATGGATGAAATAATTGAATCTTGATAATAATGTACAAGTTCTTGGGAAACTAGTCCTTACATACTTTTCTCATTTACATTTATGCTCAATTTTATACTTTTTTGTTTTTGTTTTACGAAGTTTCTTTTTTGAATGCTCGTCTGTCAAATCGCACTTGATTTATATTACTTTGTGTTATGTTTTGAATGGAAATAGAATAAGGAATTGAATATACTTATTTGAGGGATGTGCATAGTTTTCTAACGTTTATAACTGCTATAAACTTTCTTATTTAACTTTCTCTAAAGATGTAGAACTAGTGATGTGTAATTTTATACTATCAAGGTCAGTGACGTACAAAGCAAAAAAATTGAGGGACCAGATATGGTGTATATTGGCGTAATTTATAAAAAGTTGCGAGCAAGCTAAAATCGAAAATCCAATTTTGCGATAGATTCTGGACTTAAGATTCAGGAAATGAATATCACATTGCACTCTTCTCTCTCCCCTCTTCTTCCCTATTCTCTTTTTTTCCCCTTGTCCATGAAAATTTGGGGGCAAGCGCCCCGACCCACTTGTACGCCACTGATCAAGTTTAGACTCCTCTTTAAAGTGATGTTGGTACAAAGATATAGATATTATTGGTCTACATGACACCAAACACTCTAGTCTAGTGAAACTCAAAGGATATCAGAATACAGAATACAGATATCAACCCTCAGCCTATTTGCCGCAAATATCTGCGTCACCCTACACGTAACGGGTAGTCGACAGGAACATTGAATGAGATGCTACACAAGTAAGAGCCTGTTACTTATCTCTAAATATAGCCTCGTTACCGCGTCGCCTCGAACCCTTACGCACTTTATATCATGAAATGATCAATCAACCAGTTTTCATTTTGGCGGGTATATGGTATCTCGGGCAATTCGTCACCAAGTCAGCCAAGTCACCTTTAGAACATTACAATTTTCACAAACTCGAGGGTAGAGATAGAGCATTGAATTGTTTCGTTGATAACATACGTGCAATATCAAAATTATTATATTCAGATAATACTTTATTGATAACTATTATCTTTCAATACTATCATAGTATGTCCCTCATTGTACGACATAAAGTACTGACTGGTAGTCACGACTTAATTTGGGGTTACCTATAACTTTTAAAGGAGAAGTTTTTCCTGACGATAATAATGTTTAAATAAAAGCTGGGAAAAATGGCGAAGGTTCGACAAAGATCATTCAAAGTACAATAAAGAAATGAATTTTTATCTATTGAATTTGTTTCGCCATCATAATACAAGCGTCCGCTAAATATTATTTTAGGTAATATAGTTTCAATTAATTTCAATTTTTAATGTTTCATTACGGAACATGTTTTTTGCTTATAGAAGCGGGTATATGACATTTACAGGCTGATATAATGCATGTTTTCCGAGATGATTAAGCTTTGGTACGTGAACAATCACAAATGATTTCATGTCTAAAGCCATATGTGGATTAACAATCAAATTTAATAATGCCACATGTATGAACAAGGCAATTGGAACAACCTGGCGTGAGGAAAAAGACCGCTGATTCGATATCGGTAGAAAATTAGCATAGGCAGATCAAATATACCGAGCAAACATAATCATGCCCGCTGGTGATTAACAAACCAATAGCATTGGAATAGGAAAGATCACGTTCGTGTATAATCTGTGGGTCTGTACACCAAAATCCATGATTGATCTATGTTTGATATGATTACAGCACAAAGCTGATTAGTCAAGCTTAAATAACATGAATATGAACGATCGAGGCAATCAAGATATGATGAGACAAGAAAATTCTGAGTTATTACTACATTTTATCCACTAAAACAACATCTATACCTGACGGTTTTCTGGCAGTACATACGCCCAGGAATAAAGTACAAAACTAATCATGTTACTGAATTAAATGGCATTCGAATATGCAAAGAGAATGACACAGAGTAATAACCTGTTGTTGAAAACAATACAGGAACATAAAAGAGAACTGTATACAATAGTCGATTTACGCCATATGGTTGAACGGGACAAATGGATGGGAGGGGGGGGGGTGGTTATGTGGATTCGGTTACAAGTGCGCTACGGCTATACGGATGTCCCATTTCACAGACAAGCAAATCCGGAAATGGTTGCGAACTGTTCCCAATTAGGGACTCCATGGTTCTCTACATATTAATGCGAAGGTTAAATGTAAGGCCGACGTCAACTATTGGCCATGCAAGTTTGATTTTTCATAAATGAGTAAATTCTACCATAATTATAGAGAAACTACTGGCATCATTCGAAATATTATAGATTTTTCCGTACTTTCCACTCACTAATAATGATTAAAAAACCCAGGGTGTAATTGTAGAAAATTGATCTGTCCTAATGCACACTTCCTGCTAGACGGTCATTATGAACTGCAGATCACAGTGTATACGATAAATGATTTGTCAATCAGGTATAAATGGCGAATCAGAGTTCACTGTAAGTATGGAGAGCAATACAAATAGATATACTATCCTGGAACTTCAAATAATTTCAAAATTATAATGGTATAAAGATCTTGGAAATTGAAGTGTTAATAACGTAAAATTATTAATGCTAGAGTGTTGGCGCCTGCAACGATAGAGTCTGATACGACGTCAACAATAACCAACCCATCAGAAACACTAACAATGTTAAATACCCTTTTTGAATGATGGAACAAAAGAAATTCAGATTTCTGCCTTCATTTTACCCCCCAAAATGGCATTTCTCTACATTAAAACATTTTTATATTCAATTGATTGGAAGGTTAATGTGCCAGTGTGTTTTTTAAAACAGTTTTCAATAATATGCTTGATGTAGATTGATTGTAATCATTTCTTTATTTCAAAGGAAAGCAGAATACAAATAAACAAAGTCAAACAATGAAGAGTAACCATCGAAACCAGGTCCATGAACCTGTACTGGTTCAAGGCAGGTTAACATGTACATAAAAAGTAAATTACAAAGGCATAACATATTGATTGCGAACAAAAAGCAATCATATAATTAAAACTGAGTAGGTGAATTTGCATTAATCATTAAAAAAAAATAGCTTTGAAAAGAGACTTGCTTACATGAGCAAAGGCACAGAGAGAGAAAGAAAAATGGCATGAGCAATGGAGCATTCCATACACTGATACATCCGTTATGGTAGCAATAATCATTCTAGATAGACAGAAGATAGAGAGAGAGAAACAGGTTCAATAAAAGAAAACGGATATATGGGGGTTATAACTTAAGATTTGGTACCTTATCCCAATGCTGATCCTTCCTACTGTAAAAAAAAAAATACTGTAAATATGCATAGCTATTTTGGACAAACAGGAAAAATCCGGAGCGGATGAGAAGAGGCTCCAGCATACAAGAGAAAGAGAAAACTCAATGAATTTCTTTTACAGTGACTGTGATGTAATTTTATTCATTATCCAAGCATCGAGAGCATTCCATATTTGTTCAATTTCGAACTCTCTTTTGATATCAGATGAAGAAAAATAAATAAGACCAAAAGACGTTAAAAGATGGGAGTTGCTGCTACCCTGTTTGGCGTTCAACAATAAAGGGATAGAGCCTCGTCGATCTGGCGCTGCACGGTGGCTGCCGGGCCCACGATCAATTGGGCAAAGCAAATTTTCGGAGTATTTCATTCATGTCTATTTCGAACAATAAATTATGGATTTTCATTTTCATAACTGAAAAGGGATGGGTCTGAGAATACTCATTCATTACCATTATCCACGAAATAACACATTTTGAATGTTATTTTTTTATCGATCGCTATTATCAATCAATTCGGCAGCGATCTACGTTTGAATGCTCACGTATCATTCAGTTCATTTAATGAACATTGATGCAGAGTCTTAAGAGTATTCCATCAGGTATTTATCTTCATTTTCTTGACAGTTATCTCGTTGCTTTGGTTGGCGCCAGCCTGACTGAAACCTTGTTCTATAATGACTTGAGGCAATGTAGTCATTTCGAATCCAATGTTTAACACTTACATTAAAGTCGACACCTGAGAGCTCATTAATTTGTCAAAACTTAATTCACTTAATTTGAAGTCTTCCTCTTCTACATGTACTTGCAATGTCCGCCTAATTTTGTACGAGTTCTTCAACATGCTTCCCCTTGATAATCACCTTTCCATTTAACCATGTTAATCGTAGCAACTGAGTACCGTAATCTTTATTCATGAAATCTATTTATTTATATATATCTATCGATTCATGAATATGTTACAACTATTAATTTAAGGCGCATTAAAACCACAGCTTCAAAATGTTTCGACCACTCGCTTTTTATCCCGTTTTTACCATTTTCCCGTCATTCTTATAAATCACCACTCCATCTCGTATCCCTTGTCTATTTCCATACTCTTTAAAATTTCCAAGATTTTGTTTAGTTAAACCTGCTCAAACCCACACTCACACCTTCACCCTCTCTCCCACACACACATACCTTCTCTTCTCTCTTCCTTCGGGTAGAAGTCCCGATCCTCTTTCTTTCCCCGTCCCTTTCTTAACTCCTCTTTCTCTTCTCTTTCTCTCACGCACCCATCCTCCCCTCACACACCCTCATTCACTCACTCACACACACACGCACACATACACACTCTCTCTTTCCAACTCCATCACTTTCATCTCCCTTTTCTCCTGATGCTTCCGTTTCTAATCCACTTCATCAAGCTGATACGTTAAGGGTACCTTCATCTGCTCTTCAAACCAGTATCTTCCCAATCAAATGAGACGTTTTATATCCGTACGGTTAAGATACCGTCTTTCCGATAACAATCTACCCATTACCGTCCTCGACAGATAAAAAACCACCTTCCTTTTATCATTTCACTCTCAAGGAAATATCGAGAATGTTGCTTCAAAAGTGTTGAGAAAAGGTCAATGGCACCCTAAAAGAAGGAAGAGATTTTTCAAAAAGAACGCCAGCGTGTCGTGAAATAAAAGAGCTCCAAAAATAGAAATACCTCCATTTTTATCAAACATAAAAATAGTTAAGAGACCTTATCGAAGAATATAAGAATGAAAATGATTGTTAACAATCTATTGTTTTCTTGTCATTTAAAGTCTCACTTTTATATAATGTTAAAGAATTAACTATACTTCACGTGAAATTAATTACTAATTGAGTGATCTAATATCATGAGACTTCCTAACTCTTTTCTCCACAACCAAAATAACTAGTATTACATGTATTCTCCAAGATAATCTCTAAAGCGAACAAAATGGAACTTGAACCTCTTTTCTTAAAGATGCACTGGCGAAAATGATACTCATAATAATGGATGAAAATGCCTTTTTGTTTCGCTAGTTTGCTCTCAAAAAATCAAATGTAAGCCGACATTGTGAGTAAATGTTCTCAAAAAGGTGTCATTCTAACTAAACAAGTGACACGACAAAATATCGAGCCGAACCGCATACATTCGTAATTCCGAACCTTCGTTATTCCGAAGGTTGGGATATTCCGAAGGTTCGTTATTCCGAAGGTTCGTATTTCCGAAGGTTCGTATTTCCGAAGGTTCGTTAGTCCGAAAACGAAATGAGGTTCGTAATTCCGAAGGTTCGTTAATCCGAAAACGAAATGAGTTCGTAATTCCGAAGGTTCATTAGTCCGAAAACTAATGATTAACAAACCTTATTCCGTTTTCGAACTAACGAACCTTCGGAACAACGAACCTTATTTCCTTTTCGGATTAACGAACCTTCGGAACAACGAACCTTATTTCCTTTTCGGATTAACGAACCTTCGGAATAACGCCACAAATGTTGGGATTAACGAACAACGAGGTATAGGCAATTTACGTGTTTCGGAATTACGAACCTTCGGAATAAAGAACCTTCGGGATTACGAAGTGTAACCGAGCCGAACGATCCATCTACGACAAACGACTTTATATTTTAATCTGATACACATTTTTGTTTTGTCCTTGATTATACTTTACACTGCATAACGCCGGTGTTAATCTAACACCAACCTGGTATCTATATCGGTCCACACCAGAGAGGTGTTATAACAACACCGGTTTTGGCGTTAGGCTAACAGTAATTTGTCATCTTAGCAACACTACTTATAGTGTTAAACCAATATCGGTTTTATTCTTAATAATACTGGTGTAGTGTCAGCGCTTCTCTTGATTTTTCGATATAGATACAAGGATTGTGTTAAATAAACACCTGTTTTTGCAGTGTAGTGTCATTGAGTTATGTCGCGAGAAAGTCGTCAGAAAATATGTTGCATAAATTATTATCGTTGTCGTCAGACGGAGTATAAACTTTAAACTTCCCCCTTAGTGATGTACGAGTGTATTCACATCTAATGAAGATGAGCTATGTACACTTAGCTATTAAGAGTATTAAATAGAAATGGCTCGTATTCTGAACTCGGGTCTAAATTAAACTGAAACTGTTCTCTTCACCATTAAGACATAAAAAAGAGCTAAGTAAAGATAGGAAACAGATAATGCAAATGATTTTTAAAACGTTTTTGGCTTCCCATAATGTTAACACCGCATTACACTATGGCCTAAGTTTAAACCGACTTCAGAATACGGGCCCAATATGTCTACCCCTGCTCATATAAGAAACCTCAATTAGAAATTAAAGTATGACATATGTATAATATGATGCAAATTATATTCAAAGTGATTTCATTGTATTTATTATTTTCATATCCACCATCAAATCCCCACCAACAACATCATCATTATCATCATTGATATCATTATTGAAATTCACCATTTTGGGGGTGTTATAAAATATTTTGAAAATTAATACAGCTCAATTTTCCCCGTACGGGCGATTTTCTACGTCTCGAGAAATTTGACGAAAAAACAACGATTTACGATTATTTTGGGAAAACCTAACAATTCCCCTTGTCATTTATCTCTACATCTATTGGAAGGCTGACAGGCTAACACAAAAATCCAAAAACTTCTAAACCGTTACGTACAGTACATTATTAGTTTGATATGCTTCTTTTTTTAGGTCTGATCCCCATGCATTGGAACACCGTGGGGCTGAAAAAGGATATATTTGTTATGACGCATCAGTTCTGCAGGGAGAGTGCGATTTTTTTTTCATTCTAACCCATTTCTCCTACACTCGTTTGACATTGGGTATAGGGACTATCTAACGTCTTGTTTCATACATATGCCACTATAAAACTTATCATCCCTCAAAACGACCATCGCCAAGCACTGTAATGTCGACAATTTATTTTGTGGCATTAACGTTAGCATAACGCCTTTGTAAGACAAGCGGACGTTATCATGACTTACAATGCTCCATTCCTCCTTTACAGCCACATGTCTTCCCGTCTGTCCTGTGTTTGTGGGTGTGTGTTGTTGAGAACTGCAGAGATTTACGGGTAATCACTGCCCCACTTAAAAAGATCAGTAACTAAGCAGTGGTTAGTCGGGATTACCTCGCACTAAAACACTAATAACCCAACAGTCTCAGCCCCATATCATGATTATTGATAAAGAAATTAGAGATGCAAAATATGGAGAGTTGTTGTTAAGGGTAGGGGGTGGCGGGGGATTGGGGGTTTCGGTCGATCTGGAGTTTAATTAGACTTTGTTGATGCCCTTACTATCAAATGCAAATGTAACATTATTCTTTGTGAATGTGAATATTGCTATACCTAAAGACAAATCAAAAGAAAAAACGAATTTTAGCTCGTCTTTAAAAAAAAAAACTTTGAAGCCAGCACCAAAAAAAATAGTTTTTGTCTATTAAGGAACGTTTGTAAATTGAGCTGATGAGTTTTTAGTGGTTCTGTGATATCAATCACAGCTTCATTTAAAATGCAGAAGAGAACAAAAAATGGCAAGACCGAGGGACAAGGGTAACAGGAAAGTATATCTAAATCTGCATTAATCAGTTTGATCATCACTTAACTCATTGCCTACTGAACAGGGTGTTCCTAGCACAAAAAGTTTTGGGAATTACAGATTTATTGGGGCAGAGGTTAAGCTGTTTCCAGCAGCAGCAGATAATATCACTCCACCTTCAGCATATATTAACCTTATCTCCACACAATTTAATTTGGAATACTCTTAATCAAGGCTTAAATTTCAGATAAAATATTGGCGTTTATAAGAGAAGAATCAAAATGAGTTCGACTCATAAACGAGCAATTTTCATCTTTTGTCTGCTTTGTGTCTATCATTTGTCATTATTCAATTCTATAACGTTTCCCTAACCTCATTGTTTCGCTTTCTGCCCCAATTTTTATTTCTATCTTGTTATATTTGAAGATCATTGTTGCTTTTCTCGTTAAATTTGCCTAATCCTTTATTTGTTCTCAATTCTAACCTCTCCTATTGTACTCATCTATAAATACTTTTGAATAGAACATCAGAGGAAGAAAACTTTATGTTAATCTTGGTTACCTCCTCAAAGAATACACCATATTCATGACGCATCTGCTTATTGCATGTTGTAGCAAAATTAGATATACAGGTTTGATACCCACAATATCAAAGCCACCTGTCTAATAAACAGCCTCATGCCGGTGTGTTATTGAAGAATACCGGCACGACGGTGTGAAGCAACGAAATAGAGCTGTTAAACATGGCGGCATATTTTTAACTTGATATACAATGTAACTCAATGTGTTTACCTCCTCTTTCAGTCTTTGAATGTAAAAACGCCATCACGTCCGAACTAATGTACTCATCATTCGTAAATCACGTGCTTTATTCGCATCTGAACTAAAACGATGAATGCACACATAACAATTCCTAGAGTTGGACCGTGCCAACAGTGGAGAGGGCGTCAACACTTTGCAAACAGAGAAATCCACAATTTGCAATGTGGTGATGCTCTTTATGTTCGATGGATCACACCCGCTTTAATTCGAGTTTGCAAAATTCAAATTTTACAATTTATTTTATAACAATGATTTTTCTTTCTTATCATGACTATTGAGCGCATAATTATTTTTATCATATGTTTTTCAATCATCCTACGTCGAATTGCTATTATATATATCTTCTACGATAAGATTGCGATAATTTATAGGAGGAAAGCAGTATTTTAGTAAAATCGTACGATGTACATGTATACAGACGACAAGCTTACCTGTTAGTATCGATAGCTTGTGAATGGCGGGAAATGGGTTGTTGCCCGACGTATCAAGGATATCGAGTTGGTAGACCTGCCCTTTGATCTTGTAGATCTTTCTGTGAAAGTCCTCGATGGTTGGGGTGTAACTGTCGTCGAACTTTCCAGTCAGGAAACGACTGACGATCGCCGTCTTTCCAACTTTCGGCGACCCAAGGACCACCAACCGGTAACAGTTCTCGTCCGGAGCACTTATTTCCGAGTCGGGGGTTGACGCTTTTGAGGTCATGATCAATGTTATTTTGCTGTTTTAATCGTTAGTCTGGAAGAAAATGGATAAAAGAAGCAAGGATGTGAATCCCAGGTTTGCCTGAAACAAAGTAGCCATTCAAATACATCGAGGCCAATCAGGATTCTTGAAAGATTAAAAGATGTAAATGATTCTATTTGATGTTTAACATTTAATAATATGAAGTATATTAAAGCATCATCGAACATTTTTTTTAACAAAAGTGCAGTGGTATTTAAATCTTCGTCTATTGATTTATGGTGACAATTCAATTTGCATTCAAGATATTCAGCGTCCTCTCTATGGGTCAGTATTTTTTTCGTGAAAAGATCCTGTCACCACAGACATACAATAAAAGCATATACGTTGCTTGGAGCAATCAATTTCCATACATTTTACTATATAATGCCATGTCTAAATGCTGTAAAAACATGAATTCCATTCTTGATCTTTCAGCGTACTCAATGGTTCAGAAATAGTTTCATACTAGTAAACGGTAAATATGACACACCCGTGTTTACCCATTCGAGAAACATATTGTATTCATGAATGTTCAAATCTTTGACTCAGCTCTCAATCTTTCCCTCCATAACTCTCCCCCTCCTAAAATGGCTCAAGGAAGGGGGTGCTGAAGCACCCTCTGGATGGAAGTTGTGTTGGTATGCATAAATGTAGAACTTATACCAAAATTCATTTTGTAGGGAAGACAATTTATTTTTTTCAAATTTCGTTTTTTTTTGCTCCTTACCTTTTTCTTACTAGAATTACATTGATTTTGGAGGAGCCCCCCCCCTCCTTTTTTGCTTGTTTATTTTTTTTTCAAAACCAGCACCCCTCTTAAAAAAAAATTATCAGCTATGCCCTGCCTCCTCACTAGACCAACCCAAATACTGAGATACCTTGATAGATGCAGCTCGTATTCTTGGTAAGCTGTAGCATTTCCGTGAGTCATAGTAACGATGCAATAGTAATAATATATAGAAATCCATATTCCTTGTCCTTATTATCCACAGCGCGGTTAGCACTCACACCGCGGAATGAATATTGTTTGGCGTCGAAAGGGTTGCTCCACAAATTGAATGTACATGTATATCACTCGTATTGCTCGGCTATAATGAATAACAAGCAACGTATGAAGTGTCTCTGAAATGTGGACGTGTCAGCAATATCTGGAAGCGAGTAGCGTGATTTATGAATATTGCTTGTTTTTCTCTGTAAAACGATTCTGAGGGCTTGTCGTTCGCACTGGTAAAAGCTATCAAAATACTGCTTCCTGATTGATTTGGTGTTTGAGCATGGAACAATCAAACGATTTCCTCTTAAAAAGTGAGGTGTCCGCTTTTCATTTGTAATACATGTATATATGTATATTCATGTCATTCTCGAGGTTTTCTTTCAAAGACAAGAATGTATAAAAGACGCCACCTGCTCAGCAAAAAAAAATGGTTCTATTAATATGACACTATGCTTTTCTTTACATGTGCCATAACATCATGTAATTTTTTAATCCAATGATGATTATGAAATAAATATACAAATTAATTTGTTGTTGTTTGTTTTATTTTCATTACTGCATTCAAAATGATACAGTATCATATGTATTTACAGTAGCAGTATACAAAATAATCCATAATGTATATAATATCATCAAAGTATATAATTGATAATAAAAAAACATGTGAACATAATATACAAACCAACATTAATTTATGAACGCAGGAAACCGCCATCGTGAGTGCATGGTTATTGATGGCAGCCTCACCATAAAGGTTTAAAATTATTAAATAAATATTCGCAATGTAAACAGATTTAGCAGAGTAGCACGAATTGGTTTGATGCTATTAAAATAATAAGTCAGTTGTATTGAAGTGCTGTTGGATTCGAATTGTGTGAAAAGATGAACGAAAATGTAAATATAAAATATCTATATCTCGACACTAGTACGGTGTACCTGTAAATACTTGTTTGTGATAATGAAAGTAAATTAGAATTGTCAGCAAAAACATGATAAACACGGAAACATAATTATACAGATAAAACTTATTAAAAACAACATTTATAGTGACAAGTGAATATTTTCTTGCTCTCACTTTCACCATTTGAAATCAATTTATTCAAAGAAACACATGAACTTTTGAATTAAATTCGATTATCAAGAAATGAAGGATTAAAGTCAACCGTGGACTAACTCATGGAGTGCATAGTTTCATAATTTGGGAAAAAAAATGAAGAACGTGGAATTTTCATAACACTAAATGAGACAAACACTGTAAAACATTTTACACGAATCGATCGCTTTATAATGACCGTAGTGATCGTGCCTCTATCCAATAATAATACTGGTTTTCCGCAATTCGACAGCATATTAAAGCAGATACGAACCAATAGCACCATCTCGAGTCCTCAGCTACTCATACCTGGCCAGTTTACTGACCCATAATGCTAGTGTAGTCTAGTAGTATAGACCCACTTGAATGGTATCATGTTAATTAACAACTCAATACTTTTACACTGCAATAATTATGTTACCAATTAGCAAAACAATTACTTTTCCTCTCAAAACATTTTAGATTCTCTATACAAATACAATTATAGGTCAATTCATTCTCTGTAGTACTAGTAAATATCTGAAAACGTATAATTTAAGACTATATATTTTTCACACGCAGTCAATGAGAGACCACACTCAGTTCACTCCCCCTTTTAAATCTCTTGAAAATGTCTGTCAAATTACAATGAACAGCTTAGAGGTCTTTGTCGAAAATTGGTGAACCCGGACAGCTGATCTTCAAAGGTTTCGGAGCTGATGAAAAACAGCAAATATGTAGTTTGTCCAGAGTCATGGACGACAATGCTGTTTTGATTCCCCAATTTTCGACGAAGGCTGCTTTGTCATAAATGACTTTAGGCAATAGATTCTCTACGTTCCACAAAGCGTCTATGTAGTATTGCGAAAACCACCCAATACATTACTTCATAGATATCTGTGTAGCTATCTCACTGATTTGATGTCAATTACTCCACGATTCATAATCGGACGAAATTTGCTCCGCGGTTCGTTATCCGAATGAAAATTAAATAATGATCCCAGCGACAGGTTCCACGAAAGTTGCTATGGCAACGTGTTCTGGTGATAAATTTCAAACCACAGCAGGGCCTACCACACAAACACAAATACACACGCAAATATGAGCTTTATCCACTCGATTACAGTTCGACATTGACACGTTCTATGGCGCAGAAGTTCAACCAGGATGACATTATGTAAGCCAGTGCTAAATTTCTATCTCTAAATTGACAAATCTCACGACCTCAGTACGCGATGCCACAAAATTTGTCGTTTTAAATTTGTGGCACAAATCTAAAACAAACCCAGTGAACTAGTCCTTTTAAACATCCAATCGATAATACCCCTCCCACTCCCCCTCTTCTCTGTATGTTCTTTTTTAAATGAAACTACTCGATGGACAAGATGTACATTGTCTTTGATTAAAACTGACGGCTAACTACGACGCGCACTCGTCACTCTTTTTTGAAGTTCAGCCAGAGAGATTGGGCTAATATAAGAGCGAATAAGGTGAAAAAGTGAATGCTGACTGACTTGCTTTTAATGCACCTTTTTTTCTCGGACGAGAATACTTACGCTAGCCGTCCGGGGAAAGTTCAACGGTGCCTCATCTTGCTAATGAAACGAAAGTGGGGTCAACTGAGAACACTTCGCTGTCAAGGATATCATTTGCATTTCCATTTTCCCTTTTCTCTCTTTCAACACAAAACGAAACTGTCATCAAAATCAAAGGAAGCTCCCGAGCCAAGTAAACGAAGTATATAATGAATACTCCTATGGCTCTGAGAAGCAAGGAGCTGGGGATGAATCACCCAAAAATGTTGCCAATTGCTCCCTGAAAATGTTGTTATATAGTGCGTCCCAGAAAAAACGAAACCGAGATTAAGCGATGATTTATCATAACTTAATCCCAAATACAATAGACAAATGACCTACCAATGTATAGCTTAGAATCTCCTCTTTCATCTGATGTTATTTAGATTATTCCCCATTCACGCATGAGTGAGCAAAAACAATTTGAAGAAAGGGTACCAAAAACTCATTTGGCGGGAGGGGGGGTATCTGAATTTCAAAAGGAAAATCACATGCCTAAAAAGTTCAATATCTGCTCTTTTATTTGATACCTTAATCACCAAAAATGGTCAAGAAGTAAAAAATTTATGTTCCCTCAAAACAAAGCTTGTATTTCCATAATTTCATTAAATAAACGTGTTTTCCTTGGTTTCCCACAGAAGCTATCGCGTGGTTAACAAAAGACTTACTGCATGGCTGATCGTCAACAAAACGGAGTGTCAAGTGAGTTTGAACGCTAACCTGCAGAACCTCTTAATTTATGAAATTAGTGAAATTCAAGCCTTATTTCAAATAGAACTTTGTTATTTCTTGATCATTTTCTGTAATTGAGATATCAAATTAAAGAACAGATATTGAATTTTCTAAAAATGTGGTTTTCTTATTGAAACCCAGATACAGCCTGCCAAATGACTTTTTGGTATCTCCTCTTCAAATTGTTTTTGCTCAGTCATGCATGAATGAGAAATAATCTACGTAATTTTGGATGAAAGAGGAGATTCCAAGCTTTAAAATGGTAGGTCATTTGTCCATTTTATTTGTGATTAAGTTATGATAAATTATCGATAAATCTCGGTTTCGTTTTTTGTGGGACGCACTGTATATGCTGAGCATACACTAAAGTATATACTTAGGAGGGTAATTTGTTTTTGCTTGTCAAATTATTTCTTCATAAAAAAGCAAATCCATTCGTAAGTGAAGACCTTTCCTGAATTTATTTTTTTCCTTTCCTGGTCAAATTATTTATTATTAACAAAACCAGCACCTCTTTATAGAAAATCGTTCGGACCAGGCCTCTGTCATCATCCCCTCTCTTGTACATCAGATAAAACTATCAGATGCCAGGAGTGAATGTATACCGGGCTTGTAATTGCTATGGGTGAAATTTTTTGGAACTATACCAAATGTGGTGGCCAGGGTGTGGAGTAGCCTCATCATTGGAAGGTCATGGGTTCGATACCAAGAGGAGTCACACCGGAATCATCTGTCTTCCTTACATATTATAGATGTATTAAGATGGAGGTTAATGATCAAATATTGTATCATGCTAGGTCGACTTGCAGAACAGGGCCCCGTTGCAAAAAAGTAACTATCATAAAGTGCATATCAAAACAAGGTTACACTCTGAAAAAAGCCCTGGGAATTAAATAATATACATGTGGGTAATTTTTGTTCACATATAATCTTGGGTTTGGGTCTCATTTATAATTATAATGAAAGTAAACGTTTTGACAGAATGTTACACTTAAGTGAGCACTGTCCATTTTTGTAAAGCTCGCAGAAAGGCTAGTTTTCATGCTGTGTCAAGAGGAAAGGGCGAAATCAAACTTACCCTGCAAAACATTTCTCATACATTTCCCTTGCACTTTTAGTCAAATGGAATAAGACGGATACATTCAAGCATTTTGTAACAATTTTGCCACCCAAATTGAAATTTCAACACTTAGTAAGCACAACCTTTAGCATTTTTGTGCCAGCTGGATATGAGGATATAATTGAATCTGAACAAAAGTTTATATCAGACATCTCCAGCATTTTTACTAAGTTTTTATCATTTAAAGTGGGTTTACATTTCATTTTTTATTCAATACTTGTTTCTCCACACTTTTCCTAAGCTTCACAATGATTAACAAAATGAAAATCAAGCCTAAGCCATTTCATGTAAATCACAGCTCAGTGTAAAGCAAATATCGTCACGATGGCCTCGGTGTGTGAAGTGGGGCGCAATGCACTCTCCAAAGTGTTTTGGGAAAGGAAAAAGTTTTAAAAAGGTAAAAGATATCTTCAAATCAATCTTACCAGCTAAATTCTACGTGTTCTTCATGATTAAGGTCTACCCTTATTCGCATACCTATTTCAAAGTTCTGCGCAAATCATTTTCACTAACTTTTCAAAAGTAAGTGGTGCTCACTCAAGCGGAAATATTTTTCGACAGTTATATCGTCATTTCCTTGAATGGATCTGTACCAATGTCAAAATGTGGAAAAAAATCTTCAGGATACTACAAATGTTTAATTTTACAGGATTTTTTCTAAGTGTAATTTTTATTTTTTTTTGATACGCACCGTATAGTAACTTTTGCCATCTAAGTAAAGCTAAATAAATAAAGCTACAATAATATTAACCTGTATGCAATGGGACCCGCGTTTTAAAAACATAAGTGACATCCTGATGGTTCAGTGGCCGATCTAAGGAAAAGACTCGTCTTCCCCCTCGACACACGACTCGTATCCACCCCACCCCTCTTTAGAGCCATACAAAATAATTTGGGGAAAATGTCGGAAATCCGGAAGTGCAAACTTTTTTTTGCTTGCAAGACTTTCGGTGACTTGAATCACCTTCATTCCGGATTTTTGTTCTCAATTGTCAGATTTATCTGAGCAGGTGCCGTTTCAGAAAGATTTGCAATCAATCGCAACTCAAAAAATCATGCGCAACTATTTCTGCAACGGGCCTCAGAAATGCCCCCCCCCCCTCCAAAAAAAATCCTGGATCTGCACCTGTGTTGGTAAAAACGAGCTGTCAAAAATAAAATAAAGCTTCGGAGTTAATAATTCATATTCTCTTTTGATCAGATTATCACACGAATCAAATTACGTTCTTGATTCATGGATCCAAACCATCCCAATTTAGTCAGGTGACGAAATTACGAGAATACAACAGATTCTTAGTAGAATTTAGAATCAATTACATGAAATGAAAAAAAATCACTATCTTTGTTTTTTACCTTTATTGATAGTGTGCTGTTCAGTGCCGAGATCCAGTGAGAGATCGTTCTCCGTGATGCATCGTCGTCTCTCCAATTTGAAGATCAAAATTGAAATTAAAACAAAGCTCCCTTTACTCTGGAATCCAAAATATTCTTTGAAAGAATGTATTATTCCGAGATGTTTACAAAAGATAGAAATTAAGATGATTGGTAACCTGAAGAAAAACTTCGGAGATGAGAAAAACAAGAAAAATTGAATATTTATTCAGGTGTCAAAATAAAAACTTTGAGGAGAGATTGATCAATGGTTTCCTGCACGCCGACTAGCAACAAGAGCAAATGCACAACTTCTCACAAATAGTTGATATCTCACGACGCCACTTGCATATTATACTCGTTTTTGGTGTGTGGATATGTGCGTGCTGGAAATGATCAAAGCAAAACACACACACACAGCTATGCATGCCAGCAGCAAGTAAATCGAGAGTGATTCTGTGTGTATGAGCTTGTCTACTATTGGAGCGCGTGCGCCTGTCGATTTGTGTGAAAGCCTGTAAGCATTCCAAATCGGCGCCTTCTGGTGAGGTTGAATTTTGTGGGCGTTTCTGAATGTGTGAGCACGTGCTCTTTTGTAAACGCACTTGATGGTGTCTTCTTGGAAATCATTAATCGTCGAAAAATGATTTCGAAGTTAGAAACGGAGGATTATGGGAAGAGAGGCCAGTGATCAACAGCTCGTTGACAAAATGGATTCAATCTTCAATAGATTCTAGGAATTCGTATGCCCTCCGGTAGGCCTACTTAAATAATATAGTGAAATATTTCACGAATGATCCGCTAAATGAGTGTCCCCGATATGCCTAATACACAAGTATGCAGAAATGTCTAGTATTGCAAGTACTTTGTTTAAACAGACGATTGGCCACAGATCCACTATTATTATTGATATATAACAGTGGACCGACATGACACTTCTTCACTAATTCTCATTCCGAATATCCCAAATATGATTGTTTGACATCTAGAGATAATTATTTGCTAATTTTCCTGGCATTATTATGCTGTTCAGGTAATCATGGCGTAAGACTGATCCACTTCCCTTTTCTTTATACTTCACCCCCCCCCCTCTCTCTCTACCTCTTTATCTATAATCCCTTCTCCCCTTTTCCTCCTTTCTCTCTTCTTCCCTACCTTTTCCATACCCTTTCTCTTCCACAGAAATATATCTACACAATTTGCATATTCCATCTCTATAAAGTAAAAATGATTACTAGTAAGGATGGTGCTTTTTAAGGAAAACAACGTAGAATAGATACTGAGGCAACGATAAAAAAACTCGCTCGTATAACATTTTAGAGGCAACCTGTAGGAAGAGAACAGATGATTTCACCTGGGCTTCGTAACATAAAGGCTAGCGATTAATCATTGAATGAAATGGCCAATCAATATCATCGTTGCCTGCGCATCCTGTTCAGTAAACTGACTAGGAACCAATCAGAATTATTCTTTCAAATTAGCGATTAATCACTAATCTATGTGTTACGGAGCCGGTTCGATTTTCAGACGTCTAACACCATCATTGCAAAACCCACTTGGTCTAATAACCGATCGGTCAAAGTAAATCATCTGTTGGTCTATTAAATCGTCGTTACGTCTTTACCCATGCAGATGGTTTCATTTCCATTTCGTCAACTTCTTATTTTGTACTTTGTCAAATAAAAAAAATGGCCCAGAAGAAAAGAAGAAAATCATCTCCTCATTCATATACTTTATAATGGATAATTAAGGCTTGATGAACTCAACCTTAACTGAAAATGATAAAAATTGGCAATTTGAAAAAAAAATATTTAGTTAACAAACTATGCGTAGAGAATGTGATGAGACCTAACGGGCCTTGCCTTAATAATAATAATATTCCGCATTTATATAGCGCTTAATACATCGGAACGACGTCTCTAAGCGCTTTACAGACCCCGGTCATCGGATCCTTACATGCCCGCATACAATGTATGCACCTTCTCCACTCCCTGGAGAGCATTCCAACTGGAGTTCGAAGACTCAATTGCCAGGCATACTACATACACATGACATAGGCTTTCACATCCTACCAGGTACCCATTTAACACCTTGGCGGAGAGTGGCAAAGTGTGGATTAACGCCTTGCCAAAGGACGCTAGGCCATGGTGGGATGTCTCAATTCGTGAAAATATTGGCAAACAATCGGCAAATTTTGTTACCTTTTACGCCCGCTCGAAGAAAATCCGAACTTCTCGACAAGCTTAAAAAAATCGCCAGTTTTCAAGCTGTGATAAATTTTTGATTGAAAATCAACTTCATGACAATGTCTGAAATGTGCGCAAATTATGCCATCATACATTTCTGGATACGTCGTGCCCAAGAGGATGGAGTGGAGGGGATACCGCTCTATATCACTCTTTCCGTTTCACCACCCCATCAAATATAAATTGTATTCATATATTGATTTCTATTGCCAACTGATTTTATTTTGCCTGTTGATTAATTTTGCACATTAGGCTTATATCGCGCGCGCGAAGACAAATCTCGCGAAGTGTGACCGTATAGGGTGACCTGAAATCGCATGAACCTGTATCGAAGCAGAACGCAGTATTGTTTTAATCTCCGAAATTGGACTTCAAATTTCAAAACAAACACCACGTAGTGCTTTCCTTACCCCTGTTTGTGTTGAGCGCTTTGTTTCCGGGGAATAATATTGAATCGTTCTCTAAAACGAGACAATGCTTACTTCGCACTTCCATGACCTTTTGATTATGTTTGCATAAAGCAACGTTTCAACCGTTCACCCTTTCGCATCGACATGAAATGAAGAGACTTGTATGCTATGATCACTGAATGACAGAATCGGTGGCCAATGCAAACTGACAAATTGCAAGCATAAAATAAATTGAATAAATTTGAAAAAAAAAGAAAAAAGAAGAAAAGCATACACAATTTAACGGCGGTTCATGGAGAGTGTCCTATTCTATGATATCTTATTTTCACGTTTAAAGAAAAAGAAACTCGGTCGCTACGCTCACTTGCACACTTCAAATCGTCTATTCATTGTTTTATGTTCTGCATTTTTAGGTTCTGTGAATATAACAAATGTTCTTCAAACCCACCATTCACAACGAAGTTTTTGTCGAAAATTGATAAATCAAACGCCAGTTCATCCTTGAATTGGACAGACGACAGATTTGCAATATTTCGTCAACTCCGAAAATTAGGACGAAACTGTTTTTTTTTTCTATTCATTATTTTTAAAACAGATATACATTTACCTACTCTGTACTTGAACCCCGTGGCCCGCATTCTGGAGTCGGGTTTAACTTAAACCCCATGTTTAAAGTTTTGGTTTAAGTATGGATAGCCAATTGTTACATAAATCACTAACAGTTGAGATATCATATTTCAGCTCATTTGGCTCTCAAATCATTCATATTTGTCTAGGAAATATAAATAGATGACCGTCTTCACCATCGATGAATCAGGAAAGAGCACAGTAAACATAAGAAACATACAACTTAATGAAAATTTTGACACCTTTGGCTTCCCATAATAATATTTAGCACAGAGTATAGACCATGGTTAAACCTGACTTCAGAATACGGGCCCGTGTGTACCTGAGCAAAAAAAAATATGTCTTTCTTACCTCAGTGCCCATTTATCGTGCCCGTATATGGGTTCAAAATGTTCAAAAAAGTTTTCACTGGAAAAAAAAAATTGGCTTGGTTGATAATGCTCCCTCACACAGTTATAATTGTCCCTTCGCTGGGATGTCTTATGGTATGCTCTATAATATGTTCAAATGACTTGTTTTCACCGGTAAATTGATTTAAAAAATAACCAGGCCCTTTAAATTGAGGGCCCTCCACCGTTGTGCGGGTTCTCCACCTATGTGTTAATTATGTATCCATTAAATCATGATTTATGAGCTATGAGACAATGCCCGAGAACTTAAACAAGACCAAATTAAAAAAAATGATCTCGTATTCTATATAGAGCTATGAGATAATGCCCAGGAACTTTATCAAACAAGATAAGACCGTCTGACAATGTCGAATGGCCATCTCTGCGTGACATTGATCAATGCCACGCAGAGATTGCCATTAATCAGGTTACAACTCGTAGCTCGCTTGTATTGGGAAGTTTTCGCTCAACAAAGCAGAAAGGATTAAAAAACAAAGAAAATGTATCGTCAAATGCCCCATCATGATACAGCACAATCAAGAAGTCTTCCTGTCCGAACTAGTTTCACCCTGGACTGTGGGCAAGCGACATATTTGCCATTTTTGTCAGCTCTGAAACAGGGGCCGCAGAATAGTTTTCAAAGTGGGGGGGGGGGGGGCTGACCAAACAGCCCCCACGCTTCCGCGACCCCTGTGAAACATCGGACGAAACTGCTGCCCAGGTCCACCAAGTTTTTACAAAGACCCAGCGATTGATTGTCATTTTAAGGACATTTTCTGTATTCTTGAGTCCGCCGTGCACCGCAGAGCGAAAGAACCCTATTGATACAAACTTTCTTCTGAATGCAGCTAGTAATCTGTATTACGATCCCCTTCAGAGAGCCGAACTTTTGGATTGTGAATTGAACACTAACAGCATTTATGTTTACATTCTAAACATAATCAAAATCTAATCAGAGCGGCGCATGCACATTCTATCAATTTTTTTAAAGAAACAAATGCACATCAAGTTAGCATTTCCATTTATTTGAAAGCAGGATAAAAGAGCATTGTATATTAAATACCTTGCTCACGGGGCCGGGGATCGAACCCCGGACTTTTTATGTACAGCCAGGCGCCTTAGACCAATCGGCCACGGCACCTCCAATGGATAGTTCTGTAAAACAAAATTAAGTCATAACAGAGAATCTATTCAGTTTGTTATGGATCACTTCATTTTTCAGTTCTACCAAAAGAATCCTCAGAAATTGTATTTTTTATGAGGATTTTCCATAGCTTTGTTTTAGTTGATCTCGCATTTCCACTGTCACTACTAGTGACATATGATTCTACATGATTATACGATCACGTTCAAGAACTTCATCCGACAAGATCTTCTGACCATGCAAAGTAGCTACCTACGCGTGACCCTGATTTTTTTTGTATAATGAGCTAGAACTCGGTGAATATCATTAAACATAAAATATAAGTCAGTGGTCCTCATTAATACGCCTACATGCTCTACTTACTTATAATGAGGCATTCATGGGCGGCGATTTCGGGACATTTGTGTGTGGGTGTGTGTGTGGGGGGGGGTCATGCACGGGGGGGGGGGTCATGCACTTTGGGGGAAACGAGAAGAACCTCCCCATAATCATAGGCTGTTGTACAATAAATATATTTCTGCATTTACATGTCTTTCTGGGGCATTTCAACCACGGCGCTCTGTCTTTCTCCCTTTTCTTGCCCGATCGTGAGATAATTGAAACAAAATAGCCTATCTATCGTAGAGGTGTTGTGGCTCAGTGGATAATTTTCGGACTTTGAACCACAAGGTCCGGGATTCAAATCTCACCGCAGCACTCGCGTCCTTTGGCATGGCGTTTATCTACATTTGCCACTCTTCACCCAGGTGTACTATAGTAAATGGGTACCCGATAGAAAGTAATTCCTTGAATGGTTGATGTGCCAGACCAGGGCAGCCGTAAAGCCGGGGTGACTCATGCAGCGCTTTGAAACATTTGTATTAAGCGCTATATAAATGTTGCATATAATTACAACTATTATCTTCTACTGCACATTTTGGCGGGGGCACCTTGAGACAGAACGAAAATGAGGGGAAACATACTACTAGGTCCCCGTCAAAAATTTCAATTCAAACAAACAAATTACAACAATATACCAAATTTTACATATAACTACGTTCGAAAGTACAGCAGAATCGAGAAGTATATTACAAATAGATTTATGTACGGCCTATAGACATAGATAATATTTTTTTCCCGGAAAGTTAAGCACTTAAGTTATAACACTTAAAAAGGAATGTGTGTCTGTTGAGATGATGGTATAATATATCCATCGCTGCAATACATAATTTCTTCCTAAAGAACAAATAGACCTACCTATCGCATCACCTACCAAATGTCACCCTTGAAAGGTAAATTTGACTGCGTTCTTTCAGTTCCAGTTAAAAAATGGTTTGCACTTAAATCCATATTGTTTAAATGCCCCATCCCTCAAGGAGCTGTAAGCTAATCTAGGGTATTTATCACGTTTAAATACAATAAATCAAACAAAATCTCTTTCTCTTTCAACATCTTCCCACTTAAGCTATACCAAGAATGCAATTGTAAATTTCTATTCCTCTGATATTTTTTTTCACAATGAAAAAGTAAATGTTCCATGCAGTTATGGAACTTTTAAAAGATATATCGGTGA
This sequence comes from Lytechinus variegatus, assembly GCF_018143015.1. NCBI lineage: Eukaryota > Metazoa > Echinodermata > Echinoidea > Temnopleuroida > Toxopneustidae > Lytechinus > Lytechinus variegatus. The sequence continues at coordinate 9,446,074 of NC_054749.1, forward strand.
TACCAGTACGATGGGGAATTCGGGTGTCCGAACACTTAAGTTATTGTGAATTGAAAAATTGTAATCATCATCAGTATTTGTTCTCTATAACATTACCTAACACTTTGTATTAAAATTGTAGATTTTTTTTCAAATGGCTGTTTGAAATTGATTGTCCAGATACACGACCTGATAGGTGTTTCATAAAGCTGTTCGTAAGATATGAATGACTTTACGCACGACTGGTGACCCCTTCTTGTGCTAGATGATACATACCTATGTCATTCATTTAGGACATGTTTCAGTCGTTCGTAAAGTTGTGCGTAACTTTACAAGCAGCTTTTTTATTATTATTTGTTTGGCGTCACCTGTGCCTGGGAGGCGAAAAGCGAACTGAATCACTATGACCCGCAGGTCTCTCCTCCCGATATAACTGATTGGGGGAATGCAGGTGGACCACTACACCGGGTTTCCCCTATTCTTATACGAATAGTGCAGTGGGTTCTTAACGTGCAAAGGTGGTGACTCTCCTCTACACGGGGCCTCCATTTAACGTCCTATCCGAGGGACGGAGTGTTTTCCATTGTAACATAGCCTGCATCTATGAAACATGGGAGAGACGTTTACACACAACGCACTGGCTTCAGTCATCCGCCCGGGGTGGACTCGAACCCACGATCTTTGGTTCGACGGGCAGACGCGTTACCGACTGAGCCAACACCGCTCTATGAAACACTTTATGAAACACCCACCCGTCCGGACACACAACAGCTTACTTTTTCTCATAATGATATCAATTTTTGCATTGAAAATGTAGGCCTATTCGAACACAAAGATTGATTAAGCCACCTCAAGGGTCAGCTCTAAATCATAATCACATGCTATACTCCCTCTAACATTCATTAAATATATATATGTTGACCAAATTTCATTCTCTGTTTCACCTTGATTGTTGAGAGAAATAATAACCCCCTTCGAGAACTGATACAAAATTTTATAACTAGGACGATTATTGAATATAAAATATAATAGGATTGAGGAGTTCACATGACCCGAGAAAGAAATCATGTCTTTAGTGAGGTGGGAATAGAAGGGATAATTGATGGACGTAAACTACTTAAGTTATTTCTTTTGCGCTTTGACGTAACAATTCTAATCCGATCTTATATTGCAACCATATTTATAATATACATTCTGCAGGTTGGAAAAACAAAAATGTACAAATGAAATGGTAGACAATTATACATTTCAAAATTGATAATTTATTGTTTTTCAATATCTTAAACTTAAATTTCAATGTGTCTTTCCAGTCAAAATCAATTGCAAGGTTCAATTTACCTTCCCAGAATGTTAAAGCAGCCGGTTCTCTTTTTTAAATTCACACAATAAACTATAGAAATTACGAGACTTCATTGCTCGTAGTTTAATAAAATCAAGCGTTCTAAATTCGAATACGTCGCTTCCGTATTGTGAATTTGTTTCATCGTTATCTGCATAACTTATGTCTAGAATTCTTTCGATCCAAATTTTTGGTATCGCATTTTTCAGTTTCGAATACATAAAGTCAATTAACAAAGAATTTGAGCCAAGCACTCGACAAATATGTTCCCTTGGCCGAAATCGTCCATTTTCTACAATGTCATTAATCGTTATGACTTTTTCAAACCATTTTTTTTGTAAAATAAAGGTTTTCTATCATGTGTGATATTGTACCACAAAACTTGATTTTTAACACTGACAATATCTGGAAACTGAATATATTTAAGTTCACTCCAAGTTATGAGACAGTCTATATAAAAGACGGTTACACTTCGTATTTCCGAAGCTTCGTAATTCCGAAGGTTCTTTATTCCGAAGGTTCGTAATTCCGAAACACGTAAATTGCCTATACCTCTATGTTCGTTAATCCGAAAACGAAAAAGGGTTCGTTAATCCGAACATTTGTGGCGTAATTCCGACGATTCGTTATTCCGAAGGTTCGATAATCCGAAAACGAAATAAGGTTCGTTGTTCCGAAGGTTCGTTAATCCGAAAACGAAATAAGGTTCGTTGTTCCGAAGGTTCGTTAATCCGAAAACGAAAAAAGGTTCGTTATTCCGAAGGTTCGTTAATCCGAAAACGAAATAAGGTTCGTTAATCCGAAAACGAAATAAGGTTCGTTAATCCGAAAACGAAATAAGATTCGTTAATCCGAAAACAAAATAAGGTTCGTTTTTCCGAAGGTTCGTTAATCCGAAAACGAAATAAGGTTCGTTAATCCGAAAACAAAATAAGGTTCGTTAATCCGAAAACAAAATAAGGTTCGTTAATCCGAAAAATGAAAACCGGGAAAGCAGAGGCAAGGGGAGGGGGCGGGGGACACTGTTGCCGTTCAATTATCATATGAGGATGGGAAGGCAAGGGCGGCCGAACGAATTTTCGTTGGGGGTAAAGCCAAAAAATGAAACTCATACGTCAAAATTGGGACTGTGGTGATATTTTCACCTTAAGATTATCATCTGCTTGAAGTCATTGTCTGTTTGATAGTGATTAAGTAGAGAATAACTTTTTTGAAGTGACTTCTTATTATGGCAAAATGTATATTTAGGCTTTATTTTTCGGGAGAGAGTATAATGAGCGAGCGGCTTGGTAAAACAAATTCAAAGGTGAAGTTTTTTAACGTTTTTTGTGGTCAGTTATTCTTAAAATGGCATTATTGCGAGGTGTTGCGAGCGTGAATCACAAGCTAAACTTTAGGTTATTTCAATCAAAAATTAAAATTAGTTTTTAAAAATCCGAGCAGATTTCTGCTGTCATTAAAAAGATGTGCATCTAACTAAAGAATTAACACGAGCGCAAAACGCGAGCTTAAACATACTGACCAGAAAAGGAACCTGTTAAAGAAAGCATTTAGTGACCTCTTTAGGATGCATATTTCACCAATCGAATGAGAGTGCGAAGCGCAAGCTGAAATTTTTCAATATTCCAGCCTGAAAACTTAACTTAACTTGTATACTTTAAAAAGAGTATTTTATTTCGAAAAAACATGAAAAACGGCATATTTATTTTTGAAAAAGGAACTTTCCCATTTTGGAAAATATTAATTCCCCTGTTTTTTATTCCATTTTTGATGCCCCCTGCCTCCCTCCCGGCGGATCCAACTTTCGTCAAATAGAGGGGGGGGGGGGAATTTTTTTTTAGCCATATTTTCCTTGATCGGCAGTTTAAAGTTGATTTTTGTTTGTTTCTTTGAAAGGGTAGTCCTAACAGTCAATAATTAGCTTTATCCTTATAAAATAAAGTAAATATGTAATAACATGATAAACCCTTTTTAAATAATGCGAGCGCGAGCTATATTTTTGTTAATATGATGGGCAATATGTTTGTGATCTTCAAAGCGAGATGCCTATGTAACTAAATTTAGATAATAACTGCTAGCAAGAAGCGCGAACAGAATTTTTAAATATATAAGCTCTGATCTGATCTAAAGGGGACATTTTAAGAACTTTTTGCAGTTAGCCATGAAGACGATCGTGTTTTAGCCAATGGCGGCGGAACGTATTTTTTTTTTTTTTTGGGGGGGGCAAAGTAAAAAAAAAGGGGCCAATAGGGGCAATTTGGTGCAAACGGATATTTTCACCATTAGATTATCATCTGTGTAAAGAGGTTGTGTGTTTTTGTAGTAACTAAATTGAGCACAATTTTTTAAGTGATCACTAAACATGTTAAAGTTATATATTTACGTTTCATTTCTGCGAGCGTAGAGAGCAAGCGGTTTGGGGAAAAAGTCAAATCTGAAGATGTAAAATTCACCTTTTTGGTCAATACTGTGAAAAGGGCATCCTTGTGAGATGTTGCGAGCGAATCACGTGCTCAAACTTTTGGAAATTTCATGTGGGCCTAGAATGATGATATTGATAAAGATATCATTTACCCAGGGAAGCCACTTCAGTTCTGAAAACTATTCTCCCAGCTATTATTATTTTTTTTACAAGAATGCTATAGAATGTCCAGTTTTCAGGTTGGAAAATCGGAAAAATTTGGCTCACGTTTCTCGCTCGCATCAAGTATTGTTTATTGAGGAACTCATTCTATTCCTGGTTACAAAAAAGAAGTATGAAATGTCCAGTTTTCAGGTTGGAATGTCACAAATTTTAAGCTTGCGGTTCGCGCTGTCATTATTTAGTTCGTGAGATATATATTCTATTCATGAGTCACTAAATGCAGTCCTTAAAAGATTACTTTCTGAAGCCTGTTGCATAAAACTTTTTACCTGAGAAAACTCTGGTAAAAACTGAAAACTAAGGTTAGTCTGATTTCCGCCAATTACTTTAGCACAGGGCAAAAACTCCTGTAAAAACAACCTGAGTTTTCTCAGGTAAAAAGTTTCATGCAACGGGCCCCAGGTCAGTATATAAACAAATTACAACTCGCCCTCGCATTAATTCTTTAGAAAGATACACATCTTTCTCACGATTACAAAAAATGCTCCGAATGCTCACTTCACGTCTTGTTACATGAAATGTCTACTAGTTTCAGCTTGCGATTCGCGCTTTCAACATCTCACAAGGATCATTATTAGTAATATTTTTATTTTTATTACCAGCAGAAGCTGTTATTAAAAATGACATCCCCTCCAATACAAATCCTATTATCTAGAGGTTGCTCGCACGCTTCCAACACACTTGATCCCCTGCATCTTTAATTAAACCATTTGCTTATAGGCAGCAATTGCTCAGATAAAATCTAAATTAGCCTATGCTTGATCAGGGCGCCATTCGTAATGAAATACATGCTTTGGCCCCAACACACATCATCGATCGTTATTACTATCATTGCATAATATCGTGTAATCTTGTAATGACAACATCGTTTTTGTTACCAAAATGAATTATTTTCATTTTCGGAAATACGAACCTTATTTAATTTTCGGATTAACGAACCTTATTTCGTTTTCGGATTAACGAACCTTATTTCGTTTTCGGATTAACGAACCTTATTTCGTTTTCGGATTAACGAACCTTATTTCGTTTTCGGATTAACGAACCTTCGGAATTACGAACCTTATTTCGTTTTCGGATTAACGAACCTTCGGAATTACGAACCTTATTTTGTTTTCGGATTAACGAACCTTCGGAATTACGAACCTTATTTCGTTTTCGGATTAACGAACCTTCGGAATTACGAACCTTATTTCGTTTTCGGATTGACGAACCTTCGGAATTACGAACCTTCGGAATTACGAACCTTCGGAAATACGAACCTTCGGAATAACCGAACCTTCGGAATTACGAAGCTTCGGAATTACGAATGTATGCGTAAAAGACGGGTACCTTTTGTTTTACACACAACTTTAACTTTTCTTTACTAAAACAATTAGTTTTCAAAATTAATAAAAAAGGAAATATTTTTTCAATCCAATATCTAAACATAAACTTCCACAGTACATCATTATAATTTTCAAAGAATCTACTCAACCATGATAAATGTAAGGATTGGAATTGAGATTTCAAATCTATCATTATCAGTCCTCCCCTTATAATATCATTAATCAAGACTGCTCTCTTGACTTTTTCTCGTTTTGAATTCCATAAAAAATTATACATCAGTTTATTGAGATCAACAACTAGTTTCTGGGGGATGGGTAATACAGAGGCAACGTAAACAAATTGAGAAATTACTAATGATTAAAGTATCAAAACTTTACCATAGTAAGTTAAATTTCTCATTTTCCAAAAAATTAAAATTGATTTAACTTTTTGAAGTTTCATAAACCATAAACCACCATCCCATCATTAAACCATGGTAGGGCCATGGTAGGTCCACGATAGGTTCATGGTCGTCGAACAAGGTCAGATAAACTGTATTTCCCGTTACAGCAGTCCTCTTATAATTTTGTCATTAATGGGAACGCGCATTGTAGCGATGCGCAACAGCCAATCAAAGTGAATGTCGCCTAATACCATTCGGCTTTGATGTCGATGCTACAATTTATGCTATGGAACCTTGAACATTTATCGAAAAAAAAGAGAAATGCGATACTATGTTCTGCATACTACTTCTAAATCTATCAAGAATAACGTCAACATTTTCGCTCGCTTGCACATTAGCCCCATTCGACCTGTCTGGCTTTCTAAAATCATTGACTCATTATGCTACTGATTTTATGTGAACCTCCCATCAATGACAACCAAATTTTGTTATTTCTAAATGAATATCTAATCTGAAAATAATACAATGCATCGAACATTAACAGCTAGTGCCAAGGGCTTGGGTAAACTTGACATGCAAACCGTTAACCTTTCATGCGATCTTACCAATAATAATTTAGTCCTCCGGACATTTACAAGTGCGTGCTCGACATAGATAAATGTTTCAGAAATCATCAGCCTTAGGCACTGTGGCTATATTATATTCGCCTCAATTAAGTAAGGTATAATCATAAATGAAGAGTACTTGAGGGTGACGATGACGACGATGATGACGAACACGATGACGTCGACAATCCTATTTGAAGACACTGCCCAGAGAAATCAGGTCACATAAAATAATAATGACATAGGCCTTCATAATCGCCCTTTGACAACGAGCGTCCTGCACATCGTTTGTAGCATAAAATGACAAGAATGGTCATAGCTGGACGAGAAAGTGGGGTTCCAAATGCACACTTAAAGTATGATTTGGTTGGAGGAGGCAAGTGCAATTTATAACAATTGGGTGGCTGTCTGTAAAAAAAACTTACCAGTATTTTAGTCGTGTCAGTTAATATTTATCAATCAAACTTGGGTGTACGCATTTCTATATTTCACAGTACTTGTATGGTAGTGTGACCTTAATTCGCGCGTCACCTAATTTTGCGCACGGGCGAATACCTCAATATCTAATTAATATTTTGAAAAACTAATTTCACCAACAGAAAGAGCGACTTAAAATTACCCCTTATAGTAATTTTCTTAAAGGTAAGGTCTCTATGAATGAAAATATTGGCAAAACCTCGGCAAATTTTGTAACCTTTTGCGTCCGCTCCGAGAAAATCCGACCTTCTCGACAAGCATCAAGAATTCGCCAGTTTGCAATCGGAAGTCTCCAAATAAGTAAGTAAAATGTGATACCAACCGAATTTATGGCATTTTAACCTCCATCTAATACAATTATGTTACTTTGTCTGCTTGATTTGTTTTCTAAAGCCTTGCAAAACGACCGTGCGCAAATAAAGGTCACACTTTTCATGACACTTTTTCAGCCTAGCGCGCACTAGTCGATCGCCGTGGAATTTTGAGATCGCGATACCAGTGAAACCCTTGACCTACTTTATGATTCCGTCAAGCGAATTTGACTTTAGGATCTTGCCTTGTTTGGTATTCATGATTTTGATTAATTTTGTGTGAGCTGTGAGAAATTTTTGACTGAAAATGAACTTCATGATGATTTTTAATATGTGCGCAAAATATGGTCACCCCATCATACAGTAATATATCGACACCAAAACACCACTACAATAAAAATCACTATCACCACCATCACAAAGCATCATTATAATGATGATGATAATAATAATCATTATCATCATCTTGGGGATCATTATAATGATGATGATGATAATAATAATCATTATCATCATCATGGGGCTTTCTCACCCTCATCATTAATGTCAACATCATTATCAATGGCAACATCTTCATCCTTTCTCTTGGTAAAGTTAAAAAAGCAACAACAACCCCCTCAAAAAACAGCAAACAATAAGTTGTGAGTTCCAGTAGCATAATGGGCTCCGAGTGGGCTAAAAGAATTTTGAGGGGGGGGGGGGACATGGTGTACGGGGCAAATTTTCTAAATAGGCCTAGGGAGCGAAGTGAGCTGCCCAAAAACTGAAATTTCTAATACAAAAATCTCATTATATTAAAAAAAAAGGGTTTTGACAACGGTTTTGGTTAGTTCACCCCCTCTTTAAGCAAATACAGTACATGGAAATGAATATATCTGATCTAACAAGTTGCATGACAACCATTATCAAGATTCGCTAATAAAAATCCATTTACTGGTTCTATGTTCAGCCTGTTAAAGGGTTCTAATGATTATGTCAGTTTGTGTCAAGTCGTTATGTCACGTCCCCAATGGATGCATTATAGGCCTATAATGTAACTGGCTATTAGTCGTGTCAATATATGGTTTGACCCCCAAATTGCAACGAAAAAAATCAGCTGTTCCTGGTAATAAAAATCTGCATCCAGGAAAGTGGTTATTTTCAAGATGGCGTCCAAGATGGCCGCCATTCACTTAAAATGGACATAACCCATTCATTATGCGCCTTAGAATCCAATGTTGGTCGATATTACATGGTCTAGGGGGTAAAAGGATTTGTTGATACAGGCAAGGAGATTCAATATAACCACTCCAGGGTACCTGAAAAATCCATGATGCCGCCCCCCCAAAAAAAAAAAATCAGAAAAAAACATATTTTCACTAAAAATTAGTAGCTTTCTAGGTTTAATTGAATTAGAGCAAAAAGTATGATTTCATGGATAAATTAGCATAAGTATGTAATTCATACAAAAATATATATGAATTTTGTGCAATTCACTTATGGAATGGCGTAGAATATGTCATTCTCTACCTTCGTGAAAATTTTCCTCGTGATAGCCGAGATCTTATGGGAGGGCCTAAATAAATCTAATTCAAAAGCCCACCCCCGGACTTTATGCTCACAAAATAACTCAGGTAAGCTAGGGTTAAGTAACAGCAGGTATTTCAGATTCAATTTTTGGACATAATATATTATTTGACTATTGAAATCATGGTTTAGAAACTAAATTCATATCTCCCAGACAATATTTAATTAGCTTTGTCGCCTTGGATCTTTGGACATACCATACCACTAATTGTCCTTGTAATTTGTCCAATGTACATTTACACCCTTTGGTGTTATGTTCAATCTCTAGGGTGTTATTTTAACATCTCAGGGTGGGGTCCTCTATTAACACCAATTGGTATTAGTTTTAACACAACAGTTTTTACAGTGTAGTACACCCGTAAAGGTGCACAAAACATAATTGCACACATTAGCATCCCTTGAGGTGCTGCCATTGTACCAACCCCTAGGATTCAAATTTGAACCCCCATTTCTTAATGTGTAAATTAAATTTGAAACTACAGATAACACTATAAAGTGTTGCTCTAGGCTGAAAAAAAACATGATTTGAACAGATAAAATCAGGCAAACAAACTGAAAATATCATCAAAATCACTCAAAGCAGAACTAAGTTATCACATATTCATATTTTGCATTATTTTGGTGAAACAGTTCTTTGTATGTCTTTATGGATATGCAATGAACAAGCTGATGACATCATATCTCTTATTATTTCATATTTCATTATATGAAATTGTATCTGTGCAGGTTTTATCCTCAAAGAATAGAGGAATTTAATAAGCTACTGATTTGATATGTAAGATAATTGATGCCACAACTAAGTTTGTTACAAAGGAGATATTATACAAACATGTTTGAGAATATTAACTAATTATGATTTCTTGTAATAGTATAAGAAAGAGGGTACATGAATTCATCAGTCGATCTATTGCATATTCTTGAGGGCATGCAAAGAAATGTTTTCACAAAATATTTCTAAACATCAAAAAACCTTCTGTTAGTTGTTTTCAGATTTTCATGAAATTTTTAGTTTTCTGTTTTGATGAATTAGACTTTCAGCAAAGAGTGTCCCTTTCAGTTAAGCTTCAGTCGTGTGTGAATCCATCTAATATAAAACCAACTCTTTAAGGATCAGGTTTCTCTTGGGGAATCACAAAGTGTGAAGCGCAGAGGAGAAAATTGAAGATTGCCACTTTATTAAAGTTCTCCCTGCAGCAATAATTACTCTTAACAATATGAAGTTAGAATACTGGCAAATTCATTTATTTAATATCCTTTATTCACTAATTTTCAAAATCCTCATGGTGTTAATATGGAATGATAGACAGATGCTTGATGCAAAAAGAGTTGCAATCGATTTCAACTCCCAAAATCAAGCAGAAATGGATTCTCAACCAATCAGAATCACACATTAAGGACTTGCATACGATCTTTCTGAGTTGTGATTGAAAGCAACTCTTTGTGCAAGCAGTCCCTGCACCGGGTGCCTAAACTTTAGCTGATGGAGATGTTAGAATAATAATTTCTGAGTAAAGTGAGAAGGGACAAATACACAGTGAAAATGATGTGTATCATGAACTTTACAATAGTTATTTTAACAGACCAAACTAGTGTTTTAAAATCTTAAACAACAAAGTTGAATTCTTAATACTTAATCTTTAATAAATATAATTGAGTTGATACAAATCAATACAAGCAATATATGGCATTATGCTATCATTGCAGTCAAAATATATGATTCTATAACCCCACAATGTCATGAATAAAAGAACCTTGTGATTAATATTTTGTGAAAATAGTTAGGCCCAATAAGAAAGGATGTAAAAGTCACTGCAGCTTGTCCAGCACTGTGTATGACTCAGTAGGGGCTGGCTAGAATACTCCCCAGGGAGTGGAGAATGTGCATACATTGTATACAGGAATGACTGATTGAATCTGGGGGGCGTTTCATCAACATTTTTGTCCGACAAGTTGTCAGATCTGACATCTTTCCTTGATTCTGATTGGCTGAGAGGTACTGTTACTATGGTAATTGTCGGATAAAACAGAACTTGTCGGACAAAGTCCCTTCATGAAACGCTCCCCAGATGACATGGGCACTGTAAGCGCTTAGATAAGTACATTGTATGTCTTAATCGCTTTATATATAACCAGAGTAATATTGATGTTATCATAAAAAAAATATTGTATTTTGTTGGCTACTCATATCATAATGATAGTACAAAATGGTATAAACAAAGAACCTATCACTATATTGCAAAAAGATGGCATGAACCTTATTTAAAGGGGAAGTTCACCCTGACAAAAAGTTTATTGTAAAAACAGCAGAAAAAATAATAAAAAATATTGACGAAGGTTTGAGAAAAATTCATCAAATAATTAAAAAGTTATTAGAATTTCAATTATTTGATTTGTGACGTCATATGCGAGCAGCATTCCTACATAGCGAATGGTAAAAAAATCAATGAAATGTCATTTTCTCAGAAAATTCAAAATGGTTTTCACTGTACCTTTTGTATATCAATAGACAAATCATTTCACACCCGATCATGAATAGAAAACATAATTAAGTCATCAGGAACCATAAAAAAATTAAAATTCATGCATTTTATATTACATAACACATGGGGCAGCTGCTCGTTTATGACGTCACAAATCCAAAACTTTGAACTCTAATAACTTTCTTATTCTTTAACGGATTTTCCTCAAACCTTCACCAATAATTTTTACTATTTTTTCTGCTATTTTTACAACAAAGTTTTTATCAGGGTGAACTTCCCCTTTAAGAATAAGATATAAACATTCTTCTAAGCCCAGGAGAGCACTTCATCAACATATTCCTCCGAAAAATTGTCGGATCTGATATCTTTACATGATTTTTATTTTGATTGGCTAAGAAACACTGTTACTATGGTAACTGTCAGGTCCCTTATTGAAATGCTCCCCTAGTGCAACGAAAGCACTGTTTACCCGACTGTGTCCTACTCTGGACTGGGCATGCAAACAGATGAGATACAGAACGTCCAAAGTTTCAAAACATATGCAATCATATGAGGTATCAAAGAGTACAACTGTGTGAATACAAAATACATAACAATCAGTGATAATTATCTCTCTGACTCTCTCTCTAAATAATGTTCATGAATTTAAAAGAAATACCCCAAAGCAATGATTTTCTCCATATGTATTCCTGAATTAGGGTTTAAAAAACAAATGTTGCCCAAGAAAGTTGTCAATCATTCATTGCAATATTTTTAAGAGGAATTTGATGAGGGGGATGAATAAAAAAGAATAATTTGTTCTATTATAACTACTTATATGAGTAAAAAAAGGAATAAAATGAGCTATATTGGAAGACTTTCCTGTACATTCAAATGCAAATATATACACTGGAACACATTTTATGTACATTCATGTTAATATCAGAATCTGCCACCCAACAATTATTTAAGAATACAAGTAAAACCACAAATACATAAAGAATACTATATTATTTTATATTTACATATCTACATTCATAACCCTTTAAAAGATATCTTGATGATGTTGTTTTCCATTTGCTAGAGAATACATACATGTATGAACTTAGAATTAAATTCCTTTTCTATTAAGAGAGGTAATAACTGTGTATCTAACAGTATTTATCAGTAGTCAGTACCTTGCCAGACATTGCAACAATTACTGATTGCAGTATAAGGATGACAATTATTTAAGTTCATTATAGAACGAAAATATGACATGATATTAATAATACAAGTACCTCAACTCATTCAGGTCCAGCAGAATAACACACTCAAACATTTGAATAGCTGGTCTATTGCACTATTAATTAGAAGTTGAAATTTTGTAATACATTTATACACAAAATAAATCATCTCAAAATTGAGAAAATCAATACTGCTGGTACCTCGTTTGGATGCCCACATAGTACCTTGGAGGATGTCTACCCAAAGCTATGAATATAAATTATTGCAAACCTTGATTTATTTGAAAGATCAACTACATTTTATAAGAAAAAGTTTGATAAGATGACAAAATTTACATATATATGACTGAAAATCAAGTACTAATTATTATAACATATATTCATTGCTGACAAGAATCTAATTCAATTACAATAACCAACCTATTGATCCCTACGTCTAAATTAAATAAGGCCACAACCTTAGGAAAATATGGATACTGTAAGTAAATTCATTTACTATCAACAAAAAAAATCTTTATGATTGGTATTAAAACATAAATAATACATTATGAATAACTTACCTCGTGTATGTAAAAAAATAAAACTATAACATACTGCCTTTCACTGAAACATTCTCCAAACATCAAAAAGGAAACCAGGGCAATTTCTAACATCATTTTCCTTTACATTATCAATGGTGCTGTTTCAAGAGAGCCAAATCTCCAAGTATGATTCAACCATGTTACTAAAGCCTGTCATTTGCAAATCTAAAGATGATTGACTTTTTAAAACTTGAATTTGATTTGAGATGAAATGAGAGACACTAAAAACATATATGCTTTTTAAAGATGTGATAAAAAATCTGATATTTGTATTGATAACTGTTTCAATTAAAATGTCAAAATATACAATGTTGGATTTTCTTTTTAAATGTATATTTGTATGGATTAGACTAAATTTCAATCTATATGAAATTTTGCAATATACACAACCAAAAACATTTTTGAGAAGTTTTGAAACAGACCTTTAATTTAAAAAAATATATATTTGTAAAACCAATACTTCTATTTAAAAAATTCAATTATCAGTTCAAGGAAAATGAGACAATTACTAGATTGGAATGTTTGAGTTGTGGTCTAATATAATTTACATTACAATTACTGAACCTTTACCAAACCTTTAGATAGGGTTTTATTATCCAATATGATATTTCTTACATACATGCATACATGAACAGAGAAAATCCTTAGGCAGAGGTGCTGAAATATATTGTGTCATCACATCAGGTTATCGCGTTGGGTCGGGCAATCACATACTTCAACCATTTGAGAAAAGGGCCCCATAAATTTTTGAAACATTGGATCCAGTTTATCTGACCATTCAAGAAAAGAGCACAATAAATTACCAAAGTTCAGGTCAAATTTGCCTGATGTTTTATGAAAATTATAGCCAAGTTCTCGATTTTGTGAAGTTAACCACTCCATTGAGACCAAATGTCATTACTGTATTGATGAAGCAAAGTAAAGGTTGTAAAAATATTTATGTTCCATTGGTGAAAAAAAAGGTATCTAATAACTTTCAAAGAAAAGAAAAATGGGAAGAGAGAATCGGAAAACAAGTCTCACTGGAGAAATGGCGTTGTTTTAATTCTATACCGTTTCAAGTAATGACAGATGTTTCAATCAGGTGGTTTCAATATTGCTTAATTAACTGTATTATTCCAATGAATTTTTATTTGTGCAAAATCCAAGCTAAAGCAAGTAGTACTTGTACCTTCTGTACCTCCCAAGTTGAAACTATTGAACATCTGTTCTTTGAATGCCACTTAGTTAAAAAAGTATGGGCATACTTTGAAAGGAGACTGTTTGAAAGATGCAAATTAGTATTAAAATTAACCATGGAAAATGTTCTTTTTGGAATTACTCCCATTAAGTATAATAGAGCCTTAAATACACTGATTATTTGGATAAAATGGATGATATATAAAATCAAATTAGCTGGAATTCGTCTTATGCCACAGAAAATCCTCAACGAGTTAAAGAATTATTTTTTGTACGAAAAAGCTATTTCATGTGAAAATATGCAGCAAGCATCTTTTGAAAAGTGTTGGTCAAATTTTATTAATCTTTTCGACATTACAATTTTGCATCTTTATCTCTCGTTCTCTACATAAATTAAAGCTATGTTTTTGCTTTTGGTACTGTAAATGATTCATTTTATAATAAGACTGTATTATCAGCTTTTGTTGTAATACTGTTAAACACTCACTATCTGATTATTTTTGTACATTGACTGAAAACAAATGTAAACTGAAGCCATATTGATTGTGAAAGCAGATGTACATGTAAACTGATTGTTTATTGAATAAAACACCCTACTGTGGGTGAAAAAGAAATTGGAAAAAAAAAAGTTCTCGAATGGTCAGATAAACTGGACCCAAAATATAAGGGATCCTTTTCTCAAATGGTCGGGTTACGCGATTGCCCGACCTGACGCAATAACCTAATGTGATGGCACAAGCCGCTAAACCATATTAGGGATACCATTTCAAAAGCTATCGACTTCACTTCAGTTTGAAAGTTTGTTACTTCCATGGTGAAACTACTTTCAAGGGAGATTTTAAAGCTGGAAATTTATCATTGCTGACTCTGCACAATTTGTTTCTGATTTAATTTGAACAAAGGCAATTATTCACCATTATGTTTTACACTCTGGTAATCCCAAGAGGTGTATAAAAAATCTGGATATGTTGCTGGCCATTCTAAAAAAACACGTTTCTAAAATTAATTGGAGTCTCACGAACAAAAATTGAAATCAGATTTTGACTGAAAACCTAGCTATGGATCATAAAAAGACACACTGATTTGAAGTAAAAACATTTGATCCATTAGGTCTAACAGACCCGTTCACCCAAAAGTTCATATTTGAACTGTTGGTGATGTTCTGCAAGATGCTTACCCTGTATTCGCAATCACTTTGGGTTCTTGAGGTCTGATGGTCAAAGTACAAGGCATTCTGACCGCAAAGGTATAAACATTCATATATCTGATCACTTAGCATTTATATGATACTTCTTTACCCGAGAATCATGATTTAAAACATGATTTGAAATATGTCTCATAGAACGTGGTTGCATTTAGTCTAAAGTAAGAGTAAATGTGTTTCAAATCACACTCATGAAGCACAGAAAAAAGGGGTGTTTGGAAAGATGTTTCTGCAGAAACACATTCCTAAAAGGAATCATGATTCTTTGACGTGATTGTGTCTGCCTACTTCCATGTTTATTCTAAACTGTGCACTGTCATTGGCGTTCTTCATTTTCACTTCTCACAGTAGCTGTACACATATTTTGGAAATCAACATTGTGTTTCTTTTGCGATTCAAACCTGTAAAGAAGTAGACCCACGTTTCCTGGATCAAACTGAGCACTACGATGCAGACATGCTAGGCCTGAAGTGAGAGGAAAATGTTTCCTGGGTCAAACTGCACACTACGATGCAGACATGCTAGGCCTGAAGTGAGAAGAAAATGTTTCCTGGGTCAAACTGCACACTACGATGCAGACATGCTAGGCCTGAAGTGAGAGGAAAATGTTTCCTGGGTCAAACTGAGCACTACGATGCAGACATGCTAGGCCTGAAGTGAGAGGAAAATGGTGTTGGACAGAGGGTTGATTAAACCCTGATTCTGCAGTTACTTTGATTTATGTTTGTGATTTGAATTATGATTCATATTTGTGATTCTAACTCATGAGGGTGCGTAAATACAGCCTAAAGCACCAATCATACAGAATGGACAGAGACTGTAATGAAAATGTCTTGTGTTTGGAGCCATCTGATACCACAAAATACCTTGTACTCATTATTTTCCACGTGCAGTGAGGCTGACCATTACAAAGTTCATAGCCACAAGGGTTTGACCTTGTGTTGTGGGTGAATCTCTGAAGTACTGTTGAGTTGGTTAGTAACTGTTGGCAATATCAAAGTATTTGTTATACACAATCCACTGTTCTTCCGAATCCTTGTGCTGTGCTCTGTAATATGTGTCGGCACTGTGAAATGAGGGTTAAGAGGAGTAAAATAATGAGAAAAGAAATGGAAAAAAAATGTTAATATGATTGGGCAAAAATGTCAATCACCTGTGTAGGTATTCCTCTCAAACACCCAGGAGAATTCACAACCACAACACAGACGCTTTCTGGATCATAGATAATTGCCAAAATCCCTTCACGGCAAAGCACTCTTTGTTGAATCAAAATAGCAATTTCATCTGTCACTCTGGATAAATAATGTATGTGCAATTTTTTATCCGCTCTAAATGTTATGACAATCTGCAATCCCCGTTCACAAATGTTTTAGGTTTCTTGTACACATTTTATTGAAAAAAGTGGAAGGAGGCTTAAGCCCCCCTGCCCCAGCCCCGAGATGCATAATGGATTTCCCTCAAACCTTCACCAAGATTTCTCATTATTTTTCAGCCTCTTTTGCAATAAACTTTTTGTCAGCGTCGTTCAGTTGGTTAAGACTAAGACTCAGTGTAGGTGAGAAGTATTTAGTGTGACCAGAGTATTTGCTTGGGAGGCAGTAATGTATTTTTCTTCTTTCCGCAGTCTTTATTTACATAATGGCATCCAGGTCCACTGTTTGTACTATTGATTCAGCTGAGTCCAGGTAAATCTTCACCGGTATTCCATTACAGCATAACATTTTGCTCCTCATTTCCAAAAAAACGCATGTTCCTGCATTGGGCGACTTTCACAGACAACATATAACACGGTGTATGGAACGGAAGCAGAAATACATTCCACTATCAAAAAGCCGATTTTGTGATTTAAACAATCACTGATAAAACAATCAACATTAAAAATATACAAAAAAATGAAATGTTGCATTTGGTATTGTAAACAAGTCTTTATGAAACGGGACTTAACTATCCAAAACATTGCCTCACTTTACATCATGGCCCCCGGAAGCGGAGGTAGTGAAGCACCCCC
Source organism: Lytechinus variegatus (assembly GCF_018143015.1). Classification (NCBI taxonomy): domain Eukaryota; kingdom Metazoa; phylum Echinodermata; class Echinoidea; order Temnopleuroida; family Toxopneustidae; genus Lytechinus; species Lytechinus variegatus. The sequence goes on from NC_054749.1 coordinate 9,463,360, forward strand.
CCCTAAAAAATATATATATGTATTTCAAGGGGCGCTGAATATGTTATTTACCATAGACAAGCAAAAAAGAAAAGAAAATAAAGTTATTGCTCCCAAATCTTTGTCATTGGGAACAGTAACTTAAAAAGAATTTTGCTTGCCAATTTTGCTTTGACGACAATCCCCGTAACTACACCCCAGCACCCACATTTAAAAATTGTTCCCAGGACCTTGCTTGACCCATGGATCCATGCTTGACCTATTGAAAAAACACCTAAAACACACCTCTACAATAAATTCACTTTATATCTCAAATAACACTTTTTATCTTCTGCAGAAGTGCTATATATTAGTATTACTAACTTTCAAACTCACTGTTATACAATCTATTTAAAAAAATACTTTGATTTCATTTAATAGAAAAAAAAGATTTCTGAAACAGCCAATTCCTCAGATAGCATTTAAAAACTCAAATAAATTTGAGTTTTCACCACAGTTTTGCATAGCTTTCTGATCCTAGACCTGATGATCAAACAAAAAATTTAAAAAAGATGAATTTCATTTGATCATTTGCATTATCCTACTTCTACCAAGAATTTGATTTAACTCTTCCATTGAGCAATCAAGTAGCTCACTTTCCATATGATTCAATTTTAAACATACATGTATTTCCATACTGTACCTTAATTCTTTAAAAATAGAGGTTGCTACAAAAAGCACACCTAAAAATGCATTTAAAAAACAAAAAACAAAACAAATAATCTTTTTAAAGCCCCTCTTTTTCAAAATAGATCAATACCATCTTATAAATCAAAACAAAGTAGAAACGGTATTAAGAATGTTTTTCTACAAAAAAAAACTCTCATGGAACTCTAATATTCTGATTCAATGATCAGGTGTTGGTAGCACAAAGTTCCACAATCAATTGTAAGGCTGTCATTTACAACTGATTGCATATCATGAGCAACAAACCATACAAATAAACTTTACAATCAATTGCTAGAGATTGTGTTCCCGGACCCAGATGTGTTACATGGCAATTGATTTTCTTGTTGAGATTATTTTTCAGCTATCACCTGGGGAGTTCTTCCCTTCCTCCCCGTTGGCCAACCAATCCATACCCGAAGTCTCGAACCTTTTGAGATTTTACCCACTGAGTTAGAATTTCCTTCCTTTATCCTAGATTTAATTTCTTTATCCATCTTCCTTGAATCGGTGAGCCTCAGTGCCCAATCCTCAGAGTATAAGTGGCACCATACACTGTTAGAAAATTTATCCTTAAAATAAAAGTTCCTGCAGCAGAGTTTCGAGAACACCTGTAATCTTACCAGATTGCATAATCTTCCAGGAAATTGGTATTTGGTGTATGGAATCTTACAAATTTTCTTAAATAAAACACCCTTTTCCCCTTTTTAAACAGACCTGCTCTGTTAAATTGCAGTAAAATTGCTGTTTATGAATTTACAGAGTGATTCTGATATTGCTTTCTGCAAAATCTTTTTTTTTCTGTTAAATCACATATTTTTTAACAGTGAACATCTCTTACTACCTCAAGTATATAAATAGAACCATTTTTCTTTGTAACATTCTATAGAGTGTGCACTTTCTGGTGGATGTTTCATAAAGCTGTTTGTAAGGTTGACTTTCAAGAATAACTGGTGATCCTTTCTTGTGGTATATGATATTCACCATTAGATGTTCGTTTGTGATTATTAGCATGTACGAAAGGATCACCAATCATTCTTAAGGTCACTCTTAACTTATGAACATATTTATGAAACGGTCTGCCCCCCCCCCCCGAAAATACATAGCATCATACATCTGTTAATACCTTTATTTTATCAAAATATTTCTTTTTGTGATACATTTTTGGGTGTGAAGGTTTCGTGATCCTATCATGGGCGCATTCCACAGAGTACACACAGCATCATACATACATCTATACAACTTTATCAAAATATTCATTCATAGGAGTGTGACGTGATTCTCCACGCTGGTTTAAGGATGTTTGTGACAAAAAAGATTAAACGCTCTGCTTGATGGAGCACTATGGCCCAGTGGTTAGACTCCGAACATGAAACAAAGGGCCATGGGTCCCAACCATGGCTTAGTTTACTTCAGTAAGAAATTTATTCATATTGTGCCGCACCCGACCAAGAAGTAACTGGGTGGGTACCCAGTAGGAAATGCATCTGTGCTGTAAGTAATTATGGCCGCCAAGCTATAGCTGGGGTCACTGGCGGATAAAGGGGGGCCTCATCCAAAATATATCAAATATGTCAAATATAAATACGGAAAGCCAAAGTCTCACACAATGACAATACAAGGCATAAGCAATGTTGTGTCTCGCCTGCTTGTGAAATTGACCAGAAATACCGTGATTTGCGAGGGCACGCAACACGATTGTATCAAAATTTCATTGTAAAATAACAGGGATGGAATAACATTTGTCATAAGAGTCTTGCACATAAGAATTAATGTTGACCTCAACATGACCTTTGACCTTACCATGTGACCTCTGTACACAAGAACATGCAGGTCTCCTAAGTACAGCTTTAACCCAAGTTTGGTTCAAAAGTGACTTACAGTTGAAGAGGTTATGTCATAGCAGTGACTTCAAAATTACATTTGACCTTACCATGTGACCTCTAACTTTGCCATGATGCAGGTCTCAACATTTACAACCCAAGTTTGGGTGAAAAGTTAATTACTGTTACGTAGTTATGTGTCATTAGAGAGTCTTGCATGTACACAATAACGTTGACCTGAAAATGACCTTTGACCTTACCATGTGACATTCAACTGCAGCATTACATGCAGTTCCCTCAGTTCATCTACCATCCAAGTTTGGTTGAAAAGTGACTTATGGATATAGAGTTACTTTATGTGTCATAAGAGTCTTGCATGTAAACTTTAAGGTTGACCTGAAAATGAACTTTGACCATACCATGTGAATGCATATTAACATGCAGGTCCCCTAAGTACATCTACCAACCAATTTTGGTTGAAAAGTGACTTACGGTTACACAATTATGTGTCATAATGTTTGTGATGGACAGACGGATGACATTTGGATCCCTAAGTCTAGACACAAATGAACACCCATCCTTGGCTATTTGACCTCAAAGAGCCATATTTTTTGTCGGAAATGACGCTGCTCATGACATGCTGTCATAACTGGTATCTTCATTTTTTAAATGAGTGGACAATGTTGACAAGGTTGTACCTAAATCATCCTCCCTCATTTCTTCTCTATCCAATTAAAATGAAGTTTTAAACCTTGTTTGCTTCCCTTTCATAATATTTCCTTCCATTCACTTGTCTTCCTAATGTGTCTTGCCATTTAATGATCTTTCATCGACACCCAGCACTCCCAACTCTCTCTTAAGTCTCATCTCTTTCCCTTGCTTTCTTTATTCTGCCCATAATTCATCAAAATATCCTCGCGGATGGGACGGACTCTAAAACCAATGAAAAGAACATTGGTTGCCATGGAAACAAACGAAGCTGCAGCATGGTTATCAAGAGAAAGGTAAACAAGGAAGAATGACAAGTCATCAGAGGAGGAAATTTGAATTTCCATCCATCATTAAATCAAGGGTGTCTGCAGCGAAGAATCAAATGAGAAGGGAGTTCTCCTTTCTGGATCCACTTATCGCCACCGCAACTTTCTATCACTTGCTGTGGCGAGAAAGGGAACTACTTAAACAGCTTGAGAGGGGAGTAGTCTGCCCGTGTTTGAAGAGGACTATATCATAATTTGAAGCTTGCATTATGTTCCCATGCAGGAATCAAACATTGGTAAATGTCCCGGTGAATTAGGTTACATAGGCAAAAAGAGGTTGAGAGATGTGAGGGACAGGAAAATTGACACAAACAGTGAGAGGGACAGAAAACATGGGGAACAAGGAGATAGGAAAAATAAGAATAAGAAAGAGAGAGAGAGGGAGAAACAGAAAATAAAGAGTAAAAGTAATTACAGAAAAAGAGAGAAAAAAAAAGAGTTGGAAAGAGGAAGAAAAGAATGAGCATTGAAGAAAAATTAAGATAAAAGAGAAATAACTTATCATTTATCTTATTTTACAACCACATTTAGTACTTTCTGTCTGCATTTTTCAAATCTAAAGAAAGGCCCTTCTAAAACACTTAACCAAGTGACTGTATATATTCTTATATATTCACATCATGGCTCATTCCATGTTGTTTTATACAAAAAGGAACAAAACAATCCATTACTTTCTATTTTTGTTAGGGTCCTTACATTTTATTTTAGGCATTTGAAATGTAAATATTATCCACTGATTAAAACTTTGAAAATGAATGATCTATGATCTACCAAAATCTTTAAATATGTCAACGCATAGTGCATGCACAGTATAAAACGATTACATACACAGATATTGAGTTTTTCTTTTGAAACAAATAAATAATTATTGGGAACTATGTGTGAAAAGCAATTCAGCTTGTGCAAGTGCTACTTATGACAGCGTTGTTTTCCAAATATTTCAATGAAGTATGAGTTTACCCATTCTCATTAAAACATGATGATGCTTGTGCAATATGAGTTGAGATACAAGCAGTCAGGAATCATAGACTCGTCAAATATTCTTATTTCTTGTTTTATCGCAATAGTGTTTCAATATTACTTTTCTCAGAAGCATGGGATGCTTGCGAATGCAAATGATTATTGAACATGTTTTTAAAGTATTTCAATGAGGCGTACCCGAACCGAAAGTGGTTTTCTCATTAAAAGATAATGAGATAATCTATTATATGCAGTAGAGCTACTGCCTGACTGTGGTTGATATAAAACAAGTTACCTCATAAAAGTAAAATCAATAGATTCCATTAAAGTTCATTTGCATTTGTTCTCAGAAACAAAATATGATTCCAGCTATTGTTACTCATGCTCCCCATATGCTAAAAATGTGCCAGGTGGGTGAAGATGCTTTCACAATTTTTAATAGAATTGTTTAATGAAGAAAATTTATTATTTTGACCAAGAAAATGAGGAAAAACAAAGAGATAAATAATTTGTGGTATGAACAATGAATGGATTATGCAAGAATTTTAGAATAGAGGTAAACCAATAAAAAGCATGGAGTTGGAGTGAATGATCTAACAGGAGAGATGAGAATAACAAGAAATATTGAAAAACTTTTTATCAAAATAAGAAGAATATATCAATGTACTTCTTGGAATACAGAGGATTCCCTTCTCCTTGTAATTATCAAAGGTTCCCTTTCGAAAAAAGAAATCCTTCAACTACATGTGAATAAATAATTCTGCAAATTCTACTCAATATATTGTGCAAAGAAACGTCAGGTAGCTGTTTTCTCTTACTTCTTCATATATTATTGAAAATATTTATTTCTTTAAGAAAAGGCATCACAACTTGAATTTCTCAATTGAAAACAAAGCTCCCCCATTGCTAGCAGTAAATTCAATAACTGATAACACTTTCTGAGATAGACCATATGAGATTTTGCTGGAGAATCAAGGCATCCATCACCTCCCAAAGAAATATGCACACATAACACATATTTATCTGTTTGCAATTTAGCTTTGTAAAATTGACTTTTGTCTATCTCTACTTGGTGGTGAATAATTTCATGGACATGTAGCTCTTTGTAAATATTTTGACAAAATTCTGAGAAATACTTATAGTAGTAAATTATGTAATTGATGATACTTTTAATTTCTCAGAAATGGTACATTATATGACATTTAGCTGGATAATTGAGCCATCCATCACTTCCCCAAGTAATATACACAGATCATGCATCTTAATCTGTTTGCAATTCAGCTTTGAAAAATTGACTTGTGCCCAAACACTACTCGGTGGCGAATAATTTCATGTAGCTCTCTGTAAATATTTTGACAAAATTCTGAGAAATACTTTTATTGGACTATGGGTGATATCCTTGATGAGTTCTGGGGAAAGGCAATCAGTAAAGAGAAGTTTTCAGGGCTCAACATTGTTTTTGAAGAATCATTCTTATGTCACATTTTAAATGATGGAATACAGATTATAGAGTATACACACAATGACTGAACCCTGTTTCACAAAAGTTATTATTGATAAAACTTTCCAGGGCAGTGTTGCACAAATTGACTATTATGGTATCATTGCCATTCAATGGTGACTACCATGGTAATGATGATCAACAGCCAATTAAAATCAAGAATTACATGCAAGTTACCATTAGATGGGAAAGTTACCATAATGATGGTAATGGTAACTTTCATGCAACAAAGCCTAATAGCAGATGGCAAATCTATACGCTAATAAAATGGCACAGTTTCAATCAGAGTAAAAAGTATTCTTTGTCGGCAAAAAAGGGAAGAAACCCTATACTTGTTTTCTGTCACATTCAAATTAGCCAAGCGAAATATTGACTTGTTTGTGGCTTGAGGGAGTAGCTGCCTTGAAAATCATAGCACCCCAAAACAGCACTGTTACCACTAAAACCATACCAAGCATTACTAAAAGCTGCCGATATTAAGAATTTTAGTCAACATACATGTACAATCTCAGGTTGGGTTATTCATTAACTGTTCCAAGTCAGAAACTCACTTCAACCGCAAATCAAATTTTAAGCAACGGCAATCAAAAGCTGAGGGGTACATCAAGAGAGAAAGTTAGATAGATTATTTTAAAGAGTGGCTCTTCCTCCATCTGAAATGAAACGATGAGATTGCAAATAATTACTACCTCAGTTTAAAGGTATTATTTAACTTTGTGAGCAGTTGATTTAAAAAATTCTCAAACCAAGATGAAACATGTGTACAAGTGCATGTATTAGAACTAATAAACCCTGAAAACAACCATTATTGAGAATGAAAAGCCCAAACTACAAGGCAAACCTCGATTTTGTAAATAGGCATCTTATAGACACCTAAATAGTACACATAAGTGTATGGGATGAAATTAAGATGGTGTTTCCGGTCACTTTATATTTCAATTTTTGAAGCACTAAATAATCATTTTCGAACGCAATTTTTTCTGGGCTTCATTTTTGGAACATATCACAGACACAGGTGACAAGTGTAACCTTCTAACTCAGATTTTTTAAAAGTCAAACCAATGTTAACCAATCACTTTAAGCTACTTCCAGCCACTGATGCATTCAAGGAATTAATCCCACCAGTTACTTCACTAACCATTCATCCCAATGCTCCTGCATTAAGCGCAGCAAAATTGAGGAAAAATTTCTTGCTGAAGGTAATTCACACCAATGCTGGGATTTGAATCCATGAACTTCTGTTCAGACACAAGAGTAACAGTCACTGAACCATGAAATTTCAATGACTATCAATCTTGTAAACTCTCTAAGAGCCACCCCAAGCCTCACCATCAGCAGCAACTGCCCTACAAGGCCCAATTAAAAAGATCAAACATTGACATAATGAGAGGGAGACCTTTAAAAGATTTACCGCAAAAATAGAAAGGGACCGACACAGAAGCAAAATGGAAAGTGAAAAGCTTTTACAATCAGACACATTTACAACATTTAAAGACTTTTTAGATCTTCAGATCCTATTAAGGAAGTCATTAGTTAAACCATGTTAACCACCACATTTCAAAAGACTATTAAGCTCTAAAATCACATGTACTCCACGTAATTAAAGTTCAAATCTTTACAGAGAACTGGCCTAATTTTTGTTTTTGTTTTATACTCTATTAGTTTTGTTACTGTAGTTGTTCTTGAACATGAAAATGTGAAAAAGTTTGAAAATAGAAAAGATTTTTTTTCCAATTGATTGAATTAGGGTTTTAACCTCTATATTGGAAAGAACAGTCTCCCGCACTGTGAAACACTGTGAAATCACCTTCACACTGTTAAATTTGAGCATTACAACAGTGTGAATCACATATTCACATAGTCCACCATGTGAACACACTATGATCAGTCACACTGTCGAGGTGTCCACAGTGTGAAAATATATTCACACTGTTGAATTCAAGCGTTTTCACAGTGTGAATAATATTGCCACATAGTCCACAATGTGAACACACTGTGATCACACTGTGTGACACTGGCCCGTATTCTGATAGCAGGTTTAACTTAAACTCAAAGTTGTGGTTTAAAGTATGGATAGCCAATTGTTACATAAATCACTAGCAGTAGAGATATCATATTTCAGCTCATTTGGCCCTAAAACCATTCATAATTGTCTAGGAAGTACAAGTAGATTATTGTCTTCACCATCAATGAATCAGGAAAGAGCAGAGTAGACATAAGAAACATTCAACTTCATACAAAATGTTGATACTTTAGGCTTTCCATACTTAAACCACAACTCTAAACCCTAGTTTAAGTTAAATTTGCTATCAGAATACGGGCCACTGTGTTCTTTTCATCAGGGAGCTGATAAATGCTCCTTTCAAGGCATTCATATCTAACAAAGATAGAGAAAGAGAGAGAGAGAGAAAGAGAGAAAAAAAGAAAGAAATAATGGAAATGAAAATTAGAAAATTTCAAAATGAATGGTTGAGCTGGGGATGGACCCAAGGCAGGCTGGGATTACATTGGGTTGCCGAACTCCCTGAGTACAAAGAGAAACTATTGGCCTCTAATGAAAAGAAGTTGGATTAAGGTATATGAAATAGAGTACTACATGTAGTACTTCTCTTTTTCTCAACTCTGACCAACATTGGTAAATGAAATGGAACTGATTAAAGAGGGACATTCTCCTCTGCAATATTTTTCTGAAGTACAAACCCATTAATTATTTCATTTTATTTTATTGCACTGCATTTTATTATCTAAATTTAATTTTTATGTACATATTTTCATTTTGCTACATTGCAACACTTTTGCATTTCACTATCCCTAGCAATACCATAATATAATCAACCTTTTTGGACATCCGACCCCCATTTTTCAAAAGTTTTACGTCACTTCATAAACTGACCAATACATTTCACTTAAAAGCAATACCATAATATAATCAACCTTTTTGTATATCTGATCCCCATTTTCCCCAAGTTTTACATCACTTCATAAACTGACCAATACATGGTCATTTATGAGCATTACAGACTGTCAAAAGAACCAGAAATCAGAGACAGAAAATTTTACGAAGGTCCTACATATATGGGGTCGGACGTACATATTTTATGGAACTCCTCTTTATTATTGGAAAGCATTTTATGATTCTTTTTATTATATTGTACTTAAAATGTATTTCATTTGTATTTCCCCAATAGTAAAAGGAGTAAAATATTCTATTTCACATCTCTCATTGTTATTTTGAAGTCATAATGCACTTCAAATTGTATTTTCTATGCAAGAAAGCAATGGAAGTTAAACCCGCAGATGCACTAAAATACCATTGCCTACGTTCAACGCAAACACGTCCCGATACACTTTTATAGTCTATGTCACAACGCGATTCAATTCATTGCCACGAGGTATCGGGTAGGCCTGCCTGACTAAACGTGCACTGCTACTTTAAATAAAAAAGCATGCTTGAATCACTGCTAGAGATATAAGCATGTTATTCAAGCATTTTGCTCCTTGCTTTCAATAATCCTTTCCTCATTTACATGGATGAATGTAAAAAACAATCCATAATTTGACAGTCTTCACAGCATCCATACTTCAACTAACAGAATTTTACACTCATTGAATGAGCAAGAGAGATACTCTATTCAACTAGGCAATTCTAATCCATGAAGATGAAAAAAAAAATAAAAATCAAAGTCATGTGCATAATAGGAGCATGATATTTTGTTCAGTTGACCAATACAGTATGTACTCTACTCTATATGAACTAAAGGGTTATCATTACTATTATTCAAAGGAGAAATATATTTGGCCATTCCTCAATGCTTCACTCTAATATTATCTTCATCTTTCACAATATTCCCATTCTGTTTCTCTTTCTATTTTCTTTGTTTAATTTCATCTTCCTATCTAAAGAAAGCTCTGAAAGAATGAAAGATACATCTTTTTATGATAAAGCATTTTGATTGTCCACAAGTGACTTGCTATGATGATTTTATTTTCTCACAAAGTAAAATATCACCTCTCCTTAAAAAGAATTTGACTTAACTGACATAAATAGATTTTCGCAACATGCTTGATTCCAGAATGAAATGTAATGTATTGCTTTTGGCAAATTGCAAGATTTGATCATTCCTGCCATTTCCTACACTAACATTTATATTTTGTCTGCTTTCACAAACATTCCTTTTGCCTGGCTATCAAGAAGTGTAGCCCCTGAAGATGGACTGACATATTGCCAGGTGACACTTTGATTAAAACTTTCTCAGTTCAGTTGCCACAAATCTTCCAAAAATCAATGCGCTTCTGAGAAAATGTGGCTAGACTCGCCAGAGGATACTAATGAGAATTGGTCATATCACAAATGCCTTTTATCATTCTTTATACAGCCTTTTTCTCTCCTTCTCAGCCTGTTTTTCATTTCACATTCTTCCGACAGGCCCTACATAACATGAAATATTATCATTACCCTTCTCCAATCTAAATACTGAGTAAAAGAAAGGCAGAAGGTCCAATTTTTAAAGTCTCTGGTATGACTCGGCCGGGGATTGATCCCACACACTCTTGTTCATGAGGTGGGCGCTCTACCACTGAGCCATCAATTGACATCAATTCTCACACCATATCAACATGGATAGGTTTAATGAACTTGTACCTGTATTACTTGGTTATTCAAAAGTTGCTGTTTATATTCTTGTTCAGTGTTTACATCAATGACACAAAGAACGCCAGCAATTTGAAACAAAATCAATTCAATTTAATTGAAGTATTAATTAAAACAAACATGCTTACTGTATGCATGTATTGATCTTAATGGTTGACCCAATTTTGAACCTATTAACTGGCCGAGTCAATGAACATAGAGCTGGATCACATTCATCATACGCCTGTAAGCTTTTACTCAGTAAACATATAGCCTACTATGTGAGTCTGTTCTTGATGACAATTTACATTTTGTAAACATTACGTGATGATTTGTATTTGGCTTGAGCATTTCACTGAATTTTTGGGTCACATAACCCAACACTTTGTAAATTTTGGGGATGTTTTTTAGAAATGTACGCAAAACGTGATAGCGCGCCGTGACGTGATTATGTACGTGAACATTGCAAGCAAGATTATAGAGTGTACACACTGACAGACCCTATTTGGCTATTTCACAGAAGTTATCATGGATAAAGCTCTTCAAAAACATATAGATTGCACAATTTCAATATCTAAATTTATCAGAATACAAAAAATGTTTTCAGCAATATCAGAAAAACTGTCAAACTTCTGTGGATGAGTGAAACTTAATATTTGTTGACAAAAAAAGAAATGTTTTTTTTTTACTTATTCTAACAGCATTACTTGCCAAAGAATAACACAGGGAAATAGAACCACAACTAGCAATCCTCTCTTGTAATGTCTGATATATAAAAAAAAGATATCATCTAAACGATGTAAAATGTTCAATACATGTGTCAACAGGAGCATGAAGAGCTAAACATTTTGAAGGGCCCAGACTTGGTGTATAGAGCAGAATTTTGACCATTTGAATACAAAAAGCTCATTTTGTGATAGATATTGACATAATTTATCTAACCCTCCTTTCCTTTCCTTTTTTTTAATGTTTTTTTCTTGGTGGTATTTTTCATGGGGGGAGGGGTTGGTAGGTCCATGGCTCCCATTTCCCAATCTGTGTGCCAGCTTGTACCGGTATCAAATACTTATGGTGAAGACAGAATTCCTTGGGAATCACTAAATAACTTTGGTTCAATAACAGAGAAACTGCAGAGAAACTTGCCTTTTGATGACTCATACATTTTGCACAAAAAAAAATAATGGACTGTTCTATGAAGAACACAGACTTTTGATGTCTCATACATACTGTAAAAAAAAAATCATGGACTGTTCCATGTGGAGCACATGGTTTTATAGAGGATAGTTGCTGTTAATGAAGCTCTTCTACACGAGATGGAGTTTTACTCCAGATGATGCCATTCTGCCAAGGATGAGGCGGTTGCAAGGCCTTTGCATGATCTCATTAAGATGCAGGCCATGCTACTGCCATTGGCCAAGAAATATGTAGGAGCTGGGATCATGAAACAGAGCGAGATAGTATTACCCGACACTCTATGCTTGATTGCCGCCGGGACATGACATGTTTGAAGAATGGATTCCCTGCCAAAGGAGCCTGGGATTTGTAGATGGTGGTCTCAGGTGGTGATGATGGAGGGGGGAGGGGAGAGGAGAGGACGGGGAGGGGAGAGGAGGGGGGGGGAAAGAAGGGGGAAGAGGGAAGGGAGAGAAGGGGGTAGAGGGAAGGGAGAGAAGGGGAAGAGGAAAGGGAAGATAGGGAGAGGGTTTGCGGAGTGGATAGTGAAAAGGGAAGGGAATGAGAAGGAAGGGGGATGAAGAGAGAGAGGGGGAGAGTAAGAGGGAAAGAGGCAGGGGAAGGGAGAGGAAAGCAGAAGGGGGAGGGGGAGGGAAGAGAAAAAGAGGGAATTAAATGGCAAGGGAGGCAAAGGAGGAGGGGAGCAAAAGGGAAAGGAGGAAGGATATATTAGAGAGAGAGGGAGAGAAGGGAAGGGGGAAGCAGGAGAGTGAGAGGGAGAGGAGGGATGGAGACAGAAGTGGAGAGGGAGCGGAAAGGGAGGCAAGGGACAACAGAGGGCTAAGGTAGGAAAGAGGAATAGCAATGGGCACTGGGAGGGAGGGGATAGAAAGCAGAAGGGAGAGGGGGATGGAAGGGAACAGGAAGGGAGGGAAAAGAATGCAGGGTAGGGGAGGGGAGAGTATAGGGGGAAAGGTATGGGGAGGAGGAACAAAATGAGGCATGAATTAGAAGGGAAGCAGGGTTGACAAGGAAATAAATGATGAAAAGGAGAGGGCAAGGAACAGACGGTGAACTGACAGATCTTTTGTCAGGAGAAATTTGTCAAGAATAGCAAGAATGATTCAAAAGAATAAATATTCTCAAACATTGGGAGCAGAAAAATGGGGAGTGGTTTGGGAATACTACTAAATGAACAATGAGAGTGCTAAAGTATTCAAATGCTAGTATTCACATTGAACTATGAACAGAATTACTTGATTTGTTAATGAGGTTAAACATTAGAAAAAAAATGAAAAGCATGATCCCTAGTACGTTGTCAATGCTGCAAGATTAATTGGAAATCAAAACCACCTTCTTTTGTGTGGTCCACTTACTGAATTTATTGCCATTTAACTATTGAAAGGATGATTTCATAAAGACTGATACCAAATGGGTGATTACATCAAAGTTTTATGTGTGTTACAGTATTAAAGATCCGAAAGGGGTAAATGGAAATACTGGTGTAGGGTTTCCAAAAATATACAAGGTAGGTTACCTCGTGCACAATTTAAATGGTTAATGGCATTTGTCTACATCTCGGTGTGTCTTAAATGATATTTCATGGTTTCTTATTTGAAGTATTAATTCTTTATAGTAGTATGTGATACTGCTGCGCTGGAGGCCATTGAACCAAGGATTTGTGGCTAGAAGGGAATATAGGCGGTTGCGGAGTGACGTCACATCCGCTTAACAACAACACCACTAACCTAAGTGTGATATAAACAGAAACACAATGAAATAATGTTAGAAACAGCACTGAAAATTTCATAAACTTCCAGATAATGAAATGAGTAAACTCAATTATCACGACATTCAGCACAAAGTATGAATGCGATGTTTGTGTATTATGCATTGCAGGAGTGGATCTGGGGGAGGGGGCTAAAAATGCGTTCGCCCCCCTTAGGAAAAATTTTACTTTTGTGTCTGACTTTTACTTTTTCTTTCTTTTTACTTTTCCCCTTAACCCCTCCCCCCCCCCCCCCCGGATGTGCATGGAGTGTTGGATCATCCATGGTGCTATCATCGTGCCAGCTCAGGCCTAGAATATTACAAGCTCCGATTCAGAGACCTATCATGTGCCCAGTAATGTCAAATTTGATCAGAAAGTGGATAATGAATTATATAATCTATTTTGAATTTGCAATCTCTCTTTTTGCTGTCTTCCTTACTCGAGGATCATTTAACCTCCATGCACGTATTCTGAGGGGGGCCCTAGGGGGCCGTGCCCCCCTGGTAGGCATGGGGGGGGCACCAAAAAGAGAGGAAAAGAAAAGGGGTAGAAAAAGGGAAGAAAGAGACAAGGATAAAAAGAGGGAAGGGGCGCCAAATTAATTTTTGACATAGGGGTGCCAAATTAATGTTCGACATATGGGGGTGCCAGGTTGGTGTTCGAAATAGGGGCGCCAAATTAATGTTCAAATTAGAGGGGTGCCAAATTGATGTTTGACCTACAGGCGCTGAATTGATGTTCGACATAGAGGTGCGAATTTGATGTTTGTCCCGAGGTGCCAAATTCATGTTCAACCTAGGGAGTGGGGCACCAAATTCATGACCTTTGGGGCGCCAATTTAATGATTTCCTGAGACTGCAAATTTATGTTTATCCTAGGGAGGGTGCGCTAAATTCATTTTCGACCTTTGGGACGCCAATTTGATGTTTGACTGGGGGGTGCCAAACTATGTTTGCTCGCATCAATTGCTTAGTAAGATGCCCATCCTGTTCATGATTACCAAAAGTGCTTAGAAAGTCCAAATTTTAGGTCAGAATATAGAAAATGTTCAGCTCGCACTTCGCGCTCACATACCCATCCTGTTCGTGGTTACAAAAACTGCTTAAAATGTCCAGTTTTGAGTCAGAAATCCAAAAATTTTCAGCTGGGGCTTCGCACTCACATAAAATGTTGAGATAGATCTATTCCCATCCTGTTATTGATTAAAGTGCTTATAGATCCTCGGAATATCAAAATTTTTCAGCCCACGCTTTGCGCTCGCATCAATTGCTTAGTTAGATGATCATCCTATTCTTGATTACCAAAAGTGCTTAGAATGTCCAAATTTTAGGTCAGAATATCAAATTTCTCAGCTCAGGCTTCGCAGTTGCGTGATTGTTTAGATAGACATCCATCGTTTCATGGTTATAAAACGTGCATAGAATGTCAAGTTTTGGGTCAGAATATCGAAAATTTTAAGCTGGCGCTTTGCACTTGCATAAAATTATTTGTTAGATACCAACTAGTGCTTACAAAGTCCAAATTTGAGGTCAGAATATCAAAATGTTTAAACTCGCGTTTTGCGCTTGCATCACTTTTTTCCATCATGTCCATAGTTGCAAAAAGTGCTTGGAATGTCTGATCTGGAAACATATAGATGAAAATATCAACCCCCCCCCCATTGGGAAAAGTTGGATTTGCCTCTGGTAAGGAAATTACAGCTCCCGCAGACATAATTTTGGTAGGACCTACCACTCTGATGAGAAGTTAAACTATATTGAAACTCAATGTGCTTAAAATTCTCTGCTTTCTGGTCTCATTTTATTACAACATTCATGGATATGTTTTTTCATGAACACATTAAAAAAGTGGTCTTTAATTTTCTTTTTCACGTGATTATGAAACAAGATAATTCAACATGCATTTTCAGGCCCCTATAATTACTTTTTCGGGGGGGGGGGAGGCGCCACTTTCCAAAAAGTTCAAAGGGGCGCCAAAATTTGTGTAAAAATTTTTCACCCCGGGGTGAAAAATCCTTAATATGCACCCGGCCTCGTTAACTTTCTCCCTCCCCCCATCTCTCTTCTCTCTCTCTTTGTCCTCAGGTCTTTCTCCTGTTCTCTTTCTCACTCTTTATTTAAAAATTTGTCTATTTTCAGTTTTCTTCTAGAGACGCGGGATGTGGTAAACTCCCGATCGCGGTCTGTAAGTGTTGGCCCGCTTTGCATGCATTAATCAGCCCCCCCCCCCGTTAAAGTCCATATGCGCCTGCATTGTAGGCATGCCAGAGCTCTGCTATATTATACAAATAATGAATTTTAATCTTTCATCGAATGTAAATATTCTTTCCATTGCACAAATATTTACATTCATTATTTGTTTTATATAACTCATATAAGTTACAAAGTTTTTAAAATGTAAAAAAGGAATAAAAAAGATTAGGTTGGCCTATTTCCATCAACTCCTTTTCTCTGATAATTGCTAGTCGGTGGATTACACCATGTATCGACAGCTCATCGGCCCTTTGCTTTCATTGTTTTGTGACGCGCATTGCTTCATGGATCTGAATCGAGTGCGCACAGTCAGTTTAATCTGCACTAACTTCATGCGCGTAAACACACACACACAACACACATACACACACAGGTAAGTAGACATACACATGATTATAATGAGGGAGCGCTAGCGCGCTTACCGTGCAATGGAAAAATAAAAAATGCACGGTCACCGTGCAATGGAAAATTACAAAATGCACGCAGTAAAGAATGGACCAAATATTGAACACCTTTCAACCAATCAGATGGCAACAATCTCCGTTTGAGTTATATATGGGTTGCTAATACATTGTTTTCTTCGGCCATTCAGTTGCTAGGGCTCGAGATTGAAAATGCCTCAGTGTTCGCCCCAGCCTATAGCTAAAGAGAGGCATGTGCGGAAGTTTTACTCTCTCTCCCTCTCTGCGGTCTTTGAGGTATTTTAAAAATCATATTTCCTGACTTTTCCCTGACTTGAAAAAAGTAGAATAATTTTCCCTGATGGGCTGGGAACCCTGACTTTCTAAAATTGGGGTGGGGTGAGGGCTTCTTGAAGCAGGATGCATCATAGGATGGGGTGTATCTTGTTCTCTCTCTTTCTCTCTCCCTCTCTTCAGTTTCAAACAAACTGAAATCTTTCCAGTTCAAAACATGCTTAATGCAGACTGCCTGAAACAACAACATTGCACCTGGCTCTTGCACTGGCCATCTTGATTGATACTTTGAGAAGTTGTTGTTTCTAAGTTAGGTAACACCTGATTCAAACTGTCAGATTTTTGGTGGTGATGACATCAAATACAAGCTTTTGACCCTTTTCACCCATTTTTGCCCCATTTTGACACATCAAGAAGGCCTGTATGTCTATCCTAGAAACAGACATGTTGGTCCCATCTTATCTTCTCTGGTAAGTTTTGAGAATCGGGAATACAAATGTTATGCCAGAATCCCAGGAAGGAAGATAAGATACGACATTTCAAGGAAGAGCAAGTAAAGGTAAACATCCCATATATTTTTACAACCCCCAATGATAATGATTAATACACAAGCTTATGTAGCCATTAATATCAGAAGTCTCTATAACAAAATATTATACTTCATGAGGATAATTTCAATTTGAAATTCAAATTAACATAAACAATTTTGCTTTCCCAATAAAACAAATAGGAATGTTTTTGCTGAGACAATGACGCTACATGTATATGACACTTATTCCTTATTACCGAAGACTTCGGATCCAAGGCAAATATTTCTCCATTCGAAATGTTTTGTACCACTATACATGTAGAACTTGGTAATACTTCAAAAAGCAATTTCCTTGACCTATTGCTCAGGGATAATATAGACCAATTTGGCTCTGACTTGATTTTTATGGCAATTTCTAACTGGAGGGCTTCAAATATACCTCACAAAAGAAAATGTACACAAGATAGAAAGGCACCTGGCTCATAGCATAACCCATTCAAAGTGTTTTTATTCTTGTTTGGAAGCCTCCAGTTATAATGGCCGCCATAAATTGCAGTGATCTGAAGTCCGATTCATCTACACCTGATTGAAATGGGGTGCCAATTTCGGTACATCACAAGAATTTAGCGATCACAAGTCGGATATTACTCTCTCACCGAACAGGTAATAAGACAATCTGAAACTAGCTACAATCCATGTATTAAACAGGGCAGCAATTTACTGAAACCTGCATGCAAAGACGACTTTCTGACCATACTGAGCAACAATCTTAAACAAACTAGGGACAACTGAATGCAAGTTTTCTTTCAGTCATATTCCAATCAATATGTCTAGAAAACAGTTATTTCTGACTGGTACAAAACATGAATAGATAATCAGATGCACTCAATGTGGACACTTTAATATTTTGATTTCAAAATGAATATCATTTTATGCAAAACCAACTCATTATAAAGCAGTTTGTAAGTCACTCCAGTGTTTGTGCATGACTTGTGACCCTTTCTTGTAAATACTATGGAACCTATATTCTGATTGGTGCCAAATTAGCTCCTATGATATGATCACCAGTCATGTGCAAAGTCATGTACATAACTTCGTGCTATGTTTTTTTTTTTCAAGATTATTCAGGTACGTTCAGTGAGCTATAATTTTCAAGAGAGACAAATTATACCTTTTTTGGTAAGTTTGTACATCAATTATTTGGAAAACTTGCACAACTATACAGCATATCTACATGTATGACAGTGGGTGATTCCTAGTAGATTCAAATGTACTGTACATGTAATGTTCTACTTATGTATCTTGACTTTATAAGCCTGATTACGGTTAAAAACTGCGCATGGGCAGTAAAAGTTTGTTTGAAATAAACCATGAAGGTTCTTTTCAAATTCACTAACATAGGCATTTGTGATTTGATGATTATTCATGTATTCCTTTGTGAAATATTCTTTTCCTCACATCCAAGATGATGAATAAAAAAGTCTTCATAATCACTGGTATTTGACAGTAGCCAAAACAATGGTCAAATGTGCCAAAAGCAGACAATAAAACAAAACAGATTTCCAAACTTTACCCCTCATGTACTATTCTAGTAGCCTGGTCTAGACAATGCATTCTGTTCTTAGAATTTGAATGCTTTGCCGCGAAAGTTTGTGCAACATCTTCATTTGAAAATGTTAGTGCTCATCCTCATGAAAAACTGCAAAGGTCATTTGAAAAAAGTTGATCGTGAGAAAAAGGCTTGGTCCCAATGCACCTACGGATGCAGAGAGGATGTAAACGGAAAAGAATCTTGCCATCTGTTGGAAAATGTATCCGTACTCTTTGCATACATGTTTCATACGCTCTATATCCATCGGGCATCCGTCCTCTTTGATTTCATTGTTTGCCTATTTTGTCCACTGTCTGGAGTGGATGAAACCAGATGGAGCCACCCCGAAATTTTACTTGTCCGCTGTATCCATTATGAATACGCTTTGTTCCATCGACCAGTGAGACCAGGCCTTAACTGTGAACTGGCTTATTTACTGATAAGAAAAGAGAACAGCATAAAGCACACTCTTCCGATTACACTGATCAACTTGGTCCAATTTCATTCAATTCTCAGGAAGAAAAACCTGTGCAGAACAGAAGCTTGGATATATATTTCCCATGCTTGAGTTACCAAATCAATTCATGCAGGGATGTGAAGAGAATCAATAACATTTTGGCTATGTTCATATACACCACATCTTTTCTATTTCCTTGAGAGTAAGTTCCATACACTGTAACAAGATGTTGCATTACTTCAAATTCATTTAGTTTGACTTCTATTATCTTCATTTAAAAATGGATTAAGAATTTTGTTATCAGTGTGTACCCTTTAACGTCAGTTTGAATTAATGTGTTATTCTTTCTTGAAGCAGGTGTTTATATGGAAAGAAGAGGAAGGAGAATAGAAGAAAATGGGAGAGGAGAAATGAGAAAAGAAGGAATAGAAGGAAAAGAAGAAGAAAAGGAGAAGAAAGGGACTCAAGGGAGGGAAGAGAAGAATAGAAAGAAGAAGTAGGAGGGTAAGGAGGAGGAGAAGAAGAAGAAGAAGAAGTAGAAAAAAGTAAGAACAATAAGAATAAAAATAAAAATTAAAAGACTGCCTTTCAAAATGAACTACAAACTATCCACGACTTAGGTATAATTCAATGGCAGTGGTAACAAAATTGAGAATTCAGAAATAAATCAAACTATGTTATAAATAATTCTTGATTCATCAGATATGTTTAATATGTATTTAATGTCAATGAAAAGCATGTATATAAGAACAGTAGTGCATTATTGGATATGGAATAGATCTATTTATTAATATATCAATATATTTTGGTAAGCAAATCTTAACCTGAATTTTTTACTTCATCGTATTACAAAAATAACAACTTCATATCTTCTAAAGATCAGGCTACAAAAAATGGAGAACGTATGGGCAAATACAATAAAGGAGGGGGTAACACATTTTTAGGATGGGGGGCTGCATATGTGCACATATTCATAGCAATTTAGTGATTAGCAGATGGGGGGTCCATCATCAGTTACATCCTAATATTGCTTTCGTTACCCATCTTTATTTTCATTGAATTTATTTCATAGTTAAAAAGGTAAACATAATGGGTAGTACTATGATAGCCATGGTTTGTTAAACCAGGGTTGACTTTCACAACACTCTTATGAAGTGCCGGTCGTCAACTAATTCATCAATTAAAATTTATTCTCATCCAGCTGCAAAAATTAATAGAGCTGTGAAAAGGGAAAATTTTGAAAATACAAAAAATACAGTGGTCATGACTTTTAATGAATACATACATATTAACTTCCATTAAAATACTAGTTTAGACTATGGTTAAACCTAGGTTTATTCATAAGAATACCGCCTATTGGCGCTACTGCATTTATTGAAAAAAATACAAAACAACTTCATATCTAATGAAGATTAAGCCTAAACAGACAAGAAAGATGCCCTTGATTGTATGGAAAGATAACATGGGGTGGAATTTGAACCTAGGACCTAATAATTCACAGTCTATTAACTTATTTCATCATAATGGAGACACATTATTTCCACATTTCTGAAAAAAATGAAACAAATATGATTTCATGAAAAACATAAGAAAAAAGAAAGTGGGGATGTGACACAATCAGCCCACCTAATGAATATTTTTGATGACGTGCATAACTGTTTTCACAAAATATTATTGATAAATTTTAAAAATTGTTATTTCTTATCAGATTTTGATGAAATTTTCAACACTTTGCTCTGTGAAATTTACTCTGTTTATGAAGATATAAATAAACCCCTCAAAAAAAGTTTGGAAATCTGTGTTTGGCTATTAATTTCTCCCAACTCCCAATTTTACACAATGCATATTTTACATCATTGAAAAGATCATTTAATTTTCTTTAAAATGATACCATGCTTGTTAAGATCATGCCATCAGGAAAAGAGTAGGATTCAAAAGTAGTGGATGAGGTCTGAACTGAAAAGCTGCAAAACGAGCAGAAATAGTCATGAAGGGTCAATACAGAACATGATTCTTTTGTCTGTGTCAATACAGATGAAAATCCATTCAAATCAAGCCCCTGCTTCTGTAGTGATGGTTCTGTGAGATAACATGGTTTGAGTCGTGGTTTGCAATTACCCATTCATGTTTGTTTGTTATGTGTTTGCTTGTGTAGAGGTGTGTTTGATTCCATGTTAATGTTGATGTTAAGGTGCATGAGAATAATTCAAAGAAACCGCTGAGAAATTCACTCATCACCACTGAAAAAAGAACAGTCAATATTGTGTCATTTTGCAACTTTTGAATTTTGACCTAGCCCCACATTTCAAGGCACTGCACCTCCATGTGAACAATAATCATATCATGTAGGGTATAATTTTAAAGAAAATTAAATGATCTGTTTATTGATATTAATTACACATTGACATTTACTAAAACCAATGTGGAATTATCGATTAAAGTCAGATTTCCAAACTTTTTTTGAGTTTATATTCAGCCCGGACCATCCCTTTAACAATATTGTCCTCCCTTGGAAAACAAGACCAAAAAAAACCTGATTTCACCTGCTGTTGCTGCGGTCTCTCATAACAGTATTAACCCTCTAGCATACGGAATCATTCATGAGATTGAATCGGATCAATACAGCTACATTATCCCCAATCTCCCCTTTCCTTCTACATGTACATAATAATCACTTTCTCCCCCACCCTTATGAACACTGTAACAGGAACACAATGTCTCCAATCTCCCCAGTCCCCGGTCTTAATCACCCCCCCACCCCTTATTGAGAACACCCGAACAGAAAATCAAGCACTTATTGCAAACTATATATCAGATAGGAGCAGTGTGGAGCGTTGTGGCCTAGTGGATTAGTCTCTGGACTTTGAAACAGAGGGTCGTGGGTTCAAATCCCAGCCATGGCATAATTTCCTTCAGCAAGAAATTTATCCACATTGTGCCGCACTCCACCCAGGTGAAGTGAATGGGTACCTAGTAGGAAGAAATTCCTTGAATGCTCGAGTACCCAATCACGGTATCCATGCTAAAGCAGGAATTGAAGTGGCTACCTTGGGACTTTGGTAAATACATCGTTATTATTATCATTATGATAAGTGTTTTCCATTACTCTTATGCTGTGTTGACTGATGGTATAACTTCACAAGTGTGCAATCACATTATGAGAATGAAAAACTTGTTGCAAATGTCTGCCATGTTGTATGAATACCAACTGTTCTTCAAAATTGAACTGGACTAACGTCACCCAAATGCACCTACAGGGACCAAGACAACTACATGTACAGTATCTATTATTTTGTTTGAGAGCAATGAGTATTGCAGTGTCACCCTCTGCAACCTTTCAAATAGAAGTCAGCAAATGTTCTACCCAGCTACCTCCTCTCCTCATTTGCATTGATACATGGAAATATAGGCCAATGACTAAATCGATCATAACGATCCACCAAATAGAATTGTTCTGAGGCAAGAATACATGCCTTTATAGCACAGGGGAAAGTGGGAAATTCCCGAACACCTCAATATCTGCAAGGAGATATAATAGCCGAAACGCAGAATGATGTCTGACTTTTCCCATGCACGGATCTGTTGGCTTGTATCTCCTGGGCTCCGTAACACAAAGATTAGCGATCAATCGCTATTAAAATGAACTGACCAATCAATATCAACGTTACACGCGCATTTGGTTTAAAATACTGACCAGGAACCAATCAGTGCGGTTCTTTCACATTAGCAATCCATCGCAAACCTTTGTGTTACAGAGCCCTGATGAAAGAATAATAAAAATAAGAAGGCAAATGACACATCTTCACTTTCTTTGTTTCCTTATTTGAAATGTCTTAATGTTAAGATATCGTTGATAATATTATCTGCACTGTTTCACCCTTTTATGTCTGTTTATTGGTCTTATATAAAAAATCATACCTTTTACATCTGAAAAAAAATGTATACAAACAACAGAGAGGGGGAAAATAGGAAGAATTCACGAAAGGCGTTCAAGATAATCCCGGGACCAGGAGTGCAGGGCTAATCACGAACGACCTGTGTTTTGTTACAATAACTTCTAAAAGGAAAGCTTGATGCTGATTAAAGACATTGTTACAGTCAATACATTTGACTTGAATTGATTTAATTTGATTTATTTATTTACCAACAATATTCACATGATTACAGGTTATGAAACAAATTGCATAACATGATGTGTTTTATTAAATCATGTACTGGTCTTGGAATAAGGCTCCCTTGGAATCTTGCTATCGCTCTGATTTAAAAAAGGTGTTCGAAGTTTCCCCTACATGATTCATACATGTAAATAAAAGCAGCTGGAACATAACTGTGCTCTTGACAAAACATCCTTGAAAACCTAGGGTGAAGAAAAAGGTTGCTTGACTACAGCCCTGGGGGCTGTTTCATAAAGCTGTCCGTATAAAGTTAAGAGTGTCTTTAAGAACGACTCACTGGTGATCCTCATGCAGTGGTAATAATAATAGTAATAGCGGCATATTTACCCAGGGTAGCCACTTCAGTTCTAAAAACTGTTCTCCCAGCGGGCCCTCAACCAATATTGATGATTATTTAGCACATAAGAAAAGGATCACCAGTCGTTCTTAAAGTCGCTCTAAACTTACGAACAGCTTTATGAAACACCCACCTGTATTCTCAAAATTTGATTCCCACCGTAAGACACACTGTTATCCTTCAATCAAGGTAATTAAGTAGCGGTAGCCCACAAGGGATGCAGCAACTGATAGGCTCTTATGAGATTATCTCAACCAATACAATCTTCTAAACAAATTACTTCACACCCATAACTAGATCATCCCCAATTGATTCCTAGAAGGTTGAATGTGTGTGTGTTATAGGCCAATGGGCTTGAGGGAGCTCAGGACAAATGCTTGCAATTTGGACAGGCACACAGAGATTGATAATGAACAATGCAAACATACATATACATAACATCTGTAAAGAGCTTAGAGACATTGTTGTGATGTATCAAGTTCTAACTACAAGCAGAATATGAAGGCATTAATATGACCTATTTCATGAAATATAGTAAAATATTCAATTTATGGAAGACTGACTTTTCTAAAGACAACAAAAACTGTTTTAATGAAAATATTATCGACACATTCCAATTGAGGTTACAGGAAATTAGGTCATACTTTGATTGTAAAAGGAAATTATTTATCCTCCCACACGGCACTTCACATTGCCAAGTCATTTGTGAAGCTATGCACAACGTTACTCTCACTAATAGAACACTAAAAACTATATTAAAAAGTGCTATTCTACATGTAACAAGAATTAAAATTAGACTAAAGTACTGTTTTCGAAGTCACGCAATCAAATACTTAACAAATGTACAAAATCATTTCGGAGTATTCAGATTAGGTCAACATATGACAATAAACCAATATGTCACATTTCAATAGAGTTTACAGGAAAGATATTACTTTGATTGCAAAATAAATTACTGAGTGATTATCCAATACAGCACTCCATATCGTAAGTCCTTTGTAAATCAGCACTACTCTAATCAGTAGGTGAACGACTCCACAAGAAAATTAACATCAAAAGGAGTAAAATTAAAGCTGAGGTGTCTGATATTTTTTCCCAAATCATAGAAAAAATATATATGTATTTATTTTTTCAAAATCATAGAACTTAACACTTTTAAACACAGAAAACTTTGTCCTGGTGTAAAAATGAAGAGAAACATGTAGAAAAATAATAATACAATAAAACTAAGGAAATTCTTTTGTTATGCAAAAGACATGAGAGAATTCTGTCCAACAATATAAATTTAAATAATGCAAAATGCTGATAATGTGTAATTCTTAAACAATGAGTTAATGAAACCTTTAATGCAGTTTATTAGACTATGTATTTTTTTTCGAATAGAATTTGGGATGATTTTTCAAATTGATGAAGGAGTGCATTCTTGATAATGTAGACGATAATACCTTACTAAAGAATCCATTAAAAAGGAAAAAATTAAATACTTTTGACAGTATCCTCCATAACAGCTATTTTCAGAATCGTCTGACTGGAATATGCTTATGCATTTGTGCTCACATTATTTATCTATTCTATTATGAGAAATATTTTATATTAAGTAA
The DNA here is from genome assembly GCF_018143015.1 of Lytechinus variegatus. NCBI lineage: Eukaryota > Metazoa > Echinodermata > Echinoidea > Temnopleuroida > Toxopneustidae > Lytechinus > Lytechinus variegatus. The sequence goes on from NC_054749.1 coordinate 9,488,576, forward strand.
AAATGTACTTAAAAACTTACTACCCCCTCAAAAATGTTGGTGAAAATATTTTCCTGACCCCCCCCCCCCCCTCCCTTGCTCGTGAAAGCTGGATCACTATCAATCATCTTGCTCCAAGATGACAGTCTTTGCATACTGTGTTTAAGAACTATCACTACGCCATAACAAGTATACGTAAATAAAATAAATATAAAAATAATGATGGGGGGGCAAAATATAATGGAGATTTTGTGTTATCAAGCAATTCTTTGCAGTTCACTTTTATCCATTTTAATCCATTATTTTTTACTTTGAATTAACAAGCACTTAGTAGGAAATCTCTATTTGTTACAAATTACAATTCTGGAGAGCATATATGAAATATATATATGATAAGACTAAAAAATATACAAATTTCTACCATTCTACATGGAGTATAAGAAAATGGAAATTATTTGTCATGTATTTTAGAACTTGAGATGCTTCTCTTCAAGGTGGCCATATAACCAATTTCCTGACTTGATTTGTGAGGGGGAGGGGTGGGGGTTAAAAGTCTACTTCTAACAAGCTCTAACAAATAACAGACAAGTGGAATGCCTCTGGCCGTCTCACCTGCATCACGTGGTTCAATATAGCAGCAGTGCTGACTTTGAATACTACTCTAACTCGCACAAGATGTTCAGTGATACATGGTTACTCTTATGTCCACTTTTTATGAACTAGACCAATAAACTTACAGAGATATGATGGTTATTCAACGAAAAACCCCAACATGGCCAAAGTTCATTGACCTTACATGACCTTTGACCTTGATCATGTGACCTGAAACTCGAACAGGATGTTCAGTGATACTTGATTACTCTTATGTACAAGTTTCATGAATCAGATCCATAAACTTTCAAAGTTATGATGGTAATTCAACAGATACACCCAATTCGGCCAAAGTTCATTGACCTTTGACCTTGGTCATGTGACCTGAAACGCGCACAGGATGTTCAGTGATACTTGATTACTAAAATGTCCAAGTTTAATGAACTAGACCAATAAACTTTCAAAGTTATGATGGTAATTCAACAGATACCCCCGATTCGGCCAAAGTTCATTGACCCTAAATGACCTTTGACCTTAATCATGAGACCTGAAACTTGCACAAAATTTTCAGTGAAGCTTGATTACTATTATGTCCAAGTTTCATGAATCAGATCCATAAACTTTCAAAGTTATAATGGGAATTCAACAGATATCCCCAATTCGGCCAAAGTTCATTGACCCTAAATGACCTTTGACGTCAAACTCATGCAGGATGTTCAGTGATACTTGATTAACCTTATGTCCAAGTTTCATGAACTAGGTCCATATATTTTCTAAGTTATGATGACATTTCAAAAACTTAACCTCAGGTTAAGATTTCGATGTTGATTCCTCCAACATGGTCTAAGTTCATTGACCCTAAATTACCTTTGACCTTGGTCATGTGACATGAAACTCTAATAGGATGTTCAGTAATACTTGATTAACCTTATGGCCAAGTTTTATTAACTAGGTCCATATACTTTCTAAGTTATGATGTCATTTCAAAAACTTAACCTCAGGTTAAGATTTGATGTTGACGCCGCCGCCGCCGCCACCGCCGCCGTCGGAAAAGCGGCGCCTATAGTCTCACTTTGCTTCGCAGGTGAGACAAAAATCGACTGAAATAGCTAAACGCTAGAGAGAAAAAAATTATCAAGATTACTGATGACATACAGTATATATCATGAATTCAAGGTAAGGAGAAATGATATATATCTGGTACATTTTAATTTCCAGTACTTGATCGATAAAAAGGACAAAAAGGCTGATTATATTTTGTCTGGCATATGACTTAGAGAGTGGAACTTGTAAAATCTCAGAAATTTTCAAGAGTCTCACAGAAATTAAATCATTAAATTGTGATTGGATACATGATGTCAACCTAGATGGAAATAATGTAATCAACAATAGGCCTATCCTAGTATTGTATGTATACTATTAAAAATATTTCTGACCAATATATCATGGGTTAGAGACAAAGTCCATTCTTGTTTCGAAGTTAAGGTTTCCTTTCTGATTTCCAGGAAATTAAAGTGACAAGGGAAATCTTTAAAGATGCTTAAGGTGGAATTCACAGATGGAATTACAAGAATGACTTATCTAAATTTTCATTACGTCACACTGGTCCCACAATATGGAATAGTCTGAATCTTGAACAATTTGATATTACCTTTCATTATATTTTTAAAAAGCAATATAAAAATAAACTGATCCAAAGTTACTAAGATCCTCATAGTACCATAATTTCCAGTTTTGTTTTATGTCTCGTTGTTGATGTTTTTTTATGTTTCTGTTTTTCTTGCCGCATTCGTATATTACAATTATTTTAAGAATTTATTTATTTTGGGTGTGTGCGTTTTAACAAGCCTTCTGGCTTTTTAGTACACTCCTGTTTCCCATTCATTTATCTTTCGTCTTATTTTTTATTGTTTCAATGATTTGGCAATAATACTTTATCACTTTCGTCTGTATTCATGTTTCAATGATATGTTTTGATTTTTATTGTCTCTTTGTTTGTACATGATCATGCCTTGTATTTTTAATGAATTGGAAATAAATGTTGAATTGAATTGAACTGATTTCCTGTAAAAAGCTGATGTCTACAAACATCTTGATTTCTAGATACTCCATGTTCTTGCTAACCTTAAGACAGCAACAGGATCGCACTTCTTGTAACTAAATCTGGCATTTGGGTAATTGAGACTAGTATTAAGATGAGTACTGCTGATTGATCAAATTTTATGTGAGGTACTAAATACTGCAATCATCTTCATGTAACCTTGGGCAATTCAATTCTTAAAAAAAAAATAATGAAAATCCATATAGTTTATTGTTAGAAATAGACATGAAATGAAATACTCTGAAAATTTGCTTTGTCCAATTGATCGTGAGCCCGGCAGCTGCTGTGCAGTGCCAGATAGACGAGACTATATCCCTTTTACTCATTTAACGCCAAACAGGGTAGCAGCAACTCCTTTTAATCTTTTAACATATTTGGTCTGATGCGGCCTAGTGAGGGCTTGAACGCTCTACTCCCGGTTGTGAGACAGACGCTTAACCAACTGAGCCAAGACACCATAAACATGTAACATTTTCTGTTATCTTTTACATTGTCTTTTACATTGATATTATTACCTATATGATGTATACATATGTGAAATATTTTTCTTGTAAAAGACAATGTAAAAGATAACTTTTACATTGTCCAAAATATATAATTGAAAGATCAATGCTCCTTGTAGATTTGAATGAATCACAGCCTGGACAAATAATGGAGTATTTAAAAAAAGATGATCCAGGGATACAGAAAGCAGTTTTACGATTTGTTTCAAGAATGAAACGTTTTAACAAAGCCCACAAGTGTCTTCGCCTTGTTGTTGTTGTTAAAAAAAAAGAAATTATTTTAATGTTTAACCCATCTGTAAGCACAGGTATACTAGCGCCCCCTCGTCTATGCATGGGTGACCTAGGCATTTACATCCGAAAAATCAGCACAATGTACCGTGCTGACCGGTATGATTGCATCTTGAAAGGGCAGGGCAAGCGCAACTAGTTGGAACTGAGCTGAAGATAGCGGTTTGTTTTTGGAGAAGATTTGTTTATATGCCATTTTGACTATAGTTACGGCAAACTTTTGTACATTCCATAATTATCTCTTTTCATATTAGAAGGATGCACAAGAAAAATATTTCACATATGTATACATCATATTGGTAATAATATCGTGTGAGAAGTGAGATTTTTTATTAATAGAGTAAATGGCGACAATAGTCAAATATGACTAATCGCCACTCAAACCAATATAAGAAGAAGAAGAAGTTAAACATTAAGAGATAGATGCAATATCATGGCCAAAGCAATAGGCAACATATTTTGTTTTTAAAAGAGAAGCTAAAAAATATATCATAGAGAGGAACAGGAGAAAAAGTGGGATTGAGATTAATAAATAAAGAGAGATGGAGGAAGGGGAGAAAAAGTGGGATTGAGATTAATAAATAAAGAGAGATGGAGGAAGGGGAGAAAAAGTGGGATTGAGATTAAAAAATAAAGAGAGATGGAGGAAGGGGAGAAAAAGGGGGATTGAGATTAAAAAATAAAGAGAGATGGAGGAAGGGGAGAAAAAGTGGGATTGAGATTAAAAAATAAAGAGAGATGGAGGAAGGGGAGAAAAAGGGGGATTGAGATTAAAAAATAAAGAGAGATGGAGGAAGGGGAGAAAAAGTGGGATTGAGATTAATAAATAAAGAGAGATGGAGGAAGGGGAGAAAAAGTGGGATTGAGATTAATAAATAAAGAGAGATGGAGGAAGGGGAGAAAAAGTGGGATTGAGATTAATAAATAAAGAGAGATGGAGGAAGGGGAGAAAAAGTGGGATTGAGATTAATAAATAAAGAGAGATGGAGGAAGGGGAGAAAAAGTGGGATTGAGATTAATAAATAGAGATGGAGGAAGGGGAGAAAAAGTGGGATTGAGATTAATACATAAAGAGAGATGGAGGAAGGGGAGAAAAAGTGGGATTGAGATGAATAAATAAAGAGAGATGGAGGAAGGGGAGAAAAAGTGGGATTGAGATTAATAAATAAAGAGAGATGGAGGAAGGGGAGAAAGAGTAAGAGAGAAAGACACACACACAAGGAGAAGAGAAAAGATTAGGTATTGAGAGAGCAAAAAAGTGAAAGCAAAATTCTTGGGAGGGAGGGGTAAAGGGGAGAGAGAGAGAGGGAGAGAGATGCACAGAGACAAGAAAAAAATCAAGGAAAAAAAGAGTGAGAAACCAAATATAATTAAAAGCAAAATTCTTGGGTTCAATCAAAAGAAAAAAAACACAGAAGATAAACTTCATAACACTGATGGACCATTACACCAACTGAGAGAGAGAGAAATCTGTAAAAAGTGACTCAATTTCCATCACCAGGTTTCTAAATTGAGCGACATTATGAAAGGCTAGTCTGGAAATTGATTTTGCTATATATGTTCTTGGAGTCTCTGCAAAATGAGGAGGGGGAGGATTTGTGTTCATATCTTCGTTAGATTTTACTTTTACTTCTCTTCAAGAAAGAGTTTAAAATTACTATAGATGGAGTATTCCTATGATACACACACAAATTATTTCAAGCAAGAGCAGAAAATGGAGATAAATGCATAAATGAAGGTATGACTAAAAGCAATCAAAGAATAAAAAGAGCTGTGGATTTTGTGTGATGCCACACGCGAATAGCTCTCCATGCCATATCATATGAATTCACATTTTTAATGCTTCATGATACATTGAATAGGCAAGTAAAAAGATTATTGTAAATTTTACTGAGAATGGAGTAATTCATGGAAAATGGGGCTCTTCTTTGCATGCAACATCAAAATTAACCCATTTAAAATCCATCACTCTGTTATTCATTGATTCATTCCAAAGCTCATTCAAAATTTGTCCCTCATTTTTTCCCCTACTTTTCTCAAAACCAGCATTCTTTCAATTTGAAGTTAATCTTTTTGCAAAAACTTGCTTAAAGATAAATATTGGTTGATTTTGATGTCTGTGCCATGTAAAATAAAGGTTTTGAAATGATAGATATTATCCATGATTGTATGCTGCATTTGGGTAAATTGTACAATGTATTTCCAAACATCATTACACTTTAAAGTTTAACAAACATTGATTGATCGTGGAGCATTGTGGCCCAGTGGATTAGTCTTCAGACTTTGAAACAGAGGGTCGTGGGTTTGAATCCCAGCCATGACGTAATTTCTTTCAGCAAGAAATTTATCCACATTGTGCCACACTCGACCCGGGTGAGGTGAATGGGTATTTGGTAGGATTTATTCCTTGTACGCTTAAGTGCCTGTTAATATTGCGGCTCAGCTACAGCCGGGGTAATAATATGATACCAAGTATCAAAGCGTAGTTGAGTATATGCATATAAAAACTGCGATATATAAATGGACATATTATTATTATTATTATAGCACCGACCACCATGCCGGTGTGTAACCGGTGTGTTGACTCAGTTGGTAGAGCGTCTGTCTCACAACCGGGAGGGTGGGGGTTCAAACCCCGGCACCTTCAGACCTAAGAACTTAAAGGTCAAGTCCACCCCAGAAAAATGTTGATTTGAATAAATAGAGACAAATCAAACTAGCAAAACGCTTAAGATTTCGTCAAAATTGGATGTAAACTACGAAAGTTATGACATTTTAAAGTTTTGCTTATTTTTCACAAAACAGTGATATGCACAACTCAAATGAGACAATCGATGATGTCCCCCCTCACTATTTCTTTTGTTTTTTGTTTGAATTATATTATTTCATTTTTTACAGATTTGACAATAAGGACCAACTTGTCTAAATCATATAGTATTAAACAATACACATTCCACATGTTCAGGGAGGAATTAATCGTTGTCTCACTTGACAATGAGGAGAAAATAGAATATTCCCCATTTCATATAAAATACAAAAGATATAGTGAGTGGATGATGTCATCACTCTCCTCATTTGCATATCCACCAGGATATGCATATAACTATTTTGTGAAATTAAGCAAAACTTTAAAATGTCATAACTTTCTTATTTTACATCCGATTTTGATGAAATTTTCAGTTTTATGCTTGTTGGATTTTTTTTGTTATCCAAGTCTATTTTTTGTTGGGATGGTTTTGTCCTTTAAAAGATGGGAGTTGCTGCTACCCTGTTTGGCGTTCAATGATTAAAGGGATAGAGCCTCGTCAATCTAGCGCTGCACAGCAGCTGCCGGGCCCACGATCAATTGGGCAAAGCAAATTTTCAGAGTATTTCATTTCATGTCTATTCCTAACAATAAAAATAAAAATATGGATTTTCATGTACCTCAACATTATTGCAAAGAACATCCCTTTCAAACTGCGAAATCCATTCAGATACCCTATGCTATGCTACATTAATGCGGTGGATTTTGACAAATGCACTTTATAGAGTAGTAAAGGAGATTATACATGTACACATACATATAGTTATATACACATGTGTAGAAAAAGTGTTTGATGGCCAGATGACATAATCACAACATCCCCAGTTTAATGAAGACCTTTCTCACAAAATGTTTTTAAAAATGGATTTACACTTATGATCTGTTTTATAAATATATCTTATGAAATATAATGACATCATAACCTGAATCAGCCTTTGACAAAGACACTCCCTGAAATATATTTTTCCTTCAAGTACCCACAATGACTTTACTTATGTTGGTTCTACTATTCATGTGCTGAAATGCAATCTCAGCAGTATAATGAGCATTTGGGAAATCATCAGATTTTGATGAAAAGGAATGATTAAGTTGTGCATTATACATGGCATAAAACAAAGCATGAAGAGAAAATTCAGATAGAGAGAGAGAGAGAGAGGAGATAGCTATAGGAAGACTGAATACAAGGGATAGATCAAATAAAAAGAGAAATAGATAGTTGCAAGCATGTTAGACAAAGAGATAGGAGAAAGAGGGGAGGAAAAAGGGAGGGGGTCTGGTTGTGGGGGAAGGAAGAAAGAACTATAAAACTGAAAGAGAAATAATGCATGAATTCAGGGCTTAAAACATAGAAAGCGATCCCAATATGAATATTTATATTTTTCAAAATCCTCTAAAGCTTTTTTTCTAGCAATTGCAAATAAAAACAAGCTGCTAGGATTATGAATCTGGGATTATGGATCTAGATTTTGGGAGCAATAACAAGTATAATTCAGCGTGGGTAACTATCTAGGGTCCATAACACAAAGCTTAGCAATAATTGTAAAACATTTTGTTCTGATTAATTGCATTGAATACAATGTACAATTATTGATTGCAAAAGTCAAGAGTACACTAACTGCTTACCTTTGTGTTACATAACTGATCAAATTAATGATATCTACAATTTTTTAGTATTGAGCAAAAAAAATCAAGAAAAGCCAGGTTCATGCCTGTAATTTGAAGCCGCCGTAAGATCATTATAACCCTTACCCATGTGAGGCCTGCAGTTGTGGGTCTAAGCTTAAATGCCAGCCTTACGTCACCTCGTCATGTGACAAATGTCACCTGACTTTACATGTAACAATCGTGCATTGGTTATGCATGATTCGCAGCTCTTATATTCACTAGCATGTCACATCGGCCTCCAAGCTGGCCTGAGTCGACTTGGGGATGTTACACATACCAATTGCAAGACTGAGGCCGAACTTTTGCTGGCTTCAAACAACAACGAGAGATGGACTCATTCTGGGCCCGCACCAGTTCGGGCGATTTAAAAAAAGGGGTGTTACACATACGCCAAGCTGCATCCGGTGCCAGTCTACTTTCAAGGCATGTGTAACAGAGGCCTTAGAAATCAAATCACAGCATCTAAAACGTGAAGTCAAATGGCCTCTTCATTATTGAGAAAGCTCACAAATCTGGAAGGAAAACTGCACTGATATATCTCTTAATGGAAAAATATCACTGCCATTGCACTAATGAAAATCAACAAACAGCCCCCCCCCAAAAAAAAAACATTCTGTTTGATTTTAGAAAGACCCTTTAGGGTAATAGCCCTGTATAAGGTGATGATATATTACAGTATACATTAAATAGATTGGATTAAAAAGAATACTACCAATGACAATGCAACCATGACAATAATGGAAAATGAAATGGGAAAGAGCAACAAAAAAACATCATTCTGTTTGATGTTGAAAGAAAGGACTTTCATCCTTTTGGGTAATAGCCCTGTGCACTGTAGGAGGTGATATATCGCACATTAACTAAGAGATTGAGAAAATACAACTACCAATGTCAATGCACCAGCAGCAATCATGACAAATGAAAAGGAAAAAAGCCCCACAAAACCATTCTTTTTGATGTTGGAAGGACTTTTGGGGTAATGACCCTAGAGGAGGTGATACACATTAATAAAAAGAGATTCAAGAAAAGTATGAATGAGAACACTCTCCACACATGTTCAGGATAATTCACTGAGCAGATAACTTTGGTTTCTAATTTAATCAAAAGTGAGAAAAATGCAAGACGGCATTTCAGCTCATTATCGTAATGAATTATTATTGATTTAATAGAACATGCAGGCAGCTACAGCTATCATTCACAGCCCCATTAACTACATGCCTTTTCAGGGAACTGGGCTTGTTTTGTTGGAGGAAATTGCTTCGTAGGCATTGATTAATGAATTTCCAAAGGCTTCTTTAGTTGGAAAAATTGAAAATATATATGAATGTGAAGATGATTGAGTAAAAATGCCATTTTACTGATACAGCTGAAAGTGTTTTCCTACAAGAAAAGAAAGAGTCGTTCGATAAGGAGTTTGATGCTTTTGCTAATTAAATAAAGCAAAATTCTTTGCTTGAAATCAAATTTTGATTGAAGGAAATGTCCAACAACATTTTAGCCAGGGCCATTAAACATTTCAGCAAGTCTCATTGGTGCCTTTAGAATTTAAAAGTCAACTAAATAATGACAATCTATCAAATCCCACACTGAATATGATTAAGGGACATGAAAGTAAGCGACACCTAACAAAAAAGAAGAAAAGAAACAATGCAGGATGAATGATAAAACTTGTATATATACATGTATACAGTTTGAAGCCCAACATAAAAACACATTCCATGAAAGTTGCTTCAAATCATTCTTTAAAGGTCAAGTCCACCTTAGAAAAATGTTGATTTGAATCAATAGAGAAAAATCAGACAAGCACAGTGCTGAAAATTTCATCAAAATCGGATGTAAAATAAGAAAGTTATGACATGTCAAAGTTTCCCTTATTTTCAACAAAATAGTTAATATGAACGAGCCAGTTACATCCAAATGAGAGAGTCGATGATGTCACTCACTCACTATTTCTTTTGTTTTTTATTGTTTGAATTATACAATATTTCAATTTTTATGAATTTGACGATTAGGACCTCCTTGCCTGAAGCACAAAGTGTTAAAATAATGGAATTCCATGTGTTCAGGGAGGAATGAAACTTCATTTCACATGACAATGGAGAGAAAATAAAAATGTTTCATATTTCATATAATAAATTACAAAAGAAATAGTGAGTGAGTGATGTCATCAACCCTCTCATTTGGATGTAACTGGCTATAAATCTTTAAATCTTTTAAACATATCAAAGACTGACCCTTGCTGAGAAAGTTCAGTTCAATTCATTTCCAATTAAAAATCACAATATAACAAGTGAACTAATATATATTTTGTAATGATTCAGAAAACCTTCTCCGAAGATTGTTCTTCACACAAAACAGCAATTAGAAAATACAGCTAGAAGGAAACATTTTGTCTTCAACAATATCAAAAAATTCAATGAAATGCCAGTTTCTTTCATAAAGTTGATCACAGTCCATGACAAAAAAAATACACAGAAAATGCAATTTAACGATACCAGTCTGTCCAATTTAAATCTGAGGGTTGCCCCGTTCTAGGAAAATCAATCTACGTCACAGTAATACTATGAGCCTATTGATTAGTATCAGGTATGACGCATGCATAGGGTCACGGTAAGATGGCTATACAATATTTGGTATTAATAATTCAGACAGAAAGGAAGGTAATTTACAAGGAAATTTACGAGCAGTGAATGCATGTAATCATTGGCTACCTGGAAGAAAAAAATATTGATTTCAATAAACGTTTCACATAAGGGTGAGATGGAAACAAAAACATTTCAACAATCTAAGTTCCAAGGGTTTAAAATAAATCCTGATCTGCTGTGAAAAGTGACCAGCCAAATTAGATTTAAACCTTGTGGATTTAAATGTAATACTGAGAGATTTGGAGTTAAATCTTTTGAGATTAAAGATTTAATAATATTCGACTGGTCACTAATCACAGCCGATCTGGATTTATTTCAAATCCTTGAAATTTAGAATGCATACAAACTTTTCACAAAATAAACAACACTTATCATCTATACCAGTTAATCCTTGTTTAGTCCTAATGGTATAAAATCTATGACTCAAGCAGATAAAATGCAATAATAAAGTCTTATATTATTTCCCTTGCATAGGGGTGATCAAGGATTTCATTTTTTTTAAATGACACAGAAGTATAAACAGATTCTCACTCCAAAAAGAATGGAATGGCCTGCCCCTCCAAAAGATCTTTACTATCAAGCAAATAAAAAGGGTTCTAATGGTCAAGCACAAAGTAGAAAAAATGCAAGTACAATGATTTTTAACCTTTTGGGGTGGAACAATACCTGACAGGGCAAAAAAATACATTTTGCAATATTTTCTGGGACTTATTTTCTCAACCTACGGGTTGAATCTGCAAAATTCTAAGCTTCAACATGGCAGTAAATGGGAATATTCCAGGGTTCAGTGTTTCGGGGGCTGAAATTGCCCAAAGCCCCCATGTATTTTTTTTCCTTGCCTGACCCTGGTTACTGGATTCAATCAGCCCCAAAACACTGCGTGTATATTCTGTAGTGTTTTCGATTAGGACCATCAAGTCAGATCATGTATCAAATGGGGAGCACTGTAACGAGGCAAACTGATATTCATACTGTATCGTATCTTGTTTTCATAAGTTCCCCCACATCTGCACAGTCCCCTTGTCTGTGCACATGCGTATCTGCGCGATTCTCGTCAAAGGAGATACACCATGACCATAAACATTACACATGCAATACATAGAATGATAAAGATATCAAACTCAAAATGGTGGAAAAATAATAAATTTTAGGCATTTCATGTGACAGCCTCAAAATGCAGCCTTCCTCATCAAAATCCCTGAATCGTGTGTAAAGTGAATGGGTGCGCAGACATGGGGAACCATTTTAGTTTTGCCCAACGGAGGTGAAGTCGAGACTTAGGGATCCAATGCTGTCCGTCCGTTGTCTGTCCGTCACAAACCTTGACACATACATGTACATATAAATCCGCAACCGTAAGTCACTTTTCAACCAAACTTGGATGGTAGATGGAATTTGGGGACCTGCATGTTATATGGCAGTCGGAGGTCACATAGTAAGGTCAAAGGTCATTTTCAGGTCAATGTTAAAGTTAAGATGCAAGACTCTCTCATGACACCTAACTCCGTAATCGTCACTTTTCAACCAAACTTGGTTGGTAGATGTACTACATGGATGTTATTGTGTTGAGAGGTCATATGGTATGGTCAAAGTTCATTTTGAGGTCAACGTTAAAGTTTCATACTTAGTTATCATTACTGCTATTTGTCTTTTTTTTGCTATAAGGGCTATGTACACGGAAGGCCACCAAGTGGGTAATATTTACAACCCTGTAGGAATATCAGAAATAAATGAATAAAAAATATAAATATAATAGATAAATAAATAAATAAGATTTTTAACTTCATTTAGTACCCATATGTTTACATTTTAATAGGAATGTCTAACATCTACATGTACATCATTTACAAGTTGCCCAACCTATTTAACAGTTTGAAAGAAAGCAACTACACAGCAAAAACTGTGGTGTCAACTGGTGTACATACAGGACCACACTCATTTTACTTCAGTTTTAAATTCACAGTTTTAATGGAACACCTGAAGGTGTTAATACAAACCATTAGTGGCTACGCCCTTTGTGTTCAATCTCTTTTGGGTGTAATTTAACACCTCAGGGTGTGGTGCTCAAGGGACACCAACTGGTGTTAATTCTACTACCCTTCCTAGTTTTTTTACAGTGTATTATCAGGTTGGTGTCTCATAAACCTGTTCGTAAGTTACAAGTGACTTTAAATATGATTTTATGGATGACTGGTGATCCTTTCTTGAGGGTTAATTATGTGCACTAAATTAAGGATTTAGCTCCTAAGAAAGGATCAACAGTCGTGTGTAATGTCACTCGTAACTTATGAAACACCTACCAGGCATCTAACTGATCTAAGGTTTAAAGGTCAAGTCCACCCCAGAAAAATGTTGATTTGAATAAAAAGAGAAAAATCAAACTAGCAAAATGCTGAAAATTTTCATCAAAATCGGAGGTAAAAGAAGAAAGTTATGATATCTTAAAATTTTGCTTATTTTTGCAAAACAGTGTATGCACGACTAAAATGAGACAGTCGATGATGTCCCTCACTCACTATTTCTTTTGTATCTTATTGTTTGAATTATAAAATATCTAATTTTTTATAGATTTGATAATAAGGACCAAGTTGACTGAATCATATAGTATTAAACAATGTTCATTCCACATGTTCAGGTAGGAACTAATCATTGTGTCACTTGACAATGAGGAGAAAAATAGAATAATCCCTATTTCATATAATAAAACTGCTGAAGAAATAGTGAGTGGATGACGTCATCAGTCTCCTCATTTGCATACCCACCAGGATGTGTATATAACTGGGCAATTCCACGGTTATGAAGTGACATTCAGAAGAAAGTTTTTAGCATTCAAACAAAGATATCACACATATTGAAGTAGTTATTTGCAAAGAAATGGTACCTGACAGTAGTTGATGAAACCTACTTTTTAAAATAATATTTATTTTGATCCAATGAATTAAAGAGATATGAATAATCATAAACATAGTTACGGAGTGACGTAGAATGTACATGTATATTTGAGGAGAAAACATATTGCTCAAACTCTGTGAACTTTAAATTGCTATCACAGTGTTGAGTTATTGATTGGATTCTATGTTGTTCTAGCTTAAATATGCTGCATTACATTAAAAAAATGGTGTATTATTTCATTAATTATGACATAAAACGTAAACCCACACCCGGTGATGGTTATGGAGTGACATCTGAAATATTCACACACAGGCAACGTAAAATGGAATTATATTTATAATTTTCTTTTGGTATGATGTAAAACAATGACCTTCAGATTATCCAAAAGAAAATTTTACAAAACAAGCAATATTTTTCTGTTAAATTGAAATTAAGTAAAAACAATATATGTAGTCCCATGTATAGAATTTTTTATATGGTTTGGATTATCCTATAAGGAGATTCGTAAGAAAAAAAATTGTGGCTAATTATGTTCCCCTTTTGTATTTATGAAATCCCATGTGAGTTTTGATAGAAATTTTTTATCCAGATTTAAAATAGAGCCAATATGAACTTTCAGAATATGTCCACTTTTGCTTGGAATTGCCCAAGTGTTTTTGTGAAATTAAGCGAAAATTTAAAATATCATAACTTTCTTATTTTATAGCCAATTTTGATGAAATTTTAAGTGTTATGCTTGTTGGATTTTTTCTTTGTATTCACATAAACTTTTTGTTGAGGTGAACTGGTCCTTTAAGGAATGATGGAGAGTTTGGTGTTAACTTTAAACCTACTTCCATGGTAGAGTGGTGATAAAAGCATGATAAAAAGTAATTAAAAATGCCTGGAAAGCATTTTAGATCTATTCAACATCCTAGCATTCAGTGAACATATGCAATTATAAAACATAATGGCAAACCATAAACACATTATGTAATAATTAAAAGTGCGACGCATTGTCAATGAAGGCAATTAAACATAATGACATAATTATGTTATGAAATAATTACAGTACAACACATTGCCAGTAAAGGATCAATTATTTCTTCATAAGGCTGCCAATATTCCATTTCCCAACGACGACTGAATTCTCATTATCTACACGAGACGGCCTTGAAAAGCCATCTTCCATCTACCGCACTCATACCTGTCGCGACTGGCATGTTCTCTCTTCTGAGAAACATACATTCGTCTGGGGAAAATGAGAAATACAGCTGGGTTATTCATGAAAGGCAGATGTTCAGATACTGTGAATGTTCCATTCTTTTCAGTGAAATTCACAGTCGTAAATTTGGCATACAGGTTGTGAGGATCCATGCACATATTATATAAAATATTTTTTTTAATGTATTGTACCAATTTTTTTAGTAACTTCAACCTGAATGTAAAGAATTAGGGTAATTGGAAATTGAAGTCAGTTACGAGTGTTGTTACTTTTGTTCTTTTATCTTGTCCAAACATTTAGCAAATAATTTTTTTACCCCTAACAGAGAGAGGCGTGACTGTATGCATATCTATCTGTCTCTCTCTCTCTCTCTCTTTCCCACCGCCCGCCCTTCCTTCCCTGAATAACCTTTCACCCCCCCACTCTCTCTCTCTCTGTATCCCCCTTTAATCCCCCTTTATTTCATCCCCCCCCCCTCATTCTTCTCTATTTCTCTATCTCTTTGTTTGGTCCCTTCGAGAGGACCATAAGCCATCGGTCCTCTGGTTGCTTGCTTACAAGCATTTATGCTTTCTTAGCACCATTTACCAATTACCACCATTTGTGCCTCACTCCTCTCCATCCCTTCTTCCCTCTATCCTCCCACTCTCTATCTTCTATATCTTCCTCCCTTCATCCTCCCATCTTGCTCCTCTCCCCATCCCCCTCTCTCTCTTTCTATCTTGTTTTATACCTCTCCTTCCCTATATCCCTCCTTCCCGTCACCACCCCCCTCTCCCCTTTCCCTCCCTCTCCTTCGCTCCTCCTCCCCTCCTGTCCCCCTCTCTCTCCCTCTCACACACTCTCAATTTCCCCCTCAAACACCATTAACATGACTATATTGCATGTTGCTATTCTCAGTGTAGGCCTACTTCCCTTCCACACATTTCTACCCTCCAGACACCGTCAACTCATTCAAAACTAATTCTATATTGGAGATAACGATTTCTCCCTAACATTTGCCACACCCCACTACATCCTTTGTCATGTGCGAACATTGTTCATGTACCTTTCTACTTTTATGGAGGTGTTGGCAAGTGATAAAAAAAACTAGTTCACTGATTGCAAGACAGCTGTAAAACCTTGCTATAATATCCTTTCATTGATCAAGTTCTTTGTTGATGCTCTGATCTTCCATAATTGTGGACAGGACTAGATCAAAAGGGGGGGCGGGGGTTCACAAAGAATTAATGCACACACCGCATCTAACGCAATCCCCATTGATCCTACATCCTATGAGAATGACCTAACCAACGCGATCTAAAAAAACGCAACTGGGAAGTTAGAAGAGCGGTTTACAGTGGAACTTAAATCTTTCTGAAATATGACACACTCATTCCTGACCCGGGGCCTGTTTCAGAAAACTTGTTATAATAACACTTTTCTTAAAAGCTACTGAAATCTCTTCACTCTGATCGGTTGATATAGAAATTGTCCACTTGATATTATAACAAGTCTTCAGGAACCTGACATCATCCCATCTTCGAATGAGACAATATTTTAAAGTTTGTTTTGGGGAGCTACCCCCGGGGGGGGGGGGGCACTCAGTATATAATGCATAGTGGGTATGTGCCACGGAGGGGACACCCATTTATACACTCAAATTTCTGTTCCACGGCATAACATTTTCTTCTTATCATGAAAAGCTCCAAAGCTTCGCATATTTTCTGTTACGCCATTTGGGCCGTATTGCCTAATGAGCTGCAATTTTGGTGAAAAAGTGGCAGCAAAGAGCTGTCCGACTATCGTCTCTGCGCTAGCGCACCTGGCACCGATGCTGCCGGGCTAGCTGCATACACGTATGCCCGTATACATACACACTCACAAACAGGCGACCTGTTCCAAGGAGCCCCGTTTTCACAAACATTTGTAGGTCTGAAGCCCGTTCCGAGGACCCTCCTTTTTACAATAAGCCTGCTCCAAGGCCCCCGATTTTTTGTCTCACCTGCGGCACATACCTACTACTTTTTGGTTGAGTACCCCCCCCCCACCCCTGGAGCTATTAAATATTTTGCATCCTCCAGCCAAAATCTACAACATTGTAATGAATGGGAATTTTCCAGGGCTCTTTTGAACATTTCGGAGGCAAAATCACCCGAGCCTCTGTGTAATTTTCACCAAGCTTTGAATGCTTTATCACCTCTCACCTCTTCTTCTCTACTTATCTTTCCTCTCTCCCTTTCCCTCTCTCTCTCTGTCAGTAGTCTGCTGTGCAAACCCTTCACTCGAGTATGGGGTCTGAATAAGGAGCCTACTCATGCGTTGTGTACTGAAGGCCTTCTCAAGACAGCAAGTATTTTTCTAAAGTTTTTGCATGGAGACACACTTGCTGATCAAAGTTTCAATCAGGGTCTGTGCCTGCAGACTAGTCTGTCGGGATGGGGGGGGGAGATAGACTCAATTTCTTTTCTTTTTACGATGGTGTGCCTCACAAAACTCTTAAATGAACTGAAAACCCTGAAATGTAACAAAAAACAAGAGTTTCTTGGATCAAGCAACTAGGCATTTGAAATGTCCAAATTATAGGAGTGGATTGCATGGATGCTCTTTCTATAAAGTAATGTAATACCTGAAAGAGCATTAAAATGTATTACTTTAGACAACATTAATCGACTGATTCACACAGGAATCCTGGCTCATGCAACAACTGGTGCATTGGATAATCCAAAATAGGATTTATTTCTCATCCTGAAGTGGATTGGCTCACCTGTCTAGTTATCAGCACTGAACGGCCAGAAAATACATTGATTTATATTCATGAATACATGAAAGAATGGAGGTTGCTCAGGACTTCACTCCTCTTGGGGGGAAAACAGGATGATTATATAGATGCCACGATGGACAAATTACAGAAAGACGGACAGATTGATGCTGTTGATAAACAGGTAGATGGATGGAGAAAAGATGGACAGCTCAAAACATAGAGATGTACCAAAGACAAGGAATGAATGAAGGCAACAAATTTGCATAACATTACAACCAACCCCCCCCCCCATAAAAAAAATGCCATCAGAAAAAAATAAAGGCCTGTTTGTCTCCCCAAAAATGACAAGCAAGCAAAAAAGAAAAGGTCACCAATCCAAAATGAATGCACTATAGCACTTTACAGGGTGCATTTGTCCTTTCTTTGTAAAGTTTTATGGGGTGTGCTGCCCCCCCCCCCTCCCTGGAAAAAAATACCTCGAAAGATATATGGTAACTTGTTCAACACAAGAACATGTCAGCATTTTATGCAATCAAGATATGTGTAGCTTACAACAACAGCTTCATGAAACACCTCGAGGCACCTACTGTATAAAAATAGAAATCACTCAAAACATCTCTACATTTGTAGATTGGTGTTCACCACCACCCTGGGAAAACAATCAATCGATGAGCTGAAACAAACCCTTGAAAATGCTTTTTCTAGTAATAAGGAAGGGAAAAAATATGGACCCAGAAAATGCCAGAAGACCAAACAAAAGGTGTTTTCTCAAATGGTCTAGCATGAACATCGACAGTATAAAAAACGATTTGTCAGATAGAAAAAGAGAGAGAGATCACAACTAAAAAAGCTACATGAATCTTCCTTCTTCTCTCTCAAGATCTTCTCTCAACCAGCATGAGTATTTAGTGCTTCTTCCCACATCCTCATCCTTTTTTTGGAGCAGGATTGTTTCTTTTAATTTTACTTTTTGATTTTCACTCTTTTTAATTTCCTAATCATTTGATCAAACTGCATTATATTGCATTTTTTTTATTATCATTATGAATTATGTGATTTATTCTATCTTCACACTTGTATTTGTAATGTATTAATGTATCATGGTGACCCATTTTCTAAGCATTGTTTCTCCGGGGTCTCCGAGCCATCTATTTGTTTTGTTTTTCTGTTACTTTGTTCATCTTTTATCTTGTACTGTTTATCCTTTTGATAGCTGAATAAATTAATTGAATTGAAAAATTGAGTGGTCAGAGAAATAGATGGAGAGGGATTACAATTCAAAAGCTGGGGTAATAATAATAGCAGCGAACAGTTTTCAGAGCTGAAGTGGCTTCCCTAGGTAAATATACCTATATTATTATCATTATTATCATCATCATTATCATCATCATCATCATTATTATTATTATTATCATAAAGGCAAAATGTGTCTTCATTCCTCTCTCTCTACCTTGCCCCTTCTCCCCCCTCTCCCATCTCTCTCTCTCTCTCTCTGACATACAATACAAGCAGAGCCCTTATAACCCCCAGTCATCTGATGAGCATATAACATGAATGATTTCAATCTCCAGCTGAACACATAACAGAGACACTAAATCCAAATTGAAAGCTGAACATTCCATATCACTTATTGTCTGAAATGAATGCATGGTGACATGCACACATCCATCATTCCATTTTCATTATTGTTGAAATTATTTCTGAATATTGCACTTACAAGCCAGACAGGCCAGCGTGTCTTCCTTAATCAGTTGATCTCTTTTCTAATGGACAGAAGGAATGGGTATAAAAATGTAACGTTAAAAACACTGGCTAACATTAAAAAGGTCTTGTTTTTTCAAAAAGTCCTGAACTTTGAGATGTGTTGAATTGTTCATATCTTAAAGAAACACCCCTGCAGAAGACAAAAAAAATTGCGAGGATACTTTCAAGATATCTGCAATTGAAAAATCAATATGTCATACATGTAACTCTCCTGAGAAGATCAATCTTCATTATAAAACACACTCGTTCTCTCTCTCTCTCTCTTAATAAAAAGAAGAAAACTGGCAAAATCAAAACAGGTTAATTATTAACTGGACCATATATATTCAGTGAAATCATTGACTGCAAACTGACCTTTTTTATCTTCTCAAAGATTAAGTGGTTCTTCATAATCCCAAGTTAGCTCAAGTACCCCATCAGCCCTTCCCTGAAGATTAAACTTTAATGGAGCAATTATTGCCCTTGTGAAAATTAAAAGAAAGAGAGTATAATTGTCTTTGCAAAGAAATATGTGATTATGTCCCACTGGGAACTCTTGAACTGAATGAGCAAGACCACAAAGCACGCATTTTTTATTGAATTAAACAAACAACCTTCATCATGTTGTCTGAGGAATGCAATACTATAAACCCATCTCAATAATTCATCAGTGATTTTACAAATTGGCTCAAACCTAGTTTTGGGTCAAATTTTTGAAATTTCTTTTTTTTCGCATGTTCTGAAAGCTCTTGATTCACTCTATTGATTTGCCAAATTTCAGATCAAAATAAATAAGCAGCTGCTAAAATGCATACATGTGCTTCATCTCAAATAATAAGAGAATGAATACGAATTGATGACAAAATTCTGCATATTAATTATAACAAAATAGAATGTATGCTTAAAATTTGTAAAAATAATTGATCTGATTTCTTTCAAAGCATGAAGTCAAAAGGGTCTGAAAAATATTCAAACTTTAAAAGCAATTATTTCGAAGTCATACTTTGGAGACCAGCCGAGGTTTGAGCCAAGTTCTTAAAATCACTGACGAATTGGGTCTTAATTTAAACATGGATGCCACTTTTGGTAACAGGTTAAAAATGAGTTTGCACAGAATTCAAGAAAATAACTAAACAAGTGTCTGTTATTTGTTAATTAAAAAATGTGTCAAAGCATTCTGAAAGGAAATGTATGGCTGAGAAATTAGAAAAATAAGCATGGCATTCTAGCCAGATGCCGAATCATTTTTTTCATTAATCAATAATAATACACTGTCCCACACATTCTTATCTATGCAGGGGATCTTCAGTGTGATTGTTTTTCAGCTTAGATGTCAATATTTCACAAAGTTCAAAATAAATTATATAACGGTAACATTTATCTAGATCTATGATGATAAAGTGACAGTTCACCTTGGATCTACTTCTACACAATTTCTCATGAAGTCATTGCAACTTCAATTATTCATTTTCACGAAAATAAACTCAAGATCACTTTCACCGGAACGATTTGTCGGATCAGAAATAGCGGGGGAAAATAAGAAAACACGGTCTCGTGACGATGGGGTTTATGCTTGAGCTGAAGTACATGTAGGAATCCCAGTGGGCTTCTAAATCAAAATGAAATGCGTATAATCGCAAAACATAATACTGACGATTTGAAGGTTGTGGTTTTGTATGCATAATTGTGTAGATTGTGGTTGTGTCAAATTTCATTTCAAAATCCCTCTTGAATTTCGTTTTTGACATTAGTTATACAATTCATATTTTTTGCTGCCTTGTTAAAGGAGAACTCTGTTGGAGATTTATACAGAAATTGAAAATAGATGAAATCTAGACTCTAAGGGAAAGTATTATGTACCATCCTTAAATAGTATTTACTTTCAAGTTAATATAGTTTCTTAAAATAAATACATGCTGTATACATCATAATGTGTCATTTCTGAGATGTACAGGTTATAGGACAAATGGCAAACACTGTTTAGTTGCATTGCCAATATTTGTTGAATTTTGAAATCTTGAGTGACTACATTGATTAAAATCCTTTTCAGAAAAATACAAGAGAATATGTTCAAGGAATATGAGCGATGCCACAGAATAATCTTTGCACACATTTCATCATGTTTTGTGAATTTTTCATCACTAACTTGGTTAATAATACCATTTGTTTGGATGAGTATACATGTGATGTATGAATGATTGGTTTGGATGCATATTACAATTCACCTCAATATTTTCACAAACGAATTCAATATCTTTTTAAAGAATAAATAGACATTTCAAAATAATTAAGATCTTACAATTGTGAAATTAGAGAATTGTGTCAAATATTGATCTAACATGAAGTATTAATGGTATTAAGTCTTTACAAGAAAAGGAGTTTACTTGAAAGTATTTTTTATTTCATGCTATTCTCACTCTCCTTTTCTCTCATCATATTCCATCCAATATTCAGAATGCCTTTTCATACTAAAATCTCTCTAAGCATGGAAGATTCCATTAAAAGGCAGAGTAATCTTCCATGGATTTCATATAATCAGAGATGCTAACTGATAGCTCAAAAAAATCCTGAAAACCCAGGCCGGGGGTCCAGGGGCCCGCCCAGGGCCCCTGGCGGGGTCAAGGGCGAAGCCCCCTGAAGCTGGAACGTTTTCTTATTCTTTAGAGGGCTGAAATCATTAATCTACAGTAGTACATAACAAATAATTAATGACATAATAAACTTCATATCATAGGCAAGAAAGGTGCTCAAAAAAAAAAAAATCATGTAACCCGTACTCATTACGGTACGGGTTAACCTGCTGCGGGTTAATAATGCTGCGGCCAATGGGTGCGACTCGGGACGGGTGTATGTAGCAGCTGGGGTGCCCTTTTTCACTCACTGTACTCATCAACAAGACAATCCTATACTATTGAAAATCCATAAATCACAATTTCTATCAAAATGATGGATAGTTCACACATATGAATTGATGAATACGCACCAGAGAACACATATTTCATGGTAGCAAATAGGTTTTCAGCTGAAATCCCGCGGCAGACAACCAATCACTCACGCAGCAGCAGGCAATTGCAGCCACACCGGGCCGTGCTTCGATCGGTTCTACCGGGCGATCGGCCGACTGGGATAGCGCTGACACCCGTATCCCTGCAGGGTATAGGGCGGCGTTTGCAACTGCTACAATGGTATTGCTCGCGCGTACCGTGCAAGTACAGTACCAGCTAAACTTCTGCTGCGCACAACGCTAATAATTTTCCGTCTGCGCAAATTGGCCATCCAAAATTGAAATTGCGCTCTCCGTAGCGAACTCCGTGACAAGATTTGGAGGGGAAATTTTTACGGATTTCACTTTGACAATCAATTTTTTTTTCCGGAATATTTTTCAGCAAAGGAAAAAATCAGGAATTCCGGAAAAATCCGGAAAATTAGCAACTCTGATATAATGGCCTTCTATAATCCCATCTGATCTTTGAGTAGGAAATAAAGAAAAAACAACCAGACATTTCTATGCACAAGATAGAAATGCGCTCTTATTTTTATGCATACTCAATTTTTTAGAAAGCTCATCAAAATGACATAAAATGCATAGAAATTATTTATTTGATATATGTAGGTGCACCAAGGTGGTATCAAGTTTGATTATTTAGCTTTAGAAATATCCAATTTAAATTTCAATGGTCAAGTTGGAAAGCTGATGTTTCTGTTTACTCCCATGGAAACTCGGCAGGACAGCGTTTTTCTGCTAAACACTAGGCTGGTAACCAATTTCCAAGGAAACATTTTATGTCTTGGTTAATCAGACACACAAATCTATCTTGGCAAGTGATTTGTCCCCAATGCTGTAAAAAAAATACTTGACTCATTCTTTACCAAATGAAAAATACATAATCTTCAATATTCTTAATTCTGACTCTTCATTGTTCTTTTCCCCTTCTGCATGTGAATAATAGTCATACTTCATCAGAGTGATAATAAGAAATGCATACACAAAGGCAAAAAGTGGCAAAAGAACTTTACTTGATGTATTAACTATGACTCTTAGATGCAGTACCATAGAGCTCTGAAACTTATTAAGTCATGAAGGACTTTTAGCAACCACTATATGTAGGTAGACGCTTTCTGGAACACTGACAATCTATTGTCTAATCCAATGTAAAAAAAGCTAGTTTTAGCAAAATTTCACTGTTTTAAATGTATCAATATTTCTCCTTTTATTGATTAAACTCAATTATCATCATCTACATGTACTTTATATGCCTTTCATGAAAAAGCAGTTTTTGTTTAAAATCAGTGAATCAAAACAGTGATGTCGTCCTGGTGGGTGTTTCATAAAGCTGTTCGTAAGATACGAATGACTTTACGCACGACTGGTGATCCTTTCTTGTGCTATGTGATGTCCCTATGTAATTGATTTATGACCTAAGAACATGTTCCAGTCGTGCGTAAAGTCGTTCGTAACTTTACGAACAGCTTTATGAAACACCCACCTGTACTCTGGACAAATGACATATTTGCAAGTGCTGGTCAGCTCTGCATTCTAGGAAGATCTGCTCTCCCGGTTAATCAATTTTTGACAATGAGCTCTAACTCGTTCATTTTTTAACAAGCATTTTCAATAAATTCACAACTTTCCAGAAAGCATCTGCATATGGTTGCAAAAACCCGCTGATGCTATTGAATTATACAGCGTATCCCACAAAAAGCAAGTCAAAACATGTCATGATCATTAAAAAATGATGTGTTATGCTTCCATAGTCACTGCAGGATCTGAAAACATTGACTTGCAATTTAAGTGGAATCCAACCTTGGTCATAAATGTTGTGTTGGAAAGGAGAAAAATAAAGAAACAGAATGGTGAAAATTTGAAAGAAATCGGACAAGCGATAAGAAAGTTATGGCTGCTTTAAATTTGAGAACCCTAAGACTGTAGATTTCAAATTGGCAAATGGGTAAATAAATTATGACAAGGTGTAAGGACAACTTTCCCATAGGCCATGTACTTTATTATCAGGGATTCATGGTTTTCTCCTAAGTACCTATTCCCCTGGGGCTGTAATCTAAATATAGCCTAGGTAGTATATTGTTTTACATGTATGCCCTCATGAAAGAAAAATGTAATTTGAAGTATAAATTTAGAAAAAAAATGAAATTTTAGCCATTTTATGTATTGGGGTACACGGAACAGTAGCCCTGGCCTTACATCACTATGGCATCACATACATGTGATTACAAATTTTTACACCTTTTAAAAATACATAACTTTCTTATTGTTTGTCCGATATTGTTCAAACTTTCACCTATCAACTTGTCTTATTTTTCTTTTTCCTCTAAAAACAAGATTTTATTAAAGGTTGGATTCCCCATTAAGGTATGTAATCCGTAATAATTCATGCATGACTGATTACAATTTGCAACTACATGTAGCCTGCAGAACAGGGTCATACTAAATTCCCAATCATGTAACATACAATTCATTAGGATTCATGATAGCTACATGTAGGTTGATGTTTTTTAACAGCACAGTCAAAGACCCAGACTTGACGCAAAAATGATTCCGTAGATTTGTACACAGAAAACTGGGTGATTTTTTTGCTTTCCAGATTACGCATTTTATTTTTTTCACTTCTATGAGAGTGATCACATATATTTTTTCCCGCACACTTGAATTTACGAAATCTACAGTTTTGCCATATTCTATTTCCTGCTTATATGGTGCAGATTTCAATTCTATCTGGATTCAGATTATGTGTAACAACTTTTCCTGACATAGCAATTTAGGCCCAATAAGAGCCAAACAAAAAAAAAATCACACAAAAAGTAGTGAATAGTTGTAAGTTTCCCTCCATTCGAACACTGAATAATACTATAATTACATGTACTATAAATTAACATTCATAGTAAGATAAAAAAATAAGTACCATCTAAGCTCAAATATATCATTAATTGTTCGAGCATTGTCATAATCAATTTATGCTGAAACCCAAAATCTGCATGATTAAGAGATTTTCACAGAAACAGATCGATACCTCTGCCTGGGCATTGGTAGGCAATCCCCACTGGTCAGACTGGTTCAACTCAGGCCTACCTACATGTATGATGGGGTGGCCAAACTTTGTGGACATTTCAAAAAATATTCATCAGGCTAAAATTTATATTCACATTTTATACAAACCAAGCCAAATAATAACTACCTAATATACAGCAAGATCATAAACTATAAAATTAATGACGAAAAATGTTAAGTAGGTCAATGGGTTTCGCCTGTATCGCGATCTCAAAATTCTACTCCTATCGACGAATGTGCGCTGTGATGGAAAACACTTTGAAAAAGTGTGATCTAACTTCGCGGACCAAATTTTTTTGAGATTTAAACAAAAACTCAAGCTCAAAAGGTGAAATATTTATATCAGATGGACCGCCAAATGCTATCGAATCGGTCAGGACCAAGCTTTACTCACATTTTTTATGATATCTGCTTGCAAAATGATGACATTGTGATGCTTGTTGAGAGGTTAAGATTTTTCGGAACGGGCGCTTATGGTGACAAATTTGACGATCCTTTGTCAATATTTTCATGAATACAACACTCATCCTAAAGAAACTTACGAGAGAGGGTAGGTCGCTTTTCATTTTGATGACATAATAGTTTAAAGATATTGAATTGTTTTTTAGATAATGGCCAGCTGCAAAGTATGGAGACACGCAAAGTTTGGACTTACAGCCATACATTTATCCAACAATACTCTTTGAATGACAACTGGAATTCTTCAAATAATTTGTGATTGTACATACCCATTGATACATCCTCACAAACTCATACTCACATTCATCAAATACAAGTATACATTAAATGCAAGTGCTAAAAATTCATACACCAACATATGTGTATAACACCCATCCAACTTTTTTTCTGCTTTTTATGATAAAAAGTGTCTCATTTACATATGCAAATGCAGCGGCTTTTCAGACAATACCTCAGCACAGCATTGTGACTGGCATTGTTTTTCGAGTTATTTTCATTATTATCAAAACTTGAAAAAGCATACCTCCACCCTGAATTTCATTCTATTAATTCAAGATTTAAAATCTACATCTAAAAACTCAGCCATCCTAGTCAAATTTTAATGGCAAGCTGATACTTAGATACAGATGTAACCACTGTTTTCAGTTCATTAATAATTCATAAAATGCAAATCAGATGTATACAATAAAATGTGTATGGGAATCACAACAAAAGCCAATGGCTTGCTAAACAGTCATCCCCTTACATACAAAATATACTATATGACATGGTAATCAAGTAGTTAAATGGACGTTCAAATCTACAATAGGTTTCATATGCATTTCAGCATAATTATGACAAAGGGACAATGAATAAATGATTTTTTTTTAACTTACCTCGATTTCTGTTTTGGCTTCGAATAAATAGCAAGAAAACTGTTTGGATATAGAGCACGTTGTATCCCTGCAGTACACAAACAGACAGGCAGAAAAGCAATTTAAACACAATTCAACATTGTCAATCCTCTTACTACAAAATGAAAAAAAAAACACATGATATGCGACAGTTTCTGTATGGATAGATGGATATCCTCTTACTACAAAATGAAAAAAAAACACATGATATGCGACAGTTTCTATATGGATTGTCAATCCTCTTACTACAAAATGAAAAAAAAAACACATGATATGCGACAGTTTCTATATGGATATACTCACCTACACATTACAAAACACATGAGGATATATATTTTTTTCTATTGCTGATGTGGTTTCAAACAACATCTGATATTTTTTTCTGTATGAGCATGTGTCTTACAAAGGGGCTTTTAACATTCAGGCGATACAAATCTTTAGTCTAATCATAAAGCATAAGGAAAAAAAGCGCAACAAATTATGACAGCATTGAAAGAAGAACAAGGACAACCACTGTAAAAGCAACCAACAATATTTTGGCGGAATTTGGGTCCAAATAAGCCAGCTCTGTTAAGATTAAGTGTTTGAAAATGATAAGAATGTAGTAATCAACACCACCATGGTGGAATTTCACGATAGTATTTTCACAATAATTAAAAATCAAAGCCCTAATTTGTGGGGAATAAAATTGAACCTATGTGGCATAGGTCCCTCACACTGTGTGCAAGATGGGTAGCTGTCTGTGTAGCAGATTTTTTTTTTTTTTGAGTACTAACAAATGTTTCAAAACTCCTCCAAACATAAGTATTTCAGCTGTCTACATTCATATAAAGCACTGTGGCCCAGTGGATTAGTCTCCTGGCTTTGAAACAGAGGGTAGGGGTTCAGATCCCAGACAAGGCTTAGTTTCCTTCATCAAGAAATTTATCCATATTACTTTGCACTCAACCCAGGTGAGGTGTAAATGGGTACCTGGTAGGAATCAATTCTTTGAAATGTGTGTGCAATATAATGTAGTAATCACAGCCAACAACCTAAAGACTGGGTAACAATATCCAAGTACTTTAGAAGTGCACAGAGATAATCATAATGTGATGGGTATAAGAAACATGTTTATTATTATCATTATTATCCTTGCTTTCCTCTAGACTCACCCAATAACAAGAGCAAAGTGTTTGACATAGTCCATCCGCCTTCCACATGATGCAATCTCAGGGTAGCAATGTTTCATAAGTTCTTCTTTGGTATCAAGGTCAAAGATTGTTACCAACGTCTCCCCTAACTCCAGAACTACATCCTACATAAGACAATCAGAGAATTCATGTTAATACATGGTGGCTCAAATCTAAAAAAGTGATTTGAAATCTTCGTTTTAAAAAGTCTGTAGGCACAGACCTTTGGTTTTCTCACAGTGCATAATGCAAAGTCTGAATTAGTGAGACTAGATTCACTCAGGTACTGAGGCTGTCTTATTAGACTGTTTGAAGTCTAGTCTTCACTCCAGACATGGAACAATTCATTAAAGTGTCAATTTTGAGACTAGTTTGAAACTATGATTTCTGTAAATTTGAGTTATTAGTTATTATATTTAATCCAGTCTGTACATTGAGAAAGGTATAAAAATAAATTCACATTTTTGTCATGAAGCACTAAAGTTTATACTAATTGCTATGGCTCAAGACCAATGTATATTCAAACAAATTTTAATGAATGGTGAGTTTCTTCAAATAAGCTTTATGTCAAGGACAGTATATCAGAATTTGACCATTGCTTATCAGCACTGTTATGACAAAAAGGACATATGAAATGACAAAAACCGTAGCAAGGTCATTTCAACTGCATGTGAATGCCAAACACAATATAGCAAATGAAGTGACAAGAAGATCTCCAATGGAGCTTATGTGAGTTTTAATGGGATGAATTTATTGGCATCAGCATAGTATTTGTTTTGGACCTTAATAGCAAACTGCACAAAGTACTCATTCATAGAAGGTCGTACCAAGATAAACTATATGAATTAGGTTAACAATATAGATGAACAGATAACACACCCAACTTCTAACAATTTCACGTAATGACCTCTGTGACCTTTGACCTCTGATGTGTGACCAAAATTACAGTAAGATCCACACTTATGTGTGCATACATGAATCCAGTTTGAAGTTCAGTAGCTCAAACCCATCTTTAAATATTTATCGCAAGACAATATTTTGATGACCTCTGTGACCTTTGATCTCACGAATACTAAAATCGCATCAGATCATCGCCACTCCTATCTCCACACTTGGACCATGTTTGATAATAATAATAATAATAATACATAAGATTTATATAGCGCACTTTCCATCTTGATTAGATGCTCAAGGCGCTTCAGAGCAGAACAACAAAAACTATTTACATATACATGTAATACATGTCTGAACAATAAGTCAATGTCTATCAAAAAACACTTTCATACAGGTAAGTTTTCAGGTTGCCCTTGAAGGTGGTCGCTGAAGTCTGGGTTTTCAAACTGTGTGGGAGAGAATTCCACAGGCTAGGTCATGCATGAGCAAAGGCCCGCTCCCCGATACTGATCCATCAAATGGTCCATCTCTACTCACTAATGCCCCTTTTGTCTCCTTGTTTCTAGTGTTGCTGTTGAATGTCTGTGGTCTGTATTATGGTTTTTCCACTTTATGTGTTTGTCATTTTGCTTCCGACGAAGATTCTGCTAGGATCGAAAGCTTAGGCCCCTTTTGACTCTAATTTACTCCATTGGCTCTCTTCTTTTTTATAAGCAGTTTTCAGCAGCTTCTTTTTGCCATCAAATGGTTTTTTAGTTATCCTGAAAATGGAAATGGGATGGACAGACACCAGACATGCAGAGGACCCAAAAGCATCATGCCCCCCAGCAACCGCCTACAGCAGGCAAAGGCATAAACAGTCCTGTACCTACAATAAGCTGTGGAGCGTCAGAGCGATATGTCGTACAAGCAGTAGCCCAGAAAAGGTTCTACTGGAAAGTTATGATGAATGTAGGGTAATCTAAGCTGCCGTTGTGTAACAGGAAGTGCGGATGGCAGTCCCTTTCGATGTGGGAAGTCAGGAGCAGATCAAGGGGGGGGGGCTGCAGAAATGTGACATTTTTATGCTTGTCAAAATTTTCGAGGGGGTGGGCTTTCCAAATATTTGGGACAAAACGCACACCCTACCGATTTGTGACAATCATAACGGTGTCATATCTATAAGCAATATGAAAAAATATATAAAAAAATTAAGCCAGACTTCCAGAATACTATCCCTAGATATGTAGGAAAGGAAATATACTCACCCTTGTAACATTAGATGAATCATTGAGTATTTGAAGTACAGCATCTTGTATTACTTCTGTTCCACCACTCTATTAAACAAAATATATGAAGAATATTATAAAAGTAACAAAAATACTACTACTACTAATAATGATACTCTGCTTTATAATAATAATATAGGGTATTTATATTGCGCACATATCCACCTTGTTAGGCGTTCACAGCACACACAGTTTCTTGAGGAATTACTTCCTACTGGTACCCATTTACCTCACCTAGGTTGAGTGCAGCACATTGTAGATCAGTTTCTTGCTGAAGGAAATTAAGCCATGGCTGGGATTTGAACCCACGACCCTCTGTTTCAACGTCTGGAGACTAATCCACTCGGCCACAACGCCCAACAACGCTTAATACATCAGAACGATGTCTCCAAGTGCTTTACAAATCTATATAGTATTATGCTGGTCATCAGGCCTTGCATACCCGCATACAATGTATGTACATGTATGTACTTTCTCCACTCCCTGGGGAGCATGCCACCAAGAGATCTAGGATTTAATTATTAGGCATACTACATATATGCTTTCAAATCCTACTGGGTATCCATTAACACCTGGGTGGAGTGGGAAAGTGTGGATTGATGCCTTGCCAAAGGATGCTAGGCAGCAATGAGATTCGCATACATATCCCTTAATTACGAGTCGAGAGTCAGAACCACTGCACTTTATAAAGATGAATGAACAAGTGACCCTAAACCTCATACCAATAAAAATTTACCCCACATGAGTTTTGCAATTTTTAATAAGCTTAAAAAACAGATCCAAAGCTTTAAAATGATCTATAGCTTCATCAATAAGTACTTGCTTCAATGAGTGAAAGCTTCATCTTAATAAGCAGAAAACTACTTTGTGTTTGTGTTTGCTCAAGCATGACACATTCATCTTATGCATCCTTTGTTCAATAATGAACTTAAAGCAGTCAGGAAAAATGGTGTCAAAGAAATACTTGCATCTTGTTTTCGGTTGAAAGAAACTACTCAACATTTCGGCAGAATGGAGAAAAAGAGTCTTTCAATTAATAAAGCTGATTTTAGCGCTTTGATTAATGGAGATCAAATGACTAATTTGGCAACCGTAATTCTGAATAATATTTAAAAAACATGCCAATTTAATATTCTAAAAACAAATCTTAAAGTTCACAAGCATCACAGGTAATACAATCATACAACGAAAATGGGTGGAGTGGCAAGTTGACAATTAAGATCTTCTGTTTATCTTCTAAATTGTTAAATGCAGTCAACTCTCGCTCAGGAAATTGAAACAGCAAGTTTTATATGTGCTGGTCTTGTTGTGAAGGCTCACTTGATCAAATTTTCAATTAGGGTCTTTGTGTGCAGTCTATTCAAGTGTGACATACAAGCAATCAATGGATACACATACATGCACAAGCATGTATTTATTCAGCGAGTATGGATAAGTTTGCATTTCTTTGTATTTCAAATACTTTAAAAACTCTGAATAATAGGTCATCAAGTTGAAATGACAAAATACGAAATTATCCATTTAAAAAAGATACAGTTCCTGTAATGAAACATAGGTTAGCAATTAATTGCATGCTTGATTTCACAATTGCACATTGTCAACAATGCAAACAATAGTTAAAGGACAAGTCCACCCCAACAAGCATAACACTTAAAATTTCATCAAAATAGGATGCAAAAAAAAGAAAGTTATGACATTTTAAAGTTTCGCTCAATTTCACAAAACAGTTACATGCACATCCTGGTTGGTGTGCAATGAGCAGACTGATGACATCACTCACTCACTATTTCTTTTGTATTTTATATATGAAATATAAAATGTTCTAATTTTCTCCTCATTGTCAAGTGATAAAACCATTAATTCCTCCCTGAACATGAGGAATTAGCATTGTCTAATACTATATGGTTCAGTCAAGTTGGTCCTTATTTTCTCTAAAAATTTAAATAATTTTTAAATTCAAACAATAAAAAACAAAAGAAAAATAGTGAGTGAGGGACATTATCGACTGTCTCACTTGCATGGCACCGAGTTGTGCATAACACTTTCTTGTGACAAATAAGCGAAACTTTAAAAAGTCATAATTTTTTTTATTTACATCCAATTTTGATGAAAATTTCAGCAGTATGCTAGTTTGATTTTCTCTATTCATTAAATTCAACACTTTTCTGCAGTCAACATGACCTTTACACGATCTACACTGATTGCTAAGCTTTGTGTTATGGTCACATGATCTGATAGGGAATGCTTACCTCTCCTGTCGGAACCTTCCCTACGTATTGCACTTTATGGAATGAACTAAAGAAAGGAAAAGTGAAAGTAAAACATTAGAATTAATAAAACTCCTGTAACAAAATCAAATACACGTAGGCATAGCAGTTAATAGCTCTTAAACATGAATACAATAACATAATATGAACACATTACTGATATAAAACTACAAATTCAATAACAGATCATTGACAGAGGCAAATTTGTTAATGTTATCTCTTGGAAAGTATGTCAGAAATCAGTTATGTAACACTGTTTCTGTTGTGTGTTAGGGAACATGAGTCAAGGTTAAATCTATGAAGATGTTGTTTGAAGGTTTGCATGGTGGCATGTTCAATTGCTGATGTGGTTTACGGTACACCATGTGGAGTGTTATAGGAACAGTGGATAGAAGAGAAGAAGTGGATAGGCGAGAAAGTGGAGATTTGAGAGTAGAGTATTCTTTCTTGAAAATAGTCCTGAAAAGGACTGTAAACCAGAAGGAATGTTGAGTGAGAACAGCTTGAGTAGTAGAGCTGATGAGGAGATGCTGGCTTGAGTCGGCGAGTAGAGATGATGAGTAGTAGAGAGACTCATCATCTCTACTCGCCGACTCAAGCCAGCATTTCCCATCATACAAAAATTAAATTCACAATTCTTCAAAACTATGACGGAAATCTTTATAACCTAACTGAAGTGACCATGGTTCACTGCATGTTATCAAGAAACTTATTTGATTTTTAATTTTTGAATTTTATACATAAAAACATTTTAAGATTTCCAACATTTGCAACATTAAACCAATCTCATGGGTTCATTTACATATAAAATCTGAACATCGCTGTTAGTCATTATGCATTACTTATAAATGATAGCTTATTTCTGACGCACTTTCACAGGTTTCTTTTTGATGCTCATGTTATGAATTTCTGCCGCTTAAAAGTGGGCACTTGTCGTTACAACTTACTTATGCAAAACTAATGAATTGCTTCATTGGATCAATAAAGTAGAAGTGTGGTGCCATGTTTATTTTTGTTTTCAGGTTTTTAGTTTTGAGATTGTCACTCTGAAGGGTAAACAGTGCTGAGGGTGCTTGTGAGAACTATGGAAAAGAAGTTTTGGGAATCCTCCTCCATTGTGATGTCACCATGATGAGTCATCAGTGTTTGGATTCTCCGAGTGATACTAGTTAGTTGTTTTCTTGAATGGGCCCCAACAAATTGAAATCAGTTAAGTACTCTATTCTTTTGAATGATTTTTGTTATTTTTGCAATACTATTCAAATTATTCACGGATGTGAACTTTATTGAATTTAACTATTATTTAAGAATTGTAATCTTTTAATTTATTTGTAATTCCAATTGTAGTTTGTTGTGTGAACAGTACTCAGAATTACCTTTTCTCTAGAGAATTTTGTCCTTTACTTGGGCACTGAGTCTGTGACAACGTGTTTACTCTTATTTGCTTGGCATGTTTACATTTTTTCTGTGTTAAACGTCCATCTTTGACCCCAACTTTACATCATAATACTGTATTTATGAGAACCGCTCAGTGCATTCAAGGAATTAATCTAACCAGGTATCCATTACCTCACCTGGGTTGAGTGAATCACAATGTGGTTCAATTTCTTTCTGAAGGAAATTATGCCATGATTGGGATTTGAACCAACAACCCTCTTTTTAAAAGTCAGGAGACTAATCCACTAGGCCATAATAAATGAGGGCATCGTGTTCTTGTCTATCAATCAGAGGGATGTGGGTTCAAATCTTATCCACAGCACGTTCTCTGTCAGCAAAATATTTACCCACATTGTGCTGCACTCAACCCAGGTGAGGTGAATGGGTACCCGGTAGGATTGATTTCTTGAATGCACTGACCGCTGGAAGGCAATTCGAGCTAAAAGCTGGTGTAATAACAACAACATGCCTCAGATTAGATTATTTCTAGATAAATGGCGCTATATATATATGCCTATTGTTACTACTACTACTTCTACTTCTACATTTAGTAGTATTAGTATTATAATTATCATCATTTATAATAATTACTATTATTATCATTAACAATAATACTATTATTATTATTATAATTATCACTAATTATCATTATCATCATTTCTTAAATCATCTATTATTTCTCACCTTCCTGAAAGACTCTCCATGGGTGGGTCTTCATCTTCCCCTGGTCTAAGTCCTTGTATAGATCCAGACCAGTCCCCGTTGCTGAGCCTGTCCTGTGGTACCAAAAAGCTAGGATACTCCTGAGCCATCTTCTCATACCTTGCCTTCAGCGGAGGAAAGACCTTCCCTGAAGGTAGATAACACTGTGAAGTAAATGATAATAATATAATGATTTGTATAGTGCAGAAACTATGTGCATACATCCTTCTGTGCTGAAAATCAATAGCTCCTGAAATGCTTGAAAACAAATTTAGAAAAGGGAAAGAAAAAAGAATGTATGGAAATGAATTGAACAGATAGGTTTCTAGTCTAAGTTTGAATGTTTCTATTGAAGGAGGGGATTTAATTACAGTATGGCAAGCCATTCCATAATTTTGTGGCTGTGCATGTGAAAGCACGATCTCCCAAAATTATCTTTGTATTACGAGTGGGGATGTGACGGATGCGACAGAGCAAATTATTGTGTATTGTGAGAACTGTGCAGACTTTAAGTGCGTCTGTGAACTTTTCTTTGTAAAAGCTGATAAATATATCTGGGGCTTGGCCACTTAGTGCCTTGCATATAATCAACAAAGTAAATTTACTGATAATAATGCATTAAGATAATAATATACACCATGATCTTCCCCTGGTCTAAGTCCTTGTATATGCCTAGCCTCTTATTCAGGCCCAGGTGGCTGTTCTTATGATCCTGAGCGAGGCAAGACTTACCCTAACTCAAGAAGTGAGTTAGGCACCTGGCATCCAGCAGGGGGTGAGCCAGGACCTCTTGACACCTAAACTTTTTTGTATATTCATAAGACACTTGCAAGGAAGTTTCGTCTATAGTTTTGAACAGTCCATCATCTGGCAGGGTATTTAATCCACTGATGAAACTTCTTCAAAATACTTTTTTTGAGAGCCTGTCTTCCTAATGAAGAATTTCCATGACCCCTTTTTCTCATAATAGTGCTTCAGCTTAATGTTGCGCTACACCAATTGAGCTGATCGATACATCGGAAATTACGTTATGTCCTTAATACGTTTTGTGTGGCCATGGATATTCAAGATGGGTAGTTTGATTAAGTAAACCCTATTACGTTGTCATTCCCGTAGACTTTGGCCTCACTAGGTTATCATTAAAAAGACACTGACTGCTAAACAAGTTTGACTAGATTTAGCAGATTATCACCTTATTTGAATTTATTTTCAACCTTTAGTTCATATTTTCATTCCTTCTCTAGATGCATTAAACAATGAGGAACTGCAATGAATATCACAATGCAAATAAGAGCGAGGGGCCGAGGTTAGGGAACATGAATGCAAATAAGTGAGATTGCAGTGTCTGGGCAGGGTGAGGGTGAGGAGGCATGTTGCTTTGTAGTGAGACTTACTCCAACTTATTTGGTGGTGGCAAAGCTCAGCCATTTGCTGGCAAGCATTCTTCTCACAACTCTAAAATTCAAGTCATTGTAAGTTGCTTATTATTTCTGTATCTTGCTAAGATTATAGAAGGAATATCAGTTGTACTGTTGGAAGAAAAGAAAGCAAGTAATTTTGGTCTGAATGGGAAGAAAATGAAATGTGGGAAATGTGTGCTTAATTGAATTATGGGCGATTTCTCTGAGTGAAAAAAGTCATATTTCCCCCCCCAAAAAAATAGGTTTCTTTAAAGGCTTGTACAACTGTTGATTAGTGAAATAAATCTAAAGCATTGTTTTGTTACTGCAGGCATCAAGATTTGAGCCTGTTTGACTCTGTTTTTTATGTGTTAATTACGAATCACTGTTCATGCAATTATCGTGGTGAAAGTTGTTTTACTATTACAGGTGGGTCTCCTGAAAAGAGGTAATTATCTCTTCAGCTAGCACGCATGTGCCTGAACCTTACAAGTTTGGGTAGTGCATTCAACCTGTGTGAATTGGGCATTGCTGGGTGGCCCGACATCCATGTGACACTAGCTCTTTGTGACTGGGGTTTGTTTGCCCATCACCGGCTGTTTTCGTCATGCACCCAGCTATTTATTGGTTTGTTCTTACACCACCTCAGTAACTCACTGCTATCATCGAGTGATATAAACAGATTCAAGACTTGCAGTAAATGTAAGCGATATCTTTTCAGCTTTATATTGACCACTTCTACAAAACTGGAGGACATCTGGGTCTACGGATCAAATTAAATGAGTATTATCTGATGGCATACAGTTTAATGTGAACACTGTTGAACTATAAATCAGATACAAGACTCTACTAACAGTTCTGAATCAAATTACCGGTATGATATCTTAGTATTTTTATACTCATATTGATGGTTCCTAGTATTGATTGTTGATTCATTTGTTAATAGAGCTGAAGCCAGTTGGTTATCATCATTATTTGTTTGGCATCACCTATGCCTGGGAGGCAAAAAGCAAACTGAATCACTAGGTGGTTTCAGACCGCCTCGAAGTTTGTCAGTTCCAGGTATTCTCTGATCGGGAAATTTACCCCGATCAGAAAATACCAGGCATTTTTGGTAATGTGAAAGCAAACTACGCGTAATATCCCCGAAAGAAAATACCCGCTTAATAGTAGGTACTTGGCGAAATTACGAGAACTTTCGCGGGGATTTTTCCAAGGTCGCAGGTATTTTGGCAATGTGAAAGCAAATTACGGGAACTTTTAGCCCAGTGTGTCGTTGGGTGCGGCGCCGTGGGTGGCTGCTGGGCTAGTGATTTTGAATCTTGCGCCTTGCCTGCTTATCATACCATAATGCGCATGCTCGTAACTTCAGGAACTTATCCCGAAGGGGTATGTTTCAGGGCGGTGTGAATGCAGGAATAATTAATGGGTATTTTTCAGCCTAAAAAAGTTCTCGTAATTTAACGGGGATTCTTGTGATCGAGGCAGTTTGAAACCACCTATTATGACCTGCAGGTCTCTCCTCCCGATATAACTGATTGGGGAGTGCAGGTGGACCACTACACTGGGGTTTCACCCCTACTATTGTACAAATAGGTTGGGATGTTTAAGAGTGACATGTTCAATATAGCTTGATATACATGTGACTGTAATAGTGTTCATGTCCTTGGGAAATATTCGATACAGCTTTTGCTACTTGAGTTTGGTATTGCCACTTTCAGTGATAATTAATTTCATGGAACATTAAACTTGAGATAGAAAAGTGTACGAAAATTAGTTGTTTTTGGTAAAAAAAATTGTGGATTCCAAGCTTGTTCATTAAAGACTATGTAAATATATTAATTTACCTTGATAATGGCAAGACTGATCGGCCAACCCACATGGTCCTTTAGTAACCCTGGAATCTAGAGAAATATAAAAAAAATGATTATTTCATGGTACAAAGAGTTATTAATATATATATCTTTTTTTTAATTCTGTTTTTATAATAGCAAATTGAAATAAATCACAAAATTTACAAATGATTATTACATGTAGGTGATTGCAATTCACATAAACACAAGTTAGTTACACAAAAAAGACAAAATAACAACCATAATAATAAAAAAGTCATTCAATGTATGTTGTTTGATATGCAACAAAATATAACATAGTCTGACTGACTGCCATGCTTTCGACTTTGGGCTAATCAAAATTCCCTGATTTTTCCCTCATTTGATGCATTTTTCCTGATTTGAGGTATTCTTCTTCAAATTCCCTGATTTTCCCTGACTGGAAAAAGTAAAAGAATTTTCCCTGATTTCCCTGATGGGCTGGGGACATTGTATTACTGACAATCCATATACATTTTTCATCTGGATTTTTCGTTAATTGAATGCCAACAATTTTCCCTCATGTTGCAATGCTCCCCTAATGTCAAATTATTATAACAAACAGCCAGTGTATATGTATAAAAAAAACTTACCCTTCCTCTTACTGTAGCATATAAACTTTCTCCATACAACTCATCAAATACATCTCCAGGCTCTATTTTGTTCTGTAAACAATTAATAATCATTGGAAAAGAAATGTGAAAAATAGATACATGACAAAATTTTTCATTTTTCTCACAAAGATTAGTTTTATACTTCTTCCTCTTCCTCCTTAATATTCTTCTTCTCCTCCTTTTTCTCTTCCTCAACTTCTTCTTCTTTGTCTTCTTCTTCTTCTCGTTCTTCTTCATCTTCCTCTTCTCCCCTTATTCCTCTTCTGCCTTCTTGGGTTTTTCTTCTTCTCCTCCTCCTCCTCAACGTGTGCGATACAAATCAAATAGCAATTAATTCTACATGTACTACCACAACTAATGTCAGTAAAGAAACTTCAACATAATTCATGTTCATTTGATATCAGAGTGGCCATTCCCCACTATTTTGTTTACATAGAAACTAAATTAAAATACAAAAAGATGCGGAGATTGATTCCCTCTACATGCAACAGTAAAAGGCATCTCTGATAGTTGGTATGGAATCTAATCTTTTTAACCCTGTACCTCATCTGCTGCAACACTGCCTGGTTTGACCTCAGCTACAATGATCCTATCCCAGATATGCCTGACAATGACCCCTAGAGACTGACTTGGTACCAGCTCAAAATGACGGTAAATCGGAATCAACCACGTCTCGTCCAAGAAACTTGAATTCTTTTAAAGAGAAATGGATTGGAATGATAAGAAGTGTTAAACTACCTTAGGATCATACATGTACTAGGTGGGTCTACATTAGCAAGAAATTCAGTCTGTTACCCTTTGAAAGTAGGCAAATGCTGACTGAAATAAACAATGATGAGCACTGCGATAAAACTCGCATTGAATTTTTGAAAATACAAAAGCAGAGATAATCTGAGAATCCATCTCTCTATCTAGAGTCAACAATTCATGCATATCAGTATATGAAACTTGAGCAAGTTTGCCCGATATATCAACCTGATTTTTTAGTGTTTGTCCAAAGTGAACTTTAAATGGCAAGAGACACATTGCTACAGAATAAATACATAATATGTTAATTCATCAAAGACAAGGTTTCTGAACATGAAGTCATTCTGAACATGAAGCACAAGCAAAATAGCTATCACTCAAATATTTGGGTAGGATTTGCAGTGGGCAGAATAGTAAATGGTTTCTTACTTTGATGTTGAATTCAAACTTAATCTCTGATGCCCAGAAAAGAAGGGACGACAGACTCTCTGCACATGAAAATATCAGATAAATATACATCAACGCACATTACAATCTACACCAAGGCAACAATGATATCAAACAATCAAAAAGAAGCTCATTATTGTACAGTGTGTATCAAAAAAAAGTTTACACTTTGAAAAAGCCCTGGGAATTAAATAATATACATGTACAACTTTTGGGTAATTTTTTCACGTGTAATCTTGGGTTTGGGTCTCATCTATCCAATGAAAATAAAAGTTTTGACAGAATGTTACATCTGAGTGAGCGCTGTCCATTTTTCGACAGTTATATCGTCATTTGCTTAAATGGATCTGTACCAATGTTAAATTATGGATATATCTTCAAGATTTTCCAAATATAATATTACAGGATGTTTTCTAAGTGTAAACTTTTTTTGACATGCACTGTATAACCCTGGTGGGGGTTTCATAGAGGTGTTTTTTTTTAAAGTCCCCACCTTCTTTACAAACAGGTACTAAAAATGCACCCAATCTAGCTGCATTTAAGAAACAGCTGAGCAAAAACTCGCTAATTAAAAGAAGTATATAGCAGCAGCGATTGCATGAATGGCCTGCACGTCTATAGCCTCTTTGAGGTGTTCAAGTGCAGTATTTGCATGACAAGACAAGAACGTCTGGAGATCCCTTCTTAAGGTAAAACCATAGACTGCAAATTTCATTGGTGTTGATCTTATAGCTCTAAGGATCAACAGTCACTCGTAAAGTTGATCTTATCTTACATTATGAAACGCCATCCTGGGACCCATACACAAAGCTTAGCGATCAATCGTAGAAGATTCTTCTGTGATTCTTTGACTACAATGGAATATAAATTGTGAAAATCAAGCATACGATTAATCGCTAACCTTTGTGTTACGGGAACCAGGGCCATCCACACCGGTGATTGCTTGAGGAGATCACCCATACTGTTTGCAATAGATATTTTTTAGCGGCATTGCTTGATTTTAACCCCACTGGTCCTTGAAAACATGTATCATACAATTAAGCATACTAATAAATGAAATAGAATTGGTTGCTATTTGAATTGAAAAATACAGTTTCCCAGAAATGTATCCACATTGTGCTGCACTCGACCCAGGTGAGGTGAATGGGTACCCGGTAGGATTTATTCCTTGAAGGCTTTAGTGCCTACACTAATATGGTAGCTCATCTACAGCTGGGGTAATAATATGATACCAAGTATCAAAGCGCAGTTTAGTATATGCACATATTAAAGGGGAAGTTCACCCTGACAAAAAGTTTATTGTAAAAATAGCAGAAAAAATAATAAAAAATATTGCCGAAGGTTTGAGAAAAATTCATCAAATAATTAAAAAGTTATTAGAATTTCAATTATTTGATTTGTGACGTCATATGCGAGCAGCATTCCTACATAGCGAATGGTAAAAAAATCAATGAAAAGTCATTTTCTCAGAAAATTGAAATTGGTTTTCACTGTACCTTTTGTATATCAATATACAAATCACTTCACACCCGATCATGAATAGAAAACAAAATTAAGTCATCAGGAGCCACTCAAAATTTTAAATTCATGCATTTTATATTACATAACACACGGGGCAGCTGCTCGTTTATGACGTCACAAATCCAAAACTTTGAACTCTCATAACTTTCTTACTCTTTAACGGATTTTCCTCAAACCTTCACCAATATTTTTTACTATTTTTTCTGCTATTTTTACAACAAAGTTTTCTTCAGGGTGAACTTCCCCTTTAACTGTGCTCTATAAATGGACAGTATATCATTATTATTGAAGGATTTGTAGCTACAGAAAATTCAACACAGGGAAACTGACAAAAAAGTAGATTGGGAAAATATCTATTGGTGCTCATTTGTAGCTGGTTTATTTTTTATTGAACTATATTTTCACTTTCACTAGCTTTATATAAAAAGTGACATTGATTAACTCCATTTCCTCATTGTTATTATATCCTCACTACGTTAAAGGTCAAGTCCACCTCAGGAAAGTGTTGATTTGAATCAACAGAGAAATATCAGACAAGCACCATGCTGAAAATTTCATCAAAATTGGATGCAAAATAGTAAAGTTATTACATTTCAAAGTTTTGCTTATTTTTAACAAAATAGTTATATATAAACAAGCCAGTTATATCCAAATGAGAGAGTCAATGATGTCACTCACTATTTCTTTTGTTTTTTTTTTATTATTTGATATAAACAATATTTCAATTTTTATGAATTTCATAAGGGCCTCCTTGCCTGAAGCACAAAATGTTAAAATAATAAATTTCCACATGTTCAGGGAGGAATGAAACTTCATTTCACAAGACAATGACAAGAAAATCAAAACATTTCATATTTCATATAATAAAATACAAAAGAAATAGTGATGTCATCAGTTCCCTCATTTGCATACCGACCGAGATGTGCATATAACTGTTTTTTTAAATAAAGCAAAACTTTAAAATGTCATTACTTATTTTTACATCCAATTTTGATGAAATTTCAGTGTTATGCTTGATGACTTTTTTCTCTTTTTATTCAAATCAAGTTTTTGTTGGGGTGGACTTGTCCTTTAAAGATAACAAGCCAAATAAATGAAGCTCTTTTGCATTTCAAATTTATTTGTGAAAATCATGGCAGGCAATACGCAAAAAATTAAAACAAACATATTTTACCATGAAAAATGTAGAATGACACTAGCACATTAATTGAGGTACTGCACGCACGATGGGCTCAATGCCACTTGTACATGTATAATAAAATTAAAATACATTAATGTATTTATGTAAATTTCATATTAATGAAAATATCAAAGAATCAATCCAATGAGAGGTTATATTCACTTACCAACCAATAACTCATTGCCAATTATAGACTCCAATGGATCATAACATGTCTGCATGCAGAGAGAGAGAAATAAATGGTCTAGTATATGGTGGCATGGATAAATCTGGAAAAGATTTATAGGCCTGTATTCTGAAGTCGTGTTTAAATTAAACCCTGGTTATAAAGTTGTGGTTTAAGTATGGAGAGCCTATTGGGGCACAAATCCCTGACAGTAAATATTCAATTTATTAACTCATATGACACCCAAATTGTTCAGAATTGTCTGAGAATAAAATATGAATCATAAGAAATATAAAATATAAACTTAATTTTTCATTTCTTGGCTTCCGTTAGTTAAGGATAGAGTTAGACCATGGTCTAAGTTAAACCTGACTTCAAAATACAGGCCATAGAGTACAGTACCAAAGTGTGACGTCAACAATTTTTCCTAATTGTCAGCGTTTTTGATACGATATTTTGATAGAGCACGATAGAAAACCCCCACAACCCAATTTTGATGGGATTTGGTCCATGGGGTTTCAAGACATGACCTCATGAAAACATGTAGTCCCATTCTTAATACATGTGTAGGAACCAGGCCAATAATAGATTTACTTCAATGGGACTAATCATGAGGTAATATCTAAGGCCCCCAAAAAACCAATTCCCACCAAATTTG
The DNA here is from genome assembly GCF_018143015.1 of Lytechinus variegatus. Lineage (NCBI taxonomy): Eukaryota > Metazoa > Echinodermata > Echinoidea > Temnopleuroida > Toxopneustidae > Lytechinus > Lytechinus variegatus. The sequence continues at coordinate 9,531,499 of NC_054749.1, forward strand.
GGGTGTGGGGGTTCATCATTTTCTTCCAAAATATGGTATCAATAACACAGAAATACATACAATTTTTTTTTGTGACGTCATCACTTTGGTACTTTATAGTAAACCATGTATCGAGTCATACATGTAAATGGACTATTAAGAAGAATGGATAGAGGTATGACTGAATATTTTTAGTAGTGTACAGGCCCACTCAAATGAAAACTCCTATTTACTACTCAATATTACATTCATTTTACAATGATTAAGAAGCAAAGCAGGTGCTATTCCTCTCAAGAACACATTACTTTCTACACACAAATAAAATTATAGGATATTCTATTCCCTATATACATGTATCTAATAATAATCTCAAAAGGTATAAGCTACCTGTATTTATGACACAGTCAATAGGAGCCTTTGTGGTGTTGTTCAGTTAAAGCCCTCCTTTATACGTAATAGAAATCACGACATAGTACTACCCGACTCACCTCCAATAGCTTGGCATTACTTGTTATGACTTCAATAGGAATGCTCAATAAACCATTGTTAAGGGCGAGACGTATGAACAGCCTTCCTCTACCAAGATTGGTCTTCACCTGGATCATAAGAACAATAATAAAATAAAAATAAAAAAGAACATTTTTATTTCTTATTTGTTGAACTGTATTTTAATGTTTGTGTTCTTTTTTTAGCACCAGCTAATGAGGAGAGTCTTTTAACAGAAACTTGATTTGTTTTGATAATCCCCAGGCATTAGCTGGTGTTCTTTCCTTTTTTTGAGTGTTTTTTTTTATTTGATATTGTATATTGGATGGTGTATGATTACTTTCAATGTAATGAATTTGACTATTGTTATGAGTATGTGTACCTAGAAATGAAATAAAATAAATAAATAATCATCAAAGGAATATGTGATAAGAGATTCAAGGATGTAGCAAATAGTGAGGGCCTGTACATGTTCATGCTTAAATTCTACGCAACCTCTCTGCCATGCATTTCTTGTGCAGCACTGTGCATTTTGGGTGCATTATTTTATCCATAGAACGTAAAAACTGAGATGCCATCTTTAATATGAGTTTTTTTTCAAAGGAAAGGCTACTAGTGCCGGTGTTGACTTATGTGCACATACTTGATACGCCTGTGATGTCATAATAGAATGCAGGAACAATGTGGGCTTTCCAGTCTGTGCAATATAGGCCAATGTGAATGAAAATAAGTTCACATCTATGTACATATGTATAACACGATAATTATGAATTTAGAGCAAAACAAGTATCTTTCCTTATTGTTGTTTTTCTAAACAAATAGATTAATTGGCTATTAAATTCATTCTCTGCATTACAAATAAAATATCTCAAAGCTTTATTTTAAGACTAGCTGTTTATAATACACAATAAATGAGAGACCATACATGTATACATTGTTTAAAGTCAGTTCGCTCTCTGTATATGGTTTAATAAAACGGGTTCAAGGATGTTGCCAATAGTGAATGCAACCAAATCACATGCTCATGCTTTTATTCTACGCAACCTCCAAGCCGTGCATTTTTTGTGCAGTACTGAGCAATTTGAGTGCATTATTTAACCCTTAGCTCAGGTAAAAACTGAGACACCATCTGAAATATGCGTTGTTTCAAAGAAAGAGCTATATGGAAAAGATTTTTACAATGTATGTGCTCACTGAGGCACTCACATTAGATAAGCCCGTGACGAAAATTTGGAGAGACTGGAAGAAGCTTCCAACTACAAATGCACACAGCCAACCCATTTTATAAAACAAATAATGTACATTTCTAAATTTGTGATGTTAGGGACAATGCAGGATTCACAGGTATTCGCAATATAATGCAAAATCACTTGGTGAGCTCGCCCCATGCTTTTGCATAGTATTGCAAATAGCCTTGAATGCGCTGCATCACCATAACACACTCATAAATGTGCATTTTTTGTATGATATTGATGACATGTACTCTAAAGAAATTGGAAATTCTTTTGGAGGGTAGGTGTGTCATTCAGCATAAGACAGTGTTTTAAGGCAATGAGGATATCTAGACGCATTGTAGATCAACATACTTTACCTTCTTGGCTTTCTGGACTGCTTCCAACATGTGTGAAAACTTAGCACTTGGTCTGTTGAAAATGAATACAAGTATATATTAGTAAATGTGCATCATATAAATGCTGATACACATATACATTATCCATACTTTTTGGACTTCCACAGCATAAAGATAAAGTATTATTTATAATACTTATCAAGTACATGTATATTTTGTGTGTGCACTTTTTGAAAATAGTAGGGATGTTTGCTTGAACCATGGCATTTGTTAGACTGATGTCAGATTGTTTCTAGTGAAATCTGAGGGAAAATAGGGGGATTGCTAAAAATTCAGCAAAAGCTTATGATTGTTTAATGACATGTTTAAAATGTTACAGAATGTCATATTCCACACCAGAAATTTCTAATTATTTATTTTTAATGCGAACTAAAGTAACTTTGACTATAATAGCTACCTGGTACCGTATATAAAACAATTAGAAACTTGTAATCCTAATTGAGCTCTATATAAAACAAATAGAAACTTGTAATCCTATATCCTGTCCTTTTCAAACCGAAATTCAAATAATTTTCATTTGACATTGAGTGCATATCCTCATCAATCACATTATTATAAACATGGACACAGTATATATAGAAGAAGCTGTCAGTTACATCACAGAATTTAAAATTGAAACATTCATAACTCTATTGTCCTTGAAGTGTCTCCAAATCATTATTGATGTTCCTAGACCTGGTGGGTGTTTCATAAAGCTGTTCGTAAGATACGAACGACTTTACAAACGACTGGTGATCCTTTCTTATGCTATATGATGTCTCTATGTAATTGAGTTATTACATAAAAAACATGTTACAGTCCTGCGTAGAGTCGTTCGTAACTTTACGAACAGCTTTATGAAACACCCACCTGTTTGCTTGTTATTTCTTTTTACTTAGGGCTAGGCTTTACTTACCCTTATCAACTAAAATCACCCCAAAAAAGTTTGATCATTTTCCTACCAATGTTGACCAACAATAAGTCGCCAGGGAAGGTTCTCTGTGAAAAGCCTGGGTAGCAATTTGGTCTTCAAAAAGCAAAAATTAAACAAACAAGCTAAATCTCAAAGAGTATCCTTTTCCTTCATCCTGCTAAAATTTGTAAAGTTGTAAAGTTGAATAGAAACAAGGCAAAAGCAATTTTGTGTCTCGCCCACTTATGAAAATAATCAGAAATATCGTGATTTGCAAGGGCATGCAAGAGAATTATATCGAAATTTCTTTGTGAAATGACTGGGTTGGAATAACACTTGTCATAAGAGCCTTGCACATAAACTTAAATGTTGACCTGAAAATGACCTTTGACCTTACCATGTGACCTCCGACTGCAGCATAACATGCACGTCCCCAAGTCTATCTAACATCCAAGTTTGGTTAAAAAGCGACTTACGATTGTGGAGTTATGTGTCATTACAGGTTTGTGACGGACGCCGGACGACATTTGGATCCCTAGGTCTCGCCTTCACCTCTGGTGGGCGAGACAAAAACATACAAGATTTTCTTGACACGTTTTCGCAGACTGCTTGGAAGTTTCAATGAGATACATGTAGCACAGTGTGCACAACTCACGTTTGAGTGAACCCCAAACTTCAAATGTCATATTATCCTTATACTTTGAAGCTCTTAGAATTTCTTCTACATTTGATCAGGTATTATGGGGTTACTTTTGATCAATTTCAACAAAAGCCTAGGATGTGCTCTTGATTCCGATGAAAATCATAAAATTAATTTCGGGCATCTAATTGGGGACTTTGTGGTGACATGTTACACATGTGACTTTGTGGTGACATGTTACACATGTGACTTTGTGGTGACATGTTACACATGTGACCTGCCACCACAAAACCAACTATAAGTCGACCCAAACGAATATTGCGATTTTTATTGAGCTTGAAAATTCATTTCCTACAGTGTAAGCTTTAAAATGATATATGATACATGTACATGTATGTTGAAACTGACTAACAATAACTATTATAAGTACATGATTGAATTCAGAGGAAATCCAGCAAGAGCTTAAAAAATAAGGAGAAAACAAGGTTTGAAGTTTGGGGTTCACTCAAGCATGAGATGTGCATACTGTGTAATCTCAATGAAACTTCCAAGCAGTCCGAAAAAGTAGTGTCTAAAAAAAAACTCTTGTATCTTTTCTTTTATTCAACTTCTTGACCTCAAATTTTTATACCTTGGTCACATTTGCTCTACGGCAGCCAAACGGCGAGTAATAAACAGCCATTTTATCACTTTTTTGTACCAACTACATATAGGTGGTTTGAATTAAAATTAATAAAACAGCTGTTTTCGACTAGCCGCACGGCCACCGTAGAACAAATGTGACCAAGGTATTACAGTTTTGGAGACTAAATTTAGTATTTTGGCTATTTACAGAGAACCTTAACTGGCGACTTATTGGTGGTTTTGGAGTGATAGGTCACATATATTCCTATATACTTTACCTGCCATGTTTGTAATACTGCTCTATCTGCTCTATCCAATTCCAATAATCTTTCTTTGACAGCCCAAAAACTGTATTAACACCTGCAAAAACATCATGAATAAAGGTTAACACTAACATTTTTATTTGATTGCTACTGTCCTAGAAAGTATCCCAAACCTTTGTAATTTGTTGTTCATTAAAAAAAACCTAATGCCAGATATGAACTGGCAACATACATGTAGCCACTTAAAAAAACGTTTTGTCAAAGTGCTATTTGATTTCACGGTGTTTGTGACTTGTTGGTAAAATAATAATCATTATAATAATCATCAATAAGCACAGCTACCCTTATCGGGCGTTCAAGCATTCAAAGAATTCCTTCCTACCAGTTACACCAGTGGCAAACGTACATAAACACCTTGCCAAAGGACACTAGTGCTGCGGTGGGATTCAAAGCCCGGACATTGTGGTTCACAGTCCGGAGGCTTATCCACTGTGCCACAACACCTCTACAAATAACTCTTCAATGAGGATAGGAATAGGATAGGAATATTCAAGTGTGAACATTTTTATGTCTCAATTTTAACTGAAGATCACGAACTTAAGAAAAATGAATAATAATAATGATAACAAAAATAGTAATAATAAGATAATGATAATGTTATACTTGATAGTGATGATGTATAATAGTAATAACTATATCTAAGAAATAATAAAATAAAATGATAATAATAATAATACTAATGTATAAATCTATAGAGAGCAGAAACTATAATGATCATGTGGCTGCATATTACTACATGTATGGTACACTAATTGACTAGTGATAAGTACTAATGTATTATAAAACAGTAAAATCTCGGGATGTGATTTAAAATGGCCTACTTTTCAATCCCTTCTTAAAGATATCCTCTATAGTAGTGAAGAGTTGGAGTGTCTCTGGGTGAGTGTCGTCAACAGGTCGGGTCACTGCCTTCAGTTTCAAAAGAATTCCTGCAATTAAAAACAAACCAGAAGAGCTTTAGAGAAAAAACAAGTGGAATGCCTCTGGCCGTCTCACCTGCATCACGCGATTCAACATAGCAGCATTGCTGAATTTGAAAACTACTATAACTCGCACAAGATGTTCAGTGACACTTGGTTACTCTTATTTTCACGTTTTATGAACTAGACCAATACACTTACAGAGATAGGATGGTAACTCAACGAATACCCCCAATGTGGCCAAAATTTATTGACCTCACATGACCTTTGACCTTGAACATGTGACCTGAAACTTGCACAGGATATTCAATGATACTTGATTACTCTCATGTCCAAGTTTCAAAAGTCAGATCAATAAACTTGCAAAATTATGATGGTTATTCAACAGATACCCCAATTATGGCCAAATTTCATTGACCTTTGACCTTGGTCATGTGACCTAAAATGCGTACAGGCTGTTCAGTGATACTTGATTACTCTTATGTCCAAGATTTATGAACTAGACCAACATACTTTCAAAGTTATGATGGTAATTCAACAAATACCCCAATTCGGCCTAAGTTCATTGACCCTAAATGACCTTTGATCTTTGTCATGTGACATGAAACTCACGTAGGATGTTTGGTGATACATGATTGACCTCATGTCCAAGTTTAATGAACTAGGTCCATATATTTTCTAAGTTATGATGACATTTCAAAAACTTAACCTCAGGTTAAGATTTTGATGTTGATTCCCCCAACATGGTCTAAGTTCATATGACCTTTGACCTTGGTCATGTGACATGAAACTCTAATAGGATGTTCAGTAATACTTGATTAACCTTATGGCCAAGTTTTATGAACTAGGTCCATATACTTTCTAAGTTATGATGTCATTTAAAAAACTTAACCTCAGGTTAAGATTTGATGTTGACGCCGCCGCCGTCACCGTCGGAAAAGCGGCGCCTATAGTCTCACTCTGCTATGCAGGTGAGACAAAAACAGATTGTCTTTAATTGTACTGTGAACAAAGAAACTACAGTACAGAGGAAAGAATAGATGCTTCAGGGATTTGTGTGAGGACTTTTTTTGCAGTCTGTAACCTGAACTCAGTGGCCGTTAGGCGTCTGTGCAACATACAACAATTTAGACTTCCTACAACTCCAAGGATGCGAAAAACAGAATTCTAATTTTTGTACATCAATGAGAATTTTCTTGTAGTCTGCAACCAATACCCAGTGTCCGTTTGGAGTCTGGGCAACACTCTTTCTAAAACTGCAAGGATTTTTAGTAAAACAGAATTTAGATTTGTGTACATCAATGTGGACTCACTTGCAGTCCGCAACTAGAACTCGGTGTCCATTTGGAGTCAGTGCAACATACAATAACTTACACACTCTTCCTACAACTGCAATAATGCAGTAAAACAGAATCTTGTCTTGTCTTTCTGTTAATGCCCACAATCATTATATTGAACATTATATTTGATTTGTGTACATCAATGTGGACTCACTTGCAGTCTGTAACCAGAACTCAAGTGTCCATTTGGAGTCTGTGCAACATACAACATACATGTACTCTTTTACAACAAGGCTGCAGTAAAACAGAATTCTGGTTGTAGCATTCCTAGCTTTATGCTGGTATTTTTAAGTGAAATCTTTTTAATGCTTGGAATTTCATATTTGTCAGGAAGAAATTTAATACATTTCATTATAAGCATGTTTCAGTTAAGGTGTAAACATTGGTTATAATCATTCATTAGACACTGGTTAGGGTATACATGTGCTTGGAATATTTCAAATCCCGGTTTAGGTATGCACAAATGTTGGAAATGTTTTATTATCCTCCCCCCTTTTGAGAATGTTCAAGTGTTGGAAATATTTATTATCAGGTGGATGCCATATAGATTACGGTTCTCTATAACATTAATTAATTCAGTTGTGCACACAGAGTCTCTTATAATATGAATATCTTTCTTTATACATTCATCTTTTCTTTGAATTCTTTAAAGGGCTTGATCTTGTCTGGTAATCGTAGAAGCAACATCTTCTTTGAGGGGTAAGGCCATCTGCAAAGGCCAAGGGACCTACATGAACTACTAAAGGCCAAGTGGAGGAGGCATAGCCAACAGCAAAGGCTGGGAACTAGACCATCTACCAGAGGTCGAATGAGGCATGTCAAGCCAAAACAGAGATGATAGGGGCTTTCTTCAACTTTTTTAAGTCTAACTTCTTCACTATTCAGAGATAGCGAGCTACATTTACTTAACAGTATCCGCTTAACAAAGTCCTATTTTGCTAAGATTGGAAACAACAACCTAACTAAATATTTACATGTATGACACCCTTAATCCTGTCATAAATAATTTACATGTAGATCTGACTACTACTATCATGTGGAATATGGCATGCAAAAGTGCCTCAAAATTACAATCTTAGATTAGATTAGATTTATTCATTTCCGTTCAAGAAAACAAAATATAATTGAAGTAATTGTACATATCAAAAATAATACAGACAGTTCAATGACATTTCACAACAAATATTAAAGATATATTAACTGAACAGATGAAATGTACTAAAAAAAAACCAAAGCTTGTACAAACAGCAAGTACCTAAACTTAATTTCAAAACTAATTAACAAAACTACAATAATGGAGATGGACAGTGACACGCAAAACAAGTACAGTAAACTACAAAATAAAGCAAATAAGCCAATACAAAAATAAGAAAAAGTAATTGAAATAATAATTACAATGATAATGATAAATTCAAAATAGTAATAAAAAAATTATAAGGAGAAAAAAAAGAGGCAAAGGAAAGAGGGAGGGAGAGAAGGGTGGTGCAAATAAAAATGAAAAGAGGAACAAGACAGGTGCACAGGTTTTTAGGCATTGTCGTGTCATTATTCAAAATATGTATTATTTGACAAATTTATTGATCGTTAAAGGTTAGATTTTAATACTTTTACTTTTAATGGTTATGCTAGCTTGACTTGTTCGTGTGGAATATTGACAAATTACTATATGTTCAAGTTTGCATTTGAAAACATTAATGCTTGGAGATTCTTTAAAGTCGTTGGGCAGGGGATTCCAATACACTGGTCCAAAAAAGATGAAAGAGCTTTTTGCTAATATAGTACGGGAAGGGGGTAGGTGATACAGTTACATTGTCTTGTTTGGTAATCATGTATGGAGGAGTTTTTACAGAACATATTTGAAAAAAATTGTGGGGAGATTTTAATAGTTAGATTTTAAAACTTTTAGTTTAGGTTATGCTAGCTTGACTTGTTGGTGTTAAGTATTGACAATTTAGCGTCTTTTAAAGTTTGCGTTTGAAAACATTGATGCTTGGAGATTCTTTAAAGCCGTTGGGAAGGGAATTCCAATACACTAGTCCAAAGACGAGAGTTTTTTGCTATTGTTATATATTACAAGTTGGGGGTAGGTGATAACAGTTACATTGTCTCATTGGGTAATTGTGTATGGAGGAGTCTTTTACAGAATATATTTGAAAAAAATTGTGAGATCATCTATACTTAGTTAGGTGAGTTGGAAAAGATATAAATCATTCAGTTTAAGCATTTTGGTTTTTGAAAAAAAAGAAGATATCTGTGTGTGTGATCTGAACTGAGTTTGAAATATTATTCTAAGGGCCTTCTTCTGCTACAGAAGTATCATTTGTAATTGTGTTTGGATTGCACAACCCCTGGCCAAAATCAGAGATGCCAAGTTCAAAGACCAGCTATGCGTGAGATTTTCAGTAAATCTGAGTGAGATCACAGACGTTGTGTACAATGTATATGGGGATAGGCTGTGAAAGTTGCGTGAGATGGACATTTGAGGGGATAAACGAGAGTCCAAAATGCTTGAGTCTCACGCATAATGCGCGAGACTTGGTAGCTCTGCAAAATACCATAATTGATGTATGGTAATATTAATGTGATATAGTATAAGCGTGAGATGGAAGAAAATTTTTCAGTTTGTTGATAATTCTGATATTTCATGAAATTGTTTTGCATATATTATTGATGTGTGAATTTCATGATAGTTTAGAGTCAATTATAACACCCAAGAATCTGGTCTCTGAAACATTTTTAAGAACAGTGTTTTAAAAAATGAGATTGTAAGGTAATAAGCCAGTTCGTAGTTCCTTTCTGCGCATGATCAATATTCTACGCATGATCAGAGGAAGGTCATTTGTACTAAAGTGACATGGTGATTTAAAATCTAATGAGATAAGCACCAACTTTGATGTCTTGATTATTCATTTATTCTTTTGAATTGTGGTTTTCATTTACATCCACAAAAAAACAACAATGCATTCACGAACGACTGGAATTTCACAGTTTGCAAAGTACATTGTGCAACATGCTAGTATGATATGCATTCAAAGTAGGAATGCAATAAATACCTTCATAAAGTGTTCATTGGTGTACTATTCTAGTCACCTGGTCTATTCAATTTCTTCATCCTGCTATGTAAATAAGGCAAGCTTACGTAACATCTTGCTTTGAAATAATAATGAAAGAAATGAAAGGTTGTTTGACTAAAATTGTTTAAGAAGTAACTACGAACTGGTCTATTTGTTACCATAATCAAAAGCATATAATTTGTCTTTTGCAGGTTGATAGTTTATTCACCTTAATCCATTCAGTCACATGTAGGAGTTCTGAATTTACAATTCTTACAAGTTGATTTACATTATCATGACTGAGAAAGAGTATGAACTTTAATACATTTTAACATTTAATAATGTCATTAATAGATTCTAGAACTAGAAGTTAAAAAGAAGAGGGTCATTCTTATGTAACAGAGGTGGGCCAGATCACTCTAGGCGACACCGCAATACTTACCCATGTTAAGAAACTGGGACTCCACTCACGCGCATTTGGGCCGCCCTAGCTTAGAACTAAGCTTTCTTTCCGTAAAAAAAAATTATTCTTATGATTAAATAAATATTAATTAATACATGAATACTGTTAAATCGGTACTCACCGGTTCTCTTCTTGAATTTTCTGCCAATTTCCCACGCTGCTGGCTGCAATTCCGCGGTAAATTTCGTCGCCATAGAGAGCTGTTCATGCAACGTTATTTATAAATGGAGCGCCCTTTACGAGAGTTGTTAATGCCGCGGAGAAATCGTTAGGCATTTTGGCCTGTGTTCAAGGCGTAGCTGTTCTATTTTTTTTTATAAAATTATGTGTGAGATCGAAATCTCAGCGAGTAAACACTCTTCCAATATGGAAGAGTGTATACTCGCTGTGATATGATCCCGATAGGGAGGCGCAACACCCCCACCCACATGGGCGCAAACCCCAGGGCCGGGGGACATGTCCCCTCACCCAAAATAGTAGGGGGCACATTATGAAATGTCCCCCTACTATTTTTGGTCATGTCGTTCAAATTCGAAATGTATTTTGGAAGAGACGATCTTACTTTTGGCATGCCCCCTTTTTTTTGCTTGTTTGCTTGTCAAATTTCTTTTGGTCAAGATGACCTTCTTTAGAGGGTGATAAACCTTCTTTTTTTGTTTGTTTTTGCTTGTCAAATTTTCCAGCCCCTGGTCCCCCTACCTTTGGGGAGAGATTTCCGCCCTTGCAAGTAGACATATACTCTTGATATTGTTTGCGAATCTGCACGGGCGTCGATCGAGGGCTGGGGATGAGGAAAAGCGGTGAGACGAGAAAAAAAATAGAACTTAGAAGGGGAAAGGCGACAGAAAAAAAGTGAACGAAAGAAAAATTAATGGAAAATAAAAGGGAAGAGTAAATAGGGAGAAATGTGATGGGTAAAATAAATTATGGGAAAAGAGGACAGAAAAAAAGTGAACGAAAGAAAAATTAATGGAAAATAAAAGGGAGGAGAAAATAGGAGAAATGTGATGGGTAAACAAAATTATGGGGAAAGATTCTGGACGCACTATTCATGTTTTATCATGAAAAGGATAAGTTATTTATCCGCGAGCAGACACTTTTTGATATTGTGATCTGAAACTGGATAATGATTTAAATAGAGAACAATCTGCGTATCTGAATTAACGTGTGTTTTAGATTTCGACCTAGAATTTGGGTATTCTAAGTAACTTTCTTATCATGAAAATCAATAAAGAGAGCGCAAAGCGCGAGCTAAAAATATATGATATAACAAAGGGTGAATTTAAGCTCTGTAATGCAAACACTTTGTGGGAAAATTGTGAATTGTGATGGATCACAGTTAAAAAAGAGCTGATGTATTTTATTTTTATTACTTTGAGTTTTTACATAGGACCGGAACATGCTATGAGGGCATTATGTCATCATATGAAATTGATGACCATCTTCCTATTTCTCTCGCATGGGAGCGCGAAATGTGTTAATTTTATGGCCTGAAAACTGGACATTTAAAGCACTTTGTAATTATGCATAAGAGGCATTATATATCTATCAATGCGAGCAGAAATCGCGAGTCGAAGTTTTTGATAAACTGTCATCAAATTAGTTTGATTTAGAATTAATATTGGGATATACATAACCGACTAATCCAAATGCTATAGCGTGCGGCGCTAGCTGATACGTTTTAACAATCTGACCTGAATAGGGAACTTTTTGAGAACTTTATGGAATACAGGAAAATAATACGTACCTGAAAATTCAAATTTTGCGAGCGCGCAGCGCAAGCAGAAAATGATAATGTTCAGATGATATCACAGACATTTTTACAGAGCACTTTTTAAAAATCAATTTGTAAATGAAACAAAATAATGAAAGTTCAATTTCCCAGCTGAAATATGTTTTGTATAATGACTTCAAAGTTTGATTTTTCAAGCTCCATATTGAGCAAGATATGCAAATACCCTAAAAGACAATAAGGCGCGAAGCGCGAGCGAAAATTTTTTATCCTAACAAATAGATTTAAAAAAAAATTATTTTCAGAGTCTTCCCCTAATGTTATTTCATTTAATCATGTTCCTCCTCTTATGTTTGCCTTTCTTCTTTTTTCCTCTCTTTTCCCTTCCTTTTCTTTTTTCCTTTCTTTTTTTTTCTTTTTTTGCTCCGCCAATAGGGGGGCCCGGGCCCCTCGGCCCCCCTGGATCCGCCTATGTTAGCGGTTGTAGGTATAAATCGCGCTCTAACGCTCTAAAACTGTGTTCTTTATCAAAAAGCTGTCTTTCATATTCATTTTGTTCGCAAAAGAATATAAAGTTAATTTCAATCATTGTATATAGTTATCCTGTTTATGATAAAAATACTTAGAAATTGGGTTAGGTTAGGGTTATCAAATTATCAGGGCAGAAAATATATATTTTTTTCTCATTTTGCGCGTCGAGCTGGCACTATTTGATCTGTGTTATTATGTTTTTGATGACATTCATTGTATTCACAACAATAATTATTAAACATTGCGCACGCGCCGTGCGCCGCATGAATTATGTAGATCAGGTGAATAACTTACCGCTACACACGAGCAGTTGCTCTATATATTCTATGTAATATAATATATAGAGCAACTGCCCATTTTTAATGGTCCATAATATACCCACTTTCTTCTTTTTTTGGAACGAGTATGAATTTATCTACTGATATACTGAATGTACAATAAAAGTCATTATCATGTATTTCTTGGCATTTCATTTACTTTTTTTACCATAATTATATCACACAGCTGTTCGCATAGGCCTACGCCGTCACAAATAACAAAACAAAATCTCACTTTTTTTCTTTTTTGGTGGGGGATAGATTTTCCATACGCATACGTACAATTTTTCAAATTATTTTTTTCTGCTATTTTCATAATAAACTTTAAATGATTTCGCCTTTGCACTATTATTTTTTTAAAGACAAAATTACATCATCATCATATCATCGTCACCAACTTCATTCTCATCTTTATCACCACTACCACCATCATTATTATCATCATCATCATCATCATCACCGCCACCATCACCACCACTATCATCTTCACCAAGATAAATCCTGCTTTTTTTCCTTCCTATTTTCCTCTTTTTAGAGGGCACACCACCACGCCCCCTTACTGGATATCCGCCTCTAACGTTTGTTGTTGTATATAAGTTGGCGGATGCCTCATGAAATGAAATAATATAAAATAAGGAAAGGGAAACTAATTAGAAAAAGGACTGAGGAGAAGAAAAAAGAAAGCCAAACAAACAAGAAAAAACAATATCAAAATTTTGTTGTAAAGTCTTCTAGTACGTCAGTTTAATAATTATGTTTTCAATGAAATGAGAACATAAAAAAATGAAACAAGTAAGATGGGCTATACATCGTAGCAAAGAAATAGATGGAAGCTCCGAGACAATAAAAAGGGTGAGAAAAAGAAAAGACTTTGAAATACTCACAACACGAGCATAATAAAAAAAATTGGAATAAGCAAGGACAAGTAGCTGAGGGACACCCCCCCTCTCTCTCTAGTTATTTATGTATCAAACTCGCATACACAAGAATTTCTTACTAATCAAAATATTGCGAGCAAAAAGCACGAGCTGACATTTTTTTAAATATTCAAAACTGATAGAGAGACACATTTTAAACAATTCATGAATCATAATAATTATACAACTAGCTTACCAATCGAATCATTCGATTGCGACAAATGATCTGAGAATTAATGCTTTTAGGAATTCATTAAATTAAAGCAAAGTATCTCAACATTAAAATAATTAAGGCGGGCGCAAGGTATCAGCTACTACACCGATAATTTTTTTTTTGACATTTGAAGTATTTTCGGTAATCATGAAAAAGATCGGATATTTCATGAAAGCTCAAATCCCGAAGAGCGGAATATTTTTATTAATTGACTTTTTAAAAAAATGTTCTAAGCCCCATTTAATATTTGATTATAAGTCGATGCATTAAAAGCTGAAAAAATAAAGTATTTTGTGTTCCTCTATCATAATTGTCTTTCTCTTTAACCCTGGTTCTTTTTTTCTGGGGGAAGCATTTTGGTTAAAAAAAGAGAAAAAAGATAATTGCTGGCTTGTGGACGCCCGGTGTGGACGGTGGTAGGGACACCCCCCCCCCCCCCGTAGTTACGCCAATATGGGACCAAATGATCCTAAATGTCCGAGGCGAAACTTGTGCAATCAAACGTTATTTCTGAATAAATTAAAGCTTGCGCTGTTCAACTTCAATCTCTTTCAGCTAAATTTGCGATGAACGCTGCGTTATGAAATATATAATTATCAACATCTGGCGAAAAGAATAACCAACCGATCACCTGACGAGAACGCGTATACGTGATCTGCATATCAGGTCCGATCGAGAGTCAGAAGTGAAGGACAACTGCCAAGAAAATCAGGAAAAAGTCGTCAAAATGTAAGTTCCCCTTCATTTCTTTCAATTTTTTGTTACTTATTGAAGCATTAATGTATCATTAAAGCAAAATTTCAACAAAAGCCTCAAATTTAGCTAGTACTTTTGTTGAAATTACAATAAATTTAGATCCACATAAATCTCTAACCCAATTTTAGCACTGATGTCGCCTATGAGGTCCATACATGTAATGTTTGGACCTCATTGGTACTAGGAGTGGGCCAGATTATCCCCCTCCTTCTTGAACTTCTTCCGAGTTATTTGGCTCCTCCTCCTTGATCTTGAAGAATGAAGTAATTCTCTTTTTTATTTCAATCCTTAGGAATCCTTTCCTGAAAAGGGTTTGGCGGATAATGACTATCTTGTTCTTGTCCATCTTTTCCTCGGTTTATTGTTGTCAACAAACAGAATCCAGAAGTAGTGGGCGGGGACATTAAGAATACAAAAAAGTAAGCACATGGGACCGTAGCAGAATATGTAAAGTAGCACTTTGCTCAGGCTCAGCAATCAATTCCAGAATTTAACGGTATAGGCCTACTCATTGCAATTAAATGACAAAGTAGTACATGCCGATCAATGAACAGTATACGAAAATACATTACCTTTTAAATCAGTCAGTAGCGGATCTTTAATAGACATTTTGGCAACTAAATTCAGAGGAGGTAAAACCAAGTCTAAGAAATCAAAACACAGCTAGCTGTAATGTGTAGCCTCAATCGAGGCAACGTAAATAATTATAAATGCACTGGCCTGGGCGATGTACATGTATGGGTCGGCCATAGAGATGTATACTAATTATATCTCTATGGGGTCCCGGGATGGGGTCAGCCCAGTGAAGTCTGGGGCGGGGGCGAGGGGCCCGCCCCCCCCCCCCCTTATTGGCGGAGCAAAAAAAGGGGGGCCAAGGAAGAAAAAAAGAAAAAGAAGGAAAAATAAAGAGGAGAAAGAAGGACCGGAGAAACATATAAAAAGGAGAAAGACGAGTGATTCGAATAAAATAAGATGAGCTAGGGGAAAACTTTCTTTCATGTCGGGATATAAAATTCTTCGCGCTCGCATTGCCTTCCTTGCTCAATATGGAGCTTAAAATGTCAAATTTTGTCAAAATATGTCAAAATACAAAACATATATTTCAGCTCGGAATTTGAACTTTCATTATCATTTTGTTTGATTTAAAAATTGATTTTTAAAAAATGCTCTTTACGTTATGTTTTATGGTCTGAATATTAACATTTCCACTTGCGCTGCTCCGCTCGCAAAATTTTATTTGTCAGGTAGGCCTACCTTTATTTTCCTGTAAAGTTATCCCTATTTTCGATCAGCTAGGTCCTCAGATAGCGCTGCACACTCGCATTTTGATTGGTGAGTTATGCATATCTCAGGGGCCGCGAAACCGGGGGGCTGGGGGGGGCTTCGCCCCTCCCCCACTTTTTTCCAAAACCATGTACAAAAACGCAAAAATTACCATATGATTGTGATTTGGTCAGCCCCCCCCCCCCACTTTTGGCTCAGCTAGCCCCCCCACTTTGAAAACCGTTCCGCGGCCCCTGTATCTCAATATTAATTCTATAACAAACTACTTAAATAAATCCCCATTTCAAGACAGTTTATGAAAATTTTCGGCTCGAAGCAAATACATTGAATAATGTTGTTGTTGTTGTTGTGGTTTTAGCTTAAATACGGCGCGTTCCGCCAAATAACATTAAGTATAGTGTAGTCTTCCCTCCAAACCCACTTATTTCAAATTAAACATATTTTTTTAAGTAAAAAAAATGTAACACAGACCCCACTATCTTAATAATGCTGAATAATATGGATGTATAGCGTAGTCTTTCCTCCAAACCTAGATCTTTCTATTAAATAGCAAATAATACAAATATAATGATAAATAAATAATAATATACAAAGATTTGATCACGATCTTATTACTGTTGAATAACGGGCTCGGTGTAAAAATGGCAGAGGTAAAAATGGCAGAGGTAAAAATGGCAAAGGTAAAAACGGCAGAGGTATAAATGGCCGAGGTATAAATGGCCGAGGTAAAAATGGCCGAGGTATAAATTGCAGAGGTATGGCAGAGGTAAAAATGGCAGAGGTAAAAATGGCAGTGGTAAAAATGGCAAAGGTAAAAATGGCAGAGGTATAAATGGCAGCTGTAAGAAAATGGCAGAGGTAATAACGGCAGAGGTATAAATGGTGTCACGTGGCGAGTGACTTTATTGTTTACCTACTGCTGCTTACACTAAATAAGGAAAACCTAAAACTGAGGATTACATGCAGTTTTTAAAAGATTTAATCAAATCTCTTCAATTTTTCTCTTGATTTGTTTTAAATCAATTGTTCATGAATTATACATGAATAGTTATAACAAAATCTTAACTTAATAATAATAGTTGAATAGAGCCCCCATCGTCTCTATCTTCTGGCTTGACATGCCCCACTCGATTCGGCCCTGGTGGTCGGTTCAGTTCCTGGCCTCCGCAGCTTAATTGCAATGTCTCTTCCATTCGGCCTCCACAGACGTGTTGCCCCTCGATGAGTAGCCCCCATATCAGAGATATTTGGTTTCAACGAAATAGTGGACGAGATCGAGCCCCCAATGATGACATTAATTTTGACCAGTCATGTAGGTGGAGAACCGGCGGCAGCTGTGGTCGTTATCTCGTCACCGACGTCGTCCCTCAGTTTAACTTCGACTGCCTATACTAACATCTCAGTGTGGTCTACTAGCTTAGGTGGTTCTTCCTGATTTACTGAAATTAACCTCCTAATGTATACCCTACCTTTACTAGGACTAACTGTAAAATTTCTATAAAATAATTCAAAGAATTTCAATAGCAGATGAGTGCATAAAGCAACACACTCGATCTTATTAATAAAAGACACTTCCTGTGTAACTGTACGTTGCTAGAGCACTGTGTATTATCTATTTATGACACCTGTATAAAAATGCTTCACATAATAAGAATATTTCTAACACCTGTACAAATTAAATATGACATCAACAGGTATCTCACCCCCTGTAATGAATATGAAAGGGTGGTGAATGAGAAAAAATGTCTTCCCTGTATGAATTAAGTCTAGCTTTCTCTATCATGTCTATATTGGTTGTACTATAATTGTACAGTTATCTCGCCATCCCTTACATGATGTCGTAAAAATATCGTAATCTTGATGGAACCTGGGTTCAGTACCCATGTTTTAGTTGTGAATATGAAATGGCAGAGGAAAACAAAGGGTGTCAGGAGCCATGATAAATTCCAGCTCTCTCTTCAAAACATCTCCTCCCGTCTTATCACACTGACTTGAAGTGCCTCAACGATACACGATCTTGAAGGATGGTATAAAGGGAGAACAAATATGCACGCGTCTATACTCATCCTATCTCGTGTCAGAACTGGGCCTATTCATTTGAATTAAAGGGGTACTCCAGGCTGGAAATGACATCGAAATTAAGACTAAATCTAAAGCCAAACACTGAAAATTTTAAGCAAATATAGATAGAAAATAAACTATTCTGAAAGTTTAGTTTGCGTTCTTTTATGAAAACAAATGTATTCTATTATTAATTTGCATAAGGTAGGCTGATGATGTCATATCCACATGAAATCATAATTATTTCATATTTTCAATTTCAGATGTGTGCAAAATTTGTCTCCCTTGTAACAAAAGCATTGGTGATGTTTTAGGATATTTTAAACAATATTTGGCAAATAAATATATATATATATATATATATATATATTGGCGAAGAAGCTCAAAAAGCATTGAAGCGGGAGACGTAGCCTGGATTTCTTCAACTTTTTATTAATACAAGCTTCAAGCTTAATACAAGCTTACACACATCACCAACCTGGTCAAGCACTTACAGTAAAACTTGGAGGTAAGAAATCAGACATTTATAATGTATCTTTTTTGTATACATCATTTATTTATCACAGAACCACATATATCATTGTTACCTCTACCTATTATATGATACTTTGTGTAATCACCAGCACTACCAATTAGAGTAGGGTTGGTTTGGGTGTCTACGCCTATGTATGTATGTGACTGCGAGTGTGATCACATACATAAGTTCACGTGCTTAGACACGAATGTATATATGAATCAATACCTTATATAATTATGTATTATTTTGAGATATATATACTATTATATATTATTATACATTTTGAGATATGTGTATTATACAACACACATAACCCAATACTTTCAAAAAATGTTCGTAATAAAAATCTGCGTAAACTTAATTAATTTTAATAGCTATTGGATAATCCTAATTAAACATTACCGATGTAAAACATATTCTTTTAAGATACACCTCCATTTAGTAAATTAATCCAAATATATGCATATTACATGTAAAGCCATTATGTCTGTTACATCTTCAGATACCTGAAGAAGGCCGAACTAAATGGCCGAAAGCTTGTATTAATAAAAAGTTGAAGAAATCCAGGCTACGTCTCCCGCTTCAATGCTTTTTGAGCTTCTTCGCCAATATATCACTCACTGAAGCACCCACGCAATGTTTAGGTCCTTGCTCATCACAATTATATATATATATATATATATATACATATATATATATATATATATATATATATATTGCACATATGTGTTAATTGGTGTATTATGCTAATTATAATAATTACATTGCTTGAAATAGAAAACTACATGTAGTGTCACATATAAATGAATTCCTTGTCATTGAAAAACCCAAAAGGGCTGTATTATTAATGTTTGGGGTTTTCAGGATAGACATTCACAAATAATTATGTTGCTAATTAGCTCATTATATTAATTATATTATGATGATTCCATTACTTAAAAGCAAAAACTAGTGTCATGAATGGAATCAGTGTCACAGGAACCCTTAGAAAAGTGGTCTTAATTCTTTATGTTTTTAGTCTTTCTAGTTTAAGATTAGACATTAGTAGCATATGTCATGTTGTATACATGCTAATTTGATTATTATGCTAACTAGGCTAATTCAAAAAGTGCTAAGGGTTGCCAAGGTGACAACCAAACTGAATTTACTTCAATACCAATCTAGAACCCCCGCCCCCCCCCCCCAACAAAAAAATCAACAAAAACCCCTTGTACTTTTTCAGGGGTACGTGAAAATTTCTACTAGACTATTATACACAAACAGAAAGGAAAATCCTTACATGTATATGCAGTGATGTGATTTTTGAAAATCATTGAGCTTTTAATGTAAAGAAATGAAGTGTTGGTATTGTCTTACTATCCTGCCATCTGTGCATGTTTAAGAATGAAAAACTTGTATGCACGATCAATTTTTTTTCTTGAAGGTTAAGGTAAGAGCTCCACCCCCTGTGTGACAGGCACTATTATTATAATGATGGAGCAACTATTCATAGACAGATTATACTCTTCACACATTCAGGGAAAAAACCAGGAAAAACAAAACGTCAAAATATCAAAATGCGTGATTTTCGACATTCTTTCAGATTTTACGCTAAAAATGATGTTTTCACGCAAATGTGCAATTGACAGCAGCCCGTACGTTATTCCCAAATATTTCCGCAAGAATTTAAGCTGGGATGCCAAGAAAAGCAAATTTTGCTATCCAAAGTATAAAACTCGTTTTAGTATGTACTTATACATGTAATTATGTACATAATGTACGGTATTTTCCAGAGGCGTCGATCCTGGGGGGGGGGGGCAGGGGGGGGGGGCGATCGCCCCACCAATGAAAATATTGGGGGGCAAACATATCACTTTGCCCCCCCCCCAATAATTCCGGATATATCACCAAAAAAAAAGATTGTAATGTTCAGCAAGTGAGATTAAGATACACAACTCGTTCTTTATTTAAAATCGTGCTCAAAATGTCCGCTTTTCAGATTGGAATATATTTTTTTTCAGCTCGCGCTTCGCGCTCGCATCATTTCTGTAGCAAAAACCCATACTTTTCATGATTAAATAGGTGAATGTAAATGTCCTATTTTCTTTTAGATACTAATTTTAATCATGAGTATCAAAAATGCTTAGAATATCAAGCTTTCAGGTCAGAATATAAAGAAATTCCAGCTCACTCTCGGCACTCGTACTATCTCTGTAGTGAGATATGTATCCTCCACATGATTTACAAACAGCCCTAAACAGGCAAGCTTTTCCTGTCAGTATACTAAAAAAAAAAAAAATCTGCTCGCGCTTCGCGCTCGCATTAATTTGTTGTTGAGATACGTGTCTGTGTCTCATGAGTCATATATATATATGTGTGTGTGTGTGTGTGGGTGTGCGTGTGTGAGGGTGTGTGGATGGGTGTCTTGTACGATCGAGCGCCTTTGGAACGCTAATAATTTTGCCCCCCAATCTGAAAAATGGATCGACGCCCCTGGTATTTTCAATATCAAAATGTGCACATGGTAAAATGCATATTTTCTCCATTCGGAAAAAATAAAATGAGAAATCTTCAATTTTACTTAAAATTATTTTGATATTTGTGGCATAAGGACATTTACTATACATTCGATGGATAAACGAATTAAAATCGAAGAATTTCGGAGTTGTAAAAAAATACTTCAAACTATTAATAGTTTCCCCGGGGGAGCCACTTCCATTCACGAATGGATACCATGCGCGACCACGGGGTCTCGAAAAGCACCCTAAACACGTAATTTCCATATTCTGAAAATGCACCCCTTAACAAGTATTGGCGTGTGAAACCCTACCCTTAACAAGTATTGGAAACAAAACGATACTCTTGGCAAATATTCCCTGAAATGAACCCCTAAACAAGTACAGGAATGTTTTATTGTTACGGGTCCTTCGGTCGTCGGCTTTACCTTATTTGGTTTAGTACGACCCCACCTTTTACACCTCGCGCAAATCGGACTCTAAACACGAAGCGTTGGGGCAAAAGGGACATCCTTTATAAAACATTTTAATTTTGTTTTATCATCCCGACAATTTCGACCCTAAACACGTAATTTTCCTAGTGAAATAGATACCCTTTTTTCATTATTTTTGTGTTTTTGACACCCTTATCACGTTACGTACGTAACGTGCCCTATCGTGAAAAAGACATCCTTTTTACGTGTTTTTTTAGTCGCGCATGGTATCCACTCGTCAACGTAAGTGGCCCCCCCGGGATAGTTTCACAAACCTTTATTTTGAGGAAATCGCGGTTTTATGTTTCACTGTGCCATCATATGTGTAATATTCAAATTTGAAATGCATATCTATGAGACTTATAATTTGAAACTCCAAATAAAAAGAGAATCGCATATCAAAGATAATCAACAGCTTTAAAATATTCCGTCAACATCATGCGGATTTTCGACATTTTGCGCTTTCACGCAATAGTGCGCTTGGCATCCGGACATACGCTATTCCTTGGTATTTCTTGCACGACTTTTAGCTGGGATATGCCAAGCATTAGCAAGCATATAAATTTTGCCTTCCAAAGTATAAAAAATCGCTATCTGTTATATTGTTCCTCCTCTCGTTTTCTTTCTTCATTCCCCTCCTTTTTCTTCTCCCCCTTTTTTCAATTACCCATCCGAAAATGCCTATATTTGGCTGAGGAAAAACTCCACCATGAAATATTATTATATCTTTGAGGGAGGCATGGGTATAATAAAACCAGTCAAGGTCATGACCTCGCCGCGTTCGAACAGTGTCACATACAGGGAAACGACAATGTAAACTTTACAAGTTCAACGGCAAAGGCATTACAAGTGAATTCATGTATAACCAAGGAAAGCTATTAATATAGCAAGTAACGAGTATTATATGCCTGCGCAAATCTTAATCTGTCATCATGATAGTAACTGATCTCCTCGCTGTTGCAGCCTCTAACATCACTTTTATTTTAGTGATCGCAGCTTCATTTTTCATTACTCGTTGTTGGATCAATACAAAACTAGAGAACGAGAGGGTGGCTAGATCTGGAGGGCGTCCACTTCCTGGTCCACGGGGGATTCCAGTCTTTGGAAACATGTTCTCCTTGGACAAGAACAGTCCACATCTGTCACTGATAAAGTTGGCTAAAGTCTACGGAAACATCTTCAAGATTCAGATGGGTAGCCGACAGGTACTTGTTTTGAACGGACTTAAGGCTATTCAGAATGCATTGGTAAATCAAGCCCTTGTATTTGCAGATCGCCCTGTCATGTTCACTCTGAAAGCCATCAACGACGGTAACATTTATGGGCCGAGCCTGAGCTTTAGTCAGTACAGCGAAGAATGGAAACTTCATCGAAAGATAACCGAGACATCTCTCCGCCATTTTACTGCAGGCGATCAGGTCCAGTTCGTTGAAAAATTTGCGCGAGGTGAAGCAGAGCAGCTGGCTGCGTATCTGAAAGATCATAAATATGAAAAATGCGAGGACATACCTTATCTTATCCGTTTGTCTGCAAGTAACCTCATGTTTGGGTTTATGTTTCGGAAGCGAGCATCCTACAACGACAAGCAATGTATCAAGTTTATCAAGCTTTTTGACGATTTGAGTAAAAGTATTGGAAATGGAAACATATTGGACTATCTTCCTTGGCTTCGATATTTTCTTTTTGATGCAGCATCAGGATTTTTGAAGTTTCAGGATAGCTTCAACAAAGGCATACGGGGACTCATAGATGAGCAACATGAACTGTATGTTCGAGATTCCGCACAGTTTATCATGGACGAAGTCATTGATGTCGATTATGATGAGAACGAGTTTCAACGTTTGAGTGTGACGGGACGAACAGTTCTTCAAAATGCATTTGACTTTTATGGAGCGGGATTCGGAACAACCGCTTCGGTCATAGAATGGGTCATGGTTTATATGGCTTTGTTTCCAGTAGTTCAATCTGACGTCCAAAGCGAGATCGATCGAGTAGTTGGTCGTGGTCGTTCACCAGCATGGAACGACAGGGACCAGCTACCATTGACACAGTCCTGTCTTCTTGAAATCCTGCGCTTCTCAACAGTCAGTCCTTTCGGCATTCCTCACAGCACAACAAAGGATACTGTTCTTGATGGATACTTTGTTCCCAAGGACATGGTAGTTTTCGTCAACATTTACTCCGCAAGTTTTGATCCTGAGGTCTGGGAACAACCTGAAGCGTTCAACCCTCGTCGCTTCCTAACTGAGGATGGGTTGCTGGATGAGACGAAGAAGAAACTCTTGCCAGTCTTTGGCTTCGGTCGGAGACAGTGTGTAGGTTCTGGTCTGGCGAGAATCAATCTTTTTATCTTCTTCACTACACTTCTTCATCAACTAAGGTTCAGTTGTCTGGACGGGAACGAATTGAACCTTGATTTTAAGTTCGGGCTCAATCTAATCCCTAAGAATTTTAACATACACTTTGAATCCAGGTAGGGAAAAGGGGATATATTCCGACCTCGATCACTTGGGGTAACGCACCAATCACTTCGTATTTAATTTCCTCTTGTAATCCACTTCAAAGAAATCATAACATAATAGGCCTTTTAAATTCATGCTGTCCACTAAGCTGTTTAAACATGTGAAATCTGGTTAGTTTTGGTAGAATGAAGATTAAATATTAAATTATTTATGTCAATGCGTTTATCGCTTAATTGATTTATAATCAGTACTAGTGCAAATAACATATTTATGTTTTACACTTCCCAATGATCAGAAGGCATTGAAGGGAATTTTAACACGAATGGGTGGATAAGTCTGCGCCTGAAAATAAGTTGTAGGAAGGAAGACAGAGTAGAAGAATTCCGTCACCCATGCAGGGGCGTAGCTATACCCCTTTTCCAGTAAGTGTGGAAGCCATTGATTACCGACTAATATCGGCACTGGTTACCAACAACCAGCTTATTTCATCAATAGATCGAGGGGGCGGAAAGTATTTTCTTTTAATTTTTCCGCGATCGGCCGTCAAAATCAGCGTGATTTACGTTGTTAAATGTTTTTGACGGGTTACTTTCAAAATAAAGAGTGAAGCGTTATCTCATCTTTGTTGTTACAAACGAGATAAAGGATCCCGTAAGGCCTGTTACAACCGATAATGTCGCACCAACGCATAATGTCGCAGCAACGCATAATGTCGCAATCTGCGACATTATGCCCGACCTTTCGTTTGAGGACGCGGACGCTAATTTACAACGGTAGTTGGCTTTGGAAGAGACATTTTGGGCCCGTCGTAAAACTCTGGCCGGCAATGCAAATTGTGTGACATGAGATTTTTTTTTCGTTTCGCATCTGCGACAGAAACGTTCAATATGCGTTTCGTGTGCAAAATTCTGGTTGCTACTATGGTAACAGCGATATATCCGATTGAGGACGACTTTCCAAATCAACATTTGACTCCTCCTAGAGCTCGAGAGGCCGCCCGGGGGGCCCACTTCCATTGATTAGTGGACACCAAGAGCGAGCACGCGTAAAAGGGGACAGAGTGGGCAAGTACATTACGTATAGACCTATGTAACGTTATAAAGGTGTCAAAACGATGTTTAAAATGCTGAAAAAAGGATACATATCCAATACTTGTAGGGTTTCACACTTGTTAAGAGAATATGCATTTTCATAATCTGGAAAATGATTAATTGCTTCCCTTGTTTAGCGGGGTACTGTTCGAAACCCCATGGTCGTGCCTGGTATCCACTCATCAATGGAAGTGGTCCCCCGGAATTTGAATCTAATCCACATTTCTGCGGAAAGTATAAAACATAATGCCCATTACATCGTGTGCTAGAGGCATATCGTTTGTGTAGAAGGGGTTAAACAAAAGAAACAAAAGAAACCCGCGAGGTCAACACGTCCCTGGTCAAACGTATTGCATGCTGTGTACATACGTGTATCAACGCATGCGAAATGAAATGTTCGGCTGGAGAGGTTGATCTAACCTCATGAAATCAATTGCCAGTGATCCACCAATAATCCACATTAAATGCAATATCGATTCGATGGACTGTAATGATCTATATCTAAGCCTTCATTCAGTAAGTTTTTCCTCTCTCAATATGTAGTCGATTTTTTTGAAAAACCACTTTCTTATCCATGTCATAATTTATTTTAGGTCCTGCATTTCGAATATCTCCAGCCATCAGTCGTAATATACATGCACATATGGTGCGGGTGTCGCGGGAAAGGATTTTGCACACGAAAGGCAGATCTGTAGGGCCTGTAATCCCCCGGTAACACAAAGCTTAGCATTGATTGTAGAACAGTTTTCTACGTTTAATTCTATTGACTATAATGTACGATCAATCTTAAAAATCAAGTGTATGATTAAGCGTTAACATTTGTGTTAGGGGACCCTAAATTAGCGTCGGTGATGATTGCGAAAGGTCCCAATTATGCCCAGAGCGTCCGACGCATAATGTCGCAGTCAACGCATAATGTCGTAGTTTTTCTAACGCATAATGTCACATGTCGCAACGCATAATGTCGCAGCAAATCGTTAACGCATAATGTCACATGTCGCAACGCATAATGTCACAGCGGTATTTTCTTCAGGACTTGAGATATAAAACATGCTTTTACTTAGTATTTTGAGACACGAAAAAGAGAATGAAATTATTTTGGATTTTTTTTTTATTTTTAATCAGGATTACTCTTTGTATGGATATTTGTCGCGTTATTGCCATTTCGTCTACTGCCTTTTCCCCACTATCGCATGGTCTGATATCATTTCGTCTACCATTAGTTAGTCAACTATCAACATAGTCCAATAACCATTTCGTCTAATTACCATCTCGTCTAATAGCCAGTTGGTCTAATAGCCGTTGTGTTTATTATCATTTAGTCTAATTGTATTTTTTTCAGTTGGTCCAATATCCATTTTGTCCAATATCATTACGTCTATTACCTTTTGGTCTAATAGCCAATTGGTCTAATAACCACTTGGTGTACTCTCATTTTCGTCCATGTTCCATTTGGTCTAACTTCAGTTGGTTCGCTATCACTTTGTCTAAATCCATTTCGGCTAATACTCATTTGGTATCGTTGCCACGGGTCCAATCACCAATAGGTCCAATCATTGGTTCTAGGACAAATACCCCAAGGACAATCACCCTTCCGGACAACTAATCCCTGACAATTTTACCCACCCGAGGACAATTACCCCCTGGACAATTACCCCCTGAGGATAATTACCCCCCGAGGACAATTACCCCCTGAGGACAATTACACCCCGGACAATTACCCCCCTAGACAATTACTCCCGGACAACTACCTCCTGTAAAACTACCCCGAGGAGGATTACCCCCTGAGGACAATTACCCCCCGTGACTACCCCCTAGGGCAATTTCCGCCCGGACAATTACCCCCTGGACAATTACCCCCGGACAATTACCCCCTGAACAAATGCCCCCCGATGACAATTACCCCCGGACAACTACCCCCGGACAATTACCCCTTCGGAAAATTACCCCCCCAAGGACAATTACCCTTCCCCGGGGACAATAACCCCCTAGACAAAGGGAGTGCACAGAGTTAGGGCCTAAATAGTAAAATTACAAGGCGTTCTTGTGTATATTATCTTTGCATATTTTTATTTGCTTACTGTATTAAAACTAAAGCCACATCTTAATCTGGAATGTGCACCAATTGTTTCATAATTCTTAGCTTCTTGATAGATGAATTGTTTTAAAATAACAGGTTTATAGGTTTTTCTTGTCAATAGTAGTGTTGATGGTTTGTGTTACCGACTTTCAATATTTCTACCTGTGAAGGTGTCTTTTTAATGTTTTATCTATTTTCCTGATTTTTTCCTGAAATTAAACCCCAAATGAATCAAGAAAAAATCAGATCAGTTGGAAATTATAGGCATTTGTGATTATTATGTCTAATCGTATCTTTTCATGAATGTTCAATTGTTCTATGAAAACTTAGTATGTGGGCCAGTTTACACATTTTCTGATGTACATATGCGTAGCTATATAGCGCAAGCCCCCATCCCCATTTTTCATGATGCAGAAGGCATTGCTAAACAAAAAGAAAGAAGGCGGAAAAGGAAGAAAAAATGAAAAAGAAGAAAATGAGAGAGAGGGAGAGAGAAAAGGGAGAAAGAGCGATATAAGAGAGAAAGTTATTAACATAAGATAAAGTAGAAAATATATTGAAAACCTGTGCCACCGACCCAGACCATTATAATGGTTCACGCCCGGGGGGGGGGGCACTCGGTATATGATAACGTGCAGCGGAGGGGACCCCTATTTTTACACTCAAATTTCCGTTCCGAGGCATAGCATCTTTGTCTTATTGAGAAAAAGAACAAATAAAGCCGCTCCAAGGCAAAACATGTTCTTCTTATCGAGAAAAAAGAAGAAAGAAATCCGCTCCAAAGCTTGTCATATTTTTCGTTACGCCGTTCCGGTCACATTGATCTGCTACAATGAGCTGCAGTTTTGGTGAAATGCGGCCGCAGAGCGCTGTCCGACCATCACCTCTGCGCGAGCGCACCCGGCGGACGTGCCGCCGGACGCTAGCGATCCGTTCCAAGGACCCCGTTTTTTGTCTCGCCCGCGGCACACCCCTACCACTTTTTTTGTCGAGTGCCCCCTTCCCCCTGGGGTCACGCTTGATTCGATGTCAGAGAGACATGGGGGGGATTTTCGGGGGGTAATTGTTTGGCCGTATACTGTCTGGGGAATTATTGTCCTTGGGGGCATTTGCTGGGGGGGGGGGATAATTGTCTGTGAAATAATTGTCCAGGGGATGATTGTCCGGGGGTAATTGTCCGGGGGGGGGGTAATTGTTCTCGGAGGCTAAATGTTAAAAGGTGGGTAATTGTCCTAGAAACGGTGATAGGACCTAATGGTGATTGGACCAATGGCAACGATACCAAATGGTTGTTAGCCGAAATGGGTTTAGACAAAGTGATAGCGAACCAACTGAAGTTAGACCAAATGGAACATGGACGAAAATGAGAGTACACCAAGTGGTTATTAGACCAAAAGGTAATAGACGTAATGATATTGGACAAAATGGATATTGGACCAACTGAAAAAAAATACAATTAGTCTAAATGATAATAAACACAACGGCTATTAGACCAACTGGCTATTAGACGAGATGGTAATAAGACGAAATGGTTATTGGACTATGTTGATAGTTGACTAACTAATGGTAGACGAAATGATATCAGACCATGCGATAGTGGGGAAAAGGCAGTAGACGAAATGGCAATAAATATCCATACAAAGAGTAATCCTGATTTCAAAATAATTTCATTCTCTTTTTTCGTGTCTCAAAATACTAAGTAAAAGCATGTTTAATATATTATCTGTAGCTCAAGTCCTGAAGAAAATACCGCTGTGACATTATGCGTTGCGACATGTGACATTATGCGTTAGAAAAACTACGGCATTATGCGTTGACTGCGACATTATGCGTCGGACGCTCTTGGCATAATGTCGCAGATTGCGACATTATGCGTTGGTGCGACATTATGCGTTGGTGCGACATTATCGGTTGTAACAAGGCCCAGTATATCATGCCAAGCAGCATGAACATATAAAGTTTAACTCCCCCGCATATTATATACAAGAGCTCAAGTCAATAACCATGAACAGAAAACGTATAACTAATGCGGGCGCGAAGCGCGAGCCGATTTTTTTAATCTTCCGACCTAAAAATTGAACATTTCATGCATTTATGGATGAAGAGAACAATGTTCGGCGTAGCTGAATTCAAGGTACCCCATCTATCTACCCTTTGGAAAATTTGGTGAAGCCGAAAAAATGTCTCTGCCGGGAATCGAACCCAGGCCCCCAGCTTTGAATGCCGATGCCTTAACCACTAGACCACAGAAAAGGGTTAGTGGCTAGGACGACCCCGATCCGATTGACCGTCAGATAGACAGATTTTCGACACTATACCAATTATAATTTACTTTGTCCATATATGTATATATATATATATATAATATATATATATATATTCTTATGGGAAATCTTCATGATATTTAGGCATCCTGTTGAAAGATTGAATAAAATGAATTACTTTTTATACTTATACATATTAGTTCTATATCGGGCTTGTCTAACAAATGTAACACTAAATGGATTTCATTTCATTTTTTTTTTACTTGGGAGAAATTTGAAGTATTGTTATTGTTTGACTGCATTTACTGATTGTTATAATTTTTGTTTGTGTATATTTTGAAATTATTTGCCTCAATAAAAGGCCTTTACTGCTTCTTTTCAAGAAGAGGGACTATGTGTGTTTAAAATCGGTAACTTTATAAATAGGACCTTCCATTAATTGCTACCATTTTCATTGTCTTTTATGATACAAAATATGTAGATAGCGTATTGGAAAAGCTTTGTATCAAGCATCACTAGAACACTTTTTATATATATATATATTTCTTAATCGTGCATATCATGTTTGTTTAAAGTGCGGTGCAGTAAAATATTCTACATACACTCAAGTAAAAAAAATCTAATTTAGTTGATTTAGTTGAGATCGACTTTTTTTTTTAAATGGCTGTATGTTTTGATAGATCGAAACAAAAACACTATTAAGCAGTGACATACATATGGGGGGGGGGGCTTGGGGTTCTTACCACCTCCCCCATTTTTTTCACGACCAATTAAAAAAGGAGGAAATAAAACAGAAAGAGAAAATGGTAAAATATAATATTATTTTTTCTGAATATCAAAGAAAACGGAAACCCAATTCAAGTACCACATAAAATAATTAAAAAATACAGGATAAGCAAAATAAATCCACTTGTATTCTATTAAATGAAGTTGGGCTTCTTCAGGTTCGAAGTCTCTGGATTTACATCGCCATTTTCGCGGGGTTATATAGTTCAAAATTGTGACGACAACGACGAACTTCATCTCTAATACGATTGCCTATTATAGATTCTATTTTACCAATAATAAATCCAATATACATATACGCATTAAACTCATGAAAATATTGTTCCAAATGTGTTTGATATTATTGTCTCGA
The DNA here is from genome assembly GCF_018143015.1 of Lytechinus variegatus. Classification (NCBI taxonomy): domain Eukaryota; kingdom Metazoa; phylum Echinodermata; class Echinoidea; order Temnopleuroida; family Toxopneustidae; genus Lytechinus; species Lytechinus variegatus. The sequence goes on from NC_054749.1 coordinate 9,562,181, forward strand.
AATTCGATTTGATGAATTTTGATGCTAAATTTTACACCCTCATCTACATTTTTCAAATTGGCTATAATTTTGCCAATTTGGAAATCTTACTTGGTGCAAAATCTAATATAACCTTGGTAATGATTTCAATGTTGACGAAGCGACGCCGCGGCGTCACCGCCATCGCCGAAGGAAGAGTAGTCTCGTTCTGCTATGCAGGCGATACAAAAACGGTCGTTTACCAACGATTCGTATCAGGAATAGAATAAGATAAAACATTTTTTTGAAAAAGCGAACCTTTTTGTGTGTGTTTCACCGTTTCCTAAAAGGAGAATCTATTTCAGGGTATTATTTTGCTGTTTTCTCTGCATAATGGAAATTTAGCAATCTTTTAATGTTCTTTTGTTTGTTTTTGTTTTTAGGGAAAAGGACTAATCGCTCATTTGTAATTAGTTTTTGCTTTGACTAATCTGTGCAAAATCAGAAAAAACCCGAATCATCCGACGGTATATACATTGACTAATATTGTCAAATCTAAATACATGGCAAAAAAGGAAGGGAGACACCGCGTAGGAAGGGGCAGTGAACAATAGCCCCGCCCCCCCCCCCCACACACACACACTGACACAAACACACACATGATGTTTTCAAGTAGGGGGAGAGTTTTTAAAAAAGGAGTCTCGCATTACAACGGCTGTTTTGGGGTCGTGTAATTCTATAATACACCTATTGTTTTGAGAAAAATGAAGACGTCACTTTTAGGTCGTATCACCCTCCCTCCTCGAAATTTGATGGTATTACAACAACCGGCATAGGGGAGATAAGAATTGTTAATCACCTCACCATTTAAAGCCAGGGTAATAATAGCCAAATTATTTGGAAGTGTATAGGGACGTTATATCATAATGTGATACAAAGAACTGCATTATTTTTATCAGGGGCGGCGATTCTGGGGGGCACAGAGCCCACACTTTTTGAAGCACTGAAAAGAACCCTTTTTATGAAAAATGCCCCTAATAAATGTATACTTCGCCCCTTACACATGAGGAGTACCCGTTTCAGGTGTTACCAATTGCCCCCTTGCCTCATTGTCAGTGCCCTTTCTCGAATCAGTGTAACCAAGAAAAGTGCCCCTCACGAATGTGTTCTGTACATGCCCCTTTCATACCTGAGAAGGACCTGTTTTATGCCATTAGCATGTACCCTTTTTCCTGCTTATAGGTGCCCCTTCTCGTATAAGTACCCCTTTTTAACCAAGAAATGTGCCCCTCACGAACATGTTCTGTGCTCCTTCCACCTGAGGACCGTTTTATGTGTTAACGAGTGCCCCTTTGTAACAAGTAAATACTAATCTCATTTTTATAATTTTATAGTTATGAAGGAAAAAAAAATTGTAAGAATAATTATATGTGCCTTAAGTTTCATGAGTCATGGGAGTGGGGTAGATAAGCAGTGGCATACATATGCCCCCAAAAAAATCACAACCCCCCAAAAAATAATGAGAAAAGGAAAGAGAGAATGGTGAAATTTAATATATTCTACTGAATATTATGTCAAAATCTATCACACAATTGGATTTTCAAAATGTCATCTTTTTGCTTGCTCGCCGTGTAAATGTTATGTGATACAACATATCTAGCCCCCTCATAATTTGGGGGCTCATTACACCACTCTAATTAAGTCATTTTTCTTTGTTTTACGACAGTGCCCTTTCGAAAGAAAAAGGTGCTCTCTTTTCCCTGTTCCCCCTTTCAACTTTGCTCTGCCCCCCGATTATTATCATCATTTGAATAAACATTTTCAGTTGATGACGGGCTCGTCTTTTTCCCGCGGCCCCATCCATTGTTTTCCAGGTTAAACGAGCATACTTTTTTAATTACACATATTTTAAACAATTATGCCCATGGGGAAAACCTCTTTTAATTTCGCTTCCTTTTCCATTTATTTGATTTAGGAGGGAAAAATATTAGGCTCCCAGATTGAAGGTTCGGAGTTCAAAAGAAATCCAACCTTGATACCAATGTTGTGTGAGAATGAGGAGAAAAATAAGTGAATCAAAATATTGAAAGTTTGAAATAAATTAAATTTGCAATAAAAAAAATGGCTGTTTTGAAAACGAGATCACAAAGACTATGTAAATTTCAAATTGGCAACTGGGTAGGATATTATTACAATAGGGACGACTTTTCAAGTTAGACCATGTACTTAATTATTATCAGGTATCAGTGCTTTTCGTATTAGTACCTACCCCCTCGGGCAATAATGAAAATATATCATACAGGTGGCATCCGTCCTCGTGAACAAAAAAATATATACTTATGAAAAACAAGTGGAGCGCCTCTGGCATTCCCACCTGCATCGCGAGATTCAATATAGCAGCAGTGCTGACTTTGAAATCTACTATAAAATAATTATTCACAAAAACACCATTCATATGATAAAATACTACCTTCATTGACAATAAATGACATTTGACCTTGATCATGCAACCGAAGACTTGTCAGTGATACTTGATTACCCCTATATCCAAATTTTGTAGACTATATCTATAAACTTTTAAAGTTATGACGGCAAACTAATAATTACCTCCAAAATGGCCAAAGTTCAATGACCTCAAATGATTTTGACTTTGGTCATGTGACCTGAAACTCGCATCAGATGTTCAGTGATCCTCGACTACTATTATGCCCTAGTTTTATGAACTAGATACAAATCCTTTCAGAGTTTTGATGGTTATTCAACAAATACCCCAAACATGGCCAAAGTCCACTGACCTTAGTCATGTGACCTGAAACTAGCACATGATTTTCAGTGATACTTGCTTACTCTTATGTCCAAGTGTTATGAACTAGACCAATACTATTACATAGTTATGGTGGTAATTCAAGATACCTCCCAACATGGCCAAAGTTCATTGACCTTTGACCTTGTTCATCCCTGAAATTAGCACAGGATGTTCAGTGATACTTGATTACTCTTATTCCAAGTTTCATGAATCAGATCCATAAACTTTTAAAGTTATGATGGTAATTCAACAAATACCCCCAACTTGAACTAGCACAGGATGTTAAGTGATACTTGATTACTCTTGTATCCAAGTTTTATGAACTAGACCATTAAACTTTCAAAGTTATAATGGTAATTCAACAAAAAACCCGAACATGACCAAAGTTCATTGACCTTAAATGACCTTTGACCTTGGTCATGTGACTTGAAACTCAGGCAGGATATTCAGTAATACTTGATTAACCTTATGTCTAAGTTTCATGAACTAGGTTCTTATATTTTTTTAAGTTATGATGACATTTCAAAAAACTTAACCTCAGGTTAAGATTTTGTGTTGAAGCCGCCGTCGTTGGAAAAGCAGCGCCTGTAGTCTCACTCTGCTCTGCAGGCGAGACAAAAATAATATTTGAACCATGTTCTGTATTGGAGTAAATGGAAGAGTAGTCCTTCCACTAGCTGCTGCCAATTCAATGTCTCCATATGTAGAGTGATTACCAATTTTAACAACTTTTAAAATTTATAACATTCTTATTGTGTCCGATATTATTCAAAATTTCACCTATCTACTGGTCTGATTTTTTCCCCTCAGAACATCTTTTATTTGAGTTATATTCCAATTAAAGAGGGGTAAGAGTAAAATCGCAACTCATGTGTCTTCCCAGGGACAGTTTCATCAACATTTTTGTCTGACAAGATGTCAGACGCCTTCATTCTGATTGGCTGAGAGCCACTGTTACTATAGTAACTGTTGGATAAAATGGGAATTGTCAGATAAAATGTTTGACAAGTCCTTTCATGAAACGCTCTCACTTTGGGTCCATTTTTCTTCATTTTCTCATTCTTGTCTCTCTCTCTTCACTTTATTGCTGGAAAAGTGAGCCAAGAATGTGGAATGAGACTGTTCCAGCCCCTTTTTGTTTATCTTTCTTACCCCCCTTCCCTATTATATGTTTAAGGGGATTTGTGCAGGGCCGTTTTCTTCCCCCCCCCCTTCATTTCATTTCATTTTCCTTTTTTTTGAAAGGGGGGGGGCAGCAATTAAGGTTCCAAGCCTTAGAATCCAATGACACCAAAGTATCTGTTTGTATAAATACAAAATATGTGCCAAAGGATTCTGGAAGAAATTGTGTAATTGCTGAGAAATTAAGCACAGGATTCGGGTCAAGCGTCAGGCCAACATTCAAAGCAATAATAATACACTGTCCCACGTGCGCTTATCTGTGCTGGTGATCTTCAGTGTGAACATTTTTAAAGTAGCTTTCAAGATTTCACAAAGTTCAGTTTATGCAACTGTACCAGCTCTAGATCTTCCATTATATAGTGAAAATTAAGCCTGGTTTTACTGACTTTCTTGTGAAATCAGTGTTTACTGCAACTACAGTACTTGCATTAATCTTTTATGTCAGTGATTTGTATATTTGTGTATTTTTAACTGTGGAAATAAAATTTGAATTTGAAAATCTAATTTATATGTATATGTATTATGAACTATCTCATTAAGGCATAATTTGTGACATGACAGGAGGCATTTGTTAAATGAGCCCTTAAACCTTTGTTAACTGATCTGACCACCAAGTTCCTCCGCACAAATGATTGTGACTATGCCGCCACAATTATTTTTTACTGCACCATTTGCTGACCTCTTACTCTTCAAGTCTTGCATATATTTTGAGACAAAATTTGAGATGCCCGGGTAAGCGGTTACGAAAACACGCAACATTTAGTATGTGCATGTCAGGCCCAAACTTGCACATAAACGTGCCCTTCATCAATCAAATTACATTTCAGCAGCTTTAAAATCAGCTTGTATTTGCCAAGAACAGGTCTTGTCTAACAGGTCCTATTCGCAGTATTCTGTATAGATGCATTCAGAGTGAATACAGATCATAAAATGCCATTCAAGATCAAAGGAAATACAACAAAAGAAAATTTCAAGTCAGTTTTCATTTTATTTCGTCATGTCAGTAAACTCCTTGCTTATAGCATTTGAACAAGACAAAAATGAAAATATTTCAATGACGATTCCTTTTTCTCCATTTCTTTTTTTTTCACAGCTGTATGTTTGGTAATATCACAAAATTTACACAGGTACATTTCTGGTATTTGAAAGTGTATGATATGAAGAGAGATATCAGTCTGTCTTTGAAATATAAGATTGGGAGAGAGGATTACATTTTTTTGTTCATAACTCAAAACATCTATCAAATCCGCAATATAAAGTCTTTATCATCAGGAAAATAGATTTGGCCAACTTGTTTCGATTAACATTGTTATCTACTATCAAAGCACACAGATAAACAAGAGGCATAGTGCATGTGCATAAGTGGTAATTATTATTCAATATTTAAATATATTCATATTTTTCTTGATTTAAAATGCTGACAGATTACTCACAAGGTTTGCATGAATCACTGTTTCTAAAAATCTTCAGTTCTGTCAACAGGGCTTTTGAACATCACTTTCAAATAGAACAACTCTCTGAATTCATAGCTCAATAGACACAAAAGAAGGAAAATCCTGTACATCTAACTATAATTTATTCTACGATAGAGGGAGCTCTCATGGTGTCAGAAGCTGGTCCATGTACGGGGTATTGATGAGGTTGCCACTGGCTGCCATTGAACGTTTGCCGTTGAAGATACGCTTGGCAACCTGTGAAGTTTGGGAAAGAAAGAGAAAGAGGATAGAAGTGTCATTTGGCATACTACCTTGCACATATCACAAGCAGCACATGTCTCCAGATACTTTCAGTGAATATGTGTAATACAGATAGAGTAACTGGTCAAACGGACGCAAATTAATGTCCTAGTTTATGGACATTCTATGCAAGCACATGCTTGGTTTTCCAAGAATTTGTGAAACATGCCCCAATGATCTCTTTAAAAAGTAAAATGGAACAAAAGAGTAATATGAAAAAAATTAACTATGATTCACTGAAAAACCCACTGAAAAATATGTGATACATTGTTTCAAATAGGAGAGATGAAGATAGAAAAAAGACAGATAAATGTAAATAAAGATATTTTTTTAAAGATAAAGAAAATATGCATTAAGGAAGGCCAAGAACAGATTGAAATAACTGGATTGAGTCCAGTGAAAAACCACAAATAATTAATAATTAATGAGACATGAGATTTTTTGCAGAATTTGATGTTATAGTTTTGTAGATAATGCCATGGGTAACGCGTGTGCCAATTTTCGTCGCGATCGCGCGATCCACGGCCGAGATCATAAGGGGGGGCTGAATCAGCCCCCCCCCCCCCGTCTTCTTAGGCGTCGAAATAGCCCAGTCTATTTAGGGTTAAAGAAGTAATCATATGTAAAAAAAAAAAGTGCATAGAGACGTTATTTATAATGTGTTATATGCTATACAAGAACTTACTATTATTAAAGTTATGCCAAATGTAACTTGCCTGTACACCTCAGTGCAGTGATAACATAAACATATTTGATAGAAGATCTGGTTACTAGGGCTTGAACAGAAATGTCTTCAAGGAGTACACCCATTACTTATCCTCAGCAGGGCATCGTAAATTTGGTCTCAAAAGATGCGCAAGTCTTCGAAAAAAGACTGGTAAAAAAAAATTGCCCAGTGGAATGGTTGCGGAAAATGTCCAGGGGGGATGATTACCCCCCCCCGGTGGTTTTAGGGTTAACATATCCTCAGCAGTGATACCAATAACTGCCTTCACAACATCAACAAGGTTGATCTTGCATGAAGTGCTTAATCAACAGTATCTTCAAGCCGATAGCCAACAAATGTCTCGAAATAACCAAGGCATAAGAATTTCCTGCAGAACAGTACTCACCCTTGACACATCTTCAGCAGTGATACCATCAACCGCCTTGACAACATCAGCAGGACTGACATATGACCCAGCATGAAGGGCTTGAACAGCGATGTCTTCCAGGAGAGCATCTTGGTTCTCAAGGTTCATGAAGACGGCAGCCTTCAGTTGATTCCTAAAAAAGGAAAATGGGGATTAACTGGTGGACAAGCCTAATGTACTACGTATGAGCGTGACATGCTTGCCATCAACTTTGAACATGATAAATGGACCCAATCTAATATAGCAATGTGGTTAGAGCAAATACAGTCTGTTTTTTTTTCAATATACCAATTAGAACAAAATTCCTACCTTTCGCTTGTTGTAGATATAAATATGTCCTTAAGAATGGGAAAGTGCTTTATTTTCCCCTGAATCATTATTGTTTTCTGTGATAATCCAATTAAATGATGAGTTTACAAAAATACATGATATCCAAGCTGAAAATTAACAAGCAAATGTTCATTGGGAGTCATTTGATTCACCCATTGACTACCCAAATCTGTCATTCCCACAGGCTATGTACAGGAACCGTACAGTTCTAGTAGTCAATGGGTTAATCAAATTCACTCTCCAAAGGGTGGACTTTCCCATTTCTGGGTGAACATAAAAAAAGGAACAATTTACAACTACATAATTGATGGGAACAGGGTTTGTAGTTAGTAAAAAGGAGTCTTACTTTGCTCTCTGAAGGTCTTGGGCACTGACATTTCCTTTCGTCATTGCTCCAAACTGTTCCATCAGGGATTTCAGCACCTATTAAAGAGACAAGAATTAGAAGACGATAATCCCATGCCATCTAAAGGGTTTGTTAAGATTATGAGAGCTTAAAAATAATTAAAAAAATCATATTTAACTAAAAAATCTTCCAATTAATAATCTGAAATAGAACAAAAAATATGATGAAGATTTTTTAGAAGAAAATATCTGTTACTGATTTGTGTAATCCATGATTTTTTAAAATGAAATATGCTTCAGATATGCTGCATTTTACATCATGAGTGAAAAGGCATACCATTATGTTAGTGCAAGAACTCCCTTAGCAAAACATTGATGCAGAAATACCCAAACATAATGCAATATGTGCGCTGATAAGGGCATTTTTTAGCGCAACAATCGTCAGTCTGTTGTAGTGAGGTCGGCAAAAAAAAAGAAGAAATAACTACTTGAAAACTTGATAATTCACCATTTTAAACATGTGCTCGTAGACAAGAATTTACTTGTTCTTTTCATGCAAAAACATACAGGCCCAACAGTGATTTTTACCATCTGGGAACGTCGGACTGGCACTAGTGTATCATATACTTTATATTATACACTTCTCTGTGTATAATACATACTCCATGATTTGAAAATTTAAAAAAAAGTAACAAATCATACAAAAAAACTATTGGCATGTTCATAGCAAATAAGAGGAACAAATACTCTAACAAGTGGAACGCCTCTGGCAGTCTCGCCTGCATTATGCAATTTGATATAGCAGCAGTGCTTCCTTTGAAAAACAGCTAATGAATAATTATTCACACAAGAAAACACTAATGATAATAAAATATTATGTCAATTGACCCAAATGACCTTTGATCATGTGACCTAAGACATGTGCAAAACAATCATTCATACTTGATTACCCTTACATGTATGTCGATGTTTCATGAGCAAGTACCATAAACTTCCTAAGTTATAATGACATTTCAAAAACTTAACCAAGGTTAAGATTTCAATGTTGATAACGCCGCGGTCGCCGCCGACCTCGGAAAAACGACGCCTATAGTCTCGCTCTGCTATGCAGGCGAGACAAAAATTGGAATGGTTGGCATGCCTGCTTTAAGGGCTTTATCTTTAAACAAATTACACACACTGTTAATATATATGGCTCTTTTAGCTCACACAAGTCACTAGATCCATATAAAACACACAAATCAAATGGACCACTGTACTTACAGTATGAACTCATTCATATTTCTAAAGATATATTTCTAAACACTTGAAATCTTTCCTAAGGCAAGTCAGACATGTCAAATGAATGCATACGGATGAATCATCTTAAGTTGAATTTCTTGGAACCACAGAAATCTGTTCTACTTGGGCAAGATTCATCTTCAAAGATGTAATGAACAAACATTCTGCATATTCTGGTCAGAAATAACACTTTGAATTAGGCAATTATTTGACTAATGGAGCATCTGCTTTACTAGATTATCATCAATGCAGTCCACAGCTTGGGTGTAAGTTAATTCAGTCTATAAAGCTTCTGCCTGTCGAACCAAAGTACGTTCAAGTCCATTCCGGCCAGATGACTGAAGCCTGCATTGTGTGTACAGCGGAAAAACACTGTCCCTCAGATAGGGTGCTAAAAGGAGGCCCCGTACAGAGGAGAGTCACCATCTTTGTGCGTTAACAACCCACTGCACTGTTCATATAAGAGTAGAGGGAAACCCAGGTCAAGTGGTCCACCTGCATTCCCCCCCCCCCCCCCACCAAATCATTTATAATTCAGTTCACTATTCCCAGGCACAGGTGATGCCAAATAAATAATAAAAGTTTTGATTAAAAAAAAGAAAATTAAGAGAAGCTTACGGGAGCCATATCACTTGGCTGGGTGATGGCAAAGAATCCGAAGAGGCCAGAGTCTGAGTATGGTAGGTTGAAACAGTTCACCTAAAAAACAATGAAAGGGTTACAAAAAAATCACATTAGGAATCAAAATTATGCTGGGTGATAATTGGGTCTACAGTTGTAGACTAGGGTGAAAAGGAGGTACCTTGAAAGATTCCCCACATCTTGGGGGTGTTTCACAAATATTTAAGTTTGATTCTGAGTCACACTTATATTTTAGTTGCGTACGGTATGTAAAGCACCACCGTATTCGTCAGATCATGCGCAAAATGAAGAATATTCACAAATACACAACTCGTATGACAATAAAAAATAAAATCATTGGCTCTATACGTGATTGGCCACATATGACCTTTAACCTTGATCATGTGACCTAAGACTTGTGCAACTTCAGGGGGATATTTTTCACAATTTACTTCCTAAGTCTGCAGTATTGGATAAGCTTTTAACTGCAAGTGATACTTGTTGAACTAGATCCAAAAACTCTGCTATGAAGGCGGGACAATTGACAATTTTGTACATTATGTCACAAAGTGCACAGATTTGATTGCGATTTCATGGACAATAGCCAAGATCTTTGGGGTGGTGTAGGCCCTAAGCATCCAGTCTTTTCAGCCTCCAAGGTATCCCCCCATTCTCATTAGGATTAAAACTTTTGTACAAAGGAATCTTACAGCGTGAGGGAGTGAAGAAGCCTTTGCGGCTGCCTGGCTGGCCTTGGATGTGGCTAGGTTGCTTCCTCTCTTGATGTACGGTGCAGAGCCCATCAGCTGGTGGAGGATACCAGTGACAAGAAGGTCCTTGCTTGATAGATTGGCGCCCTCTACGCCCAAGGCAGCATAGGCAAGGGGGCTACTGCACTGGTTCCTCAGCTCACCACCTGACAGAAAGGCAAGTGAAAGTGATGCTGGTTAGGCATACAGCCAATGGAGAATCACAACAGTATAGATAGCAAAGTTTGATTCAGGCAAAAAAAATATATATATATATATTTTGGGGGACTACTTATACAGTCAAGGATAATCACAACTGTACTGACACTAGAGTGTTATTCAGGGGGAAAAATAATTTCCGGTGGGCTACTTTTCATAATTTCCTTCCTATTCTGTACCTTTGGATAAGTTTTTATTTGCAATGAATGGATGGGGATTTTCCAGAGCTCCTCTTTTTTAGTTTCCACAATTCTTTTCAGCATTTTGGGGCAGAAACTGCCGCGCAGCCCCATGTTTCTTTCCCCCTGATGTGATAGGTAAATAGCATGTAACAAGACACCAAGTAAATGGACTGTTATTATTTTTTTTATACAAAAACAGAAGAAGGAAAGAAAGACAAATGTTTTCATCATAAAAGACAGGCAGTATTCTCAGCATGGGAGGTGTTTTATAAAGCTTTTTCGAAAGTTATGCAAAACCTTACAAATACTGAAACCCGGTAAGCAAAATATATAGGTCACAGTCAAATGAGCATATCCTGGGGCCCATCTTACAAAGAATTGTTATTTATCTGGTCGATCGCAGCTATGGAAAGCCAGCAAAGTCAAAATATAAAATGCATGTTTGTTAAAAAAAATTCTAGATTTGATTGTATATCCATATATAAATTGATTTCTTGACAATTTGGTGTGTTCTCCTTAGTTTACAAAGGACAGTTTGCAAATTTCCTGAAGAAAAAATTATGACAGTGATAGATTTCCATAGAGTTATGACTGATTTTATCAATCATACCTTTTTGCAAGACGGGGCCCTGGAATACACATTGTTGATTTTATTTTTTTTTAAGATGTAAATACAATGACTTGTCATAACACATTAAGGGCAAATTGCAAATATATTTTACAATTTGCTCTTAAGAAATTCTGTGACATGTACCTAGCCTGCCATCCAAATTTCATACAAAGAGACCATGCTCACCTGAATATTTTGCAGCTGGAGTTGAGGGGTCACCTCGTTGAAGATCAAAGGACTCCCCAAAGGTCTTCAAGTCACTGTGATCAACACCTAGAAGATCAAAAAAGTCCAAGAGGACAACTGATTTATGGCATCCACAAGGGCATTTGCAGTAGAAGGAAAACATGGAAGCACTCAAATTTGCAGGAGAGATAATTTAAAGGGAAGTATGTTGTTTATTCATGATTGGAAGGCTATCATAGAAGCTTGACAGTCATGATATTACATTTAAGTATGGAACACATGTATCTGTTCACACCAACAGAAAAAATCTTTTCACTCATTTATAAATGTTTAATTGTATGAAAAGTGTTAATTTGATATAAAATATGTAGGCTTTGTGTAGTAGAGTATGGAAAATGTAGTGGTTTTTGGAGTGTTTGGAGAAGTAGATGATGGACAGTCTCTAGGATCCTGCACGAACAATAAACAGATTACCAACATGAACAATGGCTGGTCTATTCACACTGTAAAGCGATATAACCTCTTAACTGGGGTGGTACAGGAGGATCAATTTATGACAGGATGTGACGTTTGTATTTGAGCAAAACCAACTACTTGACCACAGCCAAAACAAAACAAATAAATAAGCTACCACCATGTTCCACTGTGATTCCTACATATAAAGGAGCTGAGATTACACCAAAAGCATGGTTACTTTATTTCAAAACAATGAAAATTTTTAAAAATATTTTAACAATTTTGTCCTCATATATTTGAACATTGGCCTTATACAAATTGTTAAAGGATTATTTTCCATAACATAAAAGAAATCAATTCCCTAATAAATAAGTAAACAACAGGAAGTAGCAAGAAACTTATTGTATCTGATTGTAAATTTGCTATTGATACACAAATGCTGACTTATTTTATTCAACTTTCTGTTCTAAGGAGCAGAACAGCAATCAATTCTAGCACTTATCACTGATTTGTAGAAGTATAATTGACTTGTAATTGCTTGAGGTTTTGTGAGCCACCTCTACACCATTTTGTTCTAACTGAAATAATGAATTAGATGGAAGTCTTTTTTGAAGCAATTCAGCATGCTTTCTATTTTAGTATCTTGTTGCTCAGCTGGGTTTCAAAAAATTGCTATGAAAGACAAAGCTACATTTCTACAACAAGGGCCTGTTTCATAAAGACAACTACTATAACTATATTGAAGTAACTTCCATGGAACCCTTGATTGTGATTGGCTGCTGAGCCCTGTAACCATGGTACTTATAATCACTGCAAAGTTATACAGTCATAACTCTTTTTATGAAAAGGGTCCCAAATCTGCTCTCGGCCAATGGTCCCTTTAAAAAAATTTACCATTACATCTCGTAACTATTCACTACTGATACATTTTGTGAAATAGGGTCCTTCAAAGCAAGAAGTTTTCCTCTTACCGATGCCAACAATAGCCATGTTCTCAGCGGTGTAGCGGCTGCTGACGTAGTCTTTCAGCATTTGGGTGGTGTGCTTTCCGACCATGTACTGGGGCGCATAGATGGAACGACCAAGGGTATCCCTGTACGCAGCACTGTGAAGTTGCTCCATAACATCTGCAATTTCAAGAATTTTATTTGTAATGGCTGCATCATTACTTTGATGTACAAGACAAATTGACTAGCCCCAAACCAAGAATAAGTCACCAAAGAAGTTGCTTTGTAAATAGGTTAAATAGTCATTTATCCTTCAAAAAGCAAACATTAGAAAATGATTACATCTGAAAGAGTAATTCTTCTTCTTTATACTTAAAAATTTGAACTTGTAAAAGAATGAAAGACAAGATACAAGATTTACTTTGGCATCACTTTCTTGTTGACTACTTTACGTTAAATGTTGGTCTCAGACATAAATAATCATATACAATTGATACATGTCTGATAAAACTCGAACACACACTACTCACTGAGTTGGAGCTGATCATTGTAGCAAGATAGATCAAAGAGTAATCTCTGACTGTTGTCCTTCACTTCCCAAGGCCTGAACTCTTGCCCTGTTGACACATTCTTGAGGTAGAACATTCCAGTGTCCCTATGGATTAACAAAGAAAAAATATTTAATACTAGTACTACTTACTACTACTACTACTACAGTCCTTCACGTTTATAATTTTGTTGAGCTCAATAAATCACTCTCCTTATTTTTTTGAGGAGCTCAACTGAGCTCCTCAGAATCGCTCTCCTTGAGCTCAAATCAATTCACTACATTGCATGTACGATAAATTGTAGATTTTTCGTAACACCGTACATGCAATAGCTGTGTAGCTATTAATTAATATGTGGTGAAACTAGGCCTGGGTCAGTACGTTTACAAAATATCGCGCTCCTAAAAAAAAAAAAAAAAAATAGGAAAAAAATTGCTAAAATTTCACTTACATCTTCAAATCCATGAAATGGCCATCTATTTTCCATAATTCCTTGAAATTATTTTGATTTAGTTGATAACTATCAGAAAAATGAAGAATGTTCACCTCTTTCCCGACTGATTTGAACTTACTCTCGATAAATATTGTAGTCCCACATGTAGACTTCAGTGGTGTTGCAATGAAAATCTACATATGGGACTACAATATTTACCGAGTTCAAATTCAAATCAGGAGAGAAAGGATAGGTTTGTTAGACTTACAGTTGATCTCTTAGACATCGGATGCTGTATGTGACATGTTCTCTTGATGTACTTGTTTCAAGTGAACCTCCTACCTCTTCCAAACCTCGGGTAATGCTGAGGGCTGAAGCACCACTTGTTGTCTGAAATAATGAGAAAACAGTGGTCAGCATATTTATACCCAACAAAAATACTTAATAATGGTGGCAAGGTACGTAAAAGGACATGTATCAATCAGGACTATTCAATTGTATTATCATTTCAAAAAGGGGGGAGGGGGTATTATAAATATCACTGTAGATGATTTCCATGGCAATGCAGTTTCCAACACATGGAAAATTGGTCTTGTATGTTTTTAACCTCATGATCAATGTTTTTGCCAAAGTAAGTAGTTTGATCTGCAATGACGTTTCTTTGGTTTTTTGCTATATCATTCTGTCTCAGTGGCAGGGGCAACACCATTTCCGACACATGTGGAAAAATGAGTGTTGCACACTTTACCTCAAGAACTTTGTGTGCCAAATTTTATGAGCATAGGTGATAAATTGAGTAAGTAGTTCAATCTGCAACATTTGTAATGGACTGCCTGCCCGCTCGCCTATAAGCTGATCCCTAATGTATTTATACACTGTGACCCATTCAAACTTTGTTTGGATGGGGGGTTTTAAAAATGTTCTTCAGCCATTTTCGCCAAACCAAATGTGTGTGAAATAAGAAATGAGTGAGTCCAGCACAATCCATCAAAGTTGGGGTACAGAACCAGGCACAGACTTACCAAATGGCCAAATGCTCGTAAACAATGTGATGCACCAAGGTTTTCAACACCCTCGTACCTGGAGCCAGCCTTGACAATTACTGCTAATCTTGAGACAGGAGAGTTGTTTTCCAGCGAGGCTACGGTCAGCCCGCTTGGAAGTTTGGTTACCTAGGGGGAAAGTGAATAGAAGTACTATGTAAAGGGGTAATGATTGATAAAATGTAGCATTTATACATGTTTAGCATATCTAATAACCGTAAATGCCAATGTACATGTACCTTACAAAATTCTTAAACATCAATAAATCATGAAATTCTTTCTGTAATAATGTATTTTCTTTGAGTGTGTGTGTGTGCTTCTGCAATGGAATACTAATGAGTTTTAATAATTACATGTAGCTTGAATTCTAGGCATTAAGTTTTCTGGGGTTTTTGTGTGTTTTGAATGACATGCTAAATGTAATTTTTTAAACATCATTCTCATGTGTGACTCCTGTGGTGAAAAAAAGGGAATGCTGATCATACCTGAACTTCATTTCTCTCTGCTTCCGCTTGTCTAGCTTGTGTGGCAGCTTGTGCAGAGAACCACCGTCTCTGTGAACACAAAGATTGAAGGATAAAGACATTGTCAAAATAAAAGTAATGTGTACATATAGACAGAAAAGTATGTTGTTTACAGGGCCCGTCTCACAAAGAGTTACGATTGATCCGATCAACCTATGGAAAGCCAGCAAACGTCAACATCTACATTGTAAAATACATGAATGAATAAATAAATAAATCATAAATATTTATTGGCTAAAGCAAGTATTTTACAATTCATGAAATTCATCAGCCGATTGATTTTTTTTCTTTTAAATTGGCACTGCTTATGATATCGTCGACCTCTCTTGTAACTAGACTACAAACAAAAAAGGAAAATGGTGACAAGATCACCAGTGAGTATCTGCTCATCTTCTTACATTATTTTTCTTAAAGGTCAAGTCCACCTCAGAAAAATGTTGATTTGAATCAATAGAGAAAAATCAGACAAGCACAATGCTGAAAATTTCATCAAAATCGGATGTAAAATAAGAAAGTTATGACATTTCAAAGTTTCGCTTATTTTCAACAAAATAGTTATATGAACGAGCCAGTTACATCCAAATGAGAGAGTCGATGATGTCACTCACTCACTACCGGTATTTCTTTTGTTTTTTATTGTTTGAATTATACAATATTTCAATTTTTACGAATTTGACGATTAGGACCTCCTTGCCTGAAGCACAAAATGTTAAAATAATGGAATTCCACGTATTCAGGGAGGAATGAAACTTCATTTCACATGACAATGACGAGAAAATAAAAATATTTCATATTTCATATAATAAAATACAAAAGAAATAGTGAGTGAGTGATGTCATCAACTCTCTCATTTGGATGTAACTGGCTCGTTCATATAACTATTTTGTTGAAAATAAGCGAAACTTTAAAATGCCATAACTTTCTTATTTTACATCCAATTTTGATGAAATTTTCAGTGTAAATGCTTGGTGAATTTATCTCTTTTTATTCAAATCAAGTTTTTGTTGGGGTGGACTTGTCCTTTAATATTGGGAATATTTCTAGTGTAAAAAAAAATGGAATATACATAATGGGGGGATTAAGTGTTATTTTCCATTTACATAATTTTGTCGCTATCAAGTTACACAAATCAAGTATTTTGGAGCAACATTGTTTTCTCCAAAAACTCTCCTTCGTGTGGCCCTATGCTTTGCCATGCCAGGCGTCAGTGGGGAGTAAGCTTACGTAGAGTAGATGACTTATACTCCCCAGACGCCACCAGGCTAGGTATATATGTACATGTATAGTGAGTGATTGTATTATCGACCGGCCTTGTATTACCGAACGCGCGCATCATATGCGTCAGAAAATAATAAAAAACACTCAAACCATTGCAACATCGTTCCAAAGTCAACTTGAATAGAAAATATGATGAAAAATGATCAAAAACACAATTTCGAAGTCTTTATATCCTCAAAACAATAAAATATGGTCAAAATAGCTCATCAGTGACTTTGTTTTCTCAACTTTTCCCTTAGAAAACACACCTTCGGTAATACCATACCTTTTTCATGTGACCAAAATATTTCACTTGCGAAGAGAGGTCCGATTGGAAGTAGACCAAAAGTTTCGGTCTCTGTTATTTTGGTTGGTCAGCTGAACTCTGTTGGCTTCACTCACCAAATACAGAGACCGAAGATCTAGCCCGATCTGTACAGGGGACTCAATGACCATATGTTTATGTACTTAAGATCGGATAAACGGGGAAGTGAATTTGCGCGACAGCCGAGGTAAATCACTGTTTTTGTTCCTTTTAACTTGATTTTTCTCTGTTTTTTGGCAATTAATGCCAAGAGGAAATATTAATTTGCATTTTGGTCGTGTTAATTATCAAAACTTTTATTCATTAAAGACAAAAATTGAAGAGCCCCGACGGGGGGTTTTGCATTTTGCGTCTGTGTACGAGGAGAAATTTTTAAAAAAATGTTAACAAACTCCTCGAAACAGACGGCTGCTAGCTGTCTAGATTGGAAGCTGATGTCGTAAAAATGAAAAACAATTTCGGCAAAATTTCTGCATAGCCATGGCCATAGGCTCTATTTATATTTTGTAAAATTGTAGGTATTTGTGTATTATGGTGAAAGTTTGGTGAATTTTATTAGGCACTTCAGTCGGGCGCGCGATCGCGCGGACAAAGCGCTAGACGTCGATTTTTGCATTGCAGTGAATGGCAGGCGTATGTCTAACACACACAGTTCGCTCCGCTCGGCACTTCGGCCGAGTGCTTGAGTTGCATTCGGATTTTGGCCGAAAAGACAGAGTCATTTTCTTCCTTTATTTCTGTGATTTTGATTGGTCAAAACTTCTCGCAGTTGCTTCGAACATCTTCGGTAAACGTCGGAAATACTATAACACAGAGTTACACTTACCTTCTTGCGAGGGAAGGACCTAATATCGAAGCATTTATTTTTCTTTGCTTGAAATTTCCTTCTTGTAATCATCAGATCTCTTGATAACTTTGGTCATTTATAAGTTTATATATTTGAGAACATTTTGTGAAATTTTAATCGAATTTGGTCCGTAGAGAGACTCCGAATATGAGCTTCAAATTTGAGTGTCATGAGGTGTTTGCGAATCTGACTTGACGATCGAGCAGGGTAGTTTTGACCGTGTGCGCGATCGCGAGAAGCTGTGTGTGACGTCATCCCCGTTGCGATGGGCATCGAGATTAGTCTGGATTTTCAGACACATTTCGTTTTGTTCGTTGTATATATTTTTTTAAATTACGATTTGAGCTCTATTTATTATGAAATTTGAATTGTTTTTTGAAAATTAATTTGTAGATTTTTTGCGAAATATGTATTAAGACAAAAAACTGCGAGTAAAATTCAAGAATTTTGATTGATAAGGGATTGTTTTGTATCAATGCGTCTGAATGCATAGAATATGGAATTGTCAACGGAAGTCGTATTTTTAAATGGCACAGAAAGCCTTTGAATTTAAAAATACATGTTTAAGATGTGTTTCATGAATTTGATATCTGATTTATGGACCTTTGTTTTGGTGTTAATTATTAGTTTGAAGACAATAATGAGGCAATAGTAATGAGACATTAATAATAATTAGACAATAAATGTTGAGACAATTATAATAATTATTATTACAATAATCATTATTATAAAAGGATTTCAATTATAATATAATAATTATGATTGTAATAATTATTGAGACAATGTTAATGAGACATCAATAATAATTATAAAATAATTATAATTACATAGATAATAACAATTCTAGTATTTATTGACAATAATAATTATTATTACAGTAATCATTATAATAAACTAATTGTAATTACAATCACAATGATAGTACTTTTAGTTGTAATAATTACTGAGACAATAATATTAATGAGATATCAGTAATAATCATAACAATACTCATAATCAAAATAAATGTAATTGTAGAAATGATTATAATTATAGTAATTATAATTATAGGCCTTATAATTATTGAGACAATGATACATTGTAACTAATATTACAATAATTATAAAATAATTATAATGATAACAATTACAATGAAAGTAATTATAATTGTAATAATTACTGAGACAGTAATATTGATAAGTCATCAATAATAATGATTATAAAAATGATTATAATTATAAAAATAATCATAATTACGATTAAAGGCCTTATAATTATTGAGACAATACAATAATAATTATTACAAAAGAATTATAATGATAACAATAATAATGTAAGTAATTATAATTGTAATAATTACTGAGACAGTAATATTGATAAGTCATCAAAAATAATTATTGTCATCAAATTATTTTAATTATAATTATAAAAATAATCATAATTATAATTAAAGGCCTTATAATTTTTGAGACAATAATAACTTTTATTTCAATAATAATTATAACAATTATTACTATAACAATAGTAATTTTTATTGTAATAATTATTTAGAAAATAATATTAATGAAACAAAAATAATTATTATTATGATAATAATAATAATCATAATAAAAATTGGGACAATAATGAAACGATGATGAGACAATAATAATATCAACAATTTTATTGAGACCACAATAACAATAATGAGATAATAGACAATTGAAATCAATCTGTTTTTATTTTTTCAAGAAATCCTAAGATTATTATTTTAATTCTCTTCTTTGATTACAAATTATATTAATTGAAAACTTAATTTCTAATGTTCAAGCAAAGAAAATCAATATCAAGTCATGTTTACCCTGTGCACAAACCTACCACAGGGCAATTACCCCGAAATAGGCATAGGTAGCGATGCCACATCATTTTAAAATATCTACTGTATACATATGTTGTGACCATTCATTTTGAAGCTTGTGACCTGCTCTTCATAAGACTACGTTTTTTTCTTAATATATGCAAATTAGGCAAATATCTAATTAAATCCCCTGTAATGCACGCATATCATTAACAAGTGGAATGCCTCTGGCCGTCTCACCTGCATCACGCGGTTCAATATAGCAGCAGTGCTGACTTTGAATACTACTCTAACTCGCACAAGATGTTCAGTGATACATGGTTACTCTTATGTCCACTTTTTATGAACTAGACCAATAAACTTACAGAGATATGATGGTTATTCACCAAAAAACCCCAACATGGCCAAAGTTCATTGACCTTACATGACCTTTGACCATGATCATGTGACGTGAAACTCAAACAGGATATTCAGTGATACTTGATTACTCTTATGTACAAGTTTCATGAATCAGATCCATAAACTTTCAAAGTTATGATGGTAATTCAACAGATACACCCAATTCGGCCAAAGTTCATTGACCTTTGACCTTGGTCATGTGACCTGAAATGTGCACAGGATGTTCAGTGATACTTGATTACTCTAATGTCCAAGTTTAATGAACTAGCCCAATAAACTTCCAAAGTTATGATGGTAATTCAACAGATACCCCCGATTCGGCCAAAGTTCATTGACCCTAATGACCTTTGACCTTAATCATGAGACCTGAAACTTGCACAAAATTTTCAGTGATGCTTGATTACTATTATGTCCAAGTTTCATGAATCAGATCCATAAATTTTCAAAGTTATGATGGGAATTCAACAGATATCTCCAATTCGGCCAAAGTTCATTGACCCTAAATGACCTTTGACCTTGGTCATGTGACGTGAAACTCATGCAGGATGTTCAGTGATACTTGATTAACCTTATGTCCAAGTTTCATGAACTAGGTCCATATATTTTCTAAGTTATGATGACATTTCAAAAACTTAACCACAGGTTAAGATTTCGATGTTGATTCCTCCAACATGGTCTAAGTTCATTGACCCTAAATGACCTTTGACCTTGGTCATGTGACATGAAACTCTAATAGGATGTTCAGTAATACTTGATTAACCTTATGGCCAAGTTTCATGAACTAGGTCCATATACTTTCTAAGTTATGATGTCATTTCAAAAACTTAACCTCAGGTTAAGATTTGATGTTGACGCCGCCGCCGTCGCCGCCGCCGCCGCCGTCGGAAAAGCGGCGCCTATAGTCTCACTTTGCTTCGCAGGTGAGACAAAAATGTCTGCCGCTCATACGGAATGTGTATTTGCCTTTGTAGTTTCACCCATGCTAGTGATTTTGAGATAATTAACCACCAAATATGTCAATTGGCCCATTCTTTGATTAAACCAATATATAATATTAAAAAAAGAGTGTTTCATATAATTAAATATGCAAATTTAAAATACCATATATCTTTATGTAAATGAGGTTATGATGCAAAGCCAATGATACGCATATTGTAAACATGTATGTTAAAAATATTTCTTTTCAAACTACATGTATGAGGAAATTAACCACCAACAATATGTCAAGTGGCCTATTCCTTGATTAAACTATTATAATATATTAATATTCAAACAGAATACATGTATTTAAATATGCAAATGCATATGCAAATGAGATTATGATGCAATATAGTACAATATATGTTACAATGATGATGTTTGTTCTTGTGTATGGCATTTCATTACAAATAAATTGGATAATAGTATCATCATCAGTGATATGATGTTCAATTGCACAAGAACAAATTCATAGAATATTATCTTCTACATGTACAAAAAGTGGTAAATATGCAAATGAGACGAATATGTAATGAACAATTCAAGTGCAGAAGTACTTGTCCAGCTGCATTCATTACCAAATTTATGCTTCTTCATGCTTTGTATACATGTATATTTGTATAATACAACTTGATATTATTTTTTATTAAGTACTAAAATGCAGTTTACATTTTCTTTTGTTTACATGTAAAAGCTCTGTACAATTCAGTTTATGCTTCTAACATTCTTGAAATGAAATACCATTATACTGATTATTATCATTATGCAAGAAACTTGCCTGATCCCTGATCAATGAATTGGTCAGTGGTAAAGTATTCCACACACGTATCATCTGCATTTCAAAGACGATCGAATGTTCACTTGTGAAAAGATGTATTCTGTTATACTATTTTTCCCCCAAACAAGTATATTCAACATCGAGAATATTACAAGATCGCCTTTCTGGCCTTCCAAAGTGATTTGGTAAGGTTGGACAAGTTAGAGAAGGCTAAAAAAAAATATTGGGTCGGGGGCCACGGGCCGGGATGGGGGAGGGGGGCCAGGGGCCGGTAAGGTTGGACAAGTTAAAGAAAGCTATAAAAAAAAAAAAAATTGGGTCAGGGGCCATGGACCGGTATGGGGGCCAGGGACCAGTAAGGTTGGACAAGTTAAAGAAAGCTAAAAAAAAAATTGGGTCGGGCCACTGGCCGGGATGGGGGAGGGGGGCCAGGGACCAGTAAGGTTGGACAAGTAAAGAAAAATAAAAAAATTAAAAAAAATAGAAAAATTGGGTCAAGGGCCACGGGCCGTGATGGGGGGAGGGGGGCCAGGGGTCGGTAAGATTGGACAAGTTAAAGAAAGCTAAAAAAAAAAAAAAAAAAATGGGTCAGGGGCCATTGGCCGGGATGGGGCCAGGGACCAGTAAGGTTGGACAAGTTAAAGAAAACTAAAAAAAAAAAAAAAATTTGGTCAGGGGGGGGTGGGGGGCCAGGGGCCGGTAAGGTTGGACAAATTAAAGAAAGCTACAAATAAAAAAGAAATAAAAAAATTGGGTCGGGGCCAAGGGGCCGGGATGGGCTGCCAGGGGCCGGGATGGGGTGCCAGGGGCCGGTAAGGTTGGACAAGTTAAAGAAAGCTAAAAAAAAATTGGGCTGGTGGGGGGGCAGGGGCTGGGATGGGGGGCGGGGGCCAGTAACATTTGACGGCTTAAAGGTAGCTAAAAAAAAATGGGTCGGGATAGGTAGGGGCCGCCGGGCCGGTGACGTTGGACAAGTACCGATAATGGGTAGCCCCCCCAAAAAATGGGGTCAGGGGGCAAGGGCCAATAAAGTTTGGGGTCCGTGTTACAGGCCCTCTCTCAAAAAAAAAAGAAATATGGTTGGGACAAGTAATAATGGCAATTATGGGTGAGGGGCGGGTTGCAAACATATAGGCCACGCAGGGGCCTGGGGCAAATTATGGAAGGGGTAAACATAGATCTAGACATAATCAGGCAAAAAACAAAAAAAAATGGGGCCTTGGACCATAATCAGGGTTTAAAAGGGCAAGAAAGGTACATCACCATCTGTTACATAATCACCAAAAACCAAACAACCCTACTCAACAGACTATACAGTCTCTGTATTGACCCTGAATTTTCCAGATTGGGGACAGTGCAAGCCCTTATCTTTCCCGCTGGCGGTAATTCGCGGTTTGCTAATTGGTAACAAGTTTGGTATCATTACAAAGCTTAGAATTCAAAGAATCTCATGATGCTGGGAGTTTTTTGGGTTTTTTATGTGTAGGGGTACGATAAAGGGGTCAAAACATTCATGTCATCATCAAATCACCATATCAACAAAATCTCAACAAATCATGATATCAAAATGCAAAAAAAATCAGATTTTTTAGACATAATTTCAGAGCAAAAGTACTAAACTAACGATTCAAATTGCCACAAACACTGGTGGAAGTCAAAATCTTGTGTGTCACATGATTATGACATGAGCAGTACTATCCACTTTTGGCTTCTGAGATTCAAAATGGCCGCGCGCATCGTACGATCAGGCAGGTTTCAAGACACATTTCAAGAGCAAAATATCTGGCGATTCTAACCTCAAATCAGAATGTAAAGTGAAAATTTCCTATTTTAATTTAATAATCTTCGGATTTTTGTGGGTCAGAGTGTTACTGAATTAATATTTAAAGACTGGAAAAGAGTTTTCTGAGACCATGTTTTACACAGGGGCAGAGCATACCGATGCGAACGCGCGGCTGGTTTGGCATCGCTAGCATAGGTTTACAGTATTACAGTGTAGTTGTCCGGTGGGGGGGGGTAATTGTCTGGGGGGGTGGGGGGATTGTCGTGGGGGTGGGGGAATTGTCCAGGGGTAGTTGCCCTTGAACCAAAGACATCATATGCCAATATGTCAAATCAATCTGAGTACCGGTACATGTACTTTAAGATATATTAAAAGATAGTATGATGGGGTGTCCAAACTTCGCGCACTTTTCAAAAATATTCATCAGGCTTAATTTTGTCCACAAATTATTCATAATTTATACAAAACCAATTCAAGAAATAGTTACCACATTGACGGCAAGATCGTAAACTATAAAATCATGGACGAAAATGTAAAGTAGGTCACTGGGTTTCGCCGGTATCGCGATCTCAAAATTCTATTCCGATCGGTGAATGCGGGCTGTGCTGGAAAAACGTTCAGAAAAAGTGTGACCTAACTTCGCGCACCAAAGCTTTTGTGGAGATTTAAACAAAAACTCAAGTTCAAAAAGTGAAATATTTATATCAGATTGATGGCAAAATGCTATGGAATCGGTTAGTACCACATTTAACTCACATTTTTTATGATTTCTGCTTGTAAAATGGTGATATCGTGATGCTTGATGCTTTCTTCAAAACGGGCGCTAACGGTGACAAATTTGCCGATCTTTTGCCAATATTTTCATGAATACTGGACTAATCCTAAAGAAACTTTCAGCGAAGGGTAATTTTAGGTCGCTTTTCACATTGATGATGTCAGATTTTAAGGATATTGGCTAGTTTTGGAGATAATGACCGTCCGCGAAGTTTGGACACGCGCGAAGTTTGGACTCACTGCCATACAATTCCCCATAAGCTATGTGTTATAAATGTGCCATGCCCAAAACAAAGAAAATAATAAGATTTCGCAATCTTCTTTTGTCCACAAAAAGCCCTGTTTTTTCATCACAAAGATGACAATAACTTGACTTCTAGACATCGGAATTTGAAAATTCAAACAGTTTTGTGAATTGTAGATATAGGGCCTCATTCATTGTGAGCCTATCAAATATGCTGGAACAGTCTTTCCTAATTTTCACCTGAAGTGCCTAATTTTATTGGAATAATGTGTTTGATATGATCAGATTCATGAAAAGTGTTCGGTAATACGATACACTACCACACTCTTTCACAAAGTTCAAACGTTCGCGTCCGTGTTTCTTGATCATGAACAAGCACCCGAGCACCGCGCCGCGGCCGGAAAAGCCGGCGCTCCCGATCCAATTCTGTCCGAGACGGAACACCTGCAGGCTCGCGACACAATACCGGCGTTTTCCGATAAATAATTTAGAGAACATTACCACTAAAATTGAAAATGAAATAAATCAAAAATATTTGGAACCTGTAGATTACTTAAATACAAAGCACGTATGTGACATACATTGATTTTAAACTTACCGAAAGCGAGACAATTGTTGGTCTGAATGTGGAAACAGACATAATTTCCCCTCTGCTAGATCGTAACAAGATGGCAGCAGCGGATTTTTGAGTCTGCTACCGCCCTCTATTGAAAATGATTATGCAACATTTGATTTGCAGGCTCCAGCGCAGCTGGGAGGGAGAGGAGGGGGGAGGGGGGCGGCTAGTACAACCATCTTTATTTAAACCCTTCTATCAGTGAAAAAGAGGGAAGAAAAGGATTAGGTTAGGGTCGTGGACAATTTTAAAGGGAGTGAAAAATCTTTAAAATTGTGGGGCCCCTAACCGGGGATCGACTAATGAGCGACCTATATTTTTGTCTGGTTTTATTATAATTTTGTTCTTCATGTTATGATCACTAGAACAAACCAACAACAAAAAAAATGACAAAGATTAACATCAAACCAATATCCAATTACAAGGTGCTATAATTTAAAGAAAATGCAGGGTCTTAAATGAAAAGCCTAAAACTAATAACTGCACTGAAAGAAAAAATTTCAGTAAATTGCTTATAACATTGAAAAAAAAATGTCGAGCAAAATCATGTTTTGTCACGGTGATTTTTCTTGTTTTTTCCAGCATGTTTCTGAAAACATCAGAGCACTGCAGCATTCTTGGATGAAACATGAAATTTCATCTGGCGTGTTGAAAAAAAAAGATGGTATAACAAGAAATGGAGCAAAGTGACCAGACTTATAATGAAGGCATTTGCATTAGCAAATTTTGAAAAAGCTTAGATCTGGTACATTATTTAAAGTGGATTTACATGAAAATTTAAGTAAAAAAAAGGTTATGCCTTGGTTTGACAAGGTATATTAATTCCTGTGCTATGATTAAAATTGATCTGTTAGTTGTAAAAGTGCTTTAGATATTTGTTGAAATTGATTGCAATTACTTTCTCGCAACACCCATATTTGTGAACCCCCCCCCCCCCGAACCGTTTTGGGGCTAACTTTTTGTCACAATTTGATTGACATTAATCTTTTGCAACTGACCATTTTATTCAGCATCCTCCCATGATTTAAAAGCTCTGAGTCACAATTATTGCTTTAACCTCTTTCACATCTGTCCCTTTAAAACTTATCAGAAACTGTTTGTACAATCACTATTAAAAAGCTTCGTCTTTGACGCGATGCCCATTAGAAATATAAGTACTCAATTAGAATTTGGACTTCAAGAACAGAGTTTAAAGAGATAATGGTGAATTGCTAATACATATATGCCAATTTATTCATCTTGATTAAGATATACATTCATAAAAGACTTTAGAATCAACATATCACAACACCCTCTTACCTTGACAAATGACAAAGTACGAGTTATTAAAAATTAGTACCACATATATGATCCATTACGGAGATTGTTTAGAGCTTTGACAGACTACAGAATATCAAATAGAATAAAAATATTTAATTTGGTCATGAATAGAGCATCAAATAATTTAGCCATCTTTACACCATACTAGTAGTGCTAAAATAAAGTTCACACATATATATTTTGTTAATGTGATAGTTATAAGAGAACTTACAGCTCAGCAAAATTTGGCTTGAAACATTGTGATCACTGATCACTGATCGTATAATCAAGTAAAGGTTTTATTAATAATAATTAAGTTTGTTTAGCAACGACAGCCATTCAATCTTAACATGATAATCATCCAGCGACTGTGTACACATTACATAGTCACCATTTTTGAGAAGAGCCATATCAAAACAGTTGAAATCTAATGAATATATATCAAAATTGGCTGTGGAATGTCTTACAATCAATCAAAATTTTATAGCCCCTGACTGTCTGAAGTTGATTCATTACACTATCATGGTGCCACAAAATTAAATCCAATCAAATAATTTTATCCCTTTAAAATAGTAGGCCTACCTAATGCTCTATTGAAGGTTAAAGAAGATGACAATATTATAATTACTCTTATCCATTGTACTATACCACTAGATGATACAGGGTCTCATTAAAGTTAAACTGCCAACTCGTCCACTCATCACATGGTCTACCTGCATTTAGTCTAATGCCACTCCATCCATCAACATTTGGTCTAACAACCATTTGGTCCAATCGTCACTTCATCTAATCAAGAGTTCGTCTATGACCATTTTGTCTCATAACCAGTTGGTTTAATATCCATTTTACTTTCATTCGTCTCGCCCAATTAACACTTAGTCCAATTAGACCAAATGGTAAATTGACTAAATAGCTATTGGACCAAATGGTTATTAGACAAAATGGTGAATGGACGAAACGGCAATTAAACCATGAGGATAGTGGGCAAACTGATGGTAGATCAAATGATAGTAGACGAGATGGTGATTGGACGAATTGGCACTTGACCATTTGAAAATAAACCTCATTAAAAGCCATTAGAATGACTTGGCTGGAGATAAAATAAGACTTAACAATTATGAAATGACCACTCATGTAGATACTGTTCTTTCAAGTACAACATAGTATCGAAAAACTTTTTAAAATGTACTTTACAATCATCTGTGGTGCACTATGCAGAATTCATACCATGGCAAATACAATGTAGGGCCTACTCTAGCAGAAAGTATGTCGCTCAAGTATCCATCTTTAGTAGTATTTGCTGTTCTAGTTCATACATCAATGAGTGCAATTTGCTTAGCTGTAAGTCTCCTAAAAGTATTGGTATCACAATATATTCAATAACTATATGCAACTAGATGCAACACTCTAAACACAACAAGACATAGTACCTTCCCCCATATAAACAGCATGCATGCAATAATATAATTCATGTAAATTTTTGAAAAATAAGACACCTCCATTGTTGGCTAATACCACCACAAAAAAAGTTGAATTACAAGAGTTGGAACACATTGATATCATAAATTGAAAGAATGTGATATTTTGATAATTCTAGATGAGCAAATAAAAGTCATGGATTTCTAAAAGTTTGGAAGATTATACAACTCAAGGCAATGATGGAAATACAATTTTCCACTACCTCCACCCAAAACAAGGATTCATTGATGATAAATTGGTATAATAATAAGAATTAATCTGATAGATTCACTGTTACTAGACTAAAATCTTCACATGCGTATTTCAATATTGTACTTTCAAATTCTCTGCAACACATAAACATGTTAAAAGTTCCAGTAAAACATTACCTGTTACAAGTCCACAAGATATAAGTTCTAACTTCTTTTGACGTAGACTGCAATGACGAAACATTAGCAACTTCTCTCGTTATTTTATACCTGTTACAACTTATCACTCATAAATTTCTGTGGTATTTAATGAAACAATGAAATAACTTCCATGAAGTAAGATCAATATAAAATATGGGGTGGATTATGCTCCTTATTTCAACAAAGATGCATGCACAGATAAGCTTTTTACATTTCAGTTAAATTTTGAATTCAATAGATTTTCAGCCACCATCACAAAATATTTGTCAGCAACTGCATTCAGCAAGATGTGTATGCTACAGATTTCAACTTGCGCAAGTAAAAATTATACACTTGGTAAGAGCAAATTTCATAGTCTGTTCATGTACTTATTTCAACCAGAAAAAGTGAAAAAATTATGAATCATGCATTTGCATACTTCAACCATTGCAAAATGCTGATCAAAGAAGTAAACATCTACAGTGCGTCCAAGAAAAAACACAAGGGGAATGCCTCTGGCCGTCTCACCTGCATCACGCAGTTCAATATAGCAGCAGTGCTGACTTTGAATACTACTCTAACTCGCACAAGATGTTCAGTGATACATGGTTACTCTTATGTCCACTTTTTATGAACTAGACCAATAAACTTACAGAGATATGATGGTTATTCAACAGATACACCCAATTCGGCCAAAGCTCATTGACCTTTGACCTTGGTCATGTGACCTGAAATGCGCACAGGATGTTCAGTGATACTTGATTACTCTAATGTCCAAGTTTAACGAACTAGACCAATAAACTTTCAAAGTTATGATGGTAATTCAACAGATACCCCCGATTCGGCCAAAGTTCATTGACCCTAAATGACCTTTGACCTTGATCACGTGACCTGAAACTCGAACAGGATGTTCAGTGATACTTGATTACTCTTATGTACAAGTTTCATGAATCAGATCCATAAACTTTCAAAGTTATGATGGTAATTCAACAGATACACCCAATTCGGCCATAGTTCATTGACCTTTGACCTTGGTCATGTGACCTGAAACGCGCACAGGATGTTCAGTGATACTTGATTACTCTAATGTCCAAGTTTAACGAACTAGACCAATAAACTTTCAAAGTTATGATGGTAATTCAACAGATACCCCCGATTCGGCCAAAGTTCATTGACCCTAAATGACCTTTGACCTTAATCATGAGACCTGAAACTTGCACAAAATTTTCAGTGATGCTTGATTACTAGTATGTCTAAGTTTCATGAATCAGATCCATAAACTTTCAAAGTTATGATGGGAATTCAACAGATATCCCCAATTCGGCCAAAGTTCATTGACCCTAAATGACCCTTGACCTTGGTCATGTGACGTGAAACTCATGCAGGATGTTCAGTGATACTTGATTAACCTTATGTCCAAGTTTCATGAACTAGGTCCATATATTTTCTAAGTTATGATGACATTTCAAAAACTTAACCTCAGGTTAAGATTTCGATGTTGAATCCTCCAACATGGTCTAAGTTCATTGACCCTAAATGACCTTTGACCTTGGTCATGTGACATGAAACTCTAATAGGATGTTCAGTAATACTTGATTAACCTTATGGCCAAGTTTTATTAACTAGGTCCATATACTTTCTAAGTTATGACGTCATTTCAAAAACTTAACCTCAGGTTAAGATTTGATGTTGACGCCGCCGCCGCCGTCACCGCCGGAAAAGCGGCGCCTATAGTCTCACTTTGCTTCGCAGGTGAGACAAAAACCAGGATTCCTATGTCTGTTTACTTCAAAGGCAAATGAATTGGGATATTTAATTTACATCAACATATAATTCAATTATTCCTCTACATGATGAGACGAACACTTCATATCACGCATTAATGAGCAAGAAGAGTTTGAAATTTTAGTGTCAAAATCAGGTTGCGCAGAAATATTGGACAATATTGGTGCATGATACAACCATACTGATTCGACGATTGGCTCATTAGCATTTCTTTTGTATTTTTTGTTAAGATTTTCTCACTGATCCCTGAAACGAGAGCGGATGCAGATTCCCAGGCAAGTTTCTGCGCAAATTGTTCCTGATATGCTTCAAAATCTATTGTTTATAGTCTGTCGTGCGTGAGCGAATCTATCTATGAAAACGGTTTCCTTTTTGTGGGACACACTCTATAGCTTGATTCAATAGAATTGGTAAACTTACATCTTTTCAGAATTTTCTGACTTTCCATGACTCTGTAGAGAAGAAAAAATTATCTCAAGAATTCATAGCCCATAAAATGAAACATTGCATAACAATTCAAATAGTTACCATTCAAATGCTAACTGTCAATTATGCAAGGACTCATCATAGCTCAGATCTGCTAATTAAAAAGAAATAATTTGAATGTACATGTACATGATGTGTATGATTTTCATGACTTTCCAGAATATATCAGCAAATTTTTACAGAGTGTTTCATGAAAAGATGTTGGATGTTTTATCCAGCAGTTACTATACTGACAGTCAGAAACCTTTGAACTCAGCCTATCAAAATCCAGGAAAGCTTGATTTTGATGTGGTTTTGTAACTATCGCTATAACAGACTTTGTCAGATAAAATGTTTAAGTCATTGCTGCCACATGCAGGATTTCAGGGTCCTGTCACACAAAAATAAGCAATTGATCGCAGACCAAATTTGATGATTGATTACACTGACAACAATTTACAATCAATCAATCATGACAATTACTAGTTACAATTATTCCTTTTGTTTGTAATAAGAGATCCAGAACAGCTTTCCATAGTCCCATTTTACATAGAGTTGAGATACATGTAGATTACAATGAAACTCAATGACAAATTGAAGAAATAGTAATTAGGATCAATCTTAATATTTGATATGAATCAATCACAGCATTTTGTAAGACATGGCCCACATCCCCCCCCCCCATTGTCTCACTGCAGGAATGGAATATAAGGCAAAAATTGCAATGCAGGATTTCCCATTACAAATTATGATAATCAGTGGTCAATATATTTTTCTTTTGTTTAAACTTTAAGGAACCTTTAAGTCATAGAAGCATGAGATGATTTGGGGTTACAAACACTTTTAGATAAATGATCCCGGTATTCAAGGGGCATTGTTGGACATATTACGCGCTGCAAACAGCGCAAGCTGCCCAATGACGAGAACGTTATACCAGGGTATTCTCACAACAATTTCCTGCATGCCCCCGATTTGATAATCTCAGTTCGCGTATACTTCGCTTGCTGTTCCAAGATCCTGGCAGGTTTGATCCGCCTCCTTATACTGTGTGACATCAGCAGATGTTCAGGCCAACGCTGACATAGCCAAGAGCAGCGCAGCATAGGTGTACAGTGCATGTGCGCATGTGCTATGCATTACTGGCGAATGATTGACAGCTGCGTGCAAGTGACATTGATGATTTTCATAACGAAGATGGCGGCAAGTACAGCAGGTTACAAAACTGTCCAACAGCGCCCTTTAGCAATAAAAAAAACAAAGACAAATCACGTATGAAGACACATCACAACATCATCAAATTGCAAATTTATAATTATAACTACAATATATCCATTTGTGTAATTCTCAACTGAATACAAACACAAATAAGTCAATCTTATGAATGCATCTCTTTGCCCCTAAATGAAGCTTTGATGACTGCTCATGAAGCATGAGTAAGACAAGATAAATTAGTTAATAAAAATAACAATGTTCACATTCATACAGCATTAAATTATGGGGCTGTATTCTGAAAAATTGTCTTAAGAGAAATAATCGTGTATCTTTTCTTGTAACTTGTGCTAGGCGCATATAAAATATCCCTTTGCGCAAGATAAAATATCGAGTATTCTGAAAGTTCTCTTATCTTTGTGTTCTGTTAACTTCCTTGGAAAATTTACAAGAGGTAGGGGGCTACTGTAACTTATTGTTGCATGCAATATTTTTGTCTGCATTAATCATTTCTTTGAGCATCCAGCAAGGAGACATTCCAACGACGGATTGGTAAACTTATCAGAAAAAAATTTGTGTTAGAGACGATGAATCCCCAGGGATGAAATTTTTTCAGAGAAAAAATATGTCTTTGAGAAGAGCCACGTGTATTTCTAGCACAAAAGCGCTCAAGCATAAGAGTCGGGCGCAAGGAAATTACGCCTCATGTCAACAATGCCCTTCATTATTTTTCAGAAAAGACGCTTCTATTGGTTGACCTAAGCATATAACAAGCTTAATGATTGGTTGATGATGAAATATTGGGCGTGTCAGAGATAAAATAGGGGACGTACTTACAGAGATAAGATAATTTTCAGAATACCAATTTAAGAGAATTTTAGCAAGCTGTTATCTTGCTGACTTACAAGAAAAGTTACAAGAAAAGTTAAGACAATTTTTAAAATACCACCCCTAAATTTTTGAAAGACCCAATTTTAACCAATGTGACATATTGCATTGAAATCATGTGAATAATCATATATTCACATTTAAAAAGTATGAAACTATTTTTTCTAAGAATCAACCCACAGAATATTCACCAAGGATATTGTATCAAATAATATGTATTTACATTTCTAATCAATAGCTAATACTCATAAAGACAATGTAATCTTAAAATTGTAAATCAAACATTCACCAAGCCACAAAAATACACGTGATGTTAGAATTCCAATAAAGAAGTCCTTGTATTTACATACATGTACAACAGTCTACATATGCACTGGCGACGCAGCAATTGCTCCTGTGACAATAGCTCCGGGCTTATTTAGTCTACGATGTAGGATTAGGATTAGCTGGGTGCAATAGGGTTTTATGCAAGGTTTAGAGTTTGGTTTAGGGAAGGATATGTTAATTCCAGGGTTGGGGTTAATCCTTCAATTAGTATGTGGAATTTGTCGCCGAGCAATAGTCGCCAGAGCAAATGTCATGGAATAATTTGTACTTGCATGAGTTACAGGATAATATATAGCTCTCCAATCTATTATTAAGTACAAAGTAAAAATATGTATACGTGACTTGGAAAATCAGAGAACTTTAGTAATAACATCATTTGCACTGAAATACAACAAAATTGGTAAAAGGTAATTAATCCATACTCCTAGGTATCATTATCACTCTTCTCTTCTTCCTCCTCCTCCTCTTTATCCTTGTCCTCCTATTCCAAAAGTATTCTTAGGGCATGGAGGACATGTTGTCATGGTAAAAGCTAACGGTTGTAGGTAGCGATGCGGTACTTGCAGACAGGGCAATGGTGAATAGCATTCTGCATGCCATCGACACAGAATGGAATACAGCAACAGAGCCAAAAGCTGAAATAAATATCAATAAAAAAAAAAAATCAAGATTTTAGCCTTAGAAACAGAACACAAATTTTAATAATCAATGTTGAAAATGATATTCAAATACATAAATATCACTATTGATATTGATATTTTTTTCTTTTTTCAAAGCTGTTAAATGAAAGTAGACTGTTCATGTAACATATAAACGACAGGCACAATGAAAAAACATTGATCACGTCATGAGAAAGCTGTTTACACAGAAGCAAAACATTAAGTGTCACAGTGATATGAAACCCATAAGATTTTTTTCTTGTTCTAACAGTAACATCAAAGTCCTTCAGCTTATTATCAAAATCAGCTCATCAGCCAGCCTAGGTTGTTAAAGTAGTGACAGGTTATTCGGGCCCTTCAATGGTTTTTAGGTTTCAGTCCATATTGTACAACGCCTAATTAGCTTGTTGTACGCGATCAAATGGGAGGCTGAATGTCACACATTCGTACCGTTGCACACAAGACGTACCATCCAAAATGTACCATTGCACGGCTTTAGGAGGTGACGTCACAATGCGATTTCATTGAATTAGGTGACAATGCGCGTACAGCCCGCTGGCTAAATGCGCATTGCTGTCCAAGATCATGTGCGCTTGTGGGCCCGGCTTGTGGGATTTTGCTTTTCGCTTTCAATATTTTTGCTCCCTTTTCATAGATTACTGGAAGGAAAAACTCTTTTTGTTTTTTCATATTTTCGCTAGATTCCGAGGCGTTGTACAACACAAATAGCGAATATTCTTATTCGTGCAATGGTGCGAGATTTCGCATTCGGTGAAAGAAAGAAACGCTCTATTCAACTCGGCTAACGCCTCGTTGAATATAGAGCATCAGTTCTTTCACCTCATGCGAAATCTCGCACCATCGCACTCATGCCTATTCGCTATTTGTATAATATCAACCTCATCCATGGTGTTCTTTTGGGATCCAAAAATCTGTAGGACTTGTGTGGTATGGTACAGAAAAAGTGGTGGATTTGATAACAATTCTTCCATGCTCTTATTGTGATCCAGCCATCCATTACTCTACTTTCTTGGATACAGGAAGGTCAGAGTAACTGTATCCAGACTTGCCATACTCTGACCTTTTGTATGACTGGGCTTTGTCTGACCCTTCCTCCAACCAAAACTGCCTACTGTACATCTGGTAGGGTTGCAAAATTCCCGGGAATTTTCATGGCGGAAACTTTCCATGGGAATAAACAGGAATTTTGTGAGAATCTTGTGAGAAAAATTAATAGGAATTTTCAAGAAATAAAGGGAATTTTCAAAAATCAACAGTTTGATGAATATTTGATACCATGGGCAATTTAAAGAATGAATAATAGATTTATACAAATGGAATGTATAAAATTTGAGGAAATCAATTCATAATTTTGCATTTAAAAGCACAATTGATCAATTTTTCTGAAAAAAAGAAAATTCCTGAAACTTTCCATGGAAATTTTCCACAATTTCCGGCTCTTTGCAACCCTTCGTTTGGGTTGTGATAAGGTAAATCTTTGGAATGATAATCCATGCTAATACAAATTAACTCTGGCTAGGAACCCACATTATGAAAGAAGCAGTAATCAAATCCTGCCATTAACTGATCAACCTGGGGCCCATAACACAAAGCTTAGCAATGATCATACATTTTTCTACCATTGATTCCATTTTACTACAATGTACAATCAATCGTAAAAATCAAGCGTGCGATCAATCACTAACCTTTGTGTCTCGAGACCCAGAATCTTGCCTAGAACAGGTTTTATTGTTACGTGATGCCCACTTTCCATGCTAGTAATTCCATACTTCTCAACTGTTGTCCATCACCATGATCTCGAAATGACCTCAAAACAACTACCGGTACTTTTTTTATATTATACCAAGTACACAAAACCTAACAGATTTTTTATACCAAACAAACACTTTTGAAACAGTTAAATCCACCATAAGAGGAACAAAATTAGCTTGCTGGTGGTAGCATGCGTGTACATGTATAGTGATTCTGAATCCACTATGATACATTTTGACATGAGTTGATATTTACAATAGACGAACAAAACAAATACTTTAAGCACATTACAGTGTAGCTTTTGACACATAAATGGGGCAAAAGGTTTCTCTTGTACCATGATACAAAACCAAGGACTACATAGAAATTGTCTCCAATTTCAATGTCTCCAGATTCAATGAAACGTGATAATACAAGAAATCTGTAGAGTCCATGGTTTGGCATCTTGGTTCAAATGAAACCTCCCTTGAGAAAATACGGGCCCAGAATGTGCATGACGTACCCGAAGATGAACATGAGAAAGCAAGCCAGCCAGGCCATTGTGCCAGGCTCATGGGACACCATCGTTGTGACTTGGTTCTGGCAGTTGGGGCACTTGGTGTTAGACGGCAGATCTCCAAAGTGCTGAACAACGGTGGTCACTGTATGGGTTGGCTGGGAGACCACCACGGTCTGCTGTCCACCTGGTGGGGGCACCCCTGGACCACTAGGGTAACCACCCTGTCGGGGTAATGAAAGGGTTTGGGAAGGAAAATAAGAAATAACCAAGATACAGTATGAAGGTGATTGCACAACGACACAGATATGATTTTATTTGATTGATTTGCTTTAAGCTAAATTGAAGTTTAACATGCTTTACATTACATTTTATGAAACATTTTATGATACAAGGGTCATGCTGTACACATACATGTGCTCAGCCCTCTTGCAGTTATATGACAATACATGTACATTGTATGAAGACAGTAAAACATTCTTAAAAGGAGAAAGAGGTGATTACTAAAACTTGATTTGCTCTGACACTACTCCACTTGACACAAAACAAACAAGATTTTCCAGAACAGCCATTGTGAATCATTTTGGATAAAATTACAAGTTGATCGCTTGGCAGATGATGTGAAAAAGTCCCAACAACTGACAGATTTCGATAGGTGGAGTGCAACGGTAAGTGATGTTAAATGGCCGGACAACTTTAAATAACGATCTTCACATCTTTAAAGACCACACGATAGATTGCAAGACAAATGATATTAAATGGCAGGCCAATTGAAAGATGATAGATCACCATCTTTAAAGATCCCAGGATGAGTGGATTGCAAGGAAAGTGTTGTAAATATCCCCCAACAACTTCAAGATTTTCATCTTTGAGGATCGAAGAATGAGTGGATCGCACTTTAAGTGATGAAAAATGACCACACAACTTAAAGATTATCATCTTTAAAGATCCCAGATGAGTGGATCGCACTTTAAGTGATGAAAAATTACCACACAACTTAAAGATTATCATCTTTAAAGATCCCAGATGAGTGGATCGCACTTTAAGTGATGAAAAATGACCACGCAACTTAAAGATTACCATCTTTAAAGGACAAGTCCACCCCAACAAAAATTTGATTTGAATAAAAAGAGAAAAATTCAACAAGCATAACACTGAAAATTTCATCAAAATCGGATGTAAAATAAGAAAGTTATGACATTTCAAAGTTTCGCTTCATCTCACAAAAACAGTTATATGAACGAGCCAGCTACATCCAAATGAGAGAGTCGATGATGTCATTCACTCACTATTTCTTTAATTTTTTATTGTTTGAAATATGAAATATTTTGATTTTCTCGTCATTGTCATGTGAAATGAAGTTTCATTCCTCCATGAACACGTGGAATTCTATTATTCCAACATTTTGTGCTTCAGGCAAGGAGGTCCTAATCGTCAAATTCGTAAAAACTGAAAAATTGTATGATTCAAACAATAAAAAACAAAAGAAATAGTGAGTGAGTGACATCATCAACTCTCTCATTTGGATGTAACTGGCTCGTTCATATAACTATTTTGTTAAAAATAAGCGAAACTTTGAAATGTCATAACTTTCTTATTTTAAATCCGATTTTGATGAAATCTTCAGCATTGTGCTTGTCTGATTTTTCTCTATTGATTCAAATCAGCATTTTTTTGAGGTGGACTTGACCTTTAAAGATGCCAGGATGAGTGGATCACAAGGAAAGTGTTGCAAATATCACCCAACAACTTTAAGATTTTCATCTTTGAGGATCGAAGAATGAGTGGATTGCACGGCAAGGGATGAAAAATGACCAGACAACTTAAAGATCTTGATATTTGAAGACCACAAGGATGGATTGCAATGCAAGTGAAGTCATAAAAATGACCTGACAAATTTATATAAAGATTTTCATCTTTTAGGATCAGAGAATGAGTGGACTGCAAGGCAAGTGTAGTAAAAATGACCTGACAACTTTTATTCAAGATTTTCATCTTTAAAGATCACAAGATGGGTGGATTACAAGTAATTTACAAGGCAAATTAAGATATTTTTATGTTCAAAGATCACAGGATGAATGGATTGCAAGGCAAGTGATGAGATCTTCACCTTTAAAGATCAGATGATGTGAGTTTTGTAACGGCAAGCGATGGCAAATGACCAGACATCTTTTAAGATCTTTAAATTTTCCAAGATCAGGGTCCCACTGCATTCAAATTTTCTAAATGATGTGAACTTTGCCATCAAATTACTATGGTATCAATGCTCAAGAGCCAATCACATCCATGGATACCGTGTAAGATACCAGTGGATGGATGGAAAAGTTTATGATATGCATGTAGGTGTATTTCAGACCGCCTCAATGTTCGCAAGTTCCATCTATTCTCTTATCGGCAAATTAAAATAGAAGGTACTTTGCAAATTATGCGAAAGCAAAATACCCATATATATCTCTAAAAGAAAATACCCACTAAATAGTAGGTACTTGGCCAAAATTACAGAGATTTTTTTCAAGGTCAAGGTATTTTGGCGGTGTGAAAGCAAATAGCGGGAACTCGTCAACCCACCAAGCAGATGGGCACGAGTGCCTCGGCCTCACCTGCTAATCAGCCCGTACTGCGCATTCTAGTAACTCTGAGAACTTACACCGGAAGGGTCTGCTTCGGGTCAGTATGAATGCAAGAATTGTCAGGTAATTTTTAGCCTGAACAAGTTGTCATTATTCAACAAATACTCCCGTAATCGAGGCGGTCTGAAAACCCTGTAGCGAGGGAACCAAGAGAATGGAGGGATTTGCAAATCGGGCGATGTCAAATGACCAGATCATCATCTTCAAAGACCTTTAGTAGGAACCTACCCAATGAGGCAGAATCCACCGCAAATCAGCCAGGCCAAAAGGCCCGGCTCATGGGTCACCTGGGTGGTCACTTCATTCCCACAGTTTTTACATTGACAACGCACAGGGAGGTCACGGAAAAGATACTGCTGGTTGACCATTACAGTGGTCACTGTTGGTCCGGTCACAACTACTCCAGTGGCAGCAGGCTAAGAAGATAAGTGAATGAAAGGGCTGTTCATTCATCTGTGAATGCAAGGGCTGTTCATTCATCGGTGAATGCAAGGGCTGTTCATTCATCGGTGAATGCAAGGGCTCTTCAACGATATCTAGCATATGCAGCCATCCAAAAACCAATTAAAATCATGTTCAACTTCTGAAACTTTTAAAACGCACATAAAAACATTTTATTTCAATTCCCCTTATAACTTCCTTTATTCTTGTAAAGTGCCTTCAGCATTCTACAGAGTGGATTTGGTGCATAATAATAATAAATCAACATTATAATTACATTAAGCAACTAAAAAACAAACAGTTACAACAAGTGTAACAACAAAAATTTAAAAAAGAAAACTAAGAAAACACTAAGAATATTTACAAGCAACAACAAAGACAGTTACAAACATCATAAACATTACACAAAAAATAGTAATTCAAAAACAATAAAATATACTGCCCCCATTAATCATACAATGTACAAGTAACATGGGTAATATTAATATTAGAAGTGGTAGTATTTTTAGTAGTAGAAGTAGTAGTAGTAGTAGTAGTAGTAGTAGTAGTAGTAGTAGTAGTAGTAGTAGTAGTAGTAGTACTAGTAGTAGTAGTAGTAAGTAGTAAGTAGTAGTAGTAGTAGTAGTAGTAGTAGTGGTAGTATTAGTAGCAGTAGTAGTAGTAGCAGTAGTACATGTAGCAGTAGTAGCAGTAGTAGTAGTAGTAGTAGTAGTAGTAGTAGTAGTAGTAGTAGTAGTAGTAGTAGTAGTAGTAGTAGTATTAGTAGCAGTAGTAGTAGTAGCAGTAGTACATGTAGCAGTAGTAGCAGTAGTAGTAGTAGTAGTAGTAGTAGTAGTAGTAGTAGTAGTAGTAGTAGTAGTAGTAGTAGTATTAGTATTAGTAGCAGTAGTAGTAGTAGCAGTAGTACATGTAGCAGTAGTAGCAGTAGTAGTAGTAGTAGTAGTAGTAGTAGTAGTAGTAGTAGTAGTAGTAGTAGTAGTAGTAGTAAGTAGTAAGTAGTAAGTAGTAAGTAGTAGTAGTAGTAGTAGTATTAGTAGTAGTAGCAGTAGTAGCAGTAGTAGCAGAAGTAGCAGTTGTTGTAGTAGTAGTAGCAGTAGTAGTAGTAGTAGTAGTAGTAGTAGTAGTAGTAGTAGTAGTAGTAGTATTAGTAGTAGTTAGTAGTAAGAAGTAGTAGTAGTAGTAGTAGTAGTAGTAGTAGTAGTAGTAGTAGTAGTAGTAGTAGTAGTAGTAGTAGTAGTAGCAGTAGTAGTAGAAGAGTACTAGTAGTACATTAGTAGTAGTAGCAGTTAGTAAAAATCAATATATACATGTACCGTAAACGATAATAATAGGTAATAATGACCTCACGTACATGTAGTTAGTACATTTGTTAGAAAAAAAAACATCATATGATTTAAAGTGAGGTTTTATATAAATAGCAAAAACCACAAAAAAAAGTTGAAATAATCACAAAAACACAATTCCCAAAAAAAAAAGAGTGAAATTATCCCAACCTTAGTTTTTGTTTGTTGGTATGTACTGTTATCAATAGTATATTATATCTAGTGTTGACTTTAGTAATGAAATGCACATAATTTCAAGAAGTCTGAATTAAATTTTTTTGAAATCAAACTTCCTTGTTGTACACAAATACCCAACCCATTCTGGTAAATGATAACAAAATTGCTTCCAATCTTTTCCTATTGAAATTAGATACCAGAACTTTTACGTAAATGACATCTGTTTCCCATTCCATTCTCTTCTCCATTTTTACTAAGGTTCTTCCAAATATTAATAATACTTTAGCCTTTTATAAACCATAGAGATTCTAGAATTTGAATTATAAATGTAATGGTAGATATACATATGATATACTGTATGTAAGTCGTATGAGTCAGTGTATGGTATATGTTGATAATAAACTACTTGGCAAAATATATTATGGATAACAAAAGCAATTCATATTAACTCAATGAACATATATATAATTAAAGTTCACACTGATCAAAGTTCATATTTCCTACCCACACACCAATCAACTAAGAACAAAGAAAAATAAATTGAAAGAGTTGCCTTGATGATAACATGTAAGATACATGTACATATAGGGCAGTATGTGACCATTGTCACACAAGTTCCCGTAGCCCATTTTTTAGTGACTCTTTATATAGGCCTACTTATTTGAAGACAAGTTAATCAAAAAACTGTCTAACTTGAAGCCTGAATAACAACTTTTATGCAACAGTCTCTCAAATCTTCCCATTTTCTTTCAATTCAACCACTCTATAAAAATTTATCGATATTTTATTCAGCATTGTTGTAAATATAAGCAAACAATGAGAATGCAAATATTTTATAGCATCTTGAAAAGGGAAGTTACATGTACAGTATGCTGTACAGACTGGGAACTGAAGTTCACGCATTAGAAATTTGTTAAAAATAATATACCACAATGTAAACTGAAACTGTACATACATTACAGAGATATGATTAGACAAGGTCGGAGAAAGAAGGATAATACATACTGTATAGTAATTATAACCACAAGGAAAACCCATTAATGGTGAGAAAATTACTTCAATTTAATGTTCAATCTAAAATTGGAAGTATATGTACATGTGCAGTGTATGCACCTTTGTAATTCGTAGATCTTTTTCTCATGAAATATACTATTGTGTTCATTCAAGACAGTGTCAGCTAATTGATAATTAACCTCCGAGTCCTGATATGTTTTTAATTTTCAATAAAAACAAAACCCATAAAACTAGGAAAGCATGGTGTACTACATTCTGGCTCCACTAAATTTTCTCCTCAGGTATATCCACTTACAAAACCAAACTTACAGATTGATGGTACACCTCAACCTTAAGGGGATGGTCCAGGTCAAAAATATTTATATCTAAATAAATAGAAAGGGGTCTAAGCTTTCGATCCTAGCAGAATCTTCTTCGGAGGCAAAATGACAAACATAAAAGGTGGAACAACCATAATATAGACCACAGACATTCAACAGCAACACTGGAACAAGGAGACAAAAGGGGCATTAGTGAAAAGAGATGACCAATCAGGTTAATGAAGGGGATGAAAGAATGGAGTAGGCAGACACAAATAAATAGAGTAAAATTCATAGAGAAAAATTCTGAAAATTTCATCAAAATTGGAAAACAAAGAACAAAGTTGTTGAATTTTAGAGTTTATCAATATTTTGTGAAAACAGTTATATGCACGTCATCATAAATATTCATTAGGTGGGCTGATGATGTTACATGTACATCCCCGCTTTTCTTTTTCTTATGTTATTACATTAAATCATGAATGTTTCATTTTTTCATACATGTATATCTCCATTATGATGAAACAAGTTGCGGCAATTAATAACTCATGCACTTTATCAGCTGTCAATCCAAATGTTTTAGTTCTTGGTAGAAAAATTAAACCTTATTTCATATAATAAAATACAAAAGAACAAGTTGGGATATGACATCATCAGCCCAACTAATGAATATTCATGAAGACATGCCTCGAACTGTTTCATTGGAATAATGCAAATCTTTAAAATTCAATAACTTTGTTATCCAATTTTGATCAAATTTTCAGCATTTTGCTCTGTGAATTTTACACTATTTATTGAGTTATAAAGATTTCCAGCCTGGACCATCCCTTTAAACCTAACCCTAATCCTAAATTCTCACATCATTCTCATCTAAAAACTCAATTGATATCTACAAAGTATTTTCATTGAATATAATTTGGGTATGAATCTTGATTGTTTGATTTTCTTATTTTTTGTTACTTTTTTGTTTTTGTTCAACCCGCACATAGACATGACAATTGTCATGTACAATAAATCCATTCAACCTCTCCAAATTAAATCAATTGACCGACCACTTTCTTTTATTTTGTCTAATTTGATAAATTATTAATCGCTGGTTTGACCTAATTGTATTATTTCTTGTTTAAATTCAATAACCATAATTTTATTTCTCTCTTTATATTACAATGAAGGTTTAATTAGAAGTACTTTGTAAACTATATTGTAAATATGTTACATGCAATAAATACATGAATACAAAAAATATTTTTAGAAGTATGATTATAATCTTGAAGCGCCATGAGCACCAAAATGTGGACCTGTGCGCTATATAAGTAGCCACCATTATTATTATTATTATTAATCACATGCGTACATATATTTATATTTTACGTTATTCTATGTAGGCATCAGCCAATGTGCAGAACCTCTCAACATAATTTTCATTCTTCAGGTGATCCCCAGGCATTGGCTGGTGCTCAATTTTATATTTCTATTGTATCTGTCATGCTTGTTAGTATCTTGCCTGAAAATAAAATAAATCTTAAAGAAAATCCTATCACAGCCTAACCCCAATACTACATCCTCAGAAAAATTGGCAGAGGAGAAATTGGTGTGTTGTGTTACCTTCAGCTTAACAAATAGTTATTTCAAAGAGAATACTATGAATATGAATGAAAACTCACAGCTCAGCACGTAAGCATTTAAATTGTTATAGGGGAATCCAGCCTTGGCCATAAAATGTTTTGTTGGGAAGGAGGAAAAATAAATTAAACAGAATGGTGAAAGTTTGAAAGAAATTGGACAAGCAATAAGAAAGTTATAGCTGCTTTAAAATTGAGATCACTAATACTATGTAGATTTCAAATTGGCAACTGGGTAATTAAATTATGACAAGGGACAAGGACAACTTTCCCATAGGCCATGTACTTTATTATCAGGGATTTGTGGCTTTCTCCTAAGTACCCATTCCCCTGGGGCAGTAATCTAAATATAACCCATGTAGTATATTGTTTAATGTCCTGATGAAAGAAAAATATAATTTGAAATAAAACTTTTGGGAAAAATGACATTTTAGCCATAATATGTATTGGAGTACATGGAAGAGTAGTCCTTGCCTTACATCACTATGACATCCCATATGAGGCCAATTTGAAATCTCCATGGGTATAGTGATTACCAATATTTACAACTTTTAAAAATTCATATCTTTCTTTTTGTTTGTCCAATATTGTTCAAACTTTCACCTATCAACTTGTCTGATTTTTCTTTTCCTTATAAAAACAAGTTTTTATTTGGGTTGGATTCCCCTTTAACACTACTCATATGTACATGTACATATAAAGCAAACATCTAGTTGCCCACTACAAGTTATTGTCTGGCTAAAGTATACACTGAAGACCAGCTGTCACATCTAATTGACTTTGGCCTTTATTAGTCTATTATAACTGGTTATCACAAACACATTGTTAGGAACAATTTTTAAGCTACACATTCAAACCAACGAACAGTACTGTACATTGCATTTAACATGTTACCATCCCTGAGAATCTGGAACACGCACTGTCATAAAGATCAGTTTAGAAAAATAATGAAATCTTGGAAGATCAAGAACATGATTCAGGCCTTTAAGTACCTGGGGCGGTATTCTGAGGTCATTTTATCTTTAAAATAATTTATTTTATTTCTTAAAATGAAATTGGTATTCTGAGATGACATTTTATCTCTCAGAAAAAATTTATA
This sequence comes from Lytechinus variegatus, assembly GCF_018143015.1. Classification (NCBI taxonomy): domain Eukaryota; kingdom Metazoa; phylum Echinodermata; class Echinoidea; order Temnopleuroida; family Toxopneustidae; genus Lytechinus; species Lytechinus variegatus. The sequence continues at coordinate 9,606,639 of NC_054749.1, forward strand.
ATTTTATCTTGCGTATAAATTTCATCTTGAGTAAATATAGATGATACGCAATAGAACAATGCCTGCGTTGACATACCCATCGCTTATCTGGCCACTGCAACGCAAATGACGTGCTCGCGCCCAAGTTAATTTGAAGAAAAAGATAAAATAAACTTAAAAGAGGGTAGGGGCTATTTTATCTCCGCGACGTTGATTTCACCAATATTTCTAGGTGAATTAACCCCAAATGTTGACATGAAAATGAAGAAAAAGTATATATTTATTGAGAATAACACCTTAACGTTATTCCTGTACAATCAGAAAGTATTTCATAAGACTTGTCTTGACTAATACTGTCTTTGTAATTATGCTTGAAAACATGCAATACAGACTTCGAAAAAAGATGAGAGTATCGTCCGTTTTATTAAAAAGAAAACTCTGTAAAGACGAGCAAGTGTATAGTGCAAGCGTATTTGAAGTCAATAAATTGACGCAATCTCACCCCTTTGCCACACCTACCGGCAGAATGGATTTCAATTGATTGAGTGACACGAGAGAGCTATAAAAGCGCGTTTCTAATTGGATATTGATAAAAAAGTAGGTGTGTCTTACAGAGATACAATGAAGATAAAATTGTTCTCAGAATACCAATTCAGAAAGATTTTAAGGATATTTCATCTCACTGATTTTAACAGAGATAAAATGTTTTATTTTATCTGAGCTAAAATGGATCTCAGAATACCACCCCTGGTCAAAAGTTGGTACCGCATCTTTTTATATCTATAGCACGAATCTCGCTATAAAGGCACTATGCACCTCTATGTAGCAGTTTTGTCTAAAAGTGTGAGAACTTGCAATGACAAACCACACCACTGTCTAGGTACCTTTATATGGAAAATGCTTGTTATACAGATGTACCAAAATCAAAATATAGAGCTCCAAAGGTATAAAGTCTTCCAAAATGTTGTTCAACTCAGGAATGGCCATGAAATACACATGTACACGTTATAAAGACAAAACAGAAAGGAAAAAAAAAGGTTTGTTATTCATCTAACACATTAAACCAAATATGACAAAATGATTAATGTGAGTGAGATGGTGAAGGGATGACCAAACCACAATTATTACTTACCGGTGGTGGATAAGGCTATTCATGGAAGTTTTATTGAATGGAAATATAAAGGTAAAATAGAGGATTGTACTTCAAACATGATATTTACTTCTTGGAAAAATAGTTCAGAACTGTGTACACAGTGACACACTACATGTATCACTCGTTGAACATACACATGATGTGTGGCTTATAATTAGGGGAAGTTTGGTTCTATGACGTGCTCTAGCGACAATTACTCCAATGGAAAATCTGCATGGTAAGCTAAACATAAAATCTATTTATCTCCAACATTATCCTTTTCTTCATATCATTCTGAACCAATAACCCTATTACATTTAAAATCCTAATACCCTCCAAGATATTAAGGCCGGAGCAAATGTCGCAGGAGTATATGCCGTGTCACTGAAATCCACCCTAATGATGAATTGGTCATAAAGATAGAGAATAATCAGGGAGTCAGTTTTAAGGCGAGTGTGAGCAATCACTCGCTACCACTTGCCTTAATAATCCATTTCAGGAACTGATCAAATTGTTAAAGCCACCTTATGAAACCTCATGCTCAGTCAAGGTCTTATGAATAACTCACAATTATCAAAAAAATTGTAAGCAAAACACATACTGCAAAAATGACATTAACAAATTTATTGAAAAAAAAATCATATATGACTGTCTCTTTTTGGTTGTGTGTTGTAACTTAGAGTACATTTATCTATCCATTTGGTAATCAGACTAAAATGCTCCCCTTGTATGTCCAACAAGAGCTTTTTGTAGTGCTCCCCCACCACTCCCCTTTAAAAGTGTCAGGAAAGCTTTTTATTGGTTCCCTCAAAACTGAGCCCCTGAATAACATTTATCTAGTGTCCATTAGGTAGAAACATTGCTCCTCCATGGATTTACAAAATAGACCCTAAACAAAATATTTTGACAAGTTTTCTCCATCCACTGACAGGGATGAAAAAGTACAACCTTTTTGCCTAATTCGGCAAGTTTTGATAACCTTTCCTGGTACACACATCACCCAGCCACGACAGATGACCCTATGCTCTGTGGACGAGCATGATGTTCACCTTGTCATGAAAATTTTCCAAACAGCAACATGTGCTGTAAACCGTGGTGAGAACCCATGGATGGTGGTTATACAATAATTAGAACATATCATACCACTTCAGAACATGATTTTATTCCCCACCAGCGAGCAGCTTCCATCTTTTTAATCAAATATGACACTATACTGAAACAACTGAGCTGCTTATTTCATTCTTCTACTAACTATAAACCTTGCGCCTCAACAAAATATGAATAATTGCTACCACGTTACCATGCCATTTTCCATTGTAGCATTCTTAAAGATCAAGTCCACCCCAGAAAAATGTTTATTTGAATCAACAGAGAAAATCGAACAAGCACAATGATGAAAATTCCATCAAAATCGGATGTAAAATATGACAGTTTTGTTTATTTTTCATAAAACAGTTACAAGCACAACTCAGAAATATGCCAATGAGAGAGTCAATGATGTCCCTCATTCAATATTTCTTTTATTTTTTATTGTTTGAATTATACAATATTCACAGATTATACAACAACCATCTTGACTGAACAAAAAAATTGTTTTAAAAATGGTAATTCCACTTGTTCTGGGAAGAATACAACTTTGTTTCGCATGGAAGTAAGGAGAACATTTAAGTAATTCATATAATGAAATACAAAAGAAATAGCGAGTGGGTGATGTCATTTGTTTCCTCCTTGGCAAACCATCTAGAATACATACAATGGTTTGGTGTGTTTAAGCAAAACTTTAAAATATCATAACTTTCTTATTTTAAATCTGACTTTTGATATTTTCAGTGGTGTGCTTTTTTTTATATTTCTCTTCAAATCAAAATCAACTTTTTGTTGGGGTGGACTTGTCCTTTAAAATATACAAAAGGAGTGCTGCAGGGCTAGCACCATGAGTGCATTTGGAGGGTGCGCACGCTCTGTTTAACAACATATTATACATTACCTGCTGATAGCTTGCTGGTTGAGGTTGGTTAAATCCCCCTGCTGCTGGTTGAGGGGGGTAACCAGGTTGGCCCTGAGGGGGGTAACCAGCTGGCTGGGGATAAGGGGCTTGCTGTGGTGGGTACGGTGCTCCTGCGGGAGGGTATGCTATAAAAGATTCAAGAAAATTAACTCAAAATGTTTATCATAATAAAAAGACATTTTCAAAACTAGGAGATATACATGCAGTACACAAACTGTGATTTGAAAGAGCCCACGTCAAGAAAATATTAAGGCAAACTTTGTCCAGAGGCAAATATACTTTAATTTGTGCATTCATACCTCCCCAAAGACTGTTCTGGTATATGAAGAGCCTTACATTGTACTAGGGCAAAATATTTGGATTTGTAACCATGTGCCAGACACTAATAAGTTCTCGCAAAAACTCTGAAGGTAGACTTTGTGTTTCCATATTATTTTCTTCATACATGTTTAAAGCATAAGTCATTTTAATACAAGACTACACTTTGATTCAATATTATTTTATATTCTGTCTATAAAATAATAAATTCTGTAAAATAATTAATATGAAATACACAGTGATTAAATAATCCATTTTTAGATATTGCATTATCTTTGTCCAGTTTTAAGGGGTTTCACTTTTCCAGGAAGTAATTCTATTCTGACACATGCCCATACAGGGCTTTTATTTCACTATGTACACAAAAATAACAGAAATTTGTTCTCTCAAGTCTTACATGTATTTCCTTCCTGAAAAGCAGGAACTTCTCTTAAAATTCAGGATGTTGTTGAAATGTGTGTAATACATTATAAGTTCTTCAAAGTGCCTAGAATAAGCAATCTTTAAAAGCACATACAATATGACAAGCAAGCCAATTCAACAATATTTGTTCATGAATTCAAACATTCTGGCCCATATACATGTATGCACTTGACATGATTGAATGGAGGCTATGAGTCACACTTGGAGTCTGTATGAATTTGAATTTATGAACAAACTTCATTCATATGGCATGAATATTTTTTTTTTAAATATATACAATGATAAAATAAACAAAAACATGTCTGTAATGTCAAATGAAAGAAAAAGGCTTAAAGGGGTCTACATCCGTGGGCTTTGCAGAAGCTTTATATTCAAGTGTATTTATAGTGTGATTTAAAAATCAATCATATTAAACCATCTTTATGGCATGAAAAATGTTTGTGACTATAAATTGCCAGACAATTTTTTTTTCTCTTATTGAAAACAGCATTGAGGGTAGCAAATAAGTATTTCATGAAGGTACAAACCTTTGCTTGCATCCCCAGGGTATGGGGGAGGTGGTTGGGAAGGGTCCTGATCTGCCATTGGACAGGTAGTTCCTATGTGATGCTAGTACTGATGACTATAGTGCACTCAATGAATTAACGTCTAACAAGAAGAAATCCAAACAAAAATATATAGGAGGGTGTTTAATAAGCTACATGTAATACATTATCATCATCGTCATTTTCGTCATCATTGCCATCATTATCATCATCATAATAATCATCATTCATCAGCATCATCATGACCACCATCAGCAGCAGCAACAGCACGATCATCATCACCATCATCATCATCATTACTATCAACATCACCATCACCATCATCATCACCACCAACAAGAGCAGCAGCAACAGCATTTCCTTTCTACAATGTAATAGAAAGGTTTATATTGACTCTCACACCATCACCATATCTTTGTCAAAAGCAAGTCCACCCGAACAGGAAGTTTATTTGAAATCAGAAAGAAAAAAAATCAAACAAGCATTATACTTTACATTTCATTAAAATCAGATTAAAAATATGGAGAAATGTTTTTTTAGCTTTGGCTGGGATCTCCGCTTTTGCATGCATGAAGGGTATTCAAGTCTTTTCAAAGGTTTGCTTACCGGTATTTTGACAAAACAGAGATATGGCATCATTTGGCTGCATGCAAATGAGGACACCAATGGCATCACACACACTCGCTATTTTCCACCATTGAATCAGAATGATGTAAAATTTGGCTTGATTTCTCATGGATAATCTAATTTCATCATTGTCATAATTTGTTGCGACTTTTTAGCGATTCTCTTCGTCATCAAATATATACCAAAATAAATTCTAATACACTGTACAAAATAAATAGTTTTTGATAGCATCGCTTCCAGGTAGTGTGCAAGATACTAATTGAGTAGTGAGTTTGAATTTTATTGAAAATTTTGGAATACAAAATTTGTGACTCACGTTAATCTGTTTGTAAATTGAGACTATTCTAGTTCATGTGCCAGGGCCAATCAATAAAATCATAATTTGAATCTGATGATCTAAGGTTCATAAAGCGGAAAATTGCTTTATATAATTATAAAAAAAACTTTCCCTTCACAAATTCTCTACTAAGTGCCTATGTTTTTATTGTGGTAATACGATTGTTACTTACATTATTGTTACAAAACATTATCACAGGTTGCATAGTCTTGCACACCTTTTGCGTCAACCTGCAACATGCTGTTAGATGCGTTGCGATGTCAACACATTTTCTTTTCCAAGAAATCGATTTCCTCTTGAAAAAAGGAGTAACTTATTTTTTGTGATGATTGACGACCATTTATCATTTGAATATTATTTGTTATTAAGAAAGTCTTAAACAGGCTTACTGACTGCTTGATTGCTAAAAGTATTGTCACCAAAAGATTAATTAGACCTAGTTCCAATTTTCCTTCAAATGAATTTCACGTTTTGTCATTTTAAGCCCTCAACATTATACATGTACTAGAAATAACTGTATAATGATGTTCAAGGGCCATCAAGATCCTGCTTCAATTATCGTAGCGAAAAAATTAAAATAAAATATAGTTTAATTTCCTACAACAACCATCATTCAAATTGCAACCAGGCATCGCAACATACATGTAGGCCTGGGACTTTCGGGTATTTTTGTCTTCGGGTACCCATGGTAATTTTTGGGTGGGTACCCAGGTACCCCAAAATCATGTCGCATAAAATATGACTGGTAGAAAAACCCCATAGGTGACGTCATCCAGCCACTGCGCAGCAAGGCAATTTATGAATGAAAATATAGTAAGCAGTGCAAGCCTCCCGTGCATGCCCCACTCGCATTATTCCATTGAAACAAGTCTGCAATACTCTGTCACCTTGTACCAAAATCGACCTAGAATTCCACTTTCCAATATTTTATATGAATTATGAAAGGTTTTCTCACCGGTACCACATAGGTAAGCAAATTTTGATTACTTCTTGCTTTTCCATCAAAATCTTCAGAAGAAGCGTCGATATTACATCGTATGAATTCGTGAGTTTGTAGAATCTATCGCTATGTGCACAAAGTCAATTTATTTCCAGGTTTCGGAGAATCAGATGCGCCAGCTAATCACGATCGCATTACCATTTTTGGTTTATTATGAACTGAAAATGGTAACACGAACGTGATTGGCGACAATTGAACGATCTCAGTCACATCATCACTTGAAAAACTTGTATATTTATGGATATTTCAAGGGTAATTGGTGAGATTCAAAATGAGAATTGTGTACTTTTGTGATGAGTTACAATCATGTCTTACACTACGCAATGCAAATCAAATACATGTACGTTATACTACTGGTGAGCAATTTTCGGGTATTGATTTTTCTACCTGGGTACCCGAGGTTGTACCGTCCAAGCAGGACCCGGGCACCCGGGTTTTAGTCCCAGCCCCACATAGTAATATTAATGGATGCACACACTCAGAGTCCATGCACCGACAGGTCAAGAAAGTTGTCATCAACTTTTAACAACGCGATGCTGAGTGATGCACACACCAAACCAGAACCACCAACAACCTAAATTCTCAAAAACACCTTAAAATTCTACTTTTATTAGTTTAAAGTTTAGTCACCAAAATAAAAAAAAATGATGCATTGTCATTAAATTATTAATTGATCATGTTGATTGTCAAAACACAGCCACAGGTCAGCTCAGCTCAGGACTTAATTAATTTCACACCATCTTCTTACAAAATTATCATGATGATACTACTGACCAGTAATCTCAATTTACAGACTGAGACTGTATTCTGCAACAAAGCCGATTTGGCTCATGTACTATGCAAATACACGAAACAAGAAATTGTGAGGACGCCTATCACTTGTGTTCATAAGAAATTGCACACAACGGGAATGGAGATGACCCAGTGAGTTGAGCCTGAAACAGCGGGCCTGTATTCTGTAAATGTAATGAATTGAATGTTTTGTAACTGGGAGTGCCCATTTGGAATGCAAAACCAAAGGTCAAGATATCCTCAATCTTATCAAATTATAATGTTACATGAGGTGAAAGTCGGAAAAGAAATGGCATGTTTGTTTCACGGCTTACAATTTTGAATAACAACCTTTTTTAAGAAAACGAAGGGAAAACTTACCCACGGACAGGTACTGGTCACACGAATCAAGAATGATCATACAGTAAGGTATCCGCTTTCAAGTCACTTACTGAAATAAAGTCCAGGAATTTCGACTGAATTTTATATTTCAAGCAATGAACTCATACGCATACCGGCGACTCTTCACTACAGTGGAAAGTCGAACCCCCAACTTGTTACTGCAAAAGGATTTATCACAAATTAACACCAAACTGATATGCTCTTTATACAGTAACACAAATATAATATTGTCTGTGTTTAACTTAGACTATAGTTTATTTTGAGCGATGATGATCCGGCGATCCCTAAGTACCGGTACTACGTCATAATTTTCCGTGCGATGTTTATAATATCATAGAGGTGGATTAAACGAATTCTTTGCAAAAAAAAATGCTACTCTCTAGATTTCTTTAGTAGATATTGTTTGGATTGGCCCACGAGGCCACGACTTCCATCTTATAATGCTTACGAATTTCTTATGGTAGGAATTACGAAAGTTTTTGCATTATTCAACCAAGCCCAGTTGATGAAATCGAAAATGGAGAAATTGTCAAATGTTGGTTAAATTATTGGATAATGTGTCATTGCAACTGTGTATTATCAATAACTAATAAACAAAACTGTGAAACGTAATATATTTTGCTATACTGACCATTGAAAGGGACATTTTAAAGGTCAAGTCCAACAAAGGTTCATCAATGTAAAAAAAATGATAAATCAAACTACCATATCAAAGAAAAAAATCCAATATAAATTAATAAGAAAGTCATGACATTTTGAGATTACGCTTATTTTGTCAACAAAATTATTTTGTTGATGCATAACACATGTTATGCAAACGAGAGTGGTTCAATCACATGCATTCAAATTGTTTTATTATATATTATAAAATTAATGATTTAATCATTTTGGCGGATTCGACAATAACATGACTCCCGGAAATCACAAGAGGTTATATACGAACAATGTCAATTCCAAGAGTTCGGGGAGGAATCGACTTTGGTTCAAATTATATAGAGGAGAAAAAATATTGAATATTTCACCTAATAAAATTTAAATATGTGACGTCATCACTTCCTTTATTTGCTTACCGGTGAGAATGTAGGCCTATGTGAAGTGAGACTTTGAGCTGTAAAGCTTTCTTATTTGACAACAAATTTTGATGAAATCTTTGATTGAGTTTGATTTTTCTTTTTGTGCACATCAATTTTTTTTTAGGTTATTGAACGTGCCCTTATTATTTGTAGAATCAACAGAATACATAGCTCAATAAACAAATAGTGCGAAGCTCCAGCTGATTTCTTGAAAAAGGGAAATTCTTAGCACAATTCTTTTTAATAACATGATGCGTATCTACATGTATACCTAATCATAATGCGAGAACGATCGAAGCGCAAGGTGTGTATCAATACTTTTCTCCCTTTATATCCCATATCTCTTCTTTTCTTTCCTATTTCCTTCGTTTTCTTCTCAGCCCCCCTCCCCCTTCTTTCTTCTCCCTGGCCGAGCTTCGGCCCCGGATCCGCCTACTTATCACATTTGGATTAGAAATACATATTTTGATATATTTACAACAATGTGAAACACTCCACATGAAAATATATATGTAATCAGCACTTGCCGTTTCTTTAAGTGTGATTCAAACGAGATATTTTTGTTTATAAAAGTTTATATAAAGGTCAAGTCACCCAAAGAAATTAGTTTTAATAAAATCAGAAAACTCCAACAAGCCTATTGTGAAAATCATTAAGATTTGATGCAAAATAAGACAATTATGTCAATCTCAGATATATATATATATTGTAAAGGAATGGATGAAGAGAACAATGGTAGGCGTAGCTTAAATCAAGGTTCCCCAGAGCTATCTACTATATATATATATATATATATATATATAATATATATATATATATATATATATATATATATATTTGAAAGAAAATGGTGATATGCACATATCAGGACGTTATGATGATAGGCAACCAACTAATGACTTTGTATTCAATCATAACATTTTTCAAAAACATCAAATATTCACAATCTTTCCTCCAACTTAACGTAAAACTTGGTTCCATTCCACAGGTTTCCCACAGAAGCTATCGCATGGTTAACAAAAGACTTAATGCATGGCTGATCGTCAACAAAACGGAGTGTTAAGTGAGTTTGAACGCTAGCCCGTAGAATCTCTTAATTTTAAGGCCTGCATGGTCACACCGCCCGAGCGTTGTTGGAGCGGTCGTGGAGCGGTAGGGAGGGTCGAATTTCGCTCACAAAATTGGGGGTAAAATCGAAAACAAAAAAAAGAATCGAAATCGGTAGCGAGCGGTAATTTTTCTCTCCGCTCCACGACCGCTCCAACAAGCGTTGTTTCAAATAACCAGGGCCCTGTTGTACAAGAGTAATTATACGATTGATCCGATCAATCGCAACTATGGAAGGCCAGCAACGTCAACATCTATTATGCATGTTTGTTCAAAATATTTTCTAGCTGTGATGTATATTCATGCATTCATTTTTTTTTCTTGAAAATTCACTGCGCTTCTCTTTGCATAAAAAGGACAATGTGCAATTTTTTCGTGGAAAAAATTATGACACTGTTGGATTTCCACAGAGTTACGATTGATCGGATCAATCGTAACTCTTTGTACAACAGGGCCCAGAACTTAATTATTTCTTGACCATTTTCTGTAATTGAGGTATCATATTAAAGAGCTGATATTGAAATGTTTTAAAACATGGTTTTCTTTTTGAAAACCAGATACAGCCCGCCAAATGACTTTTTGGTATCCCTCTTCAAATTGTTTTTGGTCACTCATGCGTGAATGAGAAATATTCTAAGTAATTTCAGATGAAAGAGGAGATTCTATAAGCTTTGCAATGGTAGGTAATTTGTCTATTGTATCTGTGATTAAGTTATGATAAATCATCGATAAATCTAGGTTTCTTTTTTTTTGTGGGACGCACTATATACCGGTATATATATATATATATATATAAAGGTCAAGTCACCCAAAAAAAAATTGAATACAATTAGAACTCAAACAAACCTATTGTGAAAATCATTGAGAATGGATGCAAAATAAGACAATTATGTCAGTCTCATTATATCAAAACGAAATGGTGATATGCACATAATTATCAGGACGTTATGCTGATAGGCAACCAACTAATGACTTTGTATTCAATCATAACATCTTCTATGAAACATCAAATATTCACAATCTTTCTTCCAACTTAACGTAAAACGTGGTTCCATTCCTTCGGGAAGTTTTAAAATCATGATTTATGTAATATGATGTACGCTCTCAGTCCATTGATATATTTCATACAATGAAATATAAAAATAGAGAATGCGTGACATTATCACTTTCTCGTTTGCATTTCAATACGTTTGAACGGCCTACTCGTCTGATGTGGGCCAATATGATACTGGAGATTGAAATACAGCTAGCTCACTGTTAGAATGATAGATGAATGAACAGACAAACAAATACATAAATGAATAAAATTACGCAGCAGTCTTGAGAACACGTGTAATCTAATTGAACTGTGTAATTTTACATGCATTGTCTAAAATTACAGAAAATTGGTATTTGGTACATGAAACCTTACAAATTTCCTGTATTAAAAAAAACCTCCTCCTTTTTTTTTGAATGACATTGTTCTGTTCAATTGTAGAAATGTCCCGTTATAGAATGCTTCTGTCATTTTTACTCCTTTTTTTCTTCTTCTAGATGATGAAAATAAGCGCACTGGTTATGTATGTGTGTAACTTTTCACATACTATCATTTCATAATAAAAGCTCTTCTTATCACGCAGCTGCGCTTGTAAAAACATTTTTCATGCGGAGTTTACTTTTGCATCCCACTCCAGAAGGCCTTGAAGGCATCGGTAGAGGGACAATTGGCTGGATTATGTTGGAGGTTGTCCAGTTCTTTTTAGAAATAAAAACCCCACACATTTTAGGTGCTTTTATTACATCTCGTCCCACTTGCAATCCATGCTATATCTAACTTATTTAGTGTAAGCATGATTTACGAGAAGGGCGAGATCAAATATACACCCCATACAGCAACTCTTCTTCCCCATAGCACACTCCATGTGAACAGCTATTTTTATAGAAAAAAATACAACGTACATGGATTCCCGCCTTTATCTCTCCCTCTATCTCCCTCTCCAGTCTCTGTTTCTCCCTCCTGCTTTTCTCAATTCCTCAATTATTAATTCCCTTCTCCAAATCCTTAATGCACACACTCCCTCACCTTCACCGTCATTTGTGTTTTAGACGCATTTATTTACCCGTCTTAACGATTTGAATATCTGTGATTGTTTATTTTTCTTTCTCAGAATTCACTACTCGAAAAATCACTAAATTTGAGAATAATCATCTTTTGAATCAATTAATCACAGAACTGCTGATTCATTAAACAATTGGCCTAACGAGCAAGCTATTTATTCAACAGTCAAACAAATCTTCCAGCAGCAGAACATAATTTACCACATACAATAGGGAGTTTGGGTAACACTACGCAGACGAATTCTGGAACGATGAGAATCTATCGTCCAAAACCCTTTATGACAAAGCAGCCTATATATCGAAATTCGTTGAATCAAAACAGCAGTGTCGTCCTAGAATCTGGAAAAATGACTGAATTTTTCGTCAGTTCCAAATCTTAGGACGGTACGATCTGCTGTCCCGATTCACCAATTTTCGACAAAGGTCTGTAGGTTGTTCATTGCGATTTGATGGGCATTTTCGATAGATTTACAATGTTCTAGAATCCGTCCCTGTTGCTAACTTTAAGTTAAACCCCTATTCCACAAATAGAAAGGCCGCTGTAAGATCCTTGAAAAAAAGGAAACCTGTTTTGATCTTTCAATGAACTTCCAATGGTCTCCGAAGTCATAATAATTCGACTCTGGATCAAAATCATGTTGGCTCCAAAGTTTTCAAATTCTTTCAATTCTTTCAGCGGTCTCTCAATAAATTGTCAAAGGTCCTAACAATGTTTGGTCTTTCCGTAATCTTTCGACAAATCCCTCTAGTTCTTTGCAGAGATCACTGAAAGACTCATGAGAGATCCTTAACAGGTCATTGAATTAGTACCAATGAAAGTTCATGGGAAGATTGCTGAAAGGTCATTTGTTATGGACAGGATCTCTGAAAGACCATTGAAACATTACTGTAATTATGAGTTCAGAAAGGCAAGAATTATCAGTCAGTCGTGAAGAGTTCCTTTTGGGGTTTTTGGAGCCACAGAGAGACCGCACATTTAGTGATATTGGGGACTGCTGAAAGAAGATAGGGCCAATTTTCGGTAATCAATTTGGTCTTTCAGGGATCTTCTTTCTGTGAAACAGGGACTTTAACAAATTCATGAGAACAATAGGATCAATCAATCTATCAATTCTTTATTCACTCAGTCAGACAAACGCTCAACCGATCAATCAATGATAAATCAATCAATCAATTAATCATTCAAAGAGACCATTGAATCAATCAATCAATCAACCAATAAATAAATCAATCAACCAATCAATCAAGCAAGCAATCAATCAATCTATCAATTGTTTATTCACTCAGTCAGGCAAACGTTTAACCGATCAATCAATGATAAATCAATCAATCAATTAATCATTCAAAGAGACCATTGAATCAATCAATCAATCAATCAACCAATAAATAAATCAATCAACCAATCAATCAAGCAAGCAATCAATCAATCCATCAATCAATCAATCAATCAACTTTTCACCCAATCATTTGATTCATCAGTCAAATCCACTGACTGACAACTTCACAATCATTCCTATAATAGGAGCATACCTGTCATCTTCCAAAATATTTCCATCCGTATGGTATTCCACCAAAGACTTCCAGGTTTCAACATCACAATACAACTTCGCACGTCCGATAAAATATACAGCTTAACCCATGAGAGGCACAATTCAAACGGCATATAGACCCTTTTTCATTCAGTACCAACTCAAAACATATTTATTTTTTGTATTCGGTGTTGACAATGAAAGCATGAGTTTACAAATAGAGGAGAAAATAAAGATAATAAGATGAGGCTTCGTTTTACTTCAAGAAGTCATCACCAAGGGAACCGTTTCGTATCGTTGCAAGTCAGGTACTTTGTTTCTTTTTTTACGCATGTTTGGTAAAAACAAAGTATTTTCCTCATATAAGGTTTTTTTCTGGCACACATCGGCACCTACATTAGTACATGATTAAAGCCCATGCCGCACACAATACTACCAAGATATTAGGAGGATTTTTATTTTTTATGTACACACATGGGTGGCTAATCAATAGTAGTAGCTCAATTGCGTTTCCGCCCTTTTTGTGGAAATGTTGTCAAAGGAAAGAAAATAAAAGACATGAGCTCTAAAACAATTATCATCTAAAACAATTTTGGGGTCTATAAAAGAGCACTGGAAGAACAACACGTTGACGATATGAAATGGAAGGGAACAAAATTTGCCGCTATAAGTAATAAATAGGATAGGAAAAGGACTATACTATAGAAGGAAATTAGTATTGGTGTGCTATGCATGGCGCTCATTTCATGATCTCAAGATGCAGTCATAATCAGAGGATCGTGCCGTTCGAATCATGCCAGTGGTCAGACAGAAAAACATGAAAAAGAAAATCTTTGAAAACGTCTTTCACAGAATATGTATAGTTTTAATGAATGTCTGCTTTCTTCTTTTTTCTCTCTCTCTTCTTTCACGTTTCATTGATGGTTTGATAGTTATCAACGCTATTACACGATATAGAATAGTAAAAAAATATATCACGTTCAGTTCCCATCCATCAAGGTTTGATATACACAAGGTGGACAGTGGGAAAATGTATCGTTGATCCACTATTAAATCACCTTCGATTTAAAAATTAGTTGCTTACTTCATTCAACGTGAGTGTGAGTGTGGCTTCTTCATACTTGAATATGAATGACATGATGAATAATTCATGAGACAAGTCACAATGCATTGCATATCATCAGTATGTGTCGATACTCGACGCTGATTGGTCTGCAAATGAATGACGTAAGTGCGGCCAGTCGATATCTGGAAGGCTCCGACCTGACATCAGCCTATCAGAGGCAGAACTGGGCACCATGCATTGTCCCCATCACACCAATAAGAAGCTCTTTCCTTCATCACATACATTTAACACGTGACTTTTCCTTCTTTGCGAAGTGTTGGTGAAAATAAAATTGTGAATAAAAAAAAAAGAATGCATCACTCGCACACGTTAGAAAAATACAGTGTCCAGCTCCACACATTCTCATTTCATTATTTTGCAATATTTTTCTCATCGTTTCAAATCAAATACGAGATTTAATATCACTCAACCTTAAATTTTATTTATAGCAATCCTTCCGGATTAACAGTAGCGAATCTAATTTCGTTAATAAAACTACATAGTTCTCATAATCATAATATAATGTTTCGTAGTAAACTATAAATATGATGAAATAAATTAAACTTTGTCTAATGCACATATTACAGGAACGCCAGGCTCCGTAGCCTCCATTTTCTTCTAGCTTTCAACTTATCAAAGTGCCAAACAAAGAAAAGGGCTTTCTCCTCGAAAATAAAATACACATATATTTCTACAAATTAAATAAATTGATGACAAGACGCAAATGAATTGAATGTTCCTGTACCTAGAAGTATATCTAATGATGATAAAGTTACAAAAATCAAGCTCCATTTCATTGGAGGGCGGAGAGAAGATGGCGAGCTGAAACAGCAAGCACATTTCTCCAAAATAGTTCATCATTCCACGATGAAAATGAATCAATAGTCTGTTTGCCACTGATGAACAGAATATAACCATGCATGTCTATGATTCACGTACAAGCCTCACAGAGAGAATCAACATTTTTTGTTAAAACCACATATAAGTTATAAAAAAATCCCTTTCACCTTGCAAAGAAAAAAAAAGAAGACTGAATACACAACGCGGAAAAATAGATGATAACGTTTATGTTGCTTAGCTACGATGAAGGTGTTACTCTTGCTTGGCTTGGTGGTTGGTTTCGTGGTTCAAGTCCCCTCTTAGCGATGGGGTGGAGACGTCCCCCCTTGCGGAAAATGCACTAAGTACTGAGCTACCCCTAGAGATGCGCCGAAAAGAACTGTACGGATTGTAGCCACCCTGTGACGTCACGAAGAAGAAGAGATAGGAAGAAAAAACAGAAGAAAAGAAATTAGTATAAATACTGGAAAATAATCACACCCAAATCCTCAGAAACTCGGACATACACTTTGACTCCTAAATTACATTCCTCATCAAACTTCATGCGTCTATAAAATGTCATTTCTCGTAAAACTTTAGTTTCAAGAAACTTTCTATGATTTAATTTTAGGGGCAAGGAACAATTTAAACACTGGATTCTATTGTCAAAACTTCGTGCACAAAAGGGTTTCGCAGAGATGAACCAAGTCTTGAACTCTGAATGCAAACTTGGTGTTACAGGATGATGGAAGGTATCTTATTACTTTAAAATCTGATCATGCAAAATCAACCAAGGCAAGATACTTCAACTCATGAACTCTCACCCAAAATATTCTCTTTTCTTCTTTTTGAGTGAAACTGAACATAAAATCGTCTTATTCCGTTTGTAGAACTTACATTGTAAAGCATGCAAGAACTTTATTTACTACCATAACCATAAGAAACAAAATCATGATCACACCATACTCGTCCAAACTCGTTTCCTTGGTTGTTTTTTTTACACATCCCAAGAAAAAAAATCATTATAAAATTATGGAGAAATGATAGAAAAAGAGAGGATGATTATGATGATCACATACCGTTGCATAAAGCTTTTGCCATAAAAGAACTCAGGCAATTTTTTTTTTGCCAGAGTTTTTTAATGTGTTATTTTCAATGGCATAATTTTGCTTGCCAGAGTTTTTGTTTATTTGCCAGAGTTTTGTTTCTGGCAAAAGATTTATGCAACGGAGCTCTTGTTTACCACGTTCCTGCTTCCTTTCTCATTCATTTACTACTGTACAGACACTTCATTTCAAATTTATAAGGAACACAAATTCTGCGAGCACTGCGCTTTGCAAGTAAAAAGCTGCTAAATATAGGCATTAATGTGTCTCACTACGATATTGTATTTCTATCTATAAAACATAATAATATTAAAGGATTGGAAGTATAAATTGTTACTGTGTATATAGACCTATATTGTTTGTAGTGGCTAAAAGCTGTGCATTAGACAGAAGCATTGCATTCGAAATCTCAGGTAAAGAATACAATATTATTGTTTTCTATTTTAAGTGAAAATCTATGGTTAGCTAGGTCTTTCGATAGTGAAGTATAAATAGTATTGAACAAAGAGAATAGTATAATGGAGAAAGGGTCATACTAGTGAAGAATTATTTTTCAGATGTCTTTGTCTTCATCGGCGCCCTAAAATCCTAGCCGACATCTTAACCCACCTTCAATTGAGACCTTAGCGCACGTGACGTCATTTAAAAATACACGTTTGTTCTAGTATATACACAGAGGAAAATAAAGAAAAGTTTTCATTTTTTAAGTTCCCGTTTGAGTGAATTGCAGAAAGAAACGGTTCATTGAAATTAATGGAGGGACAGGACCCCTTCATTCCAATGGCGCATCGGCAAACGTCACGTGGTATTAAAGTAAGGCGCCATTATTATTCAGGGCACATGATTGCAAATCTTATGCGAGCACGCGCAGCATCACACAAGGGCCACTCTGCCTACCATTGAAGCTCTAAGATTTGGAGTAAGATGATGATCCAGCCATTCGTGTGCTACTCGCCGAGCTTCGTACAACCTTTGAACCCTTTGGAGTGGCAGATGATGGTGATGAGGTACGTATGATGAAGATGGTTGATCAAGTTTGGATTGTGATTTGAAAGAAAAGTCGGATTTTTTTTTCAAATCAAATGCGCAAACATGCACAGGTTTCGAAGAGATGAGAATCATTTAATGCATTCAAATGGTAGAGGTGTTGTCAGAATTCGTGTGCAGGTAAGTGGTATATGAAAAGGAACGAGAAAAGAAAGAGAAAAAAGGTACACATGTCAAAAAAAATGAAACTAGAGATGATGCAACAAGGGCTGACTATAGATCTCTGAGCTCATCCCGATGAGGTCTGCATATCTCTGCGATAGCACTCGTTACGTGCTTTTATGATCTTTTCAAAATATATCTGACAAGCAGGCCACATCAGTGCAGTAAGAGTGGTAATGTATTCCAGATAAAGCTTCCATTAGCATCATTTTTTTCGTTTCATGATAAACATTTGTGTAACATGGCAATCAGAGATATGCAGACGAACTTTGACCCAGACTTTCAGGTAGGGCAGAGGCTCAGGTGATCACTTGATGTATCCCATGTTTACCATGTGGAACCTAGAGTTGAGCTACAACGATAGGCCTCTATTTCTTTACGATCTTTGATGATTTCTGCATGGGGAGAAATATACATGAATATGTAGTGGCATTAGATGCGAAGCGATAGTGGAGCTAACTAGGTTATTCATTGGTGAGGCATGAACTAATTTATGAGCTGGAAATATATAGATTATATTGTGGACAGAAAAGTGCCGGAGTATAATAGTGAAACGTTTAAATATGATCTGGCGTGAAATGCTAAGTAGTTACACACAAAATTACAGTCACATAATTGTGCTGATTTCGCAGAATGAGTGAGGTTCGATAAAACAATTATAAAGGTAACTAATAGGTGAATGCTGGAGATCGTGTATCTTACGCACTTAGTGTGATATCGGACCACTAAGAAGATGAAGAATTTGATTGTGAAGAACTAATTAAATCACTTTTCAATGTGCGTAAGTAAATGAGCTGCCTGAAGTGGCAGGGGTCAAACCTGGAATGAAACGAAATGGTGGAAAAATGGGATGGATTTCAAGATGGGAAAGTTGAACCCAACTGCAGACGGTACGGCTACATGATTTGAAGAGAAACAATACATTTCGCTTATTTCACATTTAACTTTGTTTATATTTACGATTATAAATTACCAGTTCACGTGCAGAGAACTGAAATAAAATCACACCACGTTACAACATGATTCAATATGGTGGTAAGTTTACTGTTATTGATTGGGGTGAGGTAGTGGTTTTACTTTGGATTAGGGGAATTAACCTTATATTAGGGGAAGGTTAATCCAACCGATTTTTTTTTAAGTCATCACCAAACCTTGAAATCAAACTAGTTATTTATCAATGAACAATATCAGACAAAGAATGAATAGACTGCAAAGACTTTGGAGAGACAGATATTGTTAGTTGGGTTTTGATTTGGGAAAAGCTCCTTCCTAATATGTTAAATAAAAAAAATCTAAAATGTGTTTGAAGATTCGAAATTTAAAACAAGTCGTTGCCTATGAGTTATTTGAATTCAAAATATTAACTTTCACATCAGACAATTGCCAAAAATAAATTTGAAACAATATCCACGTCATTCTTGAATACCCACTACAAGAATAATGGGGGGGGGGGGTATAATCATTAAAGTATAGTTTATCACAGAAGATTAGAGAGAAAAATAAGAAGGGAATTTAAAAAGGAAAAGATTGAGGAAAAATGATTAAAATCGACGTAAACCAACACATTAAAGATATAATAAAATGAAATATGGTGAATGATATCGGCAGTACGCACTTCTTGTCTGTTGTTGCTTTATAGGCTATGGAGGCGCTCCAAATTGAAAATAACCAATAAGAATCATGGGCAACAGATTTCCGCTAAAAATGTGTTTCATTTTCTTCCACTAATAGTGATGGATTACTTTTCCCAGTATTAGGAGAGTTACGACCACGAACAAAGAATTTTCGTTTTGTTGGTTTGTAAACGAAACAGCAACCAAAAAATAATAGGAAAGACATAGTAGGTCACAAGGCAAAGCCGGTTTTAGGGCATCCCCAAGACCCCAACTGCAATGAAAGTTTTTGAAGTTGGTGGAGATTTTGGTTCTCTGTTTCATATGTTTTTTTTAATAGAAGGGGTGGATGGTGACTTAAAAGGGATGCTCTTGCCCCTTCATTGCCATTTGACTCGATCAAAGAAACAAGAACTGCACTCTTAACCGCCAGAATGATAGCGGTTTAGAATTTCTATTCACTAAGCTTCAGCCAAAGCAACGTCATTCAACGAGAAATGCGCAAGTACCGTGAGAAAATGGCTGGATTTGGTGGTGTTAATGGGAGAACGATGGGGCCGACAGAGAAAAATCTTCATCGTCGGTATCAGAATCTGCATTGCGGCCCAGAAACTCATCCAAATCTGAAAAATCTGAATCAAGCAATACCGAGGAAACACGGGACGATGTGGTGACTTGGCTGCGTTGCTTGGCTCTGAGCTTGTTGACCTGTGTTTCTGCAAGCTCTACACGTTCCTCGTAGTCCTCCAAGTCGCGCTGTGCGTTGCGGTACTTGGCCAGGTTCTGGTTAACATTCTCCTCCTGCAGGGTGGAGATTAAAAAAAGGAGCAAGACGGTCGTTAGTTCAGTTTCATTACTTTGGTGTTATTGCACTTTGACAGCTATGTGTTTCAATTAAATATGCACCGTCATAATCGAGTTCTATTTGGCTTCTACAAAAACCTGACACATTTATTCATAGTTTTATCGATTCAACGGTCAATGTAACTAAAATACCTAAACGTTAACTTTTCGATCTTGCAATATGGATATCACAGCATTAACAACACATTAAAATGATAGAAAACCAACAAATCTCTAAGTTACGGATCGCCTTTTTTATTGTGCAAAACCAACACTAACAGTTTTTTTAGTCATAAATTGATAGATGTGGAGTGACTTACAGATTCCTCTAGTTGCCTCTTGAGCGTCTTGCATTTGACTGTGAGTTTGTCACATTGCTCCTGGATGCGTTCTGTGATTTTGCGGTCTTCCTCAGACTGGAAGATCACTTCCTTGACGCGACGCTCCTGGCGGCGGACAGCCTTCTCGGCATCGGAGCGGCGGCGAGCTTCACTTTCCAACTCTCCCTCAAGGTCACGGAGCTGCAAATACAATGGGTACAAACACACGTTTGATTCCAACCCAATATTAAGTTCTACAGATATCGTTACTGTGGTGCAGGTACTGTTGATGATTTGTGTTACCGGAACTATTACCGCGCGAAGTGCAATACATTTGAACTTAACACATGAGACTGCTTTAAACCCCAAACCTCTGATATGATTAATTTGGTATCCTTCAGAAAAAAGTTCATATAGTATAAAGGGGACCTATACACTGGTGATAATAGGAATTCACGATACCGACCATGGACATTAGTCAAGGGAATACTTTGAAATCGACCTGGATACAAAAGAGTAAAAACTCACCCTGGCCTCGAGTTTCTCAATGGTGCGCCTTCCTCCTTTGAGTGCAGCAGCCTCGGCCTCGTCAAGACGGACCTGCATATCCTTAAGGTTTATTTCCAGAGATTTCCTGAACTTCTCGATTTGGACGGAGTGTTCTTGTTCGGTGCGGAGCTCATCAGCGAGGCGGGTGGCCTGAAGTGGGTGAGAAAAACAGATATTTAACCTATTGATTGGAAAGTGATGTCAGCAAGATCACTGAATTATTTTCACTTAATAATTTTTATAGAAAGAATATAACCTAATATGTTTTATATTGCAGTCATAAGCTTTAACTTGAAATCAACTTTGCAAAAGCTTAATTTGGAGGGAGCGAGATTAGAATCTGTCGCAATGAAAATGATGTACTCAGTGTCATCATTATTATCTAAAGGACTGTGTGGATTTGTTTATGGGCTACTAAGGATGAAATAGAAAATTTGCTAAAACAAGAAGAGATGATTACTCACATCAGCAATTGCCTTCTTGGCGTTGTCGTCGTTGTTGCGTGCTTCATTGATGGCGTCCTCGAGTTCGGAAGTCAGGGTCTGGAGTTCAGCCTCAGCCTTGCGGCGTTGGTTGCTCAGGACGTGGTTCTGGGCAGATGTATCGGCGAGGCGGTCATTGGCATCAGAAAGGTCAGCTTCGCAGAGCTTGCGGGTGCGTTCAGATGTCTCAAGGGTGGTGCGGACTTCGTCAAGTTCCTGGATGCAGATCTGGCAGCGGCGTTCAGTGATCTGGAGCTGGTCACGCATATCCTCACGGGCGCGGCTCTCTTCATCGACTTGGACTTGAAGTTCCTAGAATGGATCAACACAATTGTCACGTGGTAAGTTCAATTATTTTCATTCTGTTGAAATATTCCCTTTATAATATGAATTAGGATTATCACGGTGTTCAAAAGGCTCGTTGTGAATGTTATGTCATAGTAGCTTTTAATTATAACTCAGATTTTCGTAAAAAATGTATTTCATTGACCTCAAAGAGAAAAAGATGCGAATCGGTTTTGCTTATTGTATTTGCGGCAAGACACATAACAGTATCATCGATTTTGTTCTTGTCTCATATCTTTGACATACTTTGATTTGGATCTGGAGCTTCTTGATGGTCTTGATGGCTTCGGCACTGTTCCTGTTGGCATGGTCGAGCTGGATTTCCAAGTCATTGACCTCACCCTCCAGCTTCTTCTTTAGCCTCTGTGCATCAGTTTTGGCTTTGAGTTCAGCCTCCAAGCTAGCCTGCATGGATTCCATGGAACGTTCGTGGTTCTTGCTGTAAAGTGGGTAGAAGAGGATAAACGTTCACATGTAAGATGATAACTTCAGATGTGATATTGCCGGAGTACATTGATATTCTAGTAAAATACTAGGTCGGAATGAAGGGGTTCCCTTAACTGCATTATTTATGAATTGATTTCTATTAATAATTACATTCATACATGTCAGAATAATCGTTTCATTTCTAAAGGTCAAAGACAACCATTTCTCATATATCTATTCCTTCCTCCCCCTTTCCTTTATGATTCTGACGCATCATGACTGCCTGGCCACCTCATTTACGGTGAGTAGATCTTACCCGGGTGATCTCGAATTCTTCATCCTTCTCAACGATGCGGCGTTCGCACTCCTGCTTGACCTGTGTGATCTCAAGCTGAGCACGGATGACCTTGGCTTCCTCGGCTTCGAGGTGAGCCTCGGCCTCCTCCAATGCGACGCGGAGCTCATCCTTTTCGAGTTCGAGACGCTTGACGAGTTTCTGGAGCTCGTGGACGTTCTTGCCACCCTCTCCAAGCTGGTCGGTAAGGTCCTGGATCTCATCTGAACGTACCGAGAAAAAATGAAATAGAACCAAAGATTGCGTTTATATGGAACTGATTTTGTACAAACGAGATATCTTTATACTAGAAAGATGAGAACAGAATAATAAAACAACTTTAAATATGACTTTAATAATGAATGAAAAAAGTTCATATCATTGAAAAGGGAGGGGGTATTACGTTCAGATATCTGTAGTATTAGATATTAAAAATCATTTTGAAGTCAATTTCGGGAGATAGTCCTCTTAGGAGAAAAAAAGTTACTATAAGAAGCTTTTTGTAGAGTGACACTGACCTTGGAGACTTTTGTTGTCACGGCGGACGTTGGAGATAACCTCAAGGCTTTCCTCGTATTGGTTCTTGACTTTGAAGAGCTCGGTGCTGTATGTACGGGCCTCACGCTGGGACATGTCAAGTTCGACAGCGAGGGACTCGCACTTTTCCTTCCAGACTGCAAGGTCCTTGTCGAAGTTGCGTTGTTTCTTCTCGAGTTGAGCGCAGAGCTGGTTGGCCTACGGAAGGACGAAGGCAAGAAAAGCGGACCGAAAATGGTGAATGACAGCCAACAATTGAACATAAATTATATTCAACTTTGGGATGAACCGCTGTGTTTATTTAATTTGATCTCAATGTTTTGAATAATTTTTTTTTTTATTTGATTAGTTAATAAAAAATACATTTCATTGTGGTTTGGGCAAAAAGCACTCACCCTCTCAAGGTCAAGCTGTAGGTCTTCGACCTCACCAGTCAAGCGGGCCTTGGTCTTCTCAAGACTGCCGTTCTTGGAGAGGGCGGTGGAGAGTTCTTCCTCAACCTGGGCAAGACGGATCATCAGTTTCCTCCTGCAGAACAAGATATCAACAAGATATACAAGGTTTAGGATAACAGTCTGAAGATTAAGAGTCTTACGGTAGATTATATTCAACTGGAAAACGCCAAGTTATAATCTTGATGATTTCACTGCCTGCCTCCCAAGTGTTGGAGTCTACATCATGCATTAAATATACTCGCGTTAGTAAATAATGTTTAATCCCCATTTACCTCTAGGCAAGACATAGGGCCTATATACAACAAACTTATAGTGGCTCTAACATTTTCTCTGTAATAGAATTTAGCATTTTCCTTGTTTATCTCCAATCATTACATTTCGCTTAGTAAATAAGAATATCCGATGGACTTAGAAAATGGATGCTATCTCACTTGGCCTCTTCGAGCTCCTCGGCACGCTGGACGGCCTCACCGTCGAATTTAGCACGGAGTTGGTTGAGTTCACCGTTAACCTTGGTAAGCTGGCGCTGGACTTCGGCACGGGCCTCAGTTTCTTCCTCATACTGGTCACGGAGTTGATCATTGTCAGCCTGGAGTTGTCTGAGCTGAGAGGCAAGGGAGTTCTTGGCCTGCAAAATAATGTCAAATTACGATCGGTATCAAAATATTTCTTTAATTATCATTGACTCTAAAACTTTCTGATTGTGATTGTGATTATGATTCTGGTCGCAAGTCATATAATCTCTGTTAGAATTACTTTGCTACTGTTCTTATTCCATGAAAATCATTTATTTGGTAAATATGATATCATGTCTCGTTCACTTATGTTCAAATCACCGTAAAGGCGAAAGCAAATTACAAATCCACTATTTGAGTGATCTACTCTAGTTCTTAATCCTTACCCTGGTCTCCTCGTCGGAGCTCCTCTTGTATTCCTCAAGCTGCATAGCAAGGGATGCACGAGTCTTGTTGAGTTGAGACAGTTGGTTCTCAAGGTCTTCAAGCTGGCGGGCCAGGTCGGAGTTCTCGCCACCCAGGCGAGATTTGGAGTTCTGGAGGTCATTGATGGCGCGGTCACGCTCGGCCAGAGCTGCGTTGGCCTCACTGAGCTGGGCCTCAAGCTGGTGGCAGCTCTTCTCTGCGCTGAGCTGCAGAATGAAATGAAGAAGCAGAAACCCTTACTTCTCGATCCAAGTCCCAATATGCCAACGAGTTGTATTCAGCTTTAATATCTTCGAATATAATGAAACTCAGACTTCTTCGTAATCATATAACTATGAACAGAAGAGATATTATCTAGATTTTCAAGAGAAATGTTATTAAATGATTGATATTGGGGATGTCTAATGCTCTACTTACCTTAGCCTGGTGATGTAGTCAACGTTGCTGCTAACATCCTCAAGCTCTACTCTCAACTGCTGGCGTTCCTTCTCGATCCTATTTAAAATGCATGGAGAATAACGATATTGTAAGAGGTTATGTTATCCAAAGGTGAATATCAATGATATCCAGAGGAAAAGATTTAAGATCAATATGGAATGTCTACTGTTAAATATTTTGGTTTTGCTTCACCGTTTTGAATTAATATTGAATTCTAGATTTTTCCATATATACTTAACAATGTCGATTTTTTTTTCTTTTCATGATGTCATTGATGTGCCGAACATTAAGAGATAAAAGCACATCGTCTTCACGTCAGATAATTTCTTTGATATATAATACCTTGGTTATATTAAAGTATTAAAGCTCACTTTGATTTGCTCCTGTTCACGCTTCAAGGTTCTCTGTGAGTTCGGCGACGTGGCATCAGTGTGCTTCTTGCGGAGCTGTGAGGCGACGGACTCGTGCTGGA